>NC_142153.1:29655115-30280115 GCF_024610735.1 Ursus americanus
TAATGACTCCTTTGGCCAACTGGTGACGAATCTGGCCTTTATGGACGTGAAGCGGTTTACATTCTTTAGCCTACTGATGATCATTCATTTTGCTGCAAACATATCAATGTACCCAATTATGAGTGCTACTCCAGATTTCAAAGGAGTAGGACTTATTCTCCATTAATCAGAAGAACTCGAAAGTTCCCACCTAGAAAGTATACAAGGGATGGTGGAATTTCGTGGGCTCGCTCCATGCATCGGCACACAGGAGCTGCTGGACCTGACTTTCACATCGGCCCTCCGAACTAGGACTGTTGCAGGATGACGAGCTCCAGGGCAGTACGGGCCCAGGATGCAGGGCTCAGAACAGAGCTCCGCTGATCAGCTGACCCTCGGGAGCCCGCACGGGGGGTGTGGCTTTCCCACATTGCACAGACCGCACGTGCAGCTGGACCCAAGACACCAGGAGAACCGGAAGAGCATGTGTGAACACAGCCAGTACCCCTCCCACATCGTTTGCCTTGAGAACAACTGGTTTTCAGCGTTAACACGTGCAGAATGGTGGAACCGGTAAATGAGTCACTTTGAATTACTGTACAATATTACCCTCTGTTCTTGACAGCAGCCAAGTTGGTCCAGACAGAAAATACCAACTATAATCGATGTGTTGCTGTTAGAAAAATTACAATTAATAAAGTAGGGTTCTGTGATCTCACTGACTTCTTGACAACTGAGAATCATTGTGACTGTTCATCTCAGAGTGAACAGGAGACAGGATGAGTAGATATGGCAAACACAGCTAGAAAAGGAGTAATTTATTTATTTATTTTTAAAGATTTTATTTATTTGACGGAGAGAGAGACAGCCAGAGAGACAGGGAACACAAGCAGGGGGAGTGGGAGAGGAAGAAGCAGGCTCCCAGCGGAGAAGCCTGGTGCGGGACTCGATCCCAGGACTCTGGATCACACCCTGAGCCAAAGGCAGACGCTTAACGACTGAGCCACCCAGGCGCCCCAGGAAAGGAGTAATTTAACGAGTCATTATTTAAACCCCCTGAGATGTGTAGTCCAAAGTCATCATCAACACAGAGATATCCCAAATTGTGTTGATACGACGCTACTCATAAGGGGAAAGAGAGGTCGCTGTGTTTGTTTGCTTGTTTTTATTTTTGTTCTGAATTGTGAGCCCTAGGTCAAGTAACGTTTGTCTTCTGGGTGTCGGGTTTATGAGACAAGTTATGAGGAGCTAGACTCCATTACTGGAACACCTAAAATCCCCAAGGAATCTAATCTGGCTGCATATTTCTGGATCTAATTTAAACTGGGTGCAGACTCTGTGTTTCCATCAATTTTGCTTGGCGTATCTTCACATGCATGTGACTTTCCTCCTGCTTGGTGCTGGTGATGGCGGTATCTCCCAGGAACCCTCCTGTCATTGAGTTCATGTGATGAGATGTCATTGCGCTTGAACTTGGCTGTCCTTGGAGAAATGAGAGTGCTGGGGTACTTAACGGTACCTAGCTTTGCTTGGTCCCCCGGGCATCTCCTTTGCCCATTTATTTACATAATTTAAAAGGCTTACTTCCTGTTTTTTCAATTGTTGTGGGGCAGGGGGGAAGATACCTCATAAAGAAAGCAAGAACAAGGGCAGATCCTCTGCATGAATCATTTATATAATTTTCTATCTACATTCTTATTTGCAAGTCCCCTTGTGATGAAAGTGTTTGCATCAACATCTAAAAAAGGCATGCGTTTTCATTTAAGTGAAAAAGGTTTTTTTAAAAAACCCAGGGCAAAGCAAGGATGCTTAAGTTCACATTTAGCTAATGCAAAAGTTTGCTACATTCTATCAAAAGTTGTTTCCTAAGTTTACATGTGGCTGGGAACTAACCCTTTGGTCCTCACACTCCCTCCCCTAGCATGCCCACCCTCCCTCCTTCCCATGCACACATGCACGCACATACAGCCCACATATGAAACACACACATGCAGGCACACACACCCATATGCATAGACACGCATGTTCATTTGTGTCTACACACACACACACACACACACATGCACTTGCACGCACACACAGGCACCCACTCTGCCCAGGAGGACAAAGAAGCTTCTATTCTCCACAGCGCTGAAGAACGTTGGAGCACGGTCTAAGGAACTAGAATCAGAAAATAAAACTGAACATCTCCTCTAGGAAAGAACTCATGAAAATACCACTACCGTCAGTCACCAAAGAAAGCAAAGCGTCACCACACCCCCACAAAGCACCTGCCCCAGGACGGTTTCTATGCATGTCTACTAAACTGTTTACAGTAGAACGCATCTCTGAAGTAATTAATAGCTGGCCTGCTGATTTCATCACATTTTGCTGCTGGATGGAAATTATGATTTAATTATGATAACTTGATGAAGAACACATCAGACTCCTCTTCAGATAATTTCCTTTCTATTCCTGTTTGGGGAGGAAGGGTCTGCAGAACCTCAAGGTGATGCCTCAGCGTACTCTCCTGTCCTCTTTTGCAGATGGAAGGCTTTCCGGTTTTCCTCCAGGCATTTGGGACAGTCATTGGTGCCTGGGGCCCTCAGGGCCGCATGAAATCCAGAATGCACTTCCCTCGGGTTCCGGGGTAGATAATGTAACAGGTGCGCAGTGACTGGTGTCCTTCCCTGTACCTCCACCCTGAGAGGAAGATGCTCAGAAACACGGAAGAAAACCTGCAATGATGAGAAAATCAGGGCCAGTCCCATTAGGGTGAGAGCTCTGGTCCTGAACAGGACCCCATAAGGAGGCAAACCTTTGAGCCGCCCAGAGAAGCCAGTCTGTGTGTTCCCAACTATATGCGGAAAGTTCCAGAAGACCTGTGAATGGGGGAGGAGCCACCACAGGGACTCTGAGCTCCTTGATTTGGAGCCTGGGTTCCATCAGTGCTCCGAGAAGCACATACTGGTGTGTGCTCCATCTCATCAGACACTTGTAGCATCGGGCATATTATAACATACGAAATATTTGTCGACTGGGAATAACATGCCAGGATCTGGTTTATGTACTTAACTCTTTCCTCCTTCAATCCAAACTCCTCCCCTTATGCTTGGCAACACCTTTTTCCTCTTCTGTTTTCACTTTCCTCTGCCCTTCCCTTTCCCTTGTCCCTCTTTTTCCAGAAGGGAAGGTGCGAGTATCTTGTGCGTCCCTGTGATCACATTTGTCAACCCGAGGGGCCATAGGGAGTGGGGACAGCAGTGTCCCCAGTGCGCCAGCAGGTGGCCGCCCGAGGCAGCTGGGCTCTGCACACGGAACTGCAGTCCCCCGTTGGCCACGGGGATGCCTGAAACCCAGAGGGGGCCACCGTAGGTAGTGAATCCTGTGTCCACACACCTGCGATAAAGCACATTGATAAACCAGGTGCTGTAAGAGATTAACAACGACAACAACGGATAATCAAATGGACTGATTAGAACCATTTCCTATAATAAAAGTTAGTGAGGCAGTCTTTTCTGACTGTCAAATATCTTATTACCCTGCACTCACCCTTCTTGGGACACTGTGCGATGATGAAAGGCCTGCGTGCCGGAGAAGTGACAAGAAGTCACGAGGACGATGGCGGAGCAGCTGGGGGACAGTGCTGCCCTTCTTAGGCTGTGTCAGGAGAAGGAGCCTCTGCTTCCCGCCGGCTGCCCCCAGTAACTCAGGCACACAGGGAGGGGACCGCTGTCCTTGGAAATTCAGCTGCTCTGCCATTCACGGAGAAGAGAGAACAGGTGCAGCAGGAAATTCAGGTGTTGTGGAATTAGAAACCACCTCGCCAGCTGAGCATTGCGGTCAAGGGTTACGGTCAAGTGGGCTTATGAACTGGACAACAGAACCAAATCAAATTTAACTCCCAAGGGAAAGGCCTGTCCCGATTGTCACAGAGGTCATAAAATCCGTTCCTCCTCATCTCTGCACTGAGTTGACATAGCATACTTTGGATTTTACTGAGCTTTAATGCAAATTCAGCAGGTCCTATAATCAGAATCATCAACGTTTTATTAATATTCAAGAGCACAGGGCTTCCTGGGTGACTGGGAGCAGCCAGATGACGGGGTTGGGAGGCTCTGGGACCCTCCCACATTGAAGCAAGACTGGATGCGTGCAAGAGTCCTGGCTTAGCTGGGGGTGAGATGGGCCGGTCCACTGAGGTCCAAGACTCAAAGATATAATGCCCCAAGGGCATAGGGCAATTTGCCTACGCATTTCCAAGAAATGTGCAGATGAAGAAAAATTGCCTGATAGCAAGTAGCAAAGTCCTTTTCATAGGAATTAATGGTATGACCTCTGTATCTTGCACATTTGTAAAAGAGAGAGAACCCACACCCTTCCCACAAGGCATGGGAAAGGAACACCATTCCAGAAATCAGGGAAAGGGATGCAGCCAAAAGAAGCAAAGAAGATTCAATTTAGGAGCTCCCTGTGCAGCCTCAGAGCCGGACCGGCCACCGGGTAGGCTCGATGCTGGACGCTGGGCCACGGAACCAGGCGTCTCCAGCTTCAGTTCTCCCGACGCTAAAGAGCACACCTCCCAGCGTGCGCAATGTTTCCTCTGCGATGGCTAGAGGGATCCACCCAGGGGACAGGAGCACCAGCCAGATCATCGCCCACGCCTGAGCTCTGCTCTGCTCTTGAGACAAGCCCCTCCGTGTAATTTTGGTGTGCACTGAGATTCATGTACAAGGAGAGTCCTCTTTACATTGTAAGTAATAGAATAATAGAGGAGCCTGGTGACAGGTAGATGACAGATGAGACAGATGATAGACCAGACAGATTGATGGTGAGAGGATGATAGATAGATACACAGATGATGGGTGGCAGGCACGTGGGGTGGGTGCTGCCTGGTGGCCGTGGTTAATTCCACACTTCTAATTCTAAGGTTTAGTGTGTTTTCCCACAGTGATTACCATTGAGAAGGTGACTTGAAAACACATTGGAAAAACTAATGTATTTTTGTCCCCTCGTACAACATAAATATGTGCGTGCCATGAACTGGGGTCTCTTCGATGCGTATTCGTTTCTGATTAAAATCTCAGAAAGGAAAAGAAGCGCCATTACTGAACGGCAGATCCTTGAAATGCCGGAGCTATCACGGATTATCCAGTGCAAGCCACCGATCTGCTGCTGTGCTAACTCAGGCCCGAGGCTCTGTTCCTGCACTCACAGCTAAGCAGAGACAATGCCAGGACTCAAAGGCGGGTCTCCTAGTGTGCAGACCATGGATGAAATGCGCATCATTTGAGACAAGATCTAACGGGAAAGTCTCTTTGGATTCCTGCTCTCGATGAGCAAGCAGGTGTGTTTTGTATTTTGATTATTTTTGTTTCTAAGCAAATTATTACCTATTAATCTTTTTTAAAAAACCAATTAAGCCACCGTTCTTCATTTCAAAGAATGTCATTAAAAGTAATGGTCTCATTCTGCTGGAATCTAATCTTGTTTTCTTTATTAAAATATTTACTTTTTAATGCCTTCAAAAAAGTCTAAATGGGAGAGGAGACCGTTCCATCGCATTTGAACAATTTGCTCCTGTGTCATTGGCACCATGGTTGGTATCCCAATGTCTTTTTAATGAGAAGGACATTTTTTTTTTCCATATTTCACAAACTGGGAGATGTTACTCTTTCTTCTATAAATAAGAAATTTCACACTACATAATATGCAACCATGTCTAAAATTATTTTTCAACTTTACTTCTGGAAGTCCTGTTGAATTTGTAGTGCTTACAAGTGAGATGGGCAACAGCTAAAAGTCTGTGTTTTCATTCTATGGAGCCCGGCCGGCGAAGCCCAGGGGAGAAAGGCAGCACATCGGACATGCGTTCTCTTCTTATGCAGGAAGGCAGGAAGAGCAGAAGCCCAAAGATTATCTCCCTGGACATCTAACTCAGAGAGTAAAACTGTGGCATGCTTCTCAGATCTTCTCTCTCTTCTTAGTGCAGATTAGTCTTCAAATAAAATTTTACCTTGAGCTTTAAAAAGGTAAATCTGGGATGGTTCCATTGTAACAAGGAGGGAGCAGAATTTGATGCCAGACCGTGCTTCCTACCACCGCCCACCGAGGGCCGACCCACACGGGTCTCTTCAGAACCATGAGGACTCACCGTAGCTTATTCAGAAAAGTCCTGATTAGATAAAAAATCATAACTTTACAGATGAAGAAACTAGGATCAAATCATCTAGAATCACCAGTGTGTTGGTCCACGGCAGCGGCTAGAATCCACCTTGTCCTTTGTCATCCTTAGGCCTCTCTGGGGCCCAGGAGCTGCTTGTCTGGTGCACAGAGGACCAGGGAGCACCTACAGGTATGTCCTCGGTGGTGCGGGCCACTGACATCTCCCTGGAGATGGCAGGACACCCTCTGCCCAGCTACACAGGCTGCTTCTCCCTGTAACACCTTCCCAGCCCTGCAAAAGGAAAACCAAGACAGGGGGATTTTTTTTCTCACCTGGACCAGACCTTATAAAAGAGTCAACAGTCCCCTGAGGCCCTGGTCACTCAGAAATGAGAGCTCCCACCCCCCACCAAAGGGAAGATGACATGAGAGTCACGCAAGACCCCTCCCCAGGACTCCAGTCTCCTTGGGGATCTTCCAGGTTTTTTTCAATAACAGAAACCAGGGGATTTGGTCAGTATGAAGTTGGGGGTAGGTATTATGTCTATTTCATGGCTGTTTTAGAAACCCACCAGAATTTCTTTTTGGCTTCACCTGAGTAGACATAGGTCTCTTTGCAAGCCAGGTGTGAGTATCTAAAAAGAAATTATTCATGCCTGGAAGTGAGTTTGTATTGTAGAACACTTTTTAATTAAAACCAAATAAAACCTCTGTTATCTCTTTTATGTCCTTGATATATTAAAGAAGTTGCCCACTTTATCAACCAAATGGCTCAGTCATCACTGGTTAATATGAAATCTGGAAAACTGGTTTCGTAGAAGACCGATGAAGAAAGGGAAACGATGTTTTAAAAATTAAAGAAAACGCATAAAAATTACAAACATTCAAAGATGTTCAGCTCAAATACAAACAAATATAATACAAAAATTATATATTGCTGGAGTAATTCCTTTTTTAATAAACACAGGAAATATGCCCTATATGTCAAGTTTAGAAAATTGTTATTATAATCAAGTCAAGATAATTAATAGAGTGCTTATCTTTCTATTGTTCCCTAGAGAGATTTTTTTCAGAGTGCACAATGTAAAAGTAATAATTTGCCATTAAAACTCAAGGGATTGAATGACCTATAAGACAAATAACATTTAACAGCTAGGCAATGCTTAACTACCTGAGTGAAATGCAAAAGTCCCATTGAAATTTAGTGTAAGACTCATGATGTCATGATCCATGTTCCTAAAGGACACTGTTGTCACCATCTTCCTGCCGTCAGAAATGAGTGTCTGAATTCCAAAAATTACATGTTTGTAATACAGTTTAAGTGGCCCGGGTGACATTGTGTTCCTACTGAATTCAGAAACGGTAGAGAATCCGAGAGTCAATAGTCTTTTTGGAAATAGTGTCACCCAGAAGAAAAATCTAATTCTTTTTCTAATTTAGAATTCTGCTCAAACTGGAATCAGGAGCTTGTAAAGTGGAGGCATTGAGCCCATCAGTGGACTCTTCCTTTAAATAGCTGATGATTTTCAATACAGAAAAAAACAGGATTGTTTAGCAATTCAGGTAACATATATATTACAAAAACAATGACTGAACTCCAATTCAAGAGAGCAAACTATTTTCAAATACTTTCCAAGTTCTGATTTGCATAAAAGCAACTTATATGTTTATTATAAACAAATCCTATGCATTTATTAACTCAAACCTTATAGGCATTTAACCTACTTTCAAGTTTCTGTGTGCAGCAAAGTCTCATGTTTATACTCCTCAATATCCTGACTAGTACCTATTACTAAGGCTAATGGGAAGGGCTGGCGCGCACACCCGTTGAGTGAGGACTTGCTATGCCCCAGCCACTCCGTAAACCCCTCACTTCAGCTTTATGGGGTCTTTCACTCAAATAATAGTCCTGAGTCTGTTCTAAGGGCAGGGGATGGAAGAACGAGCTCAGCAGGTGCTGTGCTGGCCCTCGTGGGGCATAAACACTAGTAGGTAAGAGGAAAAAGAGCACATGAGTAAATGCATTCATTACGTAGCATGACAAGTGTTGTGAGCTCCATATGCCTTTAGATGCAAGATATCGTCATTTGTCCGTTTTCTAAAGGAGGGATCCGGGATTGAAGTAACTTGATCCAGGACACAGAGTCAATAAGCCACAGATCCAGAATCTAGTTCGTCAAATTCTACAGCTCAAACTCTTAGTCACCACACTGTATTACTTTACCATGACTTGTGCACGGTAAATATATATATATACCTGGACTTCCTTTCTATTGGCTGGAAATTGATTACAAGTCATTCAAAAATGAGCATCTACCTTGGGTCAGACATAGGGACTTCAGAAATGGACACATCTGGGCTTTGCTTTCTTGGGACTCATCTCCAGTAGATTTCAGAGGAAACACACCCACACACCCACACACCCCCCCCCACACACACACACACAAAGTACTAGATTTTTGCAGGTACATGGCTAGAAGTATAAACCCAGACAGCGGTGGGGTTGGTCCTGAGCCAAGCCGCACCATGTGCCTGGCACGCTCCATTGTTGTACCAATATTCTTTCCTTAAATCACCATCTTACCAGCAAATTGGAACAAACAGTGTTTGCAAGGAGAAGTAAAAGGAGCATTAATGAGCCGATTATAAAGAACGCCACAGGCACACGGCTCACTAGCAGCAGCTCTCTGGCCCTGCGTGAGGACATGGAAAGAGAAGAGCTTGGAATCGGAGATGCTGACTCCTCTCTTTATTCCAGCCAGACGCTTTTGGGCATCCTGTGTCTGCAGCCACCAAGCACACCATTCTAAAAATATGGCTAAATTCACTTTTGACACTTGAACCAACTCCTCTCCCATGGGGCCCCCAAGAGCCTACACTTGTTTCCAGGTCTGTCTAAATGAAGATTATTTTTATAAAGACATGGAGAAACTTTCCATTTGTCCTTTCAGCCTCATTGCCTGCTAATAATTTAAAAAAAAAAAAAGGGAAGAAAACTTAGTAATTTACAAACACACTTAAATTCCCCATCCTAGCCATGAGTTTTAATTAATCCCTTCTCCTCGAGGCCGGTGCAGCTTGGCCTCATCTCCTGAGATGTGTCTGCTCAGCGCTGCATTTCTAACGCAGGGAACATCCTTCTTATTTTAATCTGCCTTCCTCCCCGTTCTTTACTTGCACTGCTTGGATAAATAACTCCAACTTGGAGAGGATGATAACCATGGATCAAAAACAACAAAGGAAGCAAATTACTTCCCACCGACAATGCCTCATAACAGAACTAATAATCTCCAAAGACATCCACCCGATTTACAGGTGCAAAAAAAAACGCCTGCATCAGGATGTGTTTACTTCCCGAATGTGCGTCGGGAAACACTGAATATAAAAGAAATTAACTAGGTGTCTCGTTTTTAATAATGTCCTTTAAAATGCAGCCTGTTCCAGGCAGGAGGGGTGCAGGAGCAGAAGGACGGCCTGGGTGACATGGGTGAGCTCTCGGAATGGCACGGCGCGGGGCCGTGGCTTCTGCCGGCAGTATGCTGAGCTCGATGCTGCAGAAAGCCCAGCACCCCAGACCACCCCGACCCGACGCTGAACCATCACACTGTCACACTGTCAGCTCTTCCTGAAACTCATTAGATTTCTTTCCCACCTGTCCACGCCCTGCGTGTGAACCACACACGACATTTGAGTATTAAAATGACTTCTGTCCTTTCCCACAAATGTCCCCAAATCTTGAGTCAGAGTCCAGCTTTCCTCTTGTCTTCAGAACAGCCAATACAAGCTTTGCAGCCCCCAGCCGACATCCGAATCTCAGCACAGGGCCCCAGTGACTCACGCATAGAGGAGGTCTGGGGACAGCCTGGCCCAGGGTGCAGGACAGCACCCCTCAGCTGGAGCACAGCCAGCTGCCCGCACCCCTCACCCCCCGCCCCACCCACCGCCCCGGAAGCTCCGCTCAGGATGCTGCCCTGTTTCTGCTCTTCCTTCCCTCAGGTCACAGAGCCCGTGGGCTTCAGTCAGTTCTGCTCGTAAGGAAAGCAAAGGCATTACAGGAAGAAGTCGTGCGCACAAACGAATGAGGAAATCAAGGAAAGGATAGGCTCACGCATCATCGCTTGCGCTCTCGGCGTGGCTCAAGTGGCAGTCCTACTCAGACGTCCTGTGTGGATGCGACCTTTGGGCCTGATTGAGCTGGATGTTTTCGGGCACAAACCGACCTAAGGAGAGGGCATATGGATCCAGAGTTCACCCACTGCTGGCCAGTCGGAACGTGGGGGCCGCAGAGCAGCCCCCTGAGGCTTAAGGGATGGCGTTCCAGACTCATCTGCTTGCACCTGCTTATTTGTAACTGCTTCCTCCTGGGGTCCTTAGTGCTGTCACTTGAGTGTTGAGCTCCAGCCCTGAGAGCAGGGATCCTCTCCACCACCCTCCCCATGGAACCCAAAGGAAAGCCAACATCGAGGAGCCAGTCACTGACCCTTGGTCAAAGAAGGAAGGACTGGCCACTAAGGAGTCTCTTCAAACGACCCAGTATCAAAGGTGCTCACTTTCAACCTGACAATAACTCGCTCCAGTGCTCAAAGGTGTATGGATGTGATAAAATCCTAAGGTAGAGATGCTTCAGTCCCATCGTGTTGATGATGAGTTCTGTGTATTCTTGATGGTTCCTGCTTATTGGTCTTGAAAAGCCGTCCGTCTCTGGTTTGGACTAATTTCAGTGTCTCCGTGACGCTGGCCCCACTGGTGTAGACAGTCACGTCCCACGGGGGGACCCTATGGGTCTGCTCACGGCCACCACAGAGCACCGCAGACGGGGAGGTTTAACGACAGACATTTATTGTCTCCCACCCCTGGGGGCTGGACGTCTGTGATCAGGGTGTCGGCCGGCGTGTTTGCTCCTGAGGCCTCTCTCCTAGATGTGTGCCTGGCGGCCTCTCCCTGTGGCCTCCGCTGGTCTTCACTCTGTGCAAGCGAATCCCTGATGTCTCTTCCTCTTCTTCCAGGGACACGTCCTGTTGGATTTGGGCCCCACTCCACGACCTCATTTAACTTGAATTACCTCCTCAAACACTGCGTTCCAAATACAGTCACCCAGGGGGTTAGGACTTCTGCACAGCAGTCACGGGGGCATAATTCAGCCCATAGCAGGAGGGGGATAGAGAGCAGGTGTCTGCTGTTGTGTGAGCCCTTTACAATGTGATCGGTGTCTTTGTTGCTACGTACATACCATGTAGGTCATTTGAAAACACTGTCTGTGTGTTTGACTATAGAATTCTATGGGTTAATAATATCTCATTGCTTCTTAAAAACCATTTGCTTCTTAGGCTGGAAATTTTGCATCCCGTACAGGGATGTGTTCTGGTTACACAACTGATCCGTTAACATGCAAGTTGCTATGGTTAGCCTGATTTCCGTATTTGAAAAGAAATGTCCATATACCAGAAAAAAACATTCAGAACACACGTCAGCCAGGGAGGGCTCTAGGAACAATGTCAAATGGGTCATAGTGAAGTCTGTGAGGCCTGTTTGCCTCGGGAAATCATGGTGGAAAATGAAGTCACACGAACGTTGAAAGGGTCTACCCGTTGAAAAATGAGTTCTGTGTACCTTGCATGAACCCAGAGGTGAGAGCTAACACTAGTAATTTCAAGGGGAAAATGTGGCCAGATACAGAATTGTTCAACCAAAAAGGACAGTCCCGTTCTACTTTAATTCTGCCGTAAACATTGGGAGTTTCCCAACAGTCGCTGTTCAAGCTGGAGTTTGACATCTGTCAGGGAGGTCGTGGGCAATAGAGCTCATTTTGCAGAGAGAATAACTGACCCTCACGTCCCCTTTGGCACCAAGAACTGATGAGCTCCATCTAAGCACCACTCTCTCCAACCGCTGTTCCCGCACCTGCAAAAACACAGCCTTGTCCTGGTTTCCATAAGAACCAATGTGTTTGTTGCATGCAAAAGTGCTCTGAGACAGGAACGCTGCTCTGCAGCCGAAGTCGCTGTGACTATGGAGAAGCGTCTAGAGGAACAAAGAGAGAAGGAGGGAGAAGAAGACAAGAGAAGGGGCAGTGGGGCCCCCAGAGCTCAGCGTGCAGCCCCTGCACAGACCGGGCGCCGGCACAGGGCTCGGCTTCTCACTGACCCATGTGCTACCTGTTTTGCAACATTGTTTCATTCTAATTTCTCTGAAGATAGGGCTGATCCTGGCTGTTGCCTTACAAAGCACTAAAGTCTCACCAGCAGCTGCTTCTCGTATCACCAGCTTCCTAAAACTCGAGATGCGATCATGTGTCCCAAGCACTGATGGGTTCTTCTTCAGTAATAGGACCTGCTATAAAGGTAACAGCCTATTCTCTAACAGGAGATGTATAAATAGACATAAATACACATACAGAAATATACGACGGCTATGACATATGCACATATATAATTTATTTAATAGGAACCCGTTAAGCCGGCCTTCGCTGGGTTGTAGTGGACTAATGGAGTTAGGTCATTACCCAGCCATAATAACAAAATGCTTACAGAGCACACATAGTATAGCTATTTCAATATAATTTGAAAACAAATTAGATGTCATGATGACTCCATTTGGCACAGTTCTCAATTATTAAAATGCATTTCAAATACTGAAAAGTCAGAGCTGGATCATGGGACCCCCATGCACTCTGACCTGGAAAAGCCCCACTTTGGGAATCACTAGTAAGAACTCTAAAGGGCCTGCGATCTCACTGACTTCCTGGATGCAGGGGGATAAATAAACATGATAAATAAGTAGACTTTACAGAACGTCATTAGATGCTGTGGACTATTAAGAAATTGAGCAGGGGAGCACAGGAAGGCCTCATTGGGCTGGTCACCTGGAGGCTGAGTCCGGGCAGGAGGCACAGGGCTCCCAGGGGAGGAGCTGCCCAGACCTACGCAGCGGCCCAGCAGGTGCCCTGAGGCGTGGCTGGCTTGCTGGCAGAAGGGCCCCAGTCCAGAGCCGGTGGACTGGCCCCTGCTGGGGAGGCACTGGGAGATGAGTCCCTGAAGGGACTCGAGCAGGGACGCGAGCAGCAGCCTAGCGGAAGCACGGGGGCTACAAGCACAGGGTGAATGGCTGTGTTCCCACGGTTCTGAGAAAGGGCAGAATGCACTGAACGCGTTCACAGGATACTCCCACCAGAGTGCAACCTTGGACTATAACCCTGTTTTCTTGTGGGGAGGCCGCTGGAATTCTTACTTCTTCTTTTTTTTTTTTTAAGATTTTATTTATTTATTTGACGGAGAGAGAGACAGCCAGCGAGAGAGGGAACACAAGCAGGGGGAGTGGGAGAGGAGGAACCAGGCTCCCAGCAGAGGAGCCCGACATGGGGCTCGATCCCAGGACCCTGGAATCATGCCCCGAGCTGAAGGCAGACACCTAACGACTGAGCCACCCAGGCGTCCCTGGAATTCTTACTTCTAACCAAGCAACCTGGCTTGAAGACAAAAACCACTCATTTCCAGTACCGTCGCTCAAGCATTTTGTTATTTCTAAACCTACCCTCCAAGTATTAGGGCAAGAGCTTGCCCGACGCTGGTGAGGCCGCACATGGCCTGTCTCGGGGAGGAGAGACGCTTGATTTATTGAGATTTTATAACGATGTTCTTATAGACCCTCCCGGCACGTTCTTAGATTTCATTAGCTTGAATCCCCTCAAACACCCAGAGAGGAAGAGATAATTCATCTATTTACAGGGGAGGAAACTGGCTTCCACCCAGAGGAAAACTAACTTCTCAAAGCACAGAAGGCAGGGTCCCCAGGATGGACACAGGGCGCCAGGAGCTCTGAAGAGGGGCTGCCTTTGGAAGGGGGCCTTCGCCTGCACCTCACAGACGAGTGAGCCCTGACTTGGAGGTTTTGCCCCGTGCGCTGCCGGCGGCCACCCAGCATGACCTGGTTTCTGACTCGAAGCCAAGGCAGACAGAGCTGCTGCTGAGGCAGAGGGAGAACGAAGGGCCCAGCCAGGGTGGGGCAAGCATTCTGGGGAGTGAGGGGGAGCGCGCAAGGCGCCTGCCTCCCCCATTCCCACCTGGGGCATCTTAGTCCAAATATTTGAATCCTTCTGTTCAACCTTTAAAAAAAAATGCCTAAATGAGATTCCATGTTGATAAGGGAAGGTGTGGGAAAGCAAATTGGGACCTAAAAATGAGGGAGCATTTGCAGAGGGAATGAGTCAAGTAGCCCGGGCAAGCAGGATCTACCGACCCCAATAAAGAGGGAAGAAAGCTGAGTAACACAGAGCTATTAAAGCAACTTCGGGGAGACTCAAGAATCTTAGAAAAGAAATTGGAAAATGGGAAAGTCTATGCATAAATATTCAAGTAGGGTGTTACGGCCACACTGAAATTCTTTGGGGAGATAGTATTGAAGGGAAGGCATTCATGTAAGCGGTACGGATGGGTCTTAGAACAGCAAAGTACAGGCAAATCCCTGGGTATTTGAGACAGCAGGCACTTCCAAATGAGGCTTGTGGGACTGACCTTGATGATTCTTCCCCGAGGCCTCTGATGCTGAAGCAATCAGAGCAAAGCCCGGCATTTGGAAGGCGCACATGGGGGTGTACCCAGGGAGCTGAAACAAGGCTTTTCGGAGCTGATGAGTGACATCGGCTCTGGAGATACGGGGGCCTGGCTGGGGACAGAGACGCTAGCACATTATACAGTGCATTTGCACACAGAGAAAAAACAAATCCCTTCCGTGCGACCTCAGCCTCATTGTCCCTGATGATCAGCCTCTGTACAGAAAACCAGGCTTCCCCCTCTGAATCCACAGTGCAGCAGCTTAGAACGCCCCTCTGCTCAGACTCGGGCTTGACACCCTGGGGACACTTTGCCTGGTTAACAAGCCTTTTCGTTTCCAAGGAAATCCGTGGGCTTAGCCACATGAACAGCTTGACACTCCCACCTGCGAATGGCTTACATGATCAGGAGAGAGGAACATAAGAGCAATGCTTCTCTTTGAAAAACAGCGGAACAAAGTTCTTTAGGCAAATTCTAATGTTGAATTAATCATTTCTCTGCTAAAAAAAAAATTGAGATGTGTCTTTATTGTATAAAAATGCTTGGGTGACCAGATCCCTGCCAGAGGTTTGGGGGTTAAAGAGGGAGATACAGAGCCCCAACTGCTTTGCCGGCAGGTGGAGGACAGAGGCGGTGTGACCAGGGACTGGCACCCACCTGAGGACCCCACAGAGAAGCCACCCATCTATGCACGCCTCCCCCACTCATGGCAGAGCAGACAAGCCATGGGTTCCTCAAAACCCCTTCTCTGCTTCCTCTCTTCCTGGTAGCGGAGAACCCAGCCATTGTCTTCAAGGTCTCTGCCCACAGAAACTTAAATAAATAAATCATTGTCTCTAAGACATGCTTCCACAGTCTCCCCGTTAGCCAAAAATGAGTTAGTGCATCTCCCCTTAGAGTTCATTTTAATTTTGTCAAGGTAACACAGTAACATGTTTTAAAGTCAACTACATCTCATAGCCATAACGATCTCCAAAAAAGGCCCCTTCCCACTTGAAAAGATGCTCAGAGGCAAATATTCTCACCTCTCTTCTGAGGTCATGAGACATCAAGGTGCCCCCAACTTCTCTCTCATCCATGTCAAAGTGTTTCCACATCTTTTCGTGCTTGAAGTGCCCACCCCCTCACCAGGCTGATCCCTAGACCTGCACAGGTGATTCTCCACTTCCGTTTTTTAAAACTTTTTTAGACTTTATTTTTTTAAGGCAGTTTTAGGTTTATAATAAAACTGAGAGGAAGGCAGAGACTTCCCATAGACACCCCCCCACCCAGCCCAACAAGAACAGCCTCCCCCTCAACCAGCACCCCGATCAGATGGTGCAGTTGTCACCACTGACAAGCCCGCACGGACACGTCCTCATCACCCAGAGTCCACAGGGTACATCAGGGTCACGCTTGGTGTTGTTCATGGTATAGGTTTGGGTAAAAGCAGAATGACGTGTCTGTCCCTGTGGCGTTCTACAGCATTTTCTTTGCCCTGAAACTCGTCTGTGCAGCACTGTTCACCCCTGCCTCAGCCACTGCGTCCATAGGCTCGCCTTTCCCAGAAGGTCGCAGCGCTCCAATCACACCGCACATAGCTTCACAGAGCCCTTCACTTAGCGATACGCATGTAAGTCTCCTCCCTGTCTTTTCCTGCCCTGGTAGCTCATTTCTTTTTGGCTCTGAATACTATTCCACGGTCTGGATGGACCAGAGTTCATTCATCCATCACCATTTGAAGGACATCTCTGTGGCTTCCAGGTTTTGTCAATTACAAATAAAGCTGCTGTAAACGTCCTATAGAGGTTTTTGTGTGGACGCGAGGTTTCAGTTCCTTTGGGTAAATGCTTCTGGGGTCAAACAGTAGAGGATGTTCAGTCCCTCAAGACACTGTTACCGGTAGTGTGTCCGAAGTGTGTCCGAAGTGTGTCCGAAGTGGCTGCTCCATGCTGGGCTCCCACCCGCAGGGATGAGGGTCCCTGGTCCGTGCTATGGATGGTGGCCATTCTCATGGGCGTGGAAAGACTCCTGTCTTCCTTCTTCAGGAGCTTTTTAAGAAAGCAGCCCTCTCCCGCCGTCTTCATCTTCATCCCCTCGACGGACTCGTTCTCTGTCGACATGTCTCAGCCTGCTCTATGTGGGAAGATACATTTGAAGTCATTTTTTAAAAATCTGGTTTCACTCTCAAGGTTTCTGTATGTCTCATGACATTGGAATATGAAAGGAAAAACTAATAGCGGTAAGAGCCCTTATTTGGGACACAGATTACTGAGCGCACTGCCTATGAGGTCTCAGGCAAGCAGCGTAAGCTCTCAACACTTCAGCTTCCTCAACAATAAAACAGGGATTAAACTTGTGTGGACTTACTGGGATGCCTCGAATCTGAGAGGAGGTAACACGTGCGAGGACCTCGGTAGATCTCCCAGCAGGCGGGTGAAGTGCTCAGTAGACGTTTAAGGTAATGACCACACAAAAAGTCATCGGCTTCTGCATTCAGAAGTTCAACAAGAGCCTCCAATTTCTTCCTTGGAATTTGTTCTCTTCCTTTTTGTAGCTTTTGATGACTTTGACTGCCCTTCTCCCTCTCTGTCTCTCTGTCTCTCTCTCCCCATTTACCATGCCAATCATAGAATAAGGAAGTCTGAATTTAAACGTAATGAACCAGCTACTACTTCCAAGTGTGAGGCTTCAACGAAAAAATAATCCTACTTGAACTTGCAATGGGAGAAATGAAAAGTGTTAACACGGCACTCACTTAGACACACAACAAAAGGCGAAGGGTGAAAACATAACATTTTGAGAACAAAGTATGTTTGGGATCTTATCTTAAAAGGAAAAATAGTGAACACTAAAATATCATGGAAGCATAGGCATAAGAAGTATTACTTATAAGGGAGAGCCAGTAAAAATCTCACCACCCAACAAAACAGGGCACAACATTAAGATTTGGTGGCGTTGGGATGGGACCAGTTTTGTACGATGTGTTTGCCATGTAATGAGGGAAACTTTCCGGTAGGAAGAATAACATTAAGCAGATTCTCTCCTTATCCTAAAACCACCTCAACCCCAGCCCTTTTGGAGCAAATCTTCTAATAGATTTTCAATCCAACTTGTGTGAGTACCGTAAGATAGCAACTACTGCAGGCTGGGGCACTCCAGGTGGGGAATTATCCACGCATCTCACTTCCTCTCTCTTCCTTCCATTTGTGGTTTGGGTGCTCATTAGTCCAGGTTTGGAAGGACAGAGAGAAGATGGAGTTTGAGCCACTCTTTTGCGGCTTGTTAGTGGTGCTTGCCAAATGCTTGCTGGGTGGAAAGGTTGAAATAAATGGGGGAGAAGATTTCTGAGCTCCGTGGATTTCATTTTCTCAAGTCATCCCTGCCCCCATTAGCATGGATAATTGAGAACTGGCTGCATTTGTTCCTATATAATCAGATAATCTATGGGGAAATGAGAATTTGATTCCTGTGTGTCTCTATTTAGACTCTTAAAAAAAGCATCCTCAGAATTGCTTAATTCTGTGCAAACTAGAAGCGGAAATGAGAAGCACTAATGAAGATATTTGTTAGTTCATTATGGGGAAAAACTCAGCTATCAGAGAATTGAAAGCAGGGAATTTTCCTGGTCTCAGGGAAGACCCCAGGAGAAAGCAGAATGCATTTACACTCTAACTAAAGAAACATTAAAAGCATAAATTAAGGATGAGATTCATTTACAGCCTATCCAATAACACTTAATGTGTTAGGGACCTGATATCGCCACCTCAAAGGAACAATACAACGATGCATGGTTCCATATGTCAGAGAACTTGGTGAACCAAGACGGTCTGTGTCTCTGAATCTGCAGTCTGTTTGTACCTGAAAAATTATCTTGAATTACTTTAATGTATGACTATGTATGACTATTATCCTGCGTTTAGAGTCTCGGAAACTGTGCTCTCTGGTCACCCGCCAACAGTAAGGAGTGCAGTAACCCTGAAACATTGTGTTAGGGACGCCTGGGTGGCTCAATCGGTGAAGCGTCTGCCTTCAGCTCAGGTCATGATGCCAGGGTCCTGGGATCGAGCCCCATGTCGGGCTCCCCGCTCAGCGGGGAGTCTGTTTCTCCCTCTACCCCTCCCCCCTGCTCATGCTGTCTCTCTTTCCCTCTCTCTCTCTCTCTCACATTCTCTCTCTCAAATAAATAAATAAAATCTTTAAAAAAATGAAAAGAAAGAAACACTGCATTAATTCCCCAGGAGTTCGACCCCTCCTCTAAGGGTGGCAGGGAGATTTTTGGTGTCTCCTGGATGCGGTTCTTGACACTCAACCCTCTTCCTCCTGACTGTCCTATCAGTCAGAGCAAAATGACTCTGATGGATCTCTCTGTGGGAACCTGTCAGAGCCATGCAATGCACACAGATACGGCATACCAGCTGGCCTCCTGCGGTACAGACCATGTGCTTGACTACCCAATCCAGAATCAGGGAACCAAGGACAGGTACTTCCTTCCAGTAGAAGGAAGAAGAAAAGAGGAACAGACAAAATGCTGGTGTCCAACGAGTTACCATTACAGTCTGTAAGACCCCTGCCACTTACACACTCTATGGACTTAATGAAAAATGAAAAGTGAACTAGGAACGTATATATGCATAAATGGACTCATTTAAAAATAGTAATGCAGTTTGAAAGCAGAAGTGACATTATTGCCTGGGAGGCATAACAAGGCTGGTTTTTTCATCGCTCCCACACAGGGGAATCCTGGTTTACTTCCCCACAGTCCCCATGCTCTATCCAAGCTCACCCCTGTGTCCGAAATCAGCCAGAAGCTGTCATTGATTGAGGCTTCCCGTCGTGGAAGAAACTCACCCTAGTCTTGCAGGGTCTACACCCATGGCCGTGCTCGGCAAACCCAAGTTTGTCTATACATCCTCCTGTGAAAACCCACTGGATTCCTGCTTCCCATCTACAAGCCGAGGGGCTGCTGTAAGGGGGATGGGAAGCCTGGAGTTTGCAGACAGGGGCCCCTGTCTGTCATCCATGAGTGATGACCATGAACCCTGTCTTGCATATGGTTGTGTGAGACTCGAAAAGCTGAAAATATCACGAACTGCACAAAGAATGTTAGTATTAATTGACCCATCCAGAAAGGTCTCCCGCATCACTTCGTTTGAACCATCACATGAGGCCACGCTGCTCTCCATCAGACCACGGAGACTGAGGGATCGGGACGCGCATTCGCGCCTCCCTGGAGCCCCACAGGGCCCTGCAGGAGGGCGACGGCTAAAGGACACTTTGGCCTACATGTGCTCTCCCTCAACAGAACGATCACGCAGTGGCCCGGGCTTCCCAGAGTTCTCAAATTCTCAGTTATCCTGAGACAAATGGCTCAGCGTGTTCAGGGACCAGGAGACCAACTCCAGCAGGAACAGTGGTGCAGAACCCTTGTCCCGCCCGCCCTGGGGTGGCACCAACCACACGGTAACTAGAAGGGCCCGCACAAAGGTAGGTGAGGTGCGCTTCCTGGCTCACCTTCCTGCTGGGGACGCAGGGGACCCACACTGGAAACACGGCAAGTAGGGACATGAGCCTCTTCTGACTCAAGTGGTGGTCTTGACTATTTAAAGTTAGGTATGTTTACACGTTGAGTGTTCTTCGTCCTGTGTGACAGAACTAGAAATGCGTACGAGGTCTTCATGCCAGTTCCTGGCACAGAGCCCCTGAGCCCTTGGCGTTCCCCAGTGAGGGGGAGGGGCAGCTGCCTTATTCACAGCAAACCCACTTTGACCACACCTGAGTTTATGCTCATGAGGTGACCTGCTGGGCCCCAGAGAGCTTCAGGATGGGGGCTGGGGGACAGAGGATGGAGCCTGGGGTTCCAAGCCTCGGGAGCTTTGGGCTGGTGCACACGCAGTGCTGGGTGGGAGGTACACCCAGAGAGGGCACAGAAGCTCCATCCCCCCACCCCTTCCACCTAGGGCTCCTCAGTTGTATCCTTTATAACAAACCACAAAGGTAAGTAAGTGTTTCCCTGAGTTCTGTGAGCCGTTAGAGCAAATTATGAACTCCCAGGAGGTGGGCGTGGGAACCCCGACCTCAGCCCATTGGTAGAAAGTGCAGGAGTCTTGGACCCACGGGTGGTCCCTGAGATGACATCAGGGCAGTCTTGTGGGGCTGAGCCCTACCCTGTGGGTCTGTGCCAACTCTGGGTAATTAGTGTCAGAGTGAGGGACATTACAGGACACCCAGCCAGTACCCACAGAGAACCGGAGAAATGCTTGGTGTAGAAAGATTCGCATGAGCCTCCGAGTGCTATGAGTAAGAGAAAGAGTTGCTTTCCTTTACCTGTGTCCCCATAAGATGGCATCAGGGCAGGACCACGCATGGCCAAGAGGTCAGGAGGCGCGCCACTCCCTCCTTCCATGCCTCCCCTCTACCGAGAACACAGGGCAGGACAAAGAGGAGGCAGCAGAACTGACACTCCTTCCTGTGATAAGGTCCCCTGTCTACATGCCAGAGTCAGCCTGAGCAGCCCCTCCCCTGCAGGATGGGACAGGACCCCGCCCCTCGCCCACAGCAGGAGCCTCAGGGAGCCCTCCACACACCCAGGTGCCCCCTGCACAAGGCCCGATGACGTAGGTACGGCCCTGAAGAGCTAAGTGTATAACTGGGTCCTCCAGAAAGAGGGCGATTGTGCGTCTGTCCAAACCCGCAGAGCACCCAGCAGCAAGAGGGACCCTGACGCCGCGCGTGGACTAGGGGTGATGGCGACGTGTCAGCGCAGGGTCGTGGACTCCAGCGAATGCACCATCGGCTGGGATGTTGATGGTGGGGGAGCCGTGCATGTGCGGGCCGGGGGTACAGGGGAACTCTCCGCACCTTCCCCTCAATAACACCGTGAACCAAAAACTGCCTTAAAAACTACAATCTTTTCTAAAGAGAGAGAAGATTTAAGTTGAGTAGTACGCAGAACCCCAGCAAGTTTGCAACCTGTGTGTGTGTATACTTCGTGACCCAGCAAGACGACAGCTGGTGAGGAACATCACATTTAGAAAGGAATGTACAGAAAGAGATTTTTCCTCGTCCCACCCACCCAGCGCAGAGCCCTTTCTAGAGTGCAGCCCGTGCGTCCCCAGGTGGAGGGACTGTGTCTCTGAGCCCTGAGCTCTGCAGAGAGGGGCATAGACTCCAGCCCCTCTCCGTCCTCCCTCCTGGGGCTGCTTTGCCCTGTGAGCTGCGTGCTTCCTGCAGGGACGCAGGGACAGAAGCCATAGCTGACAACTCTGTGCAGTCACAGGGACCCCAAAACCGCACAAAGTCCCCCCAAACTGCACACTTAATCAGCGTTCTAGTTGATATCCAAAATGCAGTCGGCCTGGCTCCTTGGTGATTTCTACTACTCCAGGCTGCCTTCACCCGGCTGCTCAAGGTTAGGAGACGGGGAGCATCTAGAACGTAGAGAAAATCCGGGATGTTCTCCCATCAAGGGAATGGGAAGACCCCCACCCTGCTGCTGTCTCACCTGCACGAACCACTTCTCCCTGCTGCGTGAACACAGCCACGAAGGCCAGATAAACACACTGAGCTCCTTACAGCAGGGGCTCCCAAAATTCATGGGCTGGAATCCTAACCACACAATATGAGGGTATTAGGAGAAGGGGTGCTCAGAGGGGAAGCCCAGAGGGGATGATGAGGCCATGAGGATGGTGCCCCCATGATGGGGTTCATGCTCCTGTGAGAGAGGCCCCAGAGAGCTTGCGGTTGGTCCTCCCCATGAGGACATGGAGGGAGGGTGAGCCAGGAAGCGGTTCGCAGCAGACACGGAGCCTGCCGGCAGCACCAGGACCACCACCTCCAGATTGGGAGAAATAAACGCGTGTGGTTTCTGTCGCAGCCACCCGAAGGGACAGAGGCCGTCAATGCACTCAGGAATCCAGGCAACACCCCTCCGAGTGCTTTGCAGTCCCCAGCACTGCTCTGTTTCCTGGGGATCGCTGAGGCTTGAGAAGGATCAACCAAACCCAGGCACTACTTACCAACACCACAGCCAGCCGTTGAGACAAGAAAAACCTCAATTTTTATTAAAAAAGAAAAAAGCCATACTGGGGGCACAGGGAAGTCCGCACTGTGCCCACCCAGCCCCTGGGGGAGGTAGAAGCGCCACTTCCCCTGGCCCCACTCTCTGCTCCTCCCCTGAAAGCACCGAATTGTCCAGGAATCTGTGAGTCAACGTAGAACACGTTTTGCTTTCAAAGCCAAGCACATGGAGCAGAGACCAAGGGCCTCGCCCGAGACTCCGCACGGAGGACAAGGAAGCCACCGGAGACGCGATGCGGAGGGAGTGCGTGGTCCTTTGATGCTCATTCTGTGAGATTGTTCTTAAACCTTTGAATGAGCTCTAATGAGAATGCACAGTTTTTACTTTGGACTTCTTTACGCTTCCCTGGAAAGGGCGACCCGAGACAGATCGGCGTCCCGTAAACCACACGTGCCTGTGGATTTGCCGTGTCTTAATCACAACATGCAAGGGCGTCAGGACTAAAAAAATAAATTTTTAAAAAAGGAAAAATGCAGATTAATGCTTTTTGTTGCTTAAATTTTTAAATCTATGAAACACATTGGAGGTGTTTTAATTTCTGTAATGGATCAATTTAACTTCCCATGAAATCGTGCCTTCTAATGGATCTGCTTAGAAAACCGTAAAAATGAAGCCAGAGCTGCCCGTGCCCCCGCGGTGCCAAACATCGAGAGAGCGCAAAAGTAGCACTTCGTAGTCACAAAATTTTTATCCAAAAGGCACGCTGGGAATGTTTTAATTTTCATAATTGATCAATTTGTTGATTAATCTAAAATTAAATAAATGCCTTCTAATTGATTTGTAAAAACTTTAGAAATCCTGAGCTGCGAGAATGCCTTCAAAATCTCCCAAGTAGGAGAAGGAAGGGAAGAATGAAGGGGGGGTAAACAGAAGGGGGAATGAACCACGAGAGACTAGGGACTCTGGGAAACAAACTGAGGGCTTCAGAGGGGAGGGGGGTGGGGGGATGGGATAGGCTGGTGATGGGTAGTAAGGAGGGCACGTATTGCATGGTGCACTGGGTGTTATACACAACTAATGAATCATGGAACTTTACATCAGAAACCAGGGATGTACTGTATGGTGACTAACATAATATAATAAAAAATTATTACTAAAAAAAAAAAAATCTCCCAAGTACTGAAATTGTGCTTCGTAAGCGTGGAAACATTGCGTGGAGTCACAGCATCGTTGATGTTGGAGGCTTCTCGTTTATCACACCTGACCCGGGAGAATTGACTAAGAGCCTCGTCCCATGTGGGTTCTTTCCCGTGGATTAGCTCGCTCGGTGCTGGTAATAACGCAGAGGGACAGGCCTGGGGAGCACGAGGCCTGTGTGCCCACGGCCGGGCATGAAGCGCAGCTCTGCTGTCGCGGGCCCTGGGAGCGCCACCTCCCTTTCCTGCACGGCAGTGAGAACCACAACTGCCTCAGGAGACTCTGGAGAGAATTGCATGAAATGAAGTACGCAAACGCTTCCCCTACAAGAGTTTAAACCCATGGAAACATCGTAAACAAAATGCAAAGAAAACCAGAGAGATGTTCGCTTTATTGCCTGTGTCTGTATGAGGCCTGTACACGCATGTGCGTACACGGCGCCTGTGAACACCTGTGCTCCTGATAGCATGTGTACAGAGTGGGTAGAGATCTGTAAGAAAACAAGAATATTATAAGGTGGCATGCAAAATTGGTGACCAAAGACACTTCACTTCAGCATTGTATGTCATAAAACATCAAGAACGGTCCAAATGCCCAAGAGTGGAGAAATGCTTAAGAAATACGTATATTTTACTCATAGGAGGAAATATGATTGCGTCCTTCCGCGTGGTACTTCCAAAGACTGCTGCCGACACAAAGAATTCTCACGAACTGAAATGGAAAGAGAAAACAAAACTAAGGACACTGTCCCTGTGACTCTGGTCTGTGCGCACACGCCTACACAGAGGAGACGTTTCCATCGCTGCTACTCTCCCTGTTTGTTTCCTAAACATTAGAAAACTAAATATCTATTTTTTTGAAGATGGCTTAGGAGGACCGAAGATTATGGTGAGCATGCAGAAATCTAGATAATCATTCGTATGTTCGTCAAAATGAAATAATATTGACCTCACATGAGACAGAGGCAATGTCATAGGATAAATCAAATCATCAGTAGTATTGGACGAGTAAAATTATGTGGTGTGTGTCATCTCCCGCTCATTAAAAACACTGCAGGTTTTTCTCTTTCGGAGCGTCAATGGAACGTTTCCAAATTTGCTTTGCAACGTGCATGTGGGCTCAGGAAAAGTCAGAGGCCAGGGCTCTGCAGGTGCCTGCCCCTGGCAAAGGAGGGCACACTCTGGGAGACCTGGAAGTCCAGACACCGCCAGCCACTGGAAGGCCTGGTCCACAATTGCGCGAATTTTCACTTCATCGGTTACAGAAATTCTAAATGCACAGATGTTTTACCTGAAACTAGAAATACCTTTGGGGAAAGGGCTAAAATGCACATACATGATATTTCACAAGTGGAACTTGACAGTTGCAGAAGCAAGCCAACATCACCTTTTCCGATCCTCAAAATGGCATGACAATGTGAGTTAAAAAGAATCAGTTCTCCCCACTTTATACAATGCAAGCAAAATAAATGGGGAAATTTATTATTTACATCGAGAAAAGCTACCCCTAATTGCAATATCATAATGTTTGAAATATACTCACTGGGAGATCTCTTTTGCATTGGAGATTCAAATATGCTCATTTCTAGGTGAATCTTAAAGAGATTCCAGAGTTATTATCTGACACATTTATTAAAAATATTTAAACAACGAGCTGACTCTCTGGAATCTGGAGTCTCAATTATAATGAACCAGGAATCAGACGTCCTCACAGATTCGGGGTGTAAGGCAAGATGAAATTTGCATCTGTTAAAAAAAACTATGTTTTAATTATCAAGTAAAATTATGAAATCTGTAGCCAGAGTCCTCGTCCTGAATAGTGACTGGCAGCCTGAAAAAGCCATGACCCTGCCTCCTGACTCCTGGGATCTCCTCCCTCCCGCGGTCAAAGGTGCCCTCCGGGAGTCAGGTCCTCAATTCTCAAACACCTCTGACACCATGACCACATGGATGGAGTTCCAGAGGAAGAGCAGTGGTTTTGGCCATGAAGACGCCTCTTCTCTTGTGAGAGGTGTCGAAACTCATCTCCAGTTGAATCATAACTGGAATTATAACTTTTTCAATCCATTGCAGTTTTGGAATGGCTATCTTCACCACGTGGTTCTTTTCCCTCCTCTTTATTTAATATCGAGTAAATCTTTGTTTACTTACTGGATAAGCAATAGAGATATTATTGATGAAAAGCTCTTGCAGTACATCAGCCTGAGTTTGTCAGTTCAATCAATAATTTATGCCCCAAGTCCAAATAAAAAGAGAGAAATTTTCAAGTTTTTATAGACTATCCAACTCCAAACTGTCAGCTACTTCCGACATAAATCTATTTTAATTTCACTTTCCACGGAGTCACTTAGCTTCCACACTGCTGTACTTAGAGTAAAAAGAGGGAGATACGATGACATATTAATGAAATACAGTGTAAATAATTTAGAAACGTGAATAGTTATACATTCCCTTGCCGTAGGTATGGAGAGTGGCTCCGTTGTTGCTGACATGTTTGTGTTTTCTATGGTGATCCATGCATTCGGTAATTACGAAGTTTCCATGTGCTCTTGAAAAAGATGTTTATCTTATTTGGTCAATTAGAGAGTAATATAAGTTAGAAATCACAGGTTTGGTTCTGGGCTATAGTACATTTTCTCTGTTCTCGTGTCAACACTTTTGCTGAACCTGCTTGGTCAATCACAAGATAAATAAGCTTTCTGTCAAAAGGGTCAGGTCGTCTGGACGGATCCAAGCAATGCTGTCTTCAGTCACAGGCAATCTCAAAAGGAACGTACAGTTTTCATTGTTCATGCTGGTTATGTTCTGTTGTCCCTGCAAACACTGAACTAGTGTTTGCCGAGTCACGCTGCCAGGGGAAATACGGGGTGAGGTTCTTCTGGACCTCTGCTCACAACATTCCCATGAACCGGTCAAACAGACCTTGTTTCATATGTGCTTTTGTTCAAAGATACCTTATTTAATACATACTCGGTGTCAGCACTGTAACTCATGCCCAAAAGGAGGAAGCCTGTGTGACACTAGTGTTTTCCCCCTAAGCTCTTCTTTTTTTTTTCATGTAAGCAAATTAATTTTTTTATAATAATTTTTTCTTATGTTAGTCACCATACAGTACATCCCTAGTTTTTGATGTAATGTTCCATGATTCATTGTTTGCGTATAACACCCAGTGCACCATGCAATACGTGCCCTCCTTAATACCCATCACCAGCCTATCCCATTCCCCCAGCCTCCTCTCCTCTGAAGCCCTCAGTTTGTTTCCCAGAGTCCATAGTCTCTCATGCTTCATTCCCCCTTCTGTTTACCCCCCTTCATTCTTCCCTTTCTTCTCCTACCGATCGTCCTGTTTCTTATGTTCCATAAATGAGTGAAACCATATGATAATTGTCTTTCTCTGCTTGACTTATTTCACTTAGCATAATCTCCTCCAGTCCTGTCCATGTTGCAGCAAATGTTGAGAAATCATTCTTTTTGATGGCTGAGTAATATTCCATTGTATATATGGACCACATCTTCTCAATCCAGTCATCTGTTGAAGGGCATCTCGGCTCCTTCCACAATTTAGCTATTGTGGACAATGCTGCTACGAACATTGGGGTGCATATGGCCCTTCTCTTCACTCCGTCTGTATCTTTGGGGTAAATACCCAGTAGTGCAATGGCTGGGTCATAGGGTAGCTCAATTTTTAACTTTTTAAGGGACCTCCACACTGTTTTCCAGAGTGGCTACACCAGCTTGACAGAACACTACGCAGCATTTCAGCACGATGCCTGGGGCCATTTTAAACAGTGAAATCCCCAACAAAACTTGCCACTACATGGACGGCGAGAAGAACGCTTGTTGGTGGTGTGAGAGCTGAAACAAAAAGGCAAAGCACCGTCTCCTTCCCCTCAGCCGGGCACACGCAGGCCTGGTGACCCCAACTTTTCATCAGTCTGGGCATGGCCATGAATGGCCATTAAGGCACAGCAAGTATTGATTTTGTGATTTGCAAATAAAAGTTAGCAATTAAGCTGATGTGGAAAATGGAATCTTCAAACCTTGAGGATCAGCTGTATATAATAAGGAAGTCAGGACCCCCACGTGAAGGCACCCACAAATGCAAAGATCAATGACACTATGAAAAGTATTGATGGGGCTCTGCCGTGATGCTTCCGGAGCAAAATCTACCTCTGATTTGTGGACCGTATGGCTTATCTCATTAGTGTAAATAAAATATGCCCCCTTTCCAAATAGAGTCAAAGAGGAGCTTTCTTTAATTAGTCAAATCCATTGGGCCTCACTCTAAATGGAACTTAAAAGAAGAAAAGAAGTCGAAATAGGCAGCTGAGATCTAAAACAGGACAGGGACCATCTGAAAGGAGCAGAAGGTAGGGCTGTCACGAAGCTGATAACTTGTTGGGGAACAACACACGTGCACCCTGGAACGTGGTGAAGGCACCACAAGTGTGAGTGCACACTGCCCAAATTGCTTATATCAGTTTGTGCAGGTTATGACTGTAGAGAAATCGCACCTCATTATACCTCGATAGAACTGAGAAGAAAATAGCGTTAGTCCCATGGTTCCCGTGGAATCTCTCTGTAACACCAGGATAAATGTGCCCTGAAGACAAACCAAGGGCGCTAGTTCCTAAAACCAAAAGTTGAGAGCCCTTCTCAATTTGCACAGGGGGTGGGAAAGGAAACATAGGAAGAGATCTCTTGATGTTTGACATGTTACTTTTTATTTAGCATTAAAGATTAAAATCAAAACAAGTCATAAATCAATGTCAACCTAAAAAATGTGAAATTCTGTTGCTTTTTAAGTTTTTATCTTGTTTATTGGAAATGCGTGCTCATACTACTGTTATTTTGCATATATATCTCACCAAGTCATGTTCTATAATAGAAAAATTATCCCATACTTGAAAATGCGATTAAATACACCATTACGTCATGGTATTCAGCAAAAAGCAACTCATGTCCATTGACCCTGCTCCTTGAGGACATGGATAAAATGCGGATCGGATGCTATCATTTCATTACACAGTTGGAGACAATATGCCCCTAAAAGTTAAATGACAACCCCTGAACATTACCCATTTCCACTCATTCATTCAGCGTTTTGAGAACCCTTTACGTTCTAGGGACTGTCCTAGCTCTCAATAAACAAGAGTGAAACAAAGCATACTCTTTAGTAACCCGTGGACCTTGTAGGCTAGGGGGTCTTGGTATAAACTAACTTGCAACAGGGTTTGGGGATAGTTTCCTATCAATCATCTTTCATGTGAGATTTTAGAGTATTTAGACTTTTAATGAGAAATGCAGATTCCATTATCTGAGAATTTGGTCTTCTGCTAAAAATAGTTAGCAGATTACCAACTGGTATCAACCAGGTGATAGTACAAAATCCAGTCCTGAATTATCCGTAATCCAAGGGGAGATTCCTGTAACTCTCTGACTTTGCTGTGCTTCTCCTCTCAGCCAGCAAATCCCTTCTGCAATTTAGCTTCCCAGCCACCCCAAGGCTGAGCTTCCCGAGGTCCTCCCAAGACTCCTGAGGATTTCCCCATCCCCGAGCCTGTGCAGTGTTCAGCCGCGGTCAGTCGGGCAGGTGCACAAAAGCAATGAAGGAGGCATCACGCATTTGTCAGCCCCAGTCCTGGGAGCTCCCTAAACTCGGGGACTGGCATATCCATGGGCTTACTACCCCCGTGCACAAAACAGTAGCCAATTCGTGTAAGTGCTTACTGTTCCAAAATGGAATTAAATGGTGATGATATTCAAAGCAATGAAGAGTTGTGTGTGAGAGGTAGATGTTAAGACATAGGCTGAATTTCCATCCACTGGGCAAGATAGTAACCACCATTTTTCTGGAAAGTTAGTGAGGTCAATGTACTCGTTTTCAACGCCCATCAGCACACATGAGCCTGGCAGTGACACTAGCCGGTGGAAAATCTACTTCTCTAAAAAAGTTCAGATCTGCTCAGAAACTGCCAGAGAGCTTGGGAGAGATCCCGAGCTCTGCCTCGATGTCTGTGGCATCGAAGTCGGCTTGCTTCCTTCCTCCTGCACCTTCAGGGCTCCACCGAGGGGATGCGGACTCCAGCACATTCTCGAGAGCCCCTCCCACGTCGGCAGGAGTAGGAGCAGTGCCTGATTGATGAGGGATTCTGCTCCCGCTTCTGTCCACAAACCCTAGTCCCACAGACCATTAGGGCTGTCCTCAGAGACACGCTCCCTGCCGTGCATCTCCCCTGAAGGAAGCAACCTCAGCTACCAGTGTGGAAATTCGGCACTCTGGGTTGTCGTGGCCACGTGGGAATGCTGGTGCCCGGTTACTTGGTCTGAGGAAGGCAGTAAGGGCAGAACAGTATCTCTTGAAAAGCCTCTGGGCTGCCACAGTGCCTCATGTCCTGGGATGTCTTCATCCTTCCTTGGTCTGAGCAATTCCACTTGCAGACGCCCACCTGACTGAATTGTCCTTCAGTCCCATCCATCCCGGAAAGACTCTGCCAACATGGGACATAATGTTCAGCAGCGGCTTCCTGTGGACCTATTTGTCCCATCAATCTGTAACAGAGAGGTGATTTTACATAATAAATACATACCAACCCAGGACTCAAAGAAACAGCTGTCAGGCATATCCTGGAAGATATTTTCAATATGATTTTATTCCATCACACGCAAGGAAGATATGACTTTATCCCAAATTCTTTCAGAGATAGAGTTTCCTCATCCCACGCCAAAAGTCAGTTTGGTGCCTAAGGATTCTGATTCCAAGCATGATTGCATTTTGTGGTACACTGAAAAGATCTGGCCATAAAATCTCACCTCCTGCATTTGAAAGACTTGACTAAGAATGTGAGACTTGAATAAGGATTTAGGAATCCAGCGGCAGCCCCTTCATCTCTTGGGGAAGAAATCGATGAGCCCGGTGCCTCCGGGGACCTCCCGTGAGCGAGAGGCCAGCGATTCCGTCTCCCTGCCAAGCTTCCCCTGCATTCTCCCTCTCCCCTCACAACACGCAGCCAACACTACAGCTGTCCCTAAGACCCCCCCTTTAAAAATAAAAGCATGGCATCAGTGCAGATAGGAGAGGCGTGAATGAGGTCTCACGGTGTCATCTACATCTGGATCGTGTTTTATAAGCTGTGATGCACTCTTGTGTATTTTCCCATTAGACTTCCACATAAATCTGGCAAGATATATAAGCTACATGTGCCTACTGGATGACAGAAGTGAGTTATATAAATGCTCCAGGATTTTCTCAAATTCAGACAACTCATCAGTGATGAAGTCATAACTAGAAGCCAGCAATCCTGGTTACCTGGCACATAGAGGTGGGTTGGACAGTCTAGATGGTCAAGAGAACTATGATTACACGAAGTATTAGGCACCAAATGCATGCCTGAGAGAAACAGGGTCCTCAGATTCCATGCACATTTATTTTTCTGAGGTGATTTGATTACCATTTTCACCAGGAGCAGGTGGTCAACACTGACTAATAAATTCTCAAGGATCCTTTCCAGTTCAGCAAGGAAATGCTTTCCAAAGGGCCTGAGGGGTGTAGCCAGAGAAAAGGATGGATGACATTTCCTTTTGTTCCTAGACCGAGCTCTGTTCTCAGGCCCTTTGACGACCAGGGCACGTCTTCAATACTGCTGGGGTTCCACGCTGGGGTTTTAATTCTACATGACGTAGAGCTGTGGGGAATGCAAGGATTCTAAGACTCAAGCATTGTTCCCTGAGGTCTCTCCAAAAACCAGCAGCACTGTTACCCAGTGGACTGAGTCCCCAGGAGGAAGACAAGCACCTGCTTGGGGGGGGGGGGAGGTGCAAGGACAGACACCACGAAAGGCAGGAAGGGGACAGTGCATGTGTACATCCTGTCGCTTCAAAAACAGCACTGACTACTTTTGCTGCTGTGTTTATTTTGAATTTAACAGCTGGGGTGGCAGGTTGTCATAATCCTGTGGGCACTTAATCTGCACCATCTCCCTTTCATTACCAAGGATGTCAGCATCACCTCTGACCCTTGACAAGCAAGACAAACAAACAGAAACAAGGCAAACCACCAAAGCCACGGACTGGTCATATTCACAATTCTGTGATTCACCGGGGATTGAAAATCACACCCAGACATGCGAGTATTCAGCTAGAACCACTGTCCTTTCTCTACAGATGGCTCCTCAAATAAAAGTCATCCATCCAGGAGCCCTGAGCTCTGCTTCCTTTCCAGGAGTTCCACCTGATTCACAATGGGGCTCCATCCCCCCCATCCCCCCACTCCTGCCAGCCTTCTCACACAGGTGTGGTCTTTTCCTCCTCCTGCCTCCCCACACCTGTCCATCTGGGTTCAGGGAAACCATTATTAGTGTCATTTGGGGCTTCAGTTTGGGGCTGAAGGTGTTTTTGGATTATCAGAGTCTAGGGATACTAGGTTTTCGCTGAATCGCTGCTGAGATCACCTTCTGGGATTTATTATTATCGTTATTGTTTTGCTTGGCGTCTTGTTTACCCGGCAGTTGGTGCTGGGGCCTGCAAACACCAAGGCCAGGGGCCCTGAGCTTTTGTGTCTATGCGGCCCTGACATCACTGGCATCCGGGCTCAGTTCCCTGGAGCAGTGAGGATGCTCGAGGAAGCGTGCCCTGCGGCTCTCCTGCCCACGCGGGGACCGGAGATGATGCAGCCGCAGGGAGACACTGAGCACAGGAACCTGAGTCACCTTGAGAAACGCCCCCCCACAGCCCCTGACCCACCCCGCAGGTTTGGCTGAGCAAGAACTCTGTTGTGCTGGGACCTCTGATAAGCCGGGGCTGCTTTGTCACTAGGTAGGTCTCCTCTCCGTCTGAGCTGTTACGACAGGACACTACGGACCGGGTGGCTTACAGACCACCAGTTTTTATTTCTCACAGTTCTGCAGCCTCAAGTCTGAGATCGGGCACCAGCGTGGGCAGGTCTGGTAAGACCCTACTCCAGGTTTCACACAGATGCCTCTCACTGTGTCCTCACGTGGGGTCTCTCCTAGGACACTGACCCCCTCACCGGGGCTCCACCCTCGTGACCTCATCACGTTTGAAGGCCCCACCTCCTGACGCCGTCACACTGGGGGTGAGGATTCAAGGTACGGATTTGACGGACACACGCATTCTATCTATATCAACTGTGTGTGTGTGTGCGTGTGTGTGTGTGACCAGACTCTCAGGCATCTTCATGTTTAACATTTTTATCAATGAAGTAATGAATCATGGAACTTTACATCAAAAATTAGGGATGTACTGTATGGTGACTAACATAATATAATTAAAAAATTAAAAAATTTTAAAAAGAGCAAAAATAAAAAAATAAAAAATAAAACTCATGTTTGTAACTCAAAAAAATACCAAAAAACAAAAAACAAAATAAAATACATAGGAACGTGCACAAGCCACATTAAGTATACAACTCAATGGATTGTTGCCAAATGAACAGAGCCCTTTAGCCACCGTGCATGCCAAGAAACAAAGCTGACCCTTCAAACTCTAAAGGATTGTCTCTGCAGAGACCCCGGAGTGCCCACCTCCCCTCTTCTGCCTCATAGCTCTGATGCTGAGCACTCAGGAAGCAATGGTGGAACTGGTCACTAGATTTAGTGACCAGCATCCAGGAGTAACCCTGCAGGATCCTGTTAGGGACTCACCTCTCCAACAAAAGAAATGACTCCCCCATGTGAGACTCGTAGACACTTTGGTAGATGGGGAGAAAAGCTATTGGGGGTGGGGCCGCTAACTGCAATCCATAGAGGCGCTACGCTTAGCCTGGAGAAATAAAACATGGCCAGTCTAGGCAACGGGACAACGGCATGACCTGAAGTTGATATTCAAGTCGGTACTTATTAATTACAAATGCTGTGACATCTTCCTTGCAACATTATCAGATAACTGGCTACGTTTTAATAAAGTGTTTTTAAAACCCACATGGTGAAGCTCAGTCCACCTTCTCATGGCCCCTCTTGTATTGAACACAAACTTGTTTATCAGCACGAAGCGGACTTTAATCACCCTTCGTGGCCAGAAGCACTCCAAATTAACACTTAATTAGAATGTTCGTGTTCTAAACCTGTTGAAGTTATTGTCTTGAACTGGGTGACATTCAGCACCTGCCCATTCCGCCACATGTGCTGGGGAAAGCATGTCTGTGCCACGCCCGCCATTAATATTTGGAAGAAGGGAAAGACCAAAATCAAGCTAAGTGAGCCCGTGCTTTAGCTGGGAAGATGCCCATGGATTTAAGACAGCACGTATATTCATTAGACACCTCCCCCCTCAGGAAAGCACTGGGGGGTCAGTGGGGTGTACCCCAGCGCAGAGACATCCTCTCCACCCTCTGGACACCTAAAAGAGTTGGGCAACAAGGTCTTCCCAGTCCTCAGCCACGAGTCTGTAACTAGCCAGTGGCGGATCCAGAATGGGGGTTTGAATCTACTGCAGGGAGCTGTGGAAGGAACCCCCAGCTACCATGGTATGTGGGCTGCATTCATGCAAAATCACCCTTATTTCCAGAAAAAAAAAAAGGGTTCTTATTTTAAAAATCATCCTGTGCCTTTGCTCCTGTGCCAGCCTCCTCCTCCCCGATCCACGAGAGATCTCGCTGCAAATCTCTTGCTCGGAAAGTCGAACCCCATTAGCCGTCATTATACCGTGTATTTTGGTGATTTTACACAAAAGAGGGGCAGCAGGAGCCTGATTCTCTACACTGGTGTGAAACTGGAAAGTGAAGACTGAAGTTCTCGGGGTGATAAGCACTTCAGCTCGACCAATGGGTCACCCCGGGGTGCAGGTGGGTCCCGCAGAGAGGCCACGCTCCGCATCCCCACTGGTCACGTCTAGAGCCAGCCCTCGGTGGGGGTGGGTATTTTATTTGCATTGACTGCACGTTCCAAGTGGAAATTTAGACATTTGCCTGAAGTTTTATTGTGCTTCAATGGCTGGCTTTGAAAGACCCATTCCGTAGCACTAACCACGAACCACCTGTTACAAGTTTATCCTTATTTTAATGACTCAAAAAGGCAATTTGACAGAACCAGCTAAATCTGTGGACGTTTTCATCCCCACGTCAGAAATCCCTTCTGCAGATCAGAATTGGATCCACGAGACCCAAATCCCTTGTTCCTCTCTGGTTGGGATTAGTATAAAATTGCCTAAATACCATCTTTATCACTCAGATTATTTCGGTTTGAATCTAGGGAGACATTAATTTGATCACAGTGATATTATAGATCTGAAATATGAGAACAGTGGCTTCTGAAGATGCTGAGGGGGGAAGCAAAAATGAGTATTTAATGATTTGGCACAGGCTCTGGCTGACCTTCCTCCCCCATAGAAGCTTCATATCTTTATGGGAATTTAAAAAAAAAAATTGGGCTGGTAACATGCTCCTGAGCACAAGGTATGGGATTATTACCTTGCTTCTCGGGGGAAATGTGATGGTGTCATGGTCCCATTTTGTAAAGGATAAATGCAGCCTGATTGACAAAGTGATTTCCGTGTTTCCAAGAGACAACGCGATCCCAGCACTGGGCCGTAACTTCCATCCTCAGAACTGTCATGCAGAAGCGTTTTTGCAGTGATGTCCACCTCTGAAATAGAGATGATTGCTTGGAAATGGAGGTCACGCCTGCCGAAATTGCCAGTGGCCGTTCACCCTGAGAGAGGTGTCATTAAAGCAGTAAGAAATCATGAAAGCTGGAAACACAGTTGATACTCAGGCTGGATGCAGGACTGGACAACGGGAGGGCTCAGTGTCTCTGATCACCTGCTCACTCCTCCGTCCAAGGAGAAAATGTGATGCTAATTGCCAGATTAAAACTGTCTTTCATTTGTCAGCTTTGTTGGTGAAAACAGGGGTGGACCCCTGTTATCTCACTGGTGTTGATATTTATTTAGCTTATGTCCCAAGCACCATACGTCCTGACTTTCGAGAATCTTGTGAAGTAACAAAGAACGGGATCTTCATTCCCATTGTGCAATGAATGAGTCCGTCTCAGAGAAGCCTCAGTTTCCCTCACTGCAGAGAGACCGTGATCACAGCCCCTCGCCAAACGCTGTCATGAAATTGACTTCAAGTGCGTAAGGTACTGAGAACCCTGCCCGGCACAGTCTGTCTGTAAGTCCTTTTCGTTGTCAAATACCTAAGACAAGTCGATGAAAGAAAAAAAAATAGGCTAATAAATTTTTTTAAAAGATTTTATTTATTTATGTGACAGAGAGACAGCCAGCGAGAGAGGGAACACAGCAGGGGAGTGGGAGAGGAAGAAGTAGGCTCCCAGCGGAGGAGCCCCACGTGGGACTCGATCCCGGAACACCGGGATCACGCCCTGAGCCGAAGGCAGACGCTTAACGACTGCGCTACCCAGGCGCCCCAATAAACAATTTTAAAGGCAAAAAAGAAGGAAATTAAGGCTGGAGCCCTGACATGTCACCGCCACCCAGGTGAGCAGAGAGTGGAACGCGTGATCCGCGGGTGGTGAGTCTCTGAGCTCCGAGCTGGCACAGCTGACCCTACTGGTAGGTGATGTTTGTGCGAAGCTTCCCCGCTTATGGGGAAGTGCATGTCACACCGTTGAGTGATGCCCAGGTCCCCGCAAGCCCCGTCAGGGCACCACACACCCATCTTACGGGAACAGCCCACACTCTTGGCCTGGCCTGTGTGCCCCCAGACCAGGGTTACCCCGCAGCTGAAAACACCGGCAGCACGACGGGACCGTCTGAGCCCCGCCAGCCGCTCCTGCCGGAGATGCAGAGTGGGACTGCTCGGTTCCTGCGCCGGCTGACAATTCGGCGGTGCTTTTCACTAACTGCCTGAGCAAAGACTAGGTTTAATACGTTCAGGATCTAAAATAAGAAGAAACTTCGTTGGGCAGGTGATCATAAACCAACATGAGCCAGGTAATGAGCTGGGACAATTTTCTTTCTTTTTTTTTAATTTTTTTTTATTATATTATGTCACCATACAGTACATCCCTGGTTTCTGATGTAAAGTTCGATGATTCATTAGTTGCGTATAACACCCAGTGCACCATGCAATACGTGCCCTCCTTACTACCCATCACCAGCTGGTGCTGGGACAATTTGCTGATCCTCGCACAGATCTGCGGGCTGGACACCAAGCGAGGGGGAGCTTCCTTTCCCTCAGTGGTCAGAGGAGCCGGCCACACACGCCGGAGCCCGCCGCAGGTTTCTTCTTTCAGAAGACATGCTCCCTGGTCAATGTAAAATTCCTAGAAGGGCCAAATGTGAAGAAAACGGGGGTCTCCTCCCGGGGGAGCCGCAATTTCACGGGGCTTTACCATGGAGGGACTCAGAGAGCTCCGCACCGATGCCACCCCCGGAGCACCGCGGTCAACCAGCCACGGTCACACATCTGCAGAGTCAGCCTGTGGTCCGGCCGCCTCGACTCTGCAGCCCCCCAGGGAAGCATGCCCACCGAGATGTAGGGCTGAGGGCACCCCTCGTCCTGCCCCTTCCGATTTCCCAGCCCGGTGACCGCAGGGCCCCCCAGGAAGTCTGACCTGCAGAGTGAACGAGCACCTAGTAAGTGAATAAAGATGTCGATACGAACACACACCACATGCATTTCCCGTGAGAGCCCACTCACGTGCAAACCCCCACTGTGTGCAAGGCCGTACTAAGCCCATAGGGCTGTAATACAGCCCCCGGCTGAGCAGCACGGGAGGAAAGCCCACAGACCGGGAGCTGAGACATCCCACGGGGAAGGGCGTGCCCTGGGGATGGAAGAGTCAGGAAGGGACCACAAACGGTTGTGACAAGAGAGAAAGCAGGCAGGGGTGCCACATGGGGGGACTGCAGGGGACACGGGGGTGTCTCTAGGCCTGGGGAGCATGGCGTGGCCGGCCGCCGTGTGGGCAGCTGAGCCCGTGGCCAGGAGGCAGGTGTGGCTCTGCTGAGCGAGGCAGAGGAAGGTCCCATGAGAGCAGCTCTCCTCCAGGGAGAAGGCTGTGCCCTCTGAGAAAGGACACAGGAACATGAGCTTCCTGGACACAGCAATTTATCTCACGCTCGGAGAGTTCCAGACACCACTGACCTTGGCTTCGCTTCGGAAAGAGTGTCAGGGTCCAGTTTGACTAACGCGTCAGGATAACGTATCACAGCGTGCGGCTAGTGGGGACCAGAGTGCTGGACCCTGGGCCCTGGGTCTTTCCCTTAACCTAAATCTCCACAAACACAGCCTCCTCCCACAGTTACGTTCGACAGACCCTGAAGGACAGAATTGAATGGAGAGCCCTGATGCCCCTTCGGGACTAGAATGAGGCTTCCAGTGAAGGAACCACACAGGGAGAGCCACTGCTGAGGAAATGTCACCACTCTTGAGGCTCAACGCTGGCCATGAGGGCCCAGATATGGGGACATCACTGGAACCATCCAGACAGGTGCGGAAAGCGGGGGGTGTGCAGGCACTGGTGTGGAGAGCCGGGGGTGTGGCGGGGAGCAGGTGCGGATAGCGGGGGTGTGCGGGAAGCTGGTGCGGACGGCGGGGGTCTGCGGAGAGCAGGTGCGGAGAGCAGAGGTATGTAGGGAGCAGGTGCAGACAGCAGGTGTGTGGGCACAGGTGCAGAGAGCGGAGGTGTGAGGGGATCAGAGCGTCAGCACAGAACTTCTGATACATCAAGCTTTAAGCTTTGATTTAAGCTTTCCTCTGCCCTCCTTGGACACAGATGACTTTGCCCTTCCGAATCTGAGCCACGGAGAATTGGCAGGACCCTCAGTCCTGCCCTAAAGAGCCTCACAGTTGAATCCAAGAACGCTGTGCTTCTGAAGTGTATTTCCCGCAGCAGCACAGAGCGTGCATGCAGCACACAGTAGGGACTCAATGCAACGCTGTGTAACTGAATCCAGAAAAAAAAATCATTCACTTTCTCCATCCACCTTGGTTGCTGGCAGACTACTTCATTATCTCATTGCCAAAATAGCCCATAAATATGAAGAGAAGTGGTACCATTGAGAATGTGAAAAAAAATTTTTTTTGAGAGGTAATTCACGGTTATTTCCGTAAATAACAGATGCGTTTCTGTTCAAATTGGGCTGAAATGATGGCGTACAAATCATGGATGTGATTTGTGTGGCCATAATCCGTCCCACCTATGAATCATGTAGCATGACTTTTCCTGCAGATTTCCCTCAGCAACATGCTCCCAAAATGAGCACAAATCTCAAAGGGGCTGCTACGCTTAAGCAAGTGCCGTGTGACTGAGGAGAAATCGATGCATATTCATGAGAGAACACAATCAGTAAAAGAGACAAGATGCACAGTGCAGTAATTGTCGATCCTGGAGTCGGGACGTCAGGAGCTCACTTTGCACAGAGCTGCTCCTTCAAATAGCGTTTTGTTTTTTCCTTAATAAGGCTCTGCTTTTTCTCTCGTTTGTTTGCTTGTTTGCACTCTGAAAACCCATTATGCTAAATAATTCCTGAAGGACGGATTAGAATGATGAATCATAACTAATCCTTATGGCACCAAACCCGAGATACAAGCAGAGCATTTTTCCAGATATATGCACATGCATGGCTTTTGTCCCTTTGTTTATGTTTAATAAAATCCAGTCGTACTATACACATTACAGAGCAAGTCTGTTTTCTTTTTAACAGTCTATTGTAGACAGCCCTATCTTCCTATCCCCAAATTGATGTGCACGCCCACGTAAGCACATACATAATTTTATGTCAATGGGTCCACACACTGTATTTTGTTCACACGTTTTATTGCTTGTCTCCTCTTTCCCCCTGCAACCCCAACAACCACTAGCATTCACCGTGCCCCCCACCCACCGATCTCCACTAGCAAACTCAGTGAACAACCGGTATGTATTCATTCATAATTGTCTCCATGCTGCTCTAATTACGACCACTCATATTTCCACACCTGCGTGCTTACGCTGTGGTGTCACATTGGCATCGAGTGTCTGGGGCCAATACTTTCTTTACAAAAATGGGATTGTTCTGTCTGTATTTATCTTCACCCGTATTCGCTCAACAGCAATCTGCAGATCGCCCACGAGATTAATTGGCATACCTCAAAAACACCTCTAAAGGCTACATGAAAGGGGCCCCTGGGTGGCTCAGTCGGTTAGCGTCTGCCTTCAGCTCAGGTCGTGATTCCAGGGTCCTGGGATCGAGTCCCGCATCTGGCTCCTTGCTCAGTGGGGAACCTGTTTTTCTTTGCCTGCTCTTCCCCCTACTTGTGCACGCTCTCGCTCTCTCTGACAAATAAACAAAAGTCTTTAAAAAATAATGAATAAAGGCTGTATGATATATATATGTATATATATGTGTGTGTGTACATATATATATAATGTATTTACCCTTCCTGATGAGCACCCATGTCTCCAAGGTAGCTTTGGTCATCGCGAACAATGCTATTATGAACACCCTTGTTCACGTAGCCTGTCCTACCACCTGTGTTTTGGTGGGCTCCAGTCTCAGAAGTGAGTTGCTAGGTAACGGGGCACAGTCAAATTTAATTTGGATAGAATTTGGGAACTTATTCTAAAACAATTGTTCTAACAATTTATATTTCTGGCAACAGTGGATATATGAGCTTTTTTTCCCCATATTTCTGGCAGTAATGAGTATTATTGCTATTGACCATTTTTACCACTTTGATAGATATTAAATGATATTGCTGTTTTGATTAGAATTTTTCCGTCCACTTGTGACTTTGAACATTAGTGCGTATGTCCGATGGTCATTTGTACTCGCTCTTCTGAGACCTGATTCACACTCTTTGCTTGTGTTTCTACTTTGTGACTTGTCTTTTTCTTTGAATTTGTAAAAACTCTTTGTAGGTGACATATATTAATCCTTCGCTTATCATCTGTGTTCCAGGTATGTCTTTCCACAGCTATAAGTTTGGGGTTTTTTTTTTTTAATTTTTTTTCATTTATTTATGTGACAGAGAGACAGCCAGCGAGAGAGGGAACACAGCAGGGGAGTGGGAGAGGAAGAAGCAGGCTCCCAGCAGGGAAGCCCGATGTGGGACTCGATCCCGGAACGCCAGGATCACGCCCTGAGCCGAAGGCAGACGCTTAACGACTGTGTCACCCAGGCGCCCCTCCACAGCTATAAGTTTTAATTGACTCGGTTTGTGGACTTTTTTGTCACGCTTGAATGTTGCTTTTCACAGCTCCGAGGGTCTGCTATTGGCTAAGACATTATCTCGAAACTCCATGTGGGAATGTACTTTGGGACATTTTTTTGCATCTTAGAAGCACAAAATTTGTTTGCTTATAACCCTTAATTCATGAAAGAGTCTGAGCTTTGTTTCATGAATGATCCTCCAACATTTATTTACTTAGGTATTTGGGTAATGGTTTGGCCATAACTCGCCAGTCCAGACTTCAGAGCACAACTACTGCCTGACAGCACGCTACTGCCCTGCTCCGTGCCCTGCTTCTCCTCACCTCGACCAGCTGCCATTCTGCGTGCTGTGTTCAGTCGCCTTGACTTCCCTTTTTATATGCTCACTTGCCTCTTCTCCTGATGCTACGGACTGCATTGTGCCCCCCCAACTGCCCCAAAGCCATACGGTGCAGCCCTAACGCATTCTGCATCAGAGACAGAACCTTCGGGGCACCTGGATAGCACAGTCGTTACACATCTGCCTTCGGCTCAGGGCGTGATCCCGGTGATCTGGGATCGAGCCCCACATCAGGCTCCTCCGCTGGGAGCCTGCTTCTTCCTCTCCCACTCCCCCTGCTTGTGTTCCCTCTCTCGCTGGCTGTCTCTATTTCATAAATAAATTAAAAAATCTTTAAAAAATAAATAAATAAATAAATAAAATAAAATGTAAAAGGAGATCCTGCAACTTAATGGCTAAAAAACCCAAATAGCTCAATTAACAATGAATCATGGAACACGACATCAAAAGCTAATGATGTACTGTATGGTGACTAACATAACAAAATAAAAATAAATAAATATATAAAATTTAAAAAAAAACAAGAAAACCACATCAAGTTGTACACCTTAAATAGATACAATTTTTATTTGTCAGTTACACCTCAATAAAGCTAAAAAAGAAATGGGCAAAGGACCTGAAGAGACATTTTTCCAATGAAGACCTTTTTGGTATATGAAAATAATTGATGTTCTTATTACAGTAAATCTTTCCTTCTTCCCTTCCAAGAATTTAAGGAATACATCTTTAAATTTTGTCAGAATGTTTTTAAAGTTTTCTTTTGATGTTTAAAATTTTCTGTATCAAATCCCTCCAGTTTATATAGATTTATTACTAAATATGGTTGTTAATTCTATTGTAAGTTGAATGATTTTTTTCCTCATTTCTGTCTCTAGATGCTTAGTATAAAGAAATGCTATTGATGTGTGCATATTTATTTTGAATACAGCTTGACATATTTTTAATTCTAGTTTATTTTTAACAAGACTCTCTTGAGTATGTTATGCATAAAATTATAAAATCAGCACAAGCAGACGGTGTAACATCTTTTGTCTTATTTTAATTCGAATGGTTTCACTTTGTCTTACTGCTGTTCTTAGAAAATTTCCTTAAATAATAATGGCAGTCATGACGTAACCTGTATAATTCCTGGTTTTAACTGAAATTTTTTTAGAGTTTTTCCTGCTTAGATGATATTTTTATTGATTTTTTGTTTTGGGGTTTTTTGTTTGTTTGTTTATTATGTTCAGTTAGTCAGCATATATTATATCATTAGTTTCTGATGTACTGCTCAACGATTCATTAGTTACATATAACACCCAGTGCTCATCACAACACATGCTCTCCTTAATACCCATCACCCTGCTACCTCATCCTCCCAGCCCCCTCCTCTGTAGCCCTCAGTTTGTTTCTCAGAGTCCAGAGTCTCTCATGGTTTGTCTCCCTCTCTGATTTCTCCCCGTTTAGTTTTCCCTCCCTTCCCCTGTGGTCCTCTGCTCTATTCCTTATGTTCCAAATATGAGTGAAACCATGATAATTGCCTTTCTCTGCTTGACTTATTTCACTTAGCATAATCCCCTCCAGTCCTATCTATGTTGATGCGAATGTTGAGTAATCATCCTTTCTGATGGCTGAGTAATATTCCATTGTATATATGGACCACATCTTCTTTATCCATTCGTCTGTTGAAGGGCATCTCAGCTCCTTCCACAGTTTGGCTATTGTGGACATTGCTGCTATGAACGTTGGGGTACATGTGCCCCTTCTTTTCACTACATCTGTATCTTTGGGGTAAATACCCAGTAGTACAATTGCTGCATCGTAGGGTAGCTCTGTTTTCAACTTTTTGGGGAACCTCCATACTGTTTCCCGGAGTGACTGTACCAGCTTGCATTCCCACCAACAGTATAAAAGGGTTCCCCTTTCTCCACATCCTCTCCAACATCTACAGTATCCTTTCTTGATAAAAATTCTCTGCCATGTAGGGAGAGAGAGAACATTCCTCAATATCATAAAAGCATCTACGAAAAGCCCACAGTGAATATCATCCTCAATGGAGAAAAACTGAGAACTTTTCCCTTAAGGTCAGGAACACAACAGGGCTGTCCACTGTCGCCTGCTGTTCAACATAGTACTAGAAGTCCAAGCTCAGCAATCAGACAACAAAAAGAAATAAAAGGCATTCAAACAGCAAAGCAGAAGTCAAACTCTCACTCTTCGCTGAGGACATGATACGTTATGCAGATAACCCAAAAGACTCCAGCAAATTTATTTCAATAGATCTACATGTAATATTTGATTAAGTTTTCCATTTCAGACTTGACCTAATATTATGATTTCTTATTATTAATTTTAAATGTTTTTGCTCATTTTCTTTCCTTAATCAGCCTTTGAAAAGTTTATCTAATTCCATAATTTTAAAGGAAATTATTCTTTCCATAGTGTTTTCTTCATTTCATTAATTTGAGCTTTTTAATTAGTAATTCCTTCTTCCTAATTTTCTGTTATTTTGCTGTTCTTTGTTAAATGTATCAGGATTGATATTTAAAGGATATACTTTCCCCTGAATATAGTTTTTGCTGGTTTCCACCAGATTTGATATCAAGTATGCTTTATGATAGGAAATCTCAGTTTTGTTTTTTCTTTGGTCTAGGGTTAACTTAGCTCCACATGGCCTAATTTACCAGTCATTAAGGAGTATTTTTAAAATAACGTGGCAGGATACAAAATCAATGCACAGAACTCAGTTGTTTTACTATACACTAACAACGAGACTAAAGAAAGAGAAATTAGGGAATCAATTTCATTTACAATAGCACCGAAAACCATACGATATCTTGGAATAAACCTAACCAAAGAGGTAAAGTATCTAAACTAGAAATTACAGAACACTGATGAAAGACTATGAAGAAGACACAAAAAGATGGAAAAACTTTCCATGCTCACAGATCAGAAGAAAAAACATAATTAAAATGTCTAGGCTACCCAGAGCAATTTATACTTTCAACGTCATCCCGATGAAAATACCAATGCCATTTTTCAAAGTGCTGGAACAAACAATCCTAAAATTCGTGTGGAACCAGAAAAGACCCTGATTCGCCAAGGAGATGTTGAAAAAGAAAAACAAAGCTGGGGGCATCACAATGCCGGATTTCGAGCTGTACTACAAAGCTGTGATCATCAAGCAGCATGGTACTGGCACAAAAACAGACACATAGACCAATGGAACAGAATAGACTCCAGAAATGGACCCTCGGCTCTATGGTCAACTAATCTTTGACAAAGCAGGAAAAAATATCCAATGGAAAAAAAGACACTCTCTTCTATAAATGGTGCTGGGAAAATTGGACAGCTGTATACAAAAGAATGAAACTAGACCATTCTCTCACACATACACGAAGATAAACTCTAAATGGATGAAAGACCTCGATGTGAGACAGGAATCCATCAAATCATAGAGGAGAACATAGGCAGTAACCTCTTCAACATCGGCCACAACAAACTTTTTCAAGACACGTCTCCAAAGGCAGGGGAAACAAAAGCAAAAATGAACTTTTGGGACTTCATCAAGATGAGAAGCACAGCAAAGGAAACAGTCAACAAAATTAAGAGGCAACCCACAGAATGGGAGAAGATATTTGCAAATGACACTCAGCTAACAGGCTGGTATCCAAGATCTATAAAGAACTTCTCAAACTCAACACCCAAAAAACAAATAATCAAATCAAAAAATGGGCAGAAGATATGAACAGACATTTTTCTAATGAAGACATACAAATGGCTAACAGACGCAGGAAAAAAATGTTTAACATAGTTAGCCATCAGAGAAATTCAAATCAAAACCACATTGAGAGACCACCTTATGCCAGTTAGAATGGCAAAAATTGACAAGGCAAGAAACAACAAATGTTGGAAAGGCTGTGGAGAAAGGGGAACCCTCTTACACTGTTGGTGGGAATGCAAGCTGGTACAGCCACTGTGGAAAACAGTGTAGAGGTTCCTCAAAAAGTTAAAAATAGAGCTATCCCTGACTCAGCAATTGCACTACTGGGTGTTTACCTCAAAGATACAGATGTAGTAAAAAGAAGGGCCATATGCACCCCAATGTTCATAGCAGCAATGTCCACAATAGTCAAACTGTGGAAGGAGCCGAGATGACCTTCAACAGATGACGGGATTAAGAAGATACAATGGAATATTACTCAGCTATCAGAACAATTACCCAACATTTGTATCAACATGGATAGGACTGGGGGAGATTATGCTAAGTGAAATAAGTCAAGCAGAGAAAGACAATTATCATGTGGTTTCACTTATTTGTGGAACGTAAGGACTACCAGGGAGATCATTAGGAGAAGGAAGGGAAAAATGAAGAGGGGATAACAGAGGGAGAGATGAACCGTGAGAGACTATGGACCCCAGGAAACAAAGTGAAGGATTTAGAGGGGAGGGGCTGGGGGAGTGGGCTAGCCAGGTGAAGGGTACTATGGAGGGCACGTATCGCATGGAGCACTGGGTGTTATACGCAAGCAATGAATCATGGAGCATTACATCAAAAGCTAATGATGTACTATATGGTGACTAACATATCATAAAATAATAATAATAATATAAAATAAAATAAAATTGTTAATTTTTTTTGGCTCTCTCACATCTCCTTGATATGTGAGAAAAGTAAAACTCTGTATTTTAAGCAAAGGTGAGTTTTGCCCTATGTTACTTGTAAGTACATGTATTCCTGACTGATACAGAATTTGCTAACAAGAAAAGTGTCTTACAAGAAACAAATGCTAAAATGTGGACTTGGCTGCATGGAAGGGTCAGGGTGGCCAAAGGGAGCACACACACATTAGCACTCTGACTTTCTAGTAGGAAAGCAGGTGCCTCTGATTCCAGGTTTTGGGTTTTTTTTTAGATTTTTTTTTAATTTATTTATTTGACAGAGAGAGAGACAGCCAGCGAGAGAGGGAACACAAGCAGGGGGAGTGGGAGAGGAAGAAGCAGGCTCTCAGCGGAGGAGCCTGATGTGGGGCTCAATCCCAGAACGCCAGGATCACGCCCTATGCCGAAGGCAGACGCCCAACCGCTGTGCCACCCAGGCGCCCCTGATTCCAGGTTTTTATCACCCCACATCTGTGAGGTCGGGAGGGAATCATGGCATGAACGTACTGTATGAGCCTGTCAGCTACTATTTTTAATTTAAAAAACATTATTCCATTCTATGCACCCTTAAGTCAGGAGCACACCTTTGTTAGAGTCGCCATCACGTTGACTCCTAGAATTCCATGATTTACGCAGCATCTTCACACATACAATGGAGTACGCACCCCAGGGCAGCTCTGTGAGCCATTCCCCATCCTTCACCGTTGCTTGTGTAAAGATGGAGAGAAGAAATGAGTCGCTGAGGTGGCGCTCCTAGGAAGTGGCGACCAAGCCCACTCGGACCCGTACTCACCACACCTGCCTCGCTAGATGTTACCAGGATGTACCCTCCTTGGAGCAAATCAGTACACTTCCCCCTGACCCCAGCACCCGACCCACACTATGGGTGAATGTGAACCCGGACACAATGGTGCTCGTGAGGATAGCCACTAGCAAAAGAACAGAGAAGAACAAGAGCTGGCAAGGATGCGGAGAAAGGGGAGCCCTTGCGTGCTGTTGGTGGGAATGCAAACTGGTGCAGCCACCATGGAGAACGGTATGGAGGTTCCTCAAAAAGTTAAAAGTAGAACTAACCTACAATCCAGCAATTCCACTTCTGGGTATTTATTTAAAAGAATTGAAATTAGGATCTCAAAGAGCATTCGTCACGCCATTACAATAGCCAAGATATGGAAACAAACCAAATGTCCATCGAGGGTGAATGCATAAAGAAAATGTGCATATACACACAATGGGAATATTACGCTGCCTTAAAAACGGAGGAAATCCTGCCATGCGTGACCCCACAGGTGAACCCAGAGGATGTTATGCTAACTGAAATAAGCCAGACACAAAGAGACAAGTACTGTGTGATTCCACTCATATGAAGTATCTGAAGGAATCGAAATTGTAGCAAGTCAGCTGCAAAAGATGAGGGGCAGGAGGACGCGAGAGTCAGTGTGTAGCGGGGACAGAGGCTCAGCTTTGCAGGCTGAGTAAGTTCTATACACCTGCCGTGCAACCACGTGAATATACTTAACAGGACGGAATTGTACAGGCAAACACGGTTAACGTGGTAAACATCCTGTTGTGTGTTTTTTAATACCATAACAATAAAATGTAGCACTGAGATCCAAAACAAAGCCCCAATTATGAAGTATATGAATTTTCAATTTAGAAGCATTTCATCAATACAAGCAAATGTGTGGACAAAGCTAAGACAAGTACGTAGATCAGATGAAGAGATGTAATGAATCAGCGAATGTGATTGTGGTCGCGTGTTCCCTGGCGTTCTCTGCTCCAATCCAAGAGCCGTCACATTTAGGGAACCCAACCGCAAAGCACTTCTGTAATTTCTCAACAAACGTGAGCATCATCGGCCATCACGACATGTCAGACCTTGTACCAAGCCCTCTCGGTGCTATTTTAATTGGATGCTAATTTAATTAAGTGGCCTTTTATGTATCTCCCTGTTGTTTTTATTTTTAAATTCTCCTTCACTGAGTACTTTAACCTGACAAAACCATGAAAAAATATATATTGCTAAAAATATAGATATGAGATCTTTAAGTTGAGCCCATAGTGACCGGGCAGCTGCGTACGACCCCCGGGAGATAGACAATCCGATTCTATGGAGAGCAAACCCGCCCGCAGAGTCAATTTCTTACCTTTTCCAAGTTACTGCTCATACATCAGCCCGGGCACTACAGTGACATTCAATAAGTGACCTTCTCCCACGTGACAGATGACACCTGCTGACACGAAGTTGGTGTCACGGGCCGGCTGACCGCAGCTGAAGTGAGCGGGACAGGCAGGCAGCGCCAGGCCAGCCGCAAAGCCCGTGGCGGTCAGTGGACATCTGCAGGCTCCCCCTGCAAGGCTGCTCCTGGATGCAGCCACTGTGGACAAAAGTATGGAGCCTACCCAAAAACCTGAACATAGAACTACCCTACGATCCGGCAATTCCACTTCTGGGCATCTAGTCAATAGAACTGAAACTGGGATCTCAAAGAGGTGTCTGCACAACTATGTTTGTCACGCCATTAATCACAATAGCCAAGATGTGGAAACAGGGGTGTCCTGTGGAGGGCACGCATCTGCATGGTCCCCAGGCCCACAGTGCACACCCATCCAGCCCTCTTCATGCTCCTCTTCACCCTTCACGGCCCTTTATTCGTTTGCTGGTCGCCCCGTGCTCAGAGCCCTCTGGCCCTTTAGCCAGCAGATGCCAGCGTGATGGGTACGCCCAGGGACAGCTCGCTGTGCTCCAGAAAGAGGACAGCACCTAGACCAGGTGTGTCTACCCGACAGGTGGGGTGGGGGGCGGACTCAGGAGTGCTCCAGGGGCTAGCATGGGGCCTCCCCAGGGACTAGAGCACGCCAGGCCTCCTCCTGTGAACCCACGGTAGCACCCTTCCCTGAGGACAAACCAGCGTGAAGAAAAAGAACTCCCATCTGCTGAGAAACGGGGCTCAGAGAAGCGAAGGGTGCTCCGGTGGTGACGACCTTGTGGATTCCAGCCCCTGTGGTCCCCAGGGCCCCACACACTCCACCCTGCCATCCCGCTCGCCGCCTCGCTCGGAACACTGCTTTGCAGCACCAGTGCCATCTCCGTGGGACACCTGGGAAGATCGGGGGTGCTTGGGTGATCTCTGGGTCTTCGTGAATCTGGGATATCCTGAGGCCTGCAGAGACTCTGCTCAAAGGTCGCTCCACCAGCAGGGACAGCATGGGGAGAACCATGAACAAAGGGGAGTCCTTTACTCCAGAGAATTCAGGCGTCCTCCGTTTACGGCGTGAATCTGCGGCCGCAGTGAAAGGCTGAGCCACAAGCCAGGAATCAGGATCCAGAACCGCCACGTTTAGCTACTGTGTGTGACAGAACAGCCTTTCGGGAGCTCAGCTTCCGGTGTCACGTCTTTCTGATTCTAACGACCTCTAAATAGAGTCATGTTCTGCGGCGAAGTGTTCACCTGCGACTCTTCTAGCTTTTTATGGTCTTTTTAAAAATACTGAGATATTAGACTGCATCTTCCCACATACACATAACTCAAGGTTTAATTGGAATGAGACTAATTATTCCCACTTGATTGTGAAGATAATGTACTATGCGCGCTGCCCTTTCTTAGAATGAAAGATTTATAGATCATTTTAATGGCATTTTAATCATTCCATTCTGTTTTTTAATTCAGCATATTAATTTGCAGAGACATACTGGCAGCATTTAAAATCTCCACGAACTTACAGTGAAACATAAAAAGGGCACTTCCATTATTCATTAGTCTGTATAGGAGAGCGGGGCAGACAGAGCAGGTTGGACGTGCGGCTAATATGGAAATGCCCATAATTCATATCAGCGGTCACGGAACAAGCAGCTTGATGAAGGGGCCAATTTTTATATATTATTATTATTATTATTTGCCTGCAGAAGGAAGGAGGAGGTCCGGTACGTATTTTATCTCATTTGTTTGACGGCCCGCTGTCTGGCGCTCCGCGAGGGAGCTCCGCGTGTGTTTGCTGTTCGTTTGGATTTTGCAGAAATGGAGAGTCAAGTGCTGAGAAATGCACAAGCAATGCAGAAAGAAAGAAAGAAAGAAAGAAAGAAAGAAAGAAAGAAAGAAAGAAAGAAAGAAAAGAAAAGAAAAAAGAAAAGAGAAGAAAAAGAAAAAGAAAGAAAGAAAAGGCCAATAAGGGACCAGACAACCCAACAGTGCGTCCTGCGGATTCTGCTCTCACAGCCGCAGGTGGACGCTGGGCCCGGGTGGCCGCCCCGGGGACTGCCCAGGAGTGAGGGAAAGGAAGGAAGGGCACCAGACACGAGGGGATGAAATGTCCCGCCGGCCATATCAGCCTTTACAAAGCGTGCTTTTTTATCTGTGATATGATGTTTCTTCCTCTCTGAGTTGTGTGGGTACAAAAAAGTGAATATTCGGGAAGTCATAATAGCAGCTCCCACTATAACTAGAGAGAGATGTGGGAAGGGAGGAAGGGAAGGAGGGAAGAATCCACCCCCACCCTCCCTGCTGCTCCCTGCTGCAGAAGAGGCATCGGGCAGAGGTGAGGGGCTGAGAGCAGGGCCCAGGGGGACGGTGCACTTTCCCCCAGCGCAGGGAGTGTTGTGGTTAATGCCCCTCTAAGCGCCCAGGAGCAGAGAGACCGCAGCTCCTAAGAGTCCCGCCTAAAACAACGGGGGGGGGGGGAGCTGCATACCGGTCCCTCCTACATATTAGGAAACATCCTTAATCCACACGGAGCCAAAAACTAACCTGGTGTTTCCTCGTGTCTTGAATTTGATGAACAACACTTACTAGGCATACTTCGGACAGAATCTGCACAGCCACCACGTGTGAAAAGTATAAAACGTTTTTTTATAGAAATGTCCCTTTGGCAGAGGGAAGCAATTTAAATTCAAGATGAAAGTGAGTAAATAAACACTATTAGGGGGGGGAAAAACCCTTATCGGCAAAATAAATACACAAAAATTCTCCTTGAGACTGTAAGACGGAGCAAGGTTGAATCCAGGCAAGCCCATCTGTTTGACAGGTTGGCTTGATAAATGAAATAAGAAAAGGTTAACTATAATGTGATCAAATGTGCCTCGTCTCTCCTGAGAGAATGCTAATTGCACGGAGCACAGACACTAAGCTAATTACTTACAACCCTGGTGATTTCTGGTATCTGTTGATGTGTCAGAATGTGTAGACATTGCCAGGTTTTTTTAAATAAAATATTGATGGTTGGACAATAAAAGTAACAGGATATCAGTTGTTGGATAAGGTCCTAAGTGGGCAGCTTTACCCCACATAACTGCCCATAACCCACCTCATGTCCAAGGGCAGCTTCCCGCAGCCCTTGCTGCTACAGGGAAAGAGCGTCCCCCCAAACTGGGCTGTCCTTTTTGCTCGTACTGAATGAAAGCAGCCACCTTGCTTCTTCCCTTCTAGCACACATGTCTCTTCTGTCCCCCATCATCCCCAGGTGTGGAGAGGACCGCAGGCCCAACCGCAGGAGATGACATCCTTGGTGTCAACATCCCAGGAGACACACAGTCGTTGCCATCCCCCTCTTCTCCCTCCTCCACCACTTCCTCCTCTATCTCATCATCAGCATCCTCAGCATCCCCATCCTCCTCCTTCTCCTCCTCATTATTATCATATCATCCTCATCATCTCCACCCTCTTCCTCATCTCCTCACATTGCCATTCCTACAAAAACACCATGACTGTAATTAAAGATTCAACAAGAAAGTAAGATTCCTCTCCCTGGTTTCTATTCAATAGGAGTCCCTCAATGAAGGGCTGATAGGAAATTATGCTTTTTTATTCTTCACAAAACTATCTGTTGCTTAAAAAGTTATGAGTTAATTGAGGATATAGATAACCTTTGATTCTATTCTAGTCATCTCCTTCTGACACATCACCCTGGTCTCCTACTCTCTCGATGTAGACCCGGATAGCATTGTGCAATCCCATCAACAGCGTGATTCTAAATTCTTTCTTAGGTTACCACATCTTGCTCTTCCTCAATCTCATTCATAATATTGAATTTTCATGACCTTCATTTAGAGAGTAAACTTGTCCCCAGACATTAGTGTAGTTGCCTTGCTAGAAATCATTCATTCACATGTTCACCTGCTCAAACAGTGCTCCTCTCTCCACCGTAAGACTAATTCACATCCAGGTATATGCTCAGAGTCTGGTGCCATTCCAGTCCAGGTGGGATGGGAAAGCCCGGAGCCATACTCAGGGAATCTTCTTGCTTGTTCATCTCTTGTGCCTTATGGCCCCAGGCATCTTAAATGAGTCGTAGCTTTGTTCTCAGGCTCCTCACACACCACCGTGACCACCAGTTCTGCAGGTGAGTCCCACCATTGATTGCCTACCCTTGGACTCCTTCCAGGAACACCTTGGGGGTCCCCCAAAGCTCTTGTGACTTCTCTCTCATCACCTACCTGGGAAATCTGGGACTGGGGTCCTGACATCTCCCGGCCAGTTTGTCTGTTATGATCCCCCTAGATTGCCCTTGTCCCAAAACCCAGATAGCCCATCCAGAAACCCCATTAGACGCACCTGATGCTAAACGCTTCCTGGAATCCCACCTATCATGTGGCCATCCTTTCTAGGTTACTAAATCTTACCTGTCTGATTTGACATTATTGCATTACCAGCAGTTGGGTCTGTTCCCTGCAATAGGTGGATGAACACTAAATCCTAGCTCTTCTCACTTGGCCCAAAGCTTAGAGGCCATTAATTCCTTCGTGCCTGGCAAGACCTCAGACTACACTACAGATCTGTTTCAGGAAATCCATTTTTTGCACGTTTCGGCATGTCCTCTCATAAAACTTGCAAAGTCGGAGGAAGGGCCGAAATGGACATCCACAGATCATATCACTGAATATTTTAAACGTACAATCAAGCTAACTAGCAGTGAAGCAGAATGTTTTTGAAGTTCCACCCTTTGCAAATATACTTTCATAATACCCAGGGAAGTCTGGTTCTTCCTGAGACCTATCCTTCTCAGAGCTCTGCCTCAAATGTGAGGGTGGGTTACAAGGAGACCAGAGTCCTGGCCTCATCTAACACCCTGACCTTCCCACCCCCGGGTCATCCTACCCTGCAAGTGGCATCACACACTCATATTGATACCCACCCCTGACCACCTAAGTTCTATGCACCTGTTCATCCCTATAAACAGATAGCTTTTGGGTACAAACTGGTGAAGAGACAAGGACCTGGGAAAGAAGCCCAAGAATCTCTAGAGCAAAGACCAATCATCAGAGAATGTGAGGCCCCTGCTGGGCATGTCCCTTTAACTCTGTGGGTCGAGAAGCAGCCTGAGAGGGTCAGGACAGAGGTCCAGGTAGCTCCTGTCTGGATCCAACAGCAGCACATCTCCCAAAGACCCACAGTATGCTAGCAAGAGAGATGTCACGACCACTGTGGTATCTCCTTGCTCCATCCTCCTGAAAAGAAGAATGGCAGGCACCCTGGACCACCTCTCGAGGCTTTCAAGGGATTGTAAATCACCCCTAAGTCACCGAACAGTAAATTCCATTTGAAGGCTGGTCAAACTAGTTAACGGACCAGAGAAAGAAAGCAACACAACCAGACCCCCGGGGTTTGGAGGGCAAAAGGAAGGCAGCAAGCGTGCGGACCGTGGGCAAGGAGGGGGCAATGGCAGTAGGGGTCAGTCCTCCTTCAGCCCCGGTCCCGCAGGCTGGGGAGCTCTCTGTGAATGAACGGAGGGAGCCACCCTGAACACTGAACACGGCAACCACCGGAGCCCAGGGGGAAGGGTCTTTGCAGCTGGCGGTGAGGGAGTGGGTCTCCTCCCCACCTTCGTGGTCACCCAGAACTGGTTCTCGCATTTGAAACCTCACTGTGTGCACTGAGACAAACGAGATTTGTGACTTGACGGAATCCTGGGGCTCTCCCACCTGGTGCTGAAGTCAGAACGGCTTCCTTGCACAGCCTGAGCTCGTAGGAATGTTGAACAGTTCAGGGTGGGGGAGGCCGCAAGGAGGATGCGCTGGGACCCACACCTAGCTGTGATACGTGATACAATCAGCACCTGGTTGTAGGCTATGCAGGGAAGCAGTCATTTGTGCAAGCAGGTGCACATTTTTTGTTCTTCAGATCTATGTTTATTCAAAGGCCTCAAATTAATCTTAAAGTCAGATAAATTATAACTGACCTTGAGAACGCGTGTGCTGTGTGTCGATTTTGCTGAGCTGCACGCTTTGAGCCCTTTGGTTTTTTTCTTTTCTTTCCTTTTTTTCTTTTTTTTTTTTCCCTTAGTGCTCACCGTTCACATCTCGGATGGGAAGTCCTCCACGCTCAGCACTTTGGGAGCATCGTTAACTGTGCGGCGGTGGGTCAGGAAGCCTCCCGTTACCTCTGCTAGGACCTGCTGTGCACTGGTTCGGCAACAGGCATTTCTGCACACAAGTCCTGAGTGCTGCTGTGGACAATTTACTCAGACCAGGGATCAGGCTTCCTGACACCGCCTGTAAAGATGGCACACAAGGACCAAGAGAAAATGAACGTGTATTTATAGAGATAAAAAGACCGGCAAGCACCAACAGCACATCAAGAGAGCTGAGAAAAATGGTCCCTTTGCTCCTTATTTCATTTTCTGCAGCTGAGGACTGATCCAGCATGTATCTTTGGGCATGTAGACTATGGTTCAAGGGAATCACCACCCAATGGTTTTATTTAATTAAACATACACCAAACCAGCTGAGACCAAAGCTACTTTCCCTTTTGTTACCTTTCCCAATACATCCAAAACAGCCTCCACAGACTCTCTTCGGTATTTCCTTAAGACTTGCTCCAATTTCCTTGTTGTCTCTGGGTGCTCCTGGGCTCAGAGATAAACTCATTTCCATATTTCACCGCTGCACCATAACCATGGCATTCGCTTCTCTGCACGAGTTTTCAAAATCTTAATATACCTTCTTTATTTCCTCTGTGACCCAATTTCCCTTTACTTTATGCCATTGTGCTATCCAAGTTCTTGTAAATTATCTTTAAACAATTTTGAAATGAGGAACAGGAGAGATTGGCTGGGTAGTTGTCTGGTAGGTGACAGATTAGATGGATGGATGGATGGACAGATGGACAGAAGAATGAATGGATAGATGATAGATAGATAGGTGATAGGCTAACTTAAGATATTATTAATCTTCAATGTGGAAGAATAAAAACAAAACTGTTAACACTGATTGCCTGGTTTGATGGTTGAGGAAGACAGCACAGGTGAAGAAACTGGAATAAAAGTGAGTAGGAGATTGGTTCTTTTTTTCCACTTTCTATTATTTGATTTTTGCAATGAGGACTTACTATTTTCAATAGTTTAAAAATGCAAAGTGATAGAAATATATAACCCTATAAACATAAATGCTACATAAATGAAATATTAGAAAAATAAATACAAAATAAATACGAGGCTGATATGTATTATGTCCCTAAATTTTACATGTGAAATGCCACGAAGGCGTCGCCGATGTGCATTCCCACCAACAGTGCAAAAGGGTTCCCTTCTCTTGACATCCTCACCAGCACCTGCTGATAACCTGATTTCTGACCTCTTGGGACATACCTCCAAAGATACCTTCATATATACCCACTTTATATTTGGAAGATAGAAACATAAATGGATTATCTAGGATGGGAGGCAGAGCAGAAAGAGAACTACAATGGTTTTTAACCCACTCTCTACAAAAGAATTTAGAGAGTTGTAGTTTCCTGTAAATTTATGGTAGAATATTAATAGCGTAATCATTAACTATTTTTGTTAAATTATTTGACTTTTGTTTGCTTCGCATATATGATTTATGATAAATTTAGAGTCCATGAGATTTCTAAAACACAGTATATTAATAATTTAGGAATAGATGTGTTTATATATTTGGTGGGTACTTTGATTTATTTTTAAATACTGAAAAATAATGATATCTATAGGAAAAATGTGATCCACAGAATAAATAAGTAGAACAAATAAGCATATAAACAAAACATAGAATCTAAAAATGGTACACACACACTACTCGCTTCTGTACTTTTTCCCAATGTCTCCACTTTCGTGTACTTTGACACAAACTTCATGTATAAAATTTGACATTAAAAATTATCTTAAAGAAACAATTTTTTATAACAGTTATACAATCTGTCAAAATACCACTTCATTTAAGGAAGAGGAATTATACTGAAGTGCACAGAACAGCCCAGGAGAAAGAGGCATTGGCTTTTTAAAAGCTGATTATCCCTTTTCCTTGCTCTAAGCAACAAAAAAATAAAAAAGATATATCCAAACTTAAAAAAAAAAAAGCTGATTATCCCAAAGTTCTGCGGCCAAATGCAGAGTCCTAACTCACTGGAGGCTTAGGGAACTCTGGCCCTCACAAATCACCCCCGGACTTAAGGGTATTTATAGACTATTGAGTTACATAAGACATGCAGATACCAATTTCGTTAGGAGAGAGCACTAACTGCGCATTCTGCCCGGCGGAATGGGCCGGACACCTGGCGCGTGCAGGGTCCCCTGCACTGTGTTGCGTAAGCTCCTTCTGGACGCGTCAACCACGCCCCGCCCTCCTTCCGGCTGGCAGAAAGTCAGCACAAACGTCTCATCTACAGCTTCTCTTCATTGGCCTTCACAACCCAGGACTGCTGATGCTCTGAAAATAAAGGTCTATACCACCTGCGTGTTCTTCAGTGTGCGTGACAGCACCAGACAGCACGCACAGCTCTCACAATGGCTCACGCTCCAAAAAAGACAGAAATCATATTCCTTTTAAGAAGGATCAATGTCTGTTCTTGGTGCATCCAGTTCGACCCACAGAAAATTGAATTAAGAAGATGTCAGTTCACAGTAAGTCTCAATTTCTTAGAAACGGGTGAGGTACAGCTTGGTGGAAAGCGGTAAAACGAAGTGACTGTTGTGTCCGCAGTCGGCAGAGTTGGAAAATTCTGTGCTGACGAGGTCCGTGGGAATCAGGGACCGGGGCGAAGAGCCCCTGCTTTCAAGACCACGTTGGCCACATCTCTTCTCTGTGAACTGGGGCAAGTATCATCCGACTGCATGGTAACCGTGGAAAGAGTTACCATCTGGGTTTTACAAGTGGGGGACACGAAGCCAGAGAGAAAGAGGTCTACTCCACGACCCTAGCACCTATCAGCACACACTGTGATGAACACAAACAAGGGTTCACTGTTTCCTGCTCCCGACATTGGGAACCTGAAACAGAAAACAGCAGATTGGAGACATGGTCTGTAACTTGGATTATTCTCTCTCTACCAGCCAACAAGATGGTGACAACATGAACCTAGACCAGGCTCTACAAGGTTCCAGAAACCTTCCACCCTAACTGTACACAAATACCTCCCGCCCACCAAGTAGAACAGTCGAGGGCAGGTGCCTCTTTCCCACGTCGCCGTAGAACCACTTTCCTGTCATCCCACCAAAAACGACCCACGCAAGATGCTCCCATAACCGTCAGACACCGTCAGGAAGCCGTTCGCCCTCTGGTTTGGGGAAAGACAGGAGAGCTATGTGCTCAGTGAGACCGTCCAAAGGGCATCAGCATGATCGCTGAACAAAGTGGTGTGGACTTCAGTGACAAAAAAACCAGATTCTCATTTGCATTATGCCCAGAAAATGCCAAACTTTGATGACGTGGCAACAACTTTATCCCTTTATAAGGTTAAGAGTACTTCCTAGATCTTTGGGATGCAGCTGACGTAACATCCACCATCTCTCTTTTGCTCCTGCTGTTATAGGTAGAGCTGAGTAATGTGGTTCAATCACTTTACAATGTATTTTTCGTTCTGGAGGAAATGTTTTGGTTGGTTTCTGTTTCCAGTTTTCTTCTTTCTGAGGTCACTTCCTTTGCCTGTCAACCTTATATTCTCCATGTGGAAGCTGCAAGGGTCAGAAAATGATACAAATTCCACTTCTCTGAAAGTCCCTGAACTTAAAAATGACATTAAATAACTTTATCCCAAAAAAGTAAATAAATAAAATAAAAGCATCTTCTCAGTATTCAGCCTATGCCAAAATTTCTCCTTTCCCACCTAGCCTTTCCAGCTCTGGGGCACTCCTTACCCATCTCTGTGGTTCATGGACCACATCCAGTGTCAGTGCCTTGCTGAGCTCCCCAGCCAACTGTCCCGGAGGTCACTGCCTCCTGGTCTGCGCCCCCAGGGCCCTGATGCTGGACCTCCACTTAGCAAGCCTCCTGTCTTACTGCTTCCGCAGGTTCTAGAATTGGTGCTGCCCCCAAGCCTTGCAGGCCTGGGGTGCATGCCCCCTGAGAAAGCAGTGCCTTGGAGGGGAGGCCAGCTTTGGCACAAGCACCCACAAGCACCCACAAGACCTCAAAGCTGCTGTCCCGGTGGGTATAATAAACTCGATCTTCCTCTACTAACAACCGATATCTTAAACGGTCATGCATGAACATTCTACTGTTTGTGCTCAGCTCCTATTGTAGCAGTCAAGAATTTATTTTTCTCCTCTTTGTACCTGCTTGCCCAAATCAGCCTTTGCTAATTGGGTTGCAACAGGTTTAAAGTTAAAGAAATAGGATAAATCAGTTTCTTAGGATATTATAAACACGAGAGAGATAATTATAAGGTATCAATTGTTGACTGATTAGGTTAATTGCTCCTAATGGTGTTGCACAGTGTTGTAATGAAACTACAGTCCGAAGGCGTTCTGCCAGGTGGGGTATGAAATAACCAGAGGGAAAGATTCTGCAGGCCCCTCAAAATCAGGAACAAAAGTTTGAAGGTGTTTCTATTTCCAGAGGGTCTCTTACGAACAGTGGTGTTTTCAGATATCTGACAGACGCCCATTTCATACGGCGGTGCCTGTGGCAGGTGCCGAAAGGAGAGGTGAGGGTCAGTGAAGAGAGCACATGCGCTGGTGGGGGTGGATGGCTTCATGACAGTCCTGGACCCTGACAAGGCAGCTTCAGAAACCCCTCGGAACGCTCAGAAACACTGTCCTGAATCTTTCCAGGTTGAAAGCACATTCCCAGGGGCCAGGGTACAACATAATCTCAGTTTCTCAGTGAGCCTGGGCACTCAGCAAATGACACCTTTTTGTAATCTACCCACTATTCTCAAATATGTGCAAATGTCGATGAGATCGCATCTCACACACTCAGCAGCAGCAGGAAGTACTCCAACCAACGAGATAGAAATCCACCGTTGATGGGTAGGTCACACTGCACCGTTGATGACGCTCTCCAGGAAGATGTTCCCTATTTGACAGACCATTATGACAAAAAATATTATGTAAAAATAAACTGTGACATTGAGGCAAAGGGTGAATAGGATAGAAGAAAAATAAGCACTGGCAGGAGAAAAGTTAGTCAGTGTCTCTGCCTTAAGACCAGGCACGCTTCACTAGAATTGAGAGGAGACGTTGACGCTGAGGTTCTCGTTCCTAACTGGTTTTCTGTTCCCAGGTATGATGGACGCGCTCTGTATACATGCTGGGTGTGCAGGTCCGTGTTTGAGACATGTGCACCTTACGTAACAATCGACACGTCAAACTAATGAGCACGCTCATCGCCCTGCAGAGCTACCGTTCTCTCTCGTTTTCCTTTGTCTTCCTCTTGTTCATTTAGTTATTTATTTGGTAAGTAGTTTTTAAGGTTTAAGTGGCTATTATTTATAGAGAAATCGATTTCTGTGTTACCATAAGGGCAGGCCTTGATGGAACATCTGACTGCGATTTTGGATGAAATCTCATTTCCTTCGCTAGATTAGACTGAGATCACCCCATTGTGAAAAATGCTGCTGGCTGACTTCAACATACAAACAGAAAAGAAGTAAGTTCTCAGGGAAAAAAAAAAATCTGGTTAACATGATGCAGCGGGAAGGAGAAGTGACCCCTCAGGAGAACAGATGTAAAAATGGAAGAAGCCACGTGTGTGGAAGGCACAGTGTGTGCCCCACCACCAGCGGGACAGGACAGGGCTGCTGCTGTGATCTGGGGCGGGAATGGCAGGGGGAAGGGACACAGAGAGAAACTGATTTGAAGTCTAAGATTTTTGAAACACTGTGGGTGGTCGTCTAAATAAGGCTCTTTTCAGGCAGGAAATCCAGCCACATTAGGCAGATGCCATTGTGAGGAATTATGGTTCAGCAAAAGCAATGACATAAGGAGGCCATGAGAGTGGTCTAGCTAGGATTCTCTGTGGGTCTGACATGCTTCCCCAGTGGCTCCTGTCCTGCCCAACTGAGAACCAACGAGGCTCCAGCAGGCTCCCAGGCACCTCTCTTACACTGAAGTAAGAACATGGGATGACAAAATTGTGCAGGAAAGGGGACACAATCAGTGCTGAGATGGGTAAGTATGTGTAATTCCTTCGAGGGATTAAGAACCCATTACCATGGGAAATAAAGTACAGGATCAGCACTATGCCATCAGATTAAATAAATGTCATACAAATATAAGCACAAAGTGTTCGAGGAAGAGGGATAGGATGAAAGTTGCTTCAACTTCTTAAAGAATCAAAAACAGCTCCATGGACAAGGCCTAGTACGAGCTGGGTCCTTCACAAACAGAAGGAGGCAGAAAGACAGAAGAGGAACACTGCAGGTGACAAAACAGCTCAAGGAAGTTCCACAAGAGAAAGGGTTGGGGGTGACCAGACAATGATAAAACCATCTTTGCCACAACAGGGCAGAGAGGTGGAGGAGTCATGAGGGTAACGCTGAGAAGCTAAGCTGGGCTGTTGTAGTCCACAGGTGTGTGGACAAAATCATGGAGTATATCAAATGAAAGTCAGGCTTGAGGAAGCGAAGGCAACAGGGAGTCCTGCAAAGCTTTTGGAACAAGAGATTTTCTTTATCAATGCTTGGCTTTAGGAAGAGTGATGGGTCAGGTGGAAGGAAACCGGATGAAGAACACCCAGGGAGGACACCACCAGCGGGTCTTAGTTAGAGGTCTTAAGGACTTGACCTAGAACTGTAACAAAAAGACGTGCAAAGAGAATATAGATTTTATATAGTGAGAGATTCCGTGTTGCTCCATATTCTCTCCCTCTGACGGATGCCAGCTCCGCATTCGAGAATATGTCAGAGCGGCAAGGACGAGGAGTCCCTTCAAGGATGGTATTCATCAACATAGAAGTAAAATATTTGGAAGGAAATGGACTAAAAGGTAAAAAAAAAAAAATCAGTTAAATAACATGAAGTTTGAGAAGGTAAATTTACACGAAAACCACCACTTTCTGAAGTTGTGTCTTACACACGTCTGGGTACTAAAGAAAGCTCGTAGCAGACATTGCTGCTAGAAATCATGTGAGAGCCTAGAAAATAATGTACCGTGAATTGGACTTCCACAAACATGACATCCCCATCTTAGGGAATCTGTGTGTGAGAGGGAATGATGTCCACTGCCCACCTCTGAGCTCACTATGTAATTAAAAACACAACTTAACATATCCTGTTTGCCCAACACTCCCTGAGCCTCCCATTTGATAAACATGGCGGACAAGGATATTGTAGAAAAATTCCTTCTACAAACACCTAGAAATACTTTTAGTATTATTTTTTTTAATTCAAAGGATGGTGTAGTCCCTCCCTGGTGGCGGGAGTAGAGAGCCTGGGAAGGCTGGGAAGATGCACTGACAGCATGGGACCTTAGGGCTCAGAAGGGACAGAATCAGAAGCTGGAGGACAGCACAACACCTGAGGGGGGCCCAAGCCCAGAGCACTGACCACACACTGACAGCACACTCAAGTGCTGGCGAGAACGTGGAGCAGCAGGAACCCGTGTGTACCGTTGGTGGGGATGCAAGATGGTAAATGGGCTTTGGAAGACAGTTTGGTGGTTTCTTACAAAACTGAACATCCTCTTACCCTACAACCCAGCAACCATGCTCCATTGTATTTACCCAAAGAAGTTGAAAACACATGTCCACACAAAATCTGCATACGGATGTTTACAGCAGATTTATTCATAATGGCCGAAACATGGAAGCCACCGAGATGTCCTTCAGTTGGTGCTGGGTAGACAAACTCTGGTCCATCCAGACAGTGGGATAGTATTTAGTGCTGAGATGAACCATCAAGCCATGAGAAGACATGGAGGAATCTTATATGCATAGTACTTAGTGAAAGCAGCCAAAATGAAAAGGCTACATACCATACGGTTCCAATGGTATGACATTCTGGAAAAGTCAAAATTATGGAGACAGTAAAAAAATCAGCGATTGCCAGGGGTGGAGGATGAAGGGAGGGAGGAGCACAGAGGATGGGGGGGCAGCGAAACTACTCTGCGTGACCCTATAATGATGCATACATATCATCACACATCTGTGCAAACCCACAGGATGAAAGGCAAACACCAAGAGTGACCCGGATGTAGACTACAGGCTCTGGGTGATGACGATGCGTCCACGTAGGTTCATGAGCCGTAACAAACGCACCATCTGGTGGGAATGCTGATGGTGCAGGAGGCTGTGCGTCTGGTGGGGGCAGGGGCTACATGAAAAGTATCCGTGCCTTCCTCTAAATTTTGCTATATACCTAAAACTGCCCTTAAAAAATAGTCTTTTTTAAAAGGAAAAAGTTCTAGGTCTATGGAAGGAAGGCATCTTAATGGAGCCCCCTGTCAAAGCTGTAGCCCAGAAAACTGATGAACTTGATGGCAGGGACTGCAAGAAGCCAGGAGGACTGGCCAGATGCCAGGTGGGAAGAGAATGTTCTATAAGTTACAGCAAGGTGGGCAGAGACGCGCAGCTTGAAATGCTCGTACTAACAAGGAAGACAGACTGAACGGGACCACAGCCTTGGCAGAGAGGAAAGAAGGGCCTGCAGAGAAAAGGCAATAAGAGCAGGGGGAATGGGATTTGTGAAATCAGGAGCAGAACCGGGAACCAGGAAATGGAGAAACCATAGAGCAGGGGAACAAAACAAATGCTGGTTCTTGAAAAAAAGTGAATAACTAAGAAAATAAACAGATACTTAGCAATGCAATTGAAAAATCATGGCTCCATGGGAATTTAACTATAGGGAGAATATGAACTTTCTGAAGCATGAGCCAACACTACATAAATTCAATTGTAATGCGGTTGTCAAACCTGTACAAAAGGAACATTTTCAAAATAAAACAAAATTGTCTCAAAATACATAAGACTGAGAATTCCTACAACCTTTTATGAAAGCAAATCACAAGAGAATGTAAGCTCCAGATGACATTACAGGTGATTTCTATCAAGGAAGACATCATCCATGGTTGAAACCAAACCAGAGACAGTAGCAGAAGCTTAATTATAGGAAATAGAAATGCAAACATTCTCAATAAAATATTTGCAAATAATCTAGCAATGTGCATTAATAAACACATCAAGAAATGCTTATTCCAAAATTACAAGAATGGCTTAATGTTGGAACATCCATGAATATAATTCAACACATTCACAGACCAAAAAAGGAAATATGACTTTAAGTATTGAAGCACATGCAGATAAAATATTGACAAAACTCAACAATCCCTTGGGATCTGAAAACGCACACAACTTGTAGCAACTAAGAGTGAAAAAGAACTTGGATAGCCCGACATGCGGTATCTATGGAAGACTCAGCACAAGTGTGCGAGTTGCCCAACGCTGCAAACGTGGATCAAATACACCTGCTGTTGTCCCTTCTCCCCTGCACTGTTGTACTGGGGGGGGGGGGTGTAGCCTGCAAATGAACCTTGTGAGAATCATGAAGGAAGAAAGGAAATTGATGTTATCTGCAGGCAACACCGTTTTCAACATTGAAAATCTACAGACCAATTAGAACACAGAGCGAGGCAATCAAAACATAGCATTTTGTCACCACATCACATCACATTGTGTCAAATGTTCACAGGAATATGGAGCAACAGGAACGCCGTGTGCCGCGGCTCACGGCCAGAGTGTAATAACCATTTTGGAGAGCAGTTTGGCAATGGCTAATAAAGGTGACGGTGGCATTTCCTATGACCCAGCAATTCCAATTCCACATACATAATTTAGAAAACTCACAAATACACACAAAAATATATTATTAAAGTTCCTCATTCAATACAGTTTATGATATCAAAAATTAGAAACATCCTGGTTTTTTTCTCAGTAGGAGAATGTACAGCTTACAGACAAAGAATAAAAATAGGCAAGAGAACGGACACCAACTTTAGGACAGAATGGTTCCCTCTGGAGGGGGAGAAGGGAGAGAGCGGGGAGCACACCTAACCCTGATAACAGTTTTCTGAAGTGTTCTAGGTGTCTGACATTTTTAATTATAAAACTATAAAACTAAAATAGATCCATGCAGGGTACACATGAAAGGAAAGAAGAGGGAGAGAAGAAAAAGAGAGGAGACTAACCCATCCAGAAATAGCCATGATTATCCCTTCACGTTTACAAAGAGCATGATTGTTCTTGACTTGTTTACGCAGCCACAGACACAAGCTCCCCTCGCTTGATAAATGACAATCTACAACGAGGGTTCTTTTAATGTGTTCAAGGGCTGAATTATAAAAATGGTTCAGTAGATGTTTTCTTGACTCGCTTCAGTAATGCAGAGGCCCTATGTCGTTGGCTACAACTTATCTACACATTGCATAACACCCACGGAGCACCTGCCGTGTGCCAGGCATTACCCTCAGGGCCAGAGGCGCAGCAGTGAGGAACACGCGTGTTCTGCCCTCATGGAGCGGCAGAGAATGGATAGCTAGGGATTCCTGTGTTAACTGCTTGCATATTTATAAAGCAGGCTTTCAGTTTACTGCGACGCAGACTTCATGAGTGCAAATATTTCTGCCATGATCTTGTTCACGTTCCTTACTTTGCTTAGTAAATCCTCTGCTCATAGATAATTCTGAATAAAAGCTATTTTGGAGCCAAACTAAGTTACTTCACTAAAGGGCTCCAAAAAAGTCCGATTTTACCAGTTTTTATTGTATCAGTCCATGAAGTGAGTTCCTGATGGAAAAAATGCAATGTTTGTCCCCCTTCTATTGCTCTTTACAAATGTCTAGTGAGCAGCTACGGTATGTTCTGATCGTGCTCGGGGCTAGAGGAGCGTGGTGCCTCGTGGGCTCAGGTGCGTGTTGAGGGAGTGCTGGAATGAATGGCCGAATGAATGGTTTAATGACTCCTTGAGTAGAGGCAGGGCATACTTTTTCACGAGACTGCAAGGCAGGCAGCAATGGCATAGGGTTGGAAAATATTCTAAAAGCATCCTTTTACTTAGGTAACCTAGTTGATAAATAGGAGCACTGGTTTTGTTCTCTTTTTCTTCTCTTAATCTTTAGTAGCAGAAGCACAGAAATATATGCCCATGAGTTTTCTTCCATTGGGCAAAAAACAAAATCATTCTTTCTGAGGACTGAGTAATATTCCATTGTATATGTATACCACATCTTCTTTATCCATTCCTCAGATGATGGACACTTGGGCTGTCTCCATAATTCGGCTACTGTCGATAATGTTGCTATAAACGTTGGGGTACATGTTACCCCTTTGAATTAGTGTTTTCGTATTGGGGCAAATTATTCAGCCACAAAAAAGAATGAAATCTTGCCATTTTCAATAACATGAATGGAGCTAGAGAGTATTATGCTGAACAAAATAAATCAAACAAAGACAAATACGTCTGATTTCACTCATATGTGGAATTTAAGAAACAAAACAAATGAGCAAAGTAAAATAAAGAGAGAGAAACAAACCAAGAAACAGACCCTTAACTACAGAGAACACACTGATGGTCACCAGAGGGGAGGTGGGGGGGAAGGAGAAATAGATGATGAGGGTGAAGGAGTGCACCTGTCGTGATGATGATAGAATTGTTGAATCACACTATCTTGTACACCTGAAACTAATATAACACTGTATGCTAACTACACTGAAAATAAAATGAAATACAATACATAAATAAAACAAAAATCACCCGATGCCAAAGGCAGTCTTGAGGAGTACCTTGAAGGTGCCAAGGCCCCGCCCACCCACTGGAGGAGAAGACCACCCCCAAAGCCCTGACCACCTGTTACCCAAGCACCATGGCCCTGCCCACCTAGTGGCGCTGACCCCGCCCACCGCTGGAGCAGACCCCGCCCACCTGTCGAGAGTCCTGGCCTGCAGAGCTGGACACAGCGCCCTTCCTGCTAGAAGCCCCAGGCCTCAGCGCACCTGTGTTTCTCCACTGCTTTGAGTTGTGTGTGCGGGAATCCTAGGAGGACCGTCCTCCGTCTGTCCTGGGCTGTCCCCACCGTCCTGGCATACCGGCGCTCAACAAGCAGGTGCATACAATGGGCCGTCTGCAGACTTTCAGGTACACTCCAGCCTTTCTGAGTGGCTTTTGCAGATGGCAGTGAGTCCTGGAATAGCACTTAAATGTGGCCTGTTTCTTAGCCTCCCAGCTGACGGGCCGGAGGTCAGCTGTTCTTCACTGCGTGATGACCTTGCTCTTCAGACGTTCTCAATAGTTCAATGAGGCTATGGGAAGAAAGCCAAACGGACAAGCAGGCTGGCTGCTGTCACTACCAGGTGCCAGAACTGAGGTGGCCCGCGTGGCCTCACTGAACCGGGAGACAGCCCTGCGGGAGCTCGCGTCCCGCTCACGCTTCGCCGGGCCCGGGAGCACGCAGCCGGCCGCCCACCTAGGCCTGCGGCACCTGAGGCTCAGCCGCTGACACCTGCAACAGACGCCCCATCAACACGGATGCAAAAGCTGAGGGCCTCACACGTGAGCTGTGATGGGGATTTTCGGGAGCCTTCGGACTGCTACCCTACCTACAAACCGAGAGATCTCAACAACCTGTTGGAAAGCAATCTTTTTGGAACATCCCCTGTGCGAGACACGGCGGGAAGTCCCTGCCAGCTGGGAGCGGGGCTGCTAGGCCTCTGGCACCTGAATGGGGCTCCGCCTGAGAACCGCTGGCCCCACTCCCCGAAGAGGAGGCAAAGGCACAGAAACAGACAGACAGACAGGACTGTGCAAGTGCTAGTCTGTCCCGGAGCCACGGCGAGAGCCCGTTCTCTCCCCCAGCTGCTGCACTCCGCACTAACCTTTTCTTGACAGAGATGCATGAAAAGAAATGAAGAAATGTCTGTGTTCCTGGGGAAGTGGGCTAACATCGTGATGAGATAGACGCAGATCAGTTCGGGTAATGATGCAGGGGACACAGAAAGCAGAGGTCACAGGAGGAGGCCGAGGGCGAGTGGGGGGCAGGGTGCCTCCTGGTGCCACAGAGCTGAATCCGCGGGGGAGCCTTTGTCTCCGCTGTAATTTGTCATGTGCTCCTTTCACGCACCTCCTCCATGCGCCCTGATTGTTTCAAAAGTATCATCACAGTTCCACAGGTAAAATGTTCAAATGGATTCAATCCATTTTTAAGCCAGTGAAAAATGAGACAGTTCCACATCCTCTTTCCTCCCATTACTTCACTATACTTCAAAGGGGCAATTAAAATGCGGGAAAAAAAAAATAGAGACCACACAGTTAACCGTGTTTGTTCACTGTAAAAGACGGGGTGACAGAACTCCCTCATCCTCCCAAAAGCTTCTTCTCGCAAATACCCATTATGATTTTCTTTAAAAATCAAGAAGCAGAACGACCACTGAGAAAATACCCAAGGACACCCAAGGTCACCTGGGGGAGCAGAGCTCCCTAAAGATCCAGAAACTCTTCCTGTTCACCACCTCCACCCCCCACTGATCATTCTGCAGGATCAGACGCTTAACGTGAAAAATTTCAATGCTGTGTAATTTGCTGCTTTGACAAATGAGTGAGCGGGCTGCATTTGACATGTCTCTTTGAAACATGGAATATTTAAAATTCATACCCCAAACAATGTATAGATAGATCACATATTTTGATGACTTCACTGATGTAACAAGAGCCTTGTAATATCTCACCAGGTGTGTTTTATTCCTTCTCATGTGTATCATGTGAAGATTAAGAGGCTATATTATTGCCTTCAAAATGACCTGCTATTTCCTGGAAACAGTAATTTGCCGGACCTGTCCTTGTCACTGGGTAAGTGTAATGCCTTTAATAATCTTCCATTCGCGAAGTGATGTGTTTGCATCCAACAGATGGATCTGGGCCTCTGCGCGGGCAGAAGTCGGTGCCTGTTCTCCGAGCGCCATCTAGAGGTTGCACAGGGTCCAAGACCTGGGGAAGTGGGCTGGGAGGACCGCTCTCCGAGATGCTGTATCCTATAACTCCGCAGCCCTGTCAGTCTGGGAAGGGAAGCCTCCAAGGGCATAATTATCATGCAACTTCCCTCCGAGGGGGAACCGACAGGCGCTCTGCTGAGGGTTGCCTGAGTCTGGGGCCGGTGGTGCAGTGGGAAAAGAACCAGGAGGGCTCACCAGGACACCACCAGCGTCCCTTGAGATTAAGCTTCGAAGCCACTGAGAAGCTGGCCTTGGAAAGGCTTTAACAGAGGGTTCTTTCTCTAACAAGCAAGTGCACCAAAGGTGATTGAGGGAAGCCAGTGCTTCCAGAGGAGTGCAGCGCGCAGCCCGTTTGCCCAGCCCCACGGGCTCCAAAATGCTGGGGCCGCCCCCGACCACCGGCCACAGGCCAGCTCACGCTGGAGCTGGGCCCCGGAGGCCAACACGGGCACCGTCCACACTGCCGAAGAGATCTCAGATGGCCAGGCTAGGATTCACAGTTGCATGGTGCCATGTGACCCTGTGAGTGGTGTGCACGCCAAGTGTCAGGTACTTAACATGGGCTGAGGGTACCGTACTTCACACTGGAATCACACCTGCTACCTGGAACATACGTGACGGAGAGACAAGCTTGACTGGTCTGTTATTTCAGTGATGGCCACTCATCTATCCAAAATTCAGCATTCCGCGCTACAGTAACAAAACCATTATTTTGAAAGAAATGGGGTACAATCCCATCTTTCCAAGAGGGCTTTTTTTTTTTTTAAGTGAATGTTTACAGAGTAAAAGTAAGGACAAAAAGAAAGTATCCCTAAGTCTGCATACAGGTGGTCTGGGAAGGATGGGAAAAGGGCCCTGGCTCCAGATGAATTCTCCCTTGAAGGAAAACAGTAAAGAATGGCCTAAAATTTTAAATGAAATAACAGAAAATATAGTGGGTGGAAAAAAGCAACAAAGTGTGGATGAGGAAAAAGAGGAAAAAGTCAAGATCAAAATAATCTAGGTTAAATATTAAATATTAGTCACTGATACTAGCACATACTTATGTGGCACACACTTATGTGGCACCTGCTGTATACCAGGCACTTCACCTGCGCTCATCATATGGCCATACGTCCTCACGGCATGTGGGTGCTCTGGGGATGGGCGCCATTGTCGTTCCCAAGTGACAGCTGAAGAAGGAGGCACCAAGAGGCAAAGCCTTTTTCCCAGCTCGCAGGGCATCCACGCTGGGCCGGAATTTGAACCTCACGGCTCGGGAGTCTGGGCCCTTGAAGGCCTGCCGATGGGCTGGGAGACTAAACAGGGACAAGGCGTATCACAGGGTTGGGGGCAGGGAGACAGGGAGAAGAAAAGGGCTCCTATTTCTTACAGAACCAACCAGACCCCGTCAGCCTGGGCACACCTCGGAGGATATGCGGGCAGGCGGGTCGCTGGGGCGGGGCAGATTTGAAACCTAGAGCCCAGGGCAGCTTACGTTCCTCTCCTCACCTCTTGAATGGGAAGGGGAACGGATGCCAGTTCCTGCAAAAGCCTTCCCTTCATTCCATGTCCTCTTGAGAAAAAGACGGGAGAGCCACGTTGGTCTGACCAGTCACAGACGCACCATTTCATTAAGAACGGATCACGGAGGCGTCCACCTGACGCTCCTCTGGAGGTGAGACTGTACGTGCGCCCCCGACCTTGTTTAGAGGTCCCTCCTCGAGACTGAGCGTCTCTCCAGCCCAACCCAGAACCCCAGAGTGGGAGAAGAGGCTTTCTGCGCAGCCCTCGGGTGACAGACATTTCCCCCATCGACACGCTCGCAAACCTGCCTCATTTAGTTAACAAATAGTTTGAATCAATTAAAAAAAAGAAAACCTTTATGACAAATATCTACCAGCTAATGAAACACTCTCCGTACCTTTTGCTGCGAATGCGCATCTGTTCATTTGCTTACTGCCATTGTTACTGTGCATGTACTCCTAAGGAAATGTAATTTCTAAATCTATTTAGGGTTTTTAATTTTCTAAGCCACTAACGTTCACATGTGGATTCCCACTGCGCTCCTGGGTTAAAACGTTTCATAAGGAAAAAATTACATGTTTTGTGGAGAGCAGCACATTTGTCACCCACCGAATGAGGCACATGTATTATCCAAGCTCCTCCCATGACATCTGTCACACACTCGGCCATCGACGTAAATCCCCAGAATGGGTCTCTTTCTCCGCAAACAGCGACGCAGCTCTGAGGCCACGTGAGCGACACGCCTCGCCATCATGTCTGCTGACTAAGAAACCAGTGTGTGTCCCTTTGGGAGCTGTGAGTTCCTGGCACAGGGCCCACGTTCCCCTTTGTTTACCTGCCATGTGTCTTGGCGATCGGGATTCATTTGACGTAAGGCGAGCTGTACTAAATACTACAAAACACGGGGCGCCTGGGTGGCTCAGCCACTAAGCATCTACCTTCGGCTCATGGCATGATCTGAGTCCCAGGATCGAGCCCACGTCAGGCTCTGCTGGGAGCCTGCTTCTTCCTCTCCCACTCCCCCTGCTTGTGTTCCCTCTCTCGCTGGCTGTCTCCCTCTCTGTCAAATAAATAAATAAAATCTTAAAAAAAAAAAAAAACTACAAAATAAGTGGCACCTCCCTGTTCCCGGGTCTTGGCCCCACAGAAGTTTTAGCTTTGTCAACATGCACCTCTGATGCTTTAAACAAAACAGACAGACAGAAAACAGCATTGCCGGAAAGGGGCCTCCAGCTCACTTTCTGAGCACACACGTTTCATTCTGGCCAGGCCCGAGAGCAGACAGGAGGGAATCCATGAATTATTTCTTTAAAAACAGGATATGGGCAATCTTAAAATCCTGTTTTTAGAAGATGCAAAATCTTTGTATTTCTCACTACGAGCTGATCAGATTTACAAATACTCCCCCCCAGCCTTACTGAGATACAACTGACATGTAACGACGTGTAAGGTGCACAAGACGCAGCTCTAATACGCTTATGTGTTGCAAAATGATTACCACCGTGGTGTCCCATCACGTAACTACTGTTTCTGTTTTGTGGTGAGAACTTGTAAGGTCTACTCTCTAGGTGACTTTGAAGCGCATTGCTGGTGATGGGTAGTAAGGGGGGCACGTATTGCATGGAGCACTGGGTGTTATACGCAAACAATGACTCATGGAACTCGACATCAAAAACTAATGATGTACTGTATGGTGACTCACATAATAAAAAATCATTATAAAAAGAAATGGAGTACATTGAACAGTACTGTTAACCATAGTCTCCATGCTGTGCACTAGACCCCCAGAGCTGACTCATCTTGTAAGGGGATGTTTGTAGCCTTTGGCCGACATCTCCCCACTTCCCCTCCCCAGGCCCTGGTAATGACCATTTTACTCTCCTTCTGCGGACTCCACCTTTTTAGGTCAACATATAAGTGAGAAGATCCAGTATTTCTCTTCCTCTGACTTACCTCATTTAGCGTAATATCCCGAAGGTCCATCCATTTTGTCTCAAATGGCATGATTTCCTTCCTTTTTATGGCTGAGTACTATTCCAGTGCGTGCGTGTGCGTGTGCGTGTGTGTGTGTGTGTGTGTGTGTGTACACACATCTTCTTTATCCATCATCCATCCATCCATCCATCAATGGACCCTGAGGCTGTTTCCGTGTCTCGGCGACTGTGAATACTGCAGCAGCGAGCATGGGCTACAGGTGTCTCCCCGAGACAGTACTTTCATTTTCTTCGGATATGTACCCAGAGGTGTTAACACATTGTTTGAGTGATAAGCAGCTAGTAGGAATGCGTAAAGCTGCAAAAAAAAAAAAAAGTTTGGGTCTATTGTGCCCTCATGAGCCCTTGTCTCAGTGTTGGAAGCTCATGACTTGTGACACGATTGGTTTGATAAGCACAAGTTTTATAAACGCTGAGTCACATTTCGGGTCACTTACATTCTCACACACACCCCCGTCTTCCTGTCAGGCTCCGGGTCTCAGATGAAGCCTACTCCTGGGTTTGATTTAAATCAATCTGTATCTAACTATTCTCACGAGATGGCCCCAGAAACAGGAGAACTGACAGACATTTTCAACAGATGGTTGCCTTATTTAAAAGCCCCACCTGCACCCCAAACCACCATATTTCATAATCACATGAATCCAAAATTCATTCTTTCTATAACTGAGATATCAGAATACATATCACGCTCTCTCATAAAAAGCATCATTTCCTCAATTTTTATAGATAAAAGGAAACAAGGCTTAAAGAGTCCAAGTGACTTGCCCATAATGAAAAAGCTGCTCAGTCACTGAGCCGGGACCTGGGGCAGGATGCATGGACAACGCATATCCTTGCTTGTCCTTGGCCAGGGCAATGTCATTGGCCGGCACCCATAGGTGTGAGCAGGGGGAAGTCATGTCTGGGTCATAGGCCTTTCCTACCGCAACAACCGTCAGAGGAAACCACGTGTGAACCCTGACTTTAGCCTTATTAGGGGAGCTTCCGATCACCAGGGGAATCCCTTCCCTTGGATGCCAGCAGAGAGAGGCTGCGGAGGGGCGTGCGAGGAGAGCTCAGAGACACAATGCACAGACGTATCCCCCAAGAAGGAGAATGTCCACACTGAGTGCTGAAGACCAGACATTGCAGTCTGGCTGAAGGGGGACAGTGGGGCACAGCAGTGAGTCAGAGACAGAGAACAGCATGTGAATTGGGGAGTTGAGCACAGAAACCCCATCCTCCCCTGTGGGGGTGGGCATCCTCTAATCCACTGGGGCCCTATTGGAGCAAAAAAGGTGCAGGAAGGTGAACTCACTCTGCCTGAGCTGAGACAGCCTCCTTCTGCCCTTGGACATCGGTGCTTCTGCTTCTTAGACTTTCGGATTTGGGCCAAATTTCACCACTGGTTCTCTTGAATCTCCACCTGCAGACACAGATGGTGGGACTTCCCAGCCTCCATAACCACGTCAGCTATTCCTGTAATAAATCTGCTCATACTGAGCTATCTATCTACGCATCCATCCATCCATCCATCCATCCATCCATCCATCATCTATCTACCTATGTATCTATTCTATCTATCTATCTATCTATCTATCTATCTATCTATCTATCTATCTATCTATCTATCCATCCATCCATCTACATATCTACTTTATCTATATACCTATCTACAGATCTATCTATCCATCCATCTACATACCATCTATCTCTCCTCTATCTTCTATTGGTTCTCTGTCTCTGAAGAACGCTAACTAATACAAATAGTCACACAACCAGGGATGCATAGCTTGAACTTAATCACGAGGTAACATCAGCAAACCCAAATTAAGAAATGTTCCATAAAATAACTGACCTTTGTCCTTTGAAACTAACAACATAACTGAAGACATAGAAGGGTGGGGAACTGTCCCAGACTTGAGAAAAGTCAAGAGACATAACAACTAAATGTGATACACAATCCCAACCTGGATCTTGGACTCAGGGAAACCTCTAGAGCCTCTTACTGGGATAACTAGCAAGGTCAGAATATGGATTATACATTACAGTGTCGTATCAAAGGTGAGTTCCCTTTATTTGATGACTAGACTATGGTAACATAAGAGGATACCTTGTTCCTTGTTCTTAGGAAACATAAACCAAAGTGTTAAGGGATGGAGAAGCATGATGTGTCGGACATATGAAGTGTGCCGTCGTGCGGTTCTGAAATAAATTGTATTTCTTTGTTCAGAGAATCAGTGCCTCAGCCAGCCACCTCCGTACTTCTCACAGCTATTACGGGGGCACAGGATTCAGAGGGAGCCAGTAAGGTTTCCAGAGCCTGAATGGCTTTCTCTAACTGAGCAATGAGCTCTCCTCAACCCCGTCTCCTGATCCTAGGCCAGCGCGTTTGCTTCCAACTTGGGTGTGGATTCTAGAAAGGCAGACAACGGTTCCTCAGACAGTTAATGGACTTCCAGATAGTTAACGGATAACACAGATCTCTTCCCCGGGTACTTAGTTCTTCACATTCTGACTTCCAGGGAGTAACTAGTAATCATATTGGGATTACCTATATTGTGGGACATTTGCATAAATATAGTAGGTGAAGGCATGTGGGATAAAAAATATTAAAGACCCCCAACACCTAGACCTTGGATTCTGCAACCCCTTCTCCAGTACGAGGAACCGGGGGCCTTGGAGAAATGCTGGAGTCCAGGGCAGGGAAGGCACGAGGTGAGCCTGGAGGGTCCGCTAGAGCCAGGAAGTCAGGAAGTGCTCAAAACAGCCGGTGACAGAGCACCTGGGGCCAGAGCTGGAACAGCCTGAGCAGCAAGATAATAGCACAGCTTCGGATTCTAACTCAGAGCAGGACACGCGTTCATGAGTCCACACCGATACACATACATGACTGAACGGAGAAGGAAAGGGGAGGGAAGAGACACATCTTCCTCACAGAAGAACCCTAAGTAACTTATGTAGATGTTCTCCCCTCCAAGAGGAGCTCCGTTCCACAGACCCCCTCCCTTGAGCGTGACCTGGCCCAAATGACTCGGAGCCAAGAATAGAGCAGGAAAGGGGGAATCAGTAACGCCACTGGGAGAAGCCGGCTGGCACCATCTCAATGCATGACGAAGGCTGGTGTCACCCTGCTGTGTGGGTGTCAGGCACCTCCCCGCTGGGGTCTTCCCAAAGCCTGTCACCGAGACTATAATGAGAATATGTCCGGTAGACCCAGACTGGAGCACATCCCCCAAACCATCACAGTCTTGCAAAACAAGGGAAGACAGGAACTGTCACAGACCAGACTGGGGAGAAGAGACAGCGAACCGCCAAGGTGGTGTCCCAGAGAGGGCGCGGGTCCAAAAGCCTATCCGCAGTTAATATGGGCAGACCAATGTTGGCTCCTTCGTTTTGGCAAATGTACCATGAAAGCATAAAATGTTAACCATGGGGAGAACTACGGGAAGGGCACATGGAACTCTACGGTCCTTGTAACTGTTGTATAGACCTAAGCTTGATGTAAGTCAAAACCGTGGAGACTGTAAAGAGATAAAGATGGTGACTGCCAGGGCTGTGGGAGGGGGGAGGGACGAGCACAGAGGGTTTCGGGCAGTGAGACTGTTCTGTGTGACCCTGTCATGGTGGGTTCGTGTCATCACACATCTGTGCAAACCCACAGAGCGTGCCACACCACAGTGACCCTGATGTCGACTGAGGACTCCGGGTGATGACATATCCATGGGGGTCATCAGTGGTGACAACTGCCCCGTCCAGAGGGGATGTTGATGGTGGGGGAGGGAGGCACTCGGGAAACCTCTGCACCTTCTTCTCAATTTTGCTGTGAACCAGAAACAGCTCTAAAAATATAAAGTCTACCCCCCCAAAAAAATTATATGGCTTTAAGAAATTCATTCTTTCCCATGAACTATAATTTCTAAACAAAAATGACTATTTAAACTAGAAAATAAGCAAGTCCTGTTTCATTAAATAAAGGCCAAATTTAGGAAAATCCGTGTGTGTCTCCCCTTGCCAAGATGTTTACCAAACACTGCCCCGCTCTGCAGTAACGAGAAAGTCAGCAAAAGCTCACCTGCACGATGGAGAAAGTAAAACTACTTTTAAAGATTCTTGCTGCTGCTCACTTTCCCTACTATAAAAACCTGCTCAGCTGGCTGAGGGACATATTTAAATTTCAGGGTTTCGTTTACGACCTTAAGAAAATATAACACAATCTCATCGAGTTTGGATTGGCCTTAATGACAGAGACATAAAAATGTTCTGAACTACCAAAAGCTTTTTCTGATAAAATCAATGTTTAATATAAAACTAAAATATTGAAGTAGGAATTTGGTGCCCAAGGAATTTCAGCCTCTTCCCAAAAAAGGGAGAAAGAGTTCAAAGAAAGGCTATGTTCGGCCATCCATTTTGTTTAACTTCACTGAGAGACCCAGAGTCAGCCAAATTTCCAGTGTTCCTCCACGGCTCCTGCTCTGACCATTTCAAATGATGCCTCTTTTCTTTCTGAAACCTCTAACTAGTTAATTAGCGCACTAAAGAGGACCATGTCTGTCCACGCATCCTGTTTTCAAACTGCAGAGATTTTTAGATCTGTGCTTTCATAAGCACAGAACATCTCTAAGCCCCCACGAGGTACGTGCCTTTTCAGGAACGATGGTCCTGCGGGCCGCTGTCCCAGCCAGTCTCGGAGCTGCCACCAAGCCCGGCTGGGTAAATACTGCGAGTGTGATCTGTGCCCCCACCCCGTCTCCAGATTGCACGTTCACGTGCCCCTGGCTGTGCCACCAAATGATAATCCATCATTGAGCCCAGAGAGGGAGCGATGGAGATGGGTCCGGCTTGATACAGGAGAACCACACAAGTCGCCTCTTAAAGTTTTATTTGTCTACAGCGAGAAAAAACAGAGTGCAGCCAGGGGCACATGCGTGCAAGGCTTTACAAGCAGGATTTCGGAGCTGCTAGGCTGTCCGCACCACAGACCGCATGTGCAGCACGCCGGGGGCTTTGCGTCCCGGGCCAGCATCCACAGAAACCTGAGCAGACACCTTGCAACCCACTCTCGGTCGGTATCCACAGACATTAGCTGGTTTAGCCTGGTGCAAACAACCTGAGCTTTTGCCCTTAGAGGAACATAAAATAATAACGACCAAATGCCAAAACTAAAAGCGTTAACGCATGCTTGTCCATCGGCACACGTGACCTCACTCACGGTCACCGTTTGAATGAGCACACAGCACTCAGGGAGCCATCCACCCCCAGGCGGCTCCTCCTTTACTGGGCCAGCACGGAGCCCGATGCGGGAATGAGCTTTGGTTTCGCCTGCTGGGGTGGTGAGATGTCTGGGATCTTTTCCCCGTGCTTGTACACGCTGATGGTGATGTCTATCTTCTCGCCTCCGTACTTGTTCTTGACGTTCATGCTGTACTTGCCCGAATCCTCAGAGGTCACGCCCTTGATGGTCATGCTGACGTACTTGGCCTGCTCCACCTTGACTGAGAAGTGGTCACTGAGCTCGATGTCCTTGTCATTCTTGAGCCACACCACTTCAGGGTCAGGGTTTCCAAACACCGTGCAGGTCAGGTTCAAGGTCTTTGGGAGGGGAGGTTGGGCAGAGAAGGGAGGGTTAGAAACAGGGAAGGCATACTGGCTCTCCCAAGGGGATGGGTCAGCCAAGTGTTTACGGATCCTCCATATAGCTCAGTGAGTCACCAGGCCTTTCTCTACACAAGCACCAAGCTAGACATGAGGGATCCAAAGACGGCAGGATGCAAACAAGCTCGCAGCCTCGTGGGGCAGCTCATGAGAAAAAGCCATGATGATTTTTTTCTATTTATTCTCAATCTTCATCCATGGCCTACGTCAATTAAAGAATGTAGAGGTAATTAAACTCTACATTTTACAGGAGATATATTTAGCCTTTTTCCAAATTTCCTTTCTGTTCCAACTCGTGGATCCATTTTGCCAGCTCCTCTGGGAAATCCAGAGAAGATGCTGTCTTGTAAGCAGTGAATCAGATGCAGCGACCACACTGTGGACACCTAGTGAGCACGCGTGCTCAGCCCACGAGACAGCGGGGCTGCCGCTCACACCTCGCTCACACCCTTGTTGTGAGACCCACCACGACTCTGGCTCAGGAACTCTCTAAGCTTTTAGTTGCTAAAGAAAAGGCCTAATAAAATTCTCTCAAGTGTCTATGTCCCCTGGACATTGAGTTAGAATGGCTGAAGACTGACCGATGTACCCATGAGAGGTCAGTCACTCCCCTGACCAGCCACAAAACTAAACCTCCAATTAGTGGTTTCTGCTGTAAATTCCAAAATGACCTTGACAACTGAGCAGAGATGTGTTTCATTTCTCCTTGCCGCAGGTAGTTCCCGCCTTCCTACAGGCCCGTGCGTTGTGTGGGTACGGGTGTGGCCTGCCCACTCTCTGTGCAGTTACTGCCGTGAAGGGCCCAGGACGGGGGTGGACATGGGGGCCTGGAACCCACAGCTGCCACACACCTGCTCTGTGATGCCTGAGTCAGGCACCGTGTCCCCGTGCTCCTAACGCTGCTGTTTGTGGGTTCAGAAGAGTAAACTCTTTCATCCTTTGATAACATAAGGGTTACCAGAAGCTGCCTAAGACAAGCATCACCGTGGGTGGGGAGCTCCCCGTCCTCTTGGGGCTGAGCAACATGCAATCCCCTCCCCAGGCTCCCCATGCTGGGACCCAGGAGGGGGGACTGCATTGCACTGCCAAAACTCCATATTGTCCTAACTCTGTGCCTCTGTGCCCTGCTGTCTGTTCTTACCTTGCCTTCCATTATGGTCACCACGTCAGGTAAGCCACCAATCACCTTGCCACGATCTGTAATACAAAGGTGACTCATTCAGAAATCTATCAGTGGGGACGTTTCTACAGAGTAGGCCAAATGCGGAGCAACATGTGGATACAAACCAATACAGGGAGGGGCTCCCGCTACTGTGTATATAAAGTGGGGGACTCAGGAGGAGTGTCGGGTCCTGTGCAGGGGATAGCTGTGAATGTCCTCAAGGGAACGAGGGACATGCATGAGCTCACCAAGGGCTCCACGCAGGGAACCATATACAGCTAAACGCATCCTGGAAGGGAGAGGGGTCCTGTGCATCTAGAGAGCAGGGCCTTCCAAGGGCAATGGACCCTACAGGAGTCTATTTTCTGTATATTATGATGCTTTGACATCCTAGAAACCGTTGTGGCTAAGGACAGGGCCCCTCCCGGGGGAGCCAATTCTCAGAGAGAACAAAGGGCCCAGCCTGTGATACACCAACCAACCCACCTGGAGCCAGAACACCTCTACCGATCCCTCACCCGGGAAGCAACGCCCCTCCGCCCTGCCTCCCTTCCTGCCCCTGCACCCAGGAGGCAATGCCCTTCAGCCCTGCCTCCCCCTCCACCCTGCCTCCCTTCCTGCCCCTGCACCCGGGAGGCAATGTCCCTCCGAGCTGCCTCCCCCAACTGCCCCTGCACCTAGGAGCAATATTCCTCTACCTTGATCATGCCAGGGCCTGGGGCTCGGCCACTAGGGACCACACCTACTGACCAAAACCCAATGAAATGATTCAAACGGGCCAGTCCTAGGCGGTTTACCATGCCCCGCCTGCCTGTCCCATGGAAACCCCAACAAAGGCCATGGCCTAACCATGCCCTTCACCCCTGCCTCTGCCTCCTGACCCAGTGCTCAGGGGGGCATGCCTCCCGTCGCTAGGACCTGCAAGTGTGATAAACGATTTCTTGAGCCTCTACCTATGGCCACACCTGCCTGAGCATCTCATAAAAGAACGCAGAGCAAAAAGGCGGAGGGTGGAAGGGAGAAAGGAGGCCCCAGGCGTAACAAGGAGCCAAGTGGAAAGCCAGGCTGGGCTGGGTGGTGCGGGATGTGTTGGCAGAATCAGGAGTGTAGGTTTTGGGGAGTCATGGAAGTTTCTCCAGTGTGGGCGAGCAGGTTTGCTATTTAACATTTAACGCACAACATTAAAACTCTAAAGTGTGGTCCCTTTTGCCCCACCCAAAATAATCGGAGGTGTTTGTTATAATGTAACATGTACTTACTCTTCTCTGCAAAAGCAGCTGCCCTAAAAATCAAAGGGAGCAGAGAGAATAAAAAGATAGTCGTGAGAAAAGGCGACCACAACAAGCATCGTACATTTCAGAGCTCTGCAGACACGAAAGCGGAAGGAAGGAGGATGTGTGTTTGTGTCTGCTTAGAAGAACACATTTGCAGCAAGCACCTGAGAACTCCACACTATGTCCGTGCATTTTTCCCCGACCTCTCCCGCTGCCGCTAACGGCGGTGGCAGGATGCCCCATCTGTTGGCTGGTGAAACCCATGGAAAAGCTCAGGGTTCGAGCGTGTAGGTTGGAGAGATTTCTTTTTTCACCAAATTCACCAGATTGCACTGGAGATTTTTAGTATTTTTGAAAACACTGGTTTCTGATTTATCTTAGCCGTCTGTTCATCTGTTCAACACACATTTATTGAATAAGCTAGTATGGCCAGTGACTGCTCTCCTTTTTGGATACTCCAAAATTCAGATACATGTTTAGAGATCTCAAGGGATTCTTTAAGAAGTTGCTCAGAACAATGGGATATTCACCACTAAAAATAAACAAGGCTTCAAGCCACACAAAGGCATAGAGGAACTCTAAATGCAGATCCCTACACAAAGGATGGCAATCCGAAAGTCTACACGCTGCACGATTCCAACTCCAGGAGGTGCTGGGAAAAGCCAAACCACGGAGATGGGAAAGGGATTGGTGATCAGTGGCTGACAGAGGACAGGGGAGGGAGGCGAGAATAGATGGAGCACAGAGGGCTTTTCGGGTAGTGAATACGCCTTGTGTGATCCTACAGCAGTGGACACGCATCATCTTACACTTGTCCAAACTCACAGAATGGACAACGGCTGGAGGGAACCCTGAGGTCCCCACGGACTGTGGGTGAGGACATGACCTGCAGGTTCATTGCTGGTGACAAATGCACCGTCTGGTGCGGGGGCAGGGGGGGCTGGGCATGGGACAGGCAGGGAGTACTTGGGAAATCTCTGCACCTTCGTCTCAATTTTGCTGTGATAAAATCGCTCAAAAAAAATAAAGTCTTTAAAAAGAACCTAAATATATAACATGAAAAAAATCACTCTGTATGATGTGTTGCCATAATTATAACTATTTCAGAAGTCCGTCATTTTCATCATTTAAAGCAACCCAGGGCTATGACGACTCTAGAAAGTTAACTGATAAAAACATGTACAGTTTAGAAGAACGCCTGCCCTCTGCACACTGAGCTGCGTAAATAGCCATTTTTTTGTGGGCACCGGGGGGCCCCCCACGTTCCCAGCTCCCCTGAGCAGCCCCGGGGGAGAGACCATCATGCAGACATGCAAAGCCGAGCAGACATGCAAATCTTACTTGAGCTGCTGGAATTCTGCAAAGGCCTCATCGAACGCTGTAAGGAAATGTTTCGTACAGTTTAATGGTTTCGGTGTGTTTGGCTTTTCCCTCACTCAGGAGCTTTACCAGTGAATTGACTTAATGAAAATGGACAAACAGCCAAAGGAATAAACTGATTATTCAGAAATAATTTTCTCTGAATGAAAATCAGAAAATCAGAGTGTCTCCTCTTCTAGGAACGGATCAGTGAACACAAAATTAGGAGACGCTAAAGAATGATTATCTTACCCTGACCAGACAGGTCGAGCGAGCGCTGATGGTTGTTTTTGCCGTCATAAATCTCAAAGGTGTATTTCCCTTTGTCCTTCTCCGTAGGCTCATAGATCTGCAGCCAGGCCATCTCTTCACCGCCCCCAATCCTCATATGATCACTAGATGCAATCTTGGCATCTCTGGAAAAAAAAAAAAAAGGTAACAGAAACTCATCTCAATTTAGAACCTCATACTATATGCATGATGGCCACGGGGCAATGGACACATGTTTGGATGGGGTGCCCCATTGGGCTCGCTAGTGCTCGCGTCACAAGAGATTTTTCTGGATATTATACATTTATTTACTACATTAGTAGCTCAGATCTGAAAACCTTCTAAAATTGAACCTGATACCTAGTTTTTAAAGATACATTGTTATTTAATATATGCTCGTTGGCTACAACGCAAAAGACTCAAAAATGCTCTATATAGCACAGCATTTGTTTTCTCAAAAATTTTTTTCTCATGACCATATGCTCCAGCAACTGCACTTCTGGATGTAAACCCCCAAAGAAATGAAAGCTGGCACACGAGTATGCACACTCATGTTCTCAGTAGCATCAGTCACAAGAACCTAAAGATGATAGCTCCCCGATGTCCATCACTGGATGAACGAAGACTATGTCAGGTGCACATGCAATGCAACAGTGTCCGGCCCAAAAAAACGGAGGGAATTTTGACAGCTGCTACAATATGGATGGACTTGAAGGACATTACATTCTGCTGAGTGAGAGAAGTCACTCACAAAAACACAAAGACTGTAATGATTCTACAGGGAGGCCCCTGCAGTAGTCAAGTTCATGGAGACGGAGAGTGGGATGGTGCTGGCCAGGGGCTGGGAGAGGGGACTGGAGAGTTAGTGTATCCCAGGGACGGCCAGCGCTCAGACCTACTCATTCCCATGAGCAAATAAAAAGTTCAACTGTACATAGTGATTCTCAGGTCTGCAGAGAGAAACACTCTTTCACAGAAAATATACCGTGCCATGGGTTGGCCGATCAGTCCCAAGCCTGAAACACTAGGGCCAGTGTGGAGCCCACATGTGCAAACGCCCCAACATAAACGGAGAGCAACTCACAACACAAACATCGCAGGGGGACGAAGAAGGGGCTTCTTTATGCCTTGTATGTACTGACAATCGGCATTCTGATAGACCAATTGGCAAATCACCCATCATAGACTGGTGGGGAACTAAGCCTGCCATAACAGCTTATGGACTAAGCCGCCATGTCCAAGTAAACAGCAGCTAATGTGTATGGAAAGCCTCTTCCAGACAGAGTAAGAAGACGCCTTCCTTCCAACCAAATGGCCCGGGCCATCCTGTCACGCCCCGCTCCCTCTGCTGCAGCTGTTGCTGTGAGAATCAGTCAACTTTAATGCCCCCGAGCTCTGCTGGATGCACGCACAGCCACGTGGCACCAACACGGCTACCTGTGCTCACTAAGCATGCAAATATCCCGGATGAGGCGGGGATTTTAGCATGAGCCCCACCATGAATAAAGCCCTCACTCCACCCATCCTAACATACTAGGTCCCTGCAATGACAGGATACTGCTTTGGATTTGCAGCGTGCTGCCTGCTCTGCTGAGAAGGGGTGACCTCAACCGTGCTGGGGATTTGCATTCTGCCCTGAAGTCTGTGCCCGTGACAACTCGGGGCGGGCGGGGGGGGGGAGGATTGCCTGAGTCCACTCTGTGCCCGTGCAGGCTGCGCAGAATTCCACAGAGAGGCAGCGCTGGGTATGGCAGGCCCTGGGGGGTTCCCCTGTGCCGCGTGCTCCAGGGCCTTAGGGCTGGAGAGGTGCTTTCCTTTATCTCCACGAATTCAGATACATCGTCCTCAAAGAGGAAACTGTTGTGCTCTGGACACACAGGTAAAGCTGGTCAGGCATCTGCTGTATGTGTGCGAGACAGAGGACAGGGACAGTCAGGGACGGAGAGCCTAGAACTGCTTCAGTGGGGCATGGCTGGAGGCCCCTGAGCTGTCAGGGCCATGGAGAAAAGCAAACAGGGTTTACCTGTTATCAGCCACATCGGACCCAGTTTTCTTCAACGTGTGAAACTCGTGCAGCCCCAGAGTCACTGTACAAATGCTCTGGGAAACAGTGACCATTTCAGCCTCTGAGGACTTTATGTTCTGTTGAAATACGTCCCGTTCTGATGGTGATCTATTCACAAAATCAGCAGGTCGCTTGGAGGAGAGGACAACACGGTTTTCTTCTAGCTCAGCCTTCTATGCTCAGGGAAGAAGCCACCTCACACTCCAGCAAGCTTCTCAGAGCAGCTCTAAGCAGGTACAGACGTCCTCCTGGCTTTGATGCAGCTGAACACCACCGGTCAGCCACAGAGACAGACAGACACACTGCCAGCCACCACTCCTCCCGCTCCACAGCGACTGGGCTGTTCGTCATTCAAGTGTGACTTACAGAAAGCAACACTCCACCACCTTAAGACTGTCTTTTGGTGAAGACCATCCGCGTCCACGTGACGTCACTCAGTGGTGAGGAAGGGTAAAAGCCACTGCACAGGGTGGGGGTGGGGGACGGGGTGGGGGATTTCGCAAAGCTCGCAGTCACACAGCACCCTGTGTGCTGCCTCCTCGGGCCCCACGCGTTCCTGGCCAGAGCTACGTGTTCTCGGCTCTGGCTCTGGCTGAGGAATGCACGCTCCCTGAGCCAGGGACGCCACAGCTCCCTCCCAGAGCTCCGGCTCCAGAAAGAAGCCATTGCCTTAGGACGGGGATGTGCCTTCACCCCTAACCCAGGCTAAGCTGCCAGGATTGAGCTCTGAGCCAGCTTCTCCCAGAGCCCCACATTTTCTTGGGCCACATGCGAATTCTGTTCCCCGGACACCAGTGGAGCCACTGGCAGGAGATGGCCACACAACGCTCCACCTGCTACTGCCCCAGCTTAGCTTCCAGCCTCCAGCCTCCCCCGAGTCAACACAGCTCCACTAGGCCCACACCCACTATGCTCACTTCCCATTGAATTCGACAATGTTTAAGAAGACACTTCTCCAAAGAAGACATCCAAATGGCCAACAGACACATGAACAAATGCTCCACATCACTCAGCATCAGGGAAATTCAAATCAAAACCACAATGAGGTACCACCTCACACAGGTCAGAAGGGCTAAAATGAACAAGACAGGAAACCACAGATGTTGCAAGGATGCAGAGAAAGGGGAACCCTCTTGCACTGCTGGTGGGAATGCGAGCTGGTGCAGCCACTCTGAAAAACAGTATGGACGTTCCTCAAAAAGTTGAAAATAAATCTGTCCTATGACCCAACGATTGCACTACTAGGTATTGACCCCAAAGATACAAATGTAATGATCCAAAGGGGCACCTGCACCCCAATGTTCATAGCGGCAATGTCCACAATAGCCAAACTGTGGAAGGAGCCAAGGTGTCCTTCAACAGACGAGTGGATAAAGAAGATGTACAATGGAATATTACCATTCGGCCATCAGAAAGAAAGAAATGTTGCCATTGGCAATGATGTGGAGGGACTAGAGGGTGTTACGCTAAGTGAAATAAGTCAATCAGAGAAAGACAATTATCAGATGACCTCACTCATATGTGGAATTTAAGAAACAAAACAAATGAACATAGGAGAAGGAAAGGAAAATAAAACAAGATGTAATCAGAGAGGGAGACAAACTACAAAAGACTCTTAACCATAGGAAACAAACTGAGGGTTGCTGGAAGGGAGGGGGTGGAGGGATGGCGTAACTGGGTGACAGGCATTAAGGAGGGCATGTGATGTGGTGAGCACTGGATGTGATATAAGACTGATGAATCACTGACCTCTACCCCTGAAACCAATATTATGAGTTAAATACAGAATTAAAAAAAGAAAACCATAAGAAAAAAAATAAAAATAAAAAAGGAGGCCAAGCAAGGCCTAGTAGTCAGACACAACTGCTACCTGCTTGAGTGTCCTTTCACTACATCTGTCATTACGATTACCTGACCCAGACTGTGGCTTTGGCTTATGGGCTTGTTTATTATTGTTTGGAGACTTCAAAGGGCCAGATCTGACAAAACCTCTGCCCTGGTTTTATTATTTGATCACAAGACATGAGCGAATGACTTCATTCCAAACTACACTTAAAATGTCTTACACGAATGTTGGAAAGAGGGGGACACGGGAAAGCATACGTGCATCCGCTCATGTGTGCAGCAGAAGCGCAGGAGACGGGTTCCCTGCGGGTTCCCTGCGGCCAGTGGGGAGCGCAAGGAGGGAGGGGGGCCCGGGATGGCAGCACTCCAACGGGGAGCGCAAGGAGGGAGGGAGGATGGCCCAGGCTGGCGGGACTCCTCGGCTAGGCTCCAGCTCTCACAGCCATGCTGTCCTGCCCACCCCAAAAACCAAGAACTAAACTGCAACAGAATGTGAGGGGAGCCCAGGTTAGAACAGAAACGGTAGCAAATGACCTTAACCATGTTGTCGAGGAATTGCACACCAGCGGGGAGATGCTGGGGAAGAACACAAGGAAGTAAAGCGACTTCTGGAAGCAGCTCTTCCTGTGGCAACTGTCAGCCTGCAGACGCAAAGAACCATACATACATCATACACGCTCTCCTGTATGGAATTGTTTCTCCTGGAGAGTCAAGTTCATGTGACTGCCAGAACTGAAAGAAACAGCAATGTAAATGACAGGCGAGAGCCAGTCCTCTCGGTGGGGAGGGAAGTCACTAATAAGGAAGATTCATGGTATTGATCTCTTGATTGGAATCGAAGAGGTCAACCTGAACTCGGGTCTTCATGCACACGCAAGGGCTGCAGACAGCTGTGCAGACACGAGCTGGCGAGCCACCACGGTCCTGTCTGACTGCTCAGACACCATACGGACGCGGACAGCCCCCGCGGAGGCACATCCGAGGCACGGGGCCTGGGGTCTCATGCCACCCTCCTGCACAAGGGACAGGGCATCGGAAGAGGTTGTGGACTGCAGGCAGGTGCAGGCAGTGCAAGATGAATCAGGAAGTAAGAGGTTGCTCAAAAAAGATGTTGACAGAGATCGGGGAGAACCTGAAGGAGCTCCCAAGAGCCAAAGTTGGATCAATTTGCACAAAATAATAACAAGAACCAGTGTGATCATTTTAGATTATAACCCATAAAATAAAACAAATATCCACGAGCCCACACTGATACAAGTAAGTACCTGGAATAACAAACAGACAGGGGAGCAGGGGCAGCACCTTCTGCACAGACGAGCTGCATAGCAGAGGACGTTCTAGCACCTGCAAGAAATGGGTCATTGTCATCAGACACAGACCTCAGCAATGCTGGCTGCAGCAAGACCCACCACGGAATGCTCACATCTGTGGGCCAGCATCTCAAGACGACCAAGAGATGGGCAAAGCGCCAAGGTATTGCCCCCAGATACTTACTAATCACAAAGAGAAAACTAATGACGTTGCAGGGGAGAGACCTGGGAAGCCACCTGTCAACCAGGTGAGAGCCTATGTCAGCATCGCTTCTGCTGCGCACTGACCACAAAGGAACATTGTCGATCTCATCACAGGAAAGCACAAGATAAATCCAAGTGGACAGCTGCTCTGTAAAGCACCCACCAGAACACTCAGGGGGCACCCAGGTCACAAAAGGCAAGGAAGGACAGACTGAGGAGCTGCCCCAGATTCAAGGACACTGAGGAGCCAGGACTGTTAATCCACGGTGGCATCCTAGAAAATGGACACAACACGAATTAGGTCTGCAGCTCAGTGTGGAGGACCGTTCACCTCCCGGTTTTCACCTGAGAAGTTGGGCGAAAGCCACATAGGAACTCTCTCAACTGCGTTTGCAACTTTTCTAGAAGCCTGAAAGTATTTCGTATCTTACAATGAAAGATTTTAAATTATGATAGGTTAAAACAAGTAGTTGGAAGGGACACAAGTGCAAAAGTCTAAAAACTCAGTCGAAGATGAACAATGGCTGGAGAGAGGAAGGCTGACAGAGGAGTCCTCACAGCAGGTGGGGGCCCCGGGCCAGCCAAGGCTGCTTTTCCAAGAGACCCCAAGGATAAACACGGACCTGCTGTCCCAGTTGGAAAGTAACAGTTTACTCCTCTCACTCTGGTCAGATGTTCACATGACCTCCATCTGGATTCTGTACACCCCCCCCATTTAAAGGACAAACACAGATATCAGCAATAATCCCCCAACGTCAGGAGGCATTTGCGTCTGGCTGGAGGAGGCCGTCCTGAGGAATGCCAGCCGCTTACAAGAGTCCCACAAAACAACACAGCCTGCGAAGGGCTTAAACAATCCAGCAGGTTTTACCACTGCCCCGTGATAGCCAAAGTCACGAACATGTGTCGCCCAAGCTTCCGCACAGGTGCGTGAGCGGACAGGAGGGAAGCATCCACTTGGGCATCTGTATCAGGCAGGGAGCCCCGTCGAGGACACTACACCATAGCTAGAGAGCCCCTCCCCGGGGACCGCCCCGCTCAGCTCTTCCCACGGGGGCCTGTCCCATTCACCTCGTGACGTGCCAAGTGACCACAGACGTGCTGGGGGGTGCGTGGGAGGCTGTCTGGGGCCTCACACAGAGCCACGTGTCCCTTCCCTCAGCTGCTTCACTAGATTCCAAGGGCACCTCCATGGGAGAACTTTGCCCCAGCTGAATTAGAATACACATTGTGAGACTCAAGGCAGCTGGGGTTTTTTGCCTGAGATTTCCTCGGTGGCAGAGACACCGCTAAGCCTTCAGGGGTCACCACTTGCGCTCTGGATGACATATGAATTTCACCTCTGAGCAGGAGGACACAGTCCTTTTTCAGAAGGACGCTTTTGCTAAGTGTCGCTCTCACTCTGAAGAGGTTTGCAGCCCTTTCCTTGGAGGGCCACTTTCACACACCTGGATGGATTCCTCAGCATTTTTACCCAAAGAATAATGTCCTTGCTTATGCTCACACTTTTCCAAATCCTCTTCATCCTCTTTCGATCCCATGCCACCTACTGACACAACGTACTCGGTGTCCACAGTCAAGTCTGCACCCATGACATCCCCGCGTCTGTCAAGGGGCCAGTGAGTCTCCGAGGCGGATTTTATTTCCTATTCTCCTCTGTTTTTCTGTTTCTATAAGAACTTATTTGATAGTCGAATGGTGAAATACAGCCAAACATCATATCTTAGTGACAGCATAACCTCAGATTACAGTTTAATACGGCTTACTTAACAGTCTAGTGGAATAGAGTCCAAGTCATATTTTAGTCCTCAAAGTGCTCAAGAAAGACTCGGCTGGTTGTGGAGCATTTTCTGTTGGGAGAAGAGAACATGTACAAACAAGGCCCCTCTCGGGTCCATGGAGATCTCTGACACTGCCAGCTGCTCTGCCTCACTCTCCTGACCTTTCCATCTGACGCCACGTTATCCATAAGCCTCACGCCTGATCCAAGCCCTGACGTCTCCATCTGTCGGTCTGTCTGTCTGTCATCAACTCCCCCAAGCCTGACACCTCTGAGCAGGGTACTGGTTAGAGTCAGACTAACTGGTAGTTAAATCCTGATCTTTCACTCACTGCTTGTAGGACTTTTAACAAACCGATCACGTTCCTCTGCCTAAACCTCGGTTTCTGCATCTGTACAAGGTGATATTAGCACCTAACTCAGGGCTTTTGTGAAATCACGTGTGTGGTGCGTTTAATGCAGAGTGGCTGTGACCATGACATAGATCTCATGTTAATGCCTGTGCTGATATGTCTACCTCGTGTGTGTGTGTGTGCATGCGTGTTCACGCAGGTGTGTGTGTGTTCACTCAGGTGTGTGCATTCGTGCAGGTGTATGTCGGGTAGGTTTACTCAAGTGTGTGCAATGCACATTCACACAGGTGTGTGCGTGCATTCACACAGGTGTGGGGGGGCATCCAGGCAGGTGTGTGTACGCACACGTGTGCACGTTCATGTAGGTGTGTGTGCACGTGGGTGTGAGTGTGTGCATCCAGACAGGTGTGTGTGTTCATGCAAGTGTGTGCGTACATGTTCACGCAGGTGTGTGCCGTACACGTCCAATCCCTGCACCCCAGCACCTGGCGCAGAGCATGCCGCCCGCTGGGAGGAGTGGAGGAAGGCGCAGCCTCTCCCAGGGATAGCACAGGCTTACGAGGGAATACAGGACACACCTCACAAGCTCACAGGACCGCTGCAGGACAGCATGCCGTCCGGAACAAAACAACCCAGAAAGGGAAGTCATGAATTTTCCTTTTCCAGGGAAGGCTTAATTCAGCTAGAGACATAGATTTTACCCATCTGTCTAAGAAAATACATCCTTATAAAACATTACATCACAAAAATACACCAGAGTTTCCTTCCTTAAGGCTCCTGTTACGGGGCCCTTGACAACAAGACACTGTCTCTAACGCGTAGAATCTTCCTGCAGGATCTGTAATGACCCCCCTGACCCGGGATGCCATGCTGTTAAAAACACAGAGCCAGGAGATGCCACGCACAGACACGCTGAGACTCCAAAATATCTTATTTTGCATTTCTAAATAAAACATCAGAAACAAAAGCATAGCCCATCAAGATTTAAGTAGGAGGAAAAAAAACAATAATATTTACCCTTTTAGCACTTCACACTTTACTCACAAATAGATGCACCTAGACAAATAATGCTTTTAAAACTAAAATAGCCACAACCACAGAATTTGCCTTCTGAAGTGTTAGAGAAACATAATATCTAAAAGCATGATGTGAACACTGAGGGGTACGGTCCACTGAGGAGCTTAAGATGTTGGTATCCTGACATCACTGAAAATATGGGCTAAGAATGTTGCTTGCGACCTCAGGTTGGAGTAGAGACGACCAGAAGATGTGTGCCCTACTCCCCCATCCCAGCCGAAGCTCTGTCCTCTGCGGCTCTGGGGGGCGGGGGGGATCACTGACCTCAGTCCTGTTCACTCAGAGACCCACAGCTCTGAGCAGCTGCTTTAGGGATACCCTTGGGGTGTGAGTTTGAAAGAGCTGGATCCCAGGGGCCAGGACACAGGAGCTCGCCTGTGTCACCACTATGACTATGGAGTGAACCCCACCCACCTGGAGAAACAGCAGAGCAGCCAACGCAAGACACAGAAAACCTGCTATTTTACAGGGCCTCCTTTTTTTCTTTCTTCTTTTAACTCTGGGCTTATTTTGGCCTTTTTCTTCTTAATCAAGCCAGTGAGGAGCTGACAGATGGGAAATTGGGAGTGTGGTCTCTACACATTATTTTTCCATTAGCTGCCTGCCAGACTGCAGGTAAAATGTGTGTCACCCATTCAGTAAAACGCAGACTTTGCAGAAATGTGTCTCTGGCACCTTCAGGCATTTGTCATTCCCCTCCTGGAGGTCCTCCCTATTGCCGTGATGGCCCCTGCCCCGGGCCAAGGTTGTCGAGAGGATGGGCAGCTCCATGACACCCAGCCAGGAGTGCGGCGTCCAGCTGTACGTGCTGGGCACTGCCCCATTTGTGGCCACCATCAATCGCACTTACACTTACTTGTGATACCAGTTCGCTTTCATTTCTTCGGTAAAATACTTCAGGAAACACTGAAGTCTTATTCCTTCTTCAGTGCAGAGTACTTTTAGTGGAGAAGCGGATGCCCCTGCAGGAAACAAAACAGACTCAGACCAAGAAAAGCAGCACGGGAGCCATCAGAATGCAGAGGAGCAACCGCGGGTGTCTCTGCTCTGTCCCGCGGTAAACACAGCCTCACATCTGTATGTTCTGGCCACACGTTCTTCTAACCTTCCCCGTGCCATGTTCGTTCACTCCACAAGCATCTGCCAGTGCCAGACGTATCTGAAAACCTCTTTGCTGAATACTGTAAGGCACATATAACTTTAGGAAAAGGCTCAACATCTGCCCCTTGGCAGCTTAGCTTAAGAAGAGGAGGAAAATTCTTGCAAACAACACAGTAAGAGTAAATTCTGCATTAATTGGTCTGGAACTTAAGTATTGTGGGAGACAGCAAAAGGGAGAGGTTGAGTCAGCAGAAATGACCCAGGAAGGAGTCAAAGAGATGAAAGGCTATCGTCTATCCTCTGAGATGAGTAAAGACTGAATAAGAGGGAAGAAAGCAGGAGAAGCCACAGGCAGTAAGAAAAACCTAGGAAATGAGAAAGTATTTCATGTGTCTGGAGCAGGAGCTTAGCCTGACTGGACTGGGGCAGGTGGTGGGGGAGGTGAGGAGTCAAGAGAGGGGAAGTTACAGAGCAGCCTCTTATCTCGGCGAAAGCTCTGAGCTTGAAGCAGAGACTGTTATTAGATACGTAACTACAGAGCACTTATGCGAACTCATGGTACTCCAACACCTAGAAGATACTATTCATAGAATCAGCAAAATAAAAGAAATGATAGGATTGAAACCACTGACAAGGGTGCAGTGGAGAAGGAACTTTTGATCACACCATTTGCTAACTGTGGTAAGCCACCCGAAGACTTCTATACGCATCCTCAAGATACCCACATATTCCACACAGTCCTCATACTTCTGGGAACTCACTCGAAGGAACTATACCTGAATACTGAAAACGGCCTCTTTGTCCGATGATGTACACTGCATAATTATTTATAATGATGAACAACAGTTGCTATTCCTTACGGGGATACAGCAGCTCCATGAAACATGATGTCATTATGAGAAATTGTGGACATAATATCGATATATAAGATGGATAATTATCATAAAATATGTGGCCAAAAAAATAAGAAACAAATTATACTTATGACTTTATGTAAAGAAATAGAAACCAAAATAAAAATGGTCGTGACTGTGGTGTTCTTTGATTTCCATTTACTCTCACACAAGCACGTGTATCAGAAGACTATCCAACAAACACGGTGAAAACCGCTCTCGCCGACGGAGTGATTGGAAGAACTCCTCGAGACGGTGTCTGTGAGCCGGCTCACGGCAGTGTCCCCACATCGCCTCTGTGACATCGGCTCCTGCTGAAATTCACCCCTCCCCACAAAGACGTGAAGCACGCACAAACCCACATGCAAAGACGAGAGCCATGACAGACCTTTTGAAGGCAGAGAGCGCAGGGGTGAGGGATAGGGGGCTGTGAGAGCAAAGACAGCTGAACTGATGACCAAGCGGAGCGCGAGTCCCCAACTTGGAGGACCAGGGGGAATGGGAGGTGACCAACAGGGAGGTCACTGGAACCCCCATGCAGGGTGCAGAGGTGCCCCATCACCTCTACCTCTCCCGCATCAGTGCACCCCTGCGCCTCGTACCTGAGACCTCGCCCTTCAGAGAGTGTGAACTACAGCAGCTCAGTGGTGGGGGGCAGGAGCTTGGTTAGGGATAGCCGATGCAGCGGGGTGGGCATGTGTCTGCGGCACGGCGGGCTCCCCTGCCCACCCTGCCACACCTGCTCTGCTCACCTCCCACACAGCTGGCCCAACCAGCCCTGCCAGGAAGCACACTGGCGGATAGAAGCAGCCACACTGCCAAGCTGATGGGCGCCCCCCGCACCGTTCCCCTAACACGGCTCACGCAGCTCAGCCAGCCTCTCCCATTGCGCGAACCTTAAAAACCCGGAGTGAGTGGAACTCTGTGAAGGGTCACTGACGCGGATGCGATGGAAGAGGAAGGAAAACCTGGAGGAGGAGAAAGGCCCACAGAGCGAGAAGGACCCGGGGCCTAGGAAGAAGCGGGAATCAGGGGAGAAGAGCAGGTGCCCCCGGGAGGGGCCCTGTGCAGGTGGAACGGGGTCAGGGGCAGACAGAAGGAAGACTCCAGAGGCCACGGGGCAAGGGCCATTCAGCTGGATGGTCTCCGGCAGTGGAGCCCAGAGGGGATTTCAATCCACACATCATTTACACAGATTTTACAGAAAGCTCTTCAGGGGATGGAGTGCTTGTGGCTCCATCCCATTAGGGAGAGGGCTGTTTTAGTAAAGGCAGGAAGAAGGAGAAGGGAGGCAGGCAGGTGCAATCTCACACACAGTGCGGTTCCACGTGGATCCTGTCCATGTGAGACGCGTGCTCATGGCTTGCCTCCCACATTGACAGTGCATAGCCCTAAATGATGGAGGCTGGCCGGCGACCTGGGGAGCCCCCGAAGGAACATTGTAGGTGCCCTTTGAGTTCCTCAAGACCATTGTCTACGAGTGGGCCTCTGAGGTGAGGTCCACACCCCAACACACCCAGGGCGGTGTGGGCATCAATTAGCAAGTCTTCTGGGAGGTGGGTGCCTCCCCCACGGAAAGGAGACACAAGGCAGCACCTAGTGGATGAGCGTGTGAGTGTGTGGGAGTCAGTGAGTGTATGAGTCTGAGTGAATCTGTGTGAGTCTGTGTATATGAGTGTGAGTCTGTGTGTGTATGTGAGTGTGTGAGAGTATATCCACGTGAGTCTCTGTGAGTGTGTCTATATGTGAATCAATGAGTGTCTGAGTCTGTGTGAACCTGTGTGTGAGTCTGTGTGAGTCTGCGTGTGTGTGAGTGTGTGTGTGTGCGCCAGCACTACGGACACTCTCAGAAGAAGCTGGAGGACGAGGGGTGCAGGAGGCCCCCTGCCAGGCCCAAGAACAAAGGCCCCCTCTTCCTGAGAGAGCACAGAGGGACCCTCAGCACTTGGGATGGTGGTCTGTGATGAACACGCAGGTGCTGTAGGAACCCACACGTCGCTCCAAGACAAAAGCAAGACCAACACCCACGACACCAACACACCCCGGGTGGCCCAGAAATGTCCCTGCAGCCTGGGGAGGGGGGCGGTCACTGTGAGGACGGCTGGCACAGCCCGCAAGGCCCTGGCAGGGCAGGCTAGGGCTCGCGGACTCTGGCGCAGGGCGTGGGCCTGCAGGAAGCCTGGTGTGCTACCAACACACGCACATCGGGCACCAGACGGCGCTTGCTGCTGCCCCTCGCATGCGGGCACCTGTCACGAGCAGGGGCCTAGCCTCTTCAGAGGATAAAGGCTTCACGTATGTGTGGCGGGCAGCCCCGCGTCTGCGCTCAGCACACGGTCCTCCCTGCGCCAGATCAGGGGAAGAGCAGGGGAAGAGCAGGAGAAGATCCATTTCGCACACACACGCTGACTTTGCCAGGACCGCCATCAGCGCCTCCACGGTGCGTGCTACACGGCTCCAAGGGCCTTCACCAAGGGGCTCGGCAGCCGTGAAGGAGCGCTTGGTCCCTTAACTACCATCAAGGCTAAAACTCGTTTAAAATGCGGTTGTGTTTATCTGACCAAGCCAAAGTAGAAATGAGTAAAATCTACCTTGCAGCACCTTGTTTTGAGGAAGCAATGAAAAATAAACACAAGAAGGTTTTCAGAAGAACATCAGAAAGCCCGTGAGAGCCGCAGGGAAGCGTGGTATTGACGTGTGTCACTGCTGGTAGAGCCCTGACCCGGGGCAGAACGCCCGCCACTGGGCCCCGGTCCCACCCCAGTCACCGGCTCTGAAGAGCTAAATTAGGGCATCTCCAGGAAGCCCACAGTAATAAAATGCTGTCATTCTTAGCATAAAACTCTGCCCACGTAGGAGCTATTGTTACTGAATTACTAATCCATCTCTTCGTTCTCACGGTTTCTGTGAAGGGGAAATGGAGAGGAAGAATTTATTTGCAAAACTGAAAAAGGGTTTCATACACATGACGCAGAGCCAGAGGTTTAAAATTCATTATTGCTGCTCAATGCTGGTGATAAAGATGCTGAGAGCAATCACGTACAGAGCGGTCGCCTAAATGAAGCGAAGGCAAGTCGGAAGAAGTGGCTAATCAGGAGGTCCACACTGGGTTTCTTTTTAATAAAATTTAGATTCTAAATATAGTGCTGCAAACCCCTTTGGATCAGGGAGCAGCGGGAGGGCTGCCCCAGCCGCCCCTTTGCAGGGCTCAGTTCTCGTCTCAGGAAACGGGGATTTCGGCACCACGCATACCCTGGGAATCAGTAGGCATTTACTTACCACAGACTCTGCTCATTGCCAAAACCATGTCCTCATACACTGAAAGGAAGAAGGGAAATGTATCATTACGATGAATAATTTTATCAGAAGGCAGCATTTTCATGTTTAATTAAATTGATACAGGAAGTCCTGATGTTCATTTGAAAAATGAAACATTAACATGGCAACATTTATCCATAAAAGTCTCCTGTGAGTCATAAATCCCTCTCACCTGTTCACTTTTTACGCAAGGAACAAGAAAATCTTACTCCACATTAATCCAACTATACATTTAATTGAATCACTTCCCCGTTTCAATCATTTTAACTACATTAGTAATGGGAGAAAACGGCTTATGATGATGGACTAAAATGACATTTCCTATAAATGCAAAGTAACACCTCGCATTTTTCTAAAACACTGAAGCAGGTCTGAATGGAAGTAAAGCACAGACCGATTTGCTCCTACTGCGTTACTGCTAAGGGAACAGCGTGTCCAGTCAGGATACAGATCGATGTGCCTTCCTAGCACACCGCATCCTGTTGGCTAACTGGATCTCTTTGGGGAGGACAAAGGTTTTCTTTTACCTTTGCCAGCTATCTCAAGGACAGAGACATCTTGACCTCTCTCGTCTTTCAAGGTTGCCTTATATTCACCAAGGTCCTTCTTTGACAACTGCAAATAAAACATATCCCATACGCATGTAAGATCAATGCCAAGATGGAAAATGTAATAAATGATAATATGCTCCCTTTGCAAACCATGAAAATTCAGGATTAAAAATGGGAACGAATGCAGGATTTACACATCATTCGAAAGACCCGCCTTTGTTGGCCTCCAGCCTGCTCCATGCAACGCCATGTACCTTGGGTATGAGGAGCTGGCAGACTCCCTTCTCCAGATCGGGCAACGCTTCTGTTTTGTACAGAACATCATCCTTCAGCCACTTGAATACTGTCTCTTTCTTGGTGTTTGCCACCTGCAAGGCAGAAATCTTACGGTGAGGATGAGAATCACTCTTGCTTTTAAGAAAAAATCTCTGGGGGGACACACGGGTGCCTCAGTCAGTAAAGCATCTGCGTTCAGCTTAGGTCGTAATCCCACGGTCCCAGGATCGAGTCCCGCTTCAGGCTCCCTGCTCAGTGAGGAGTCTGTGTCTTCCTCTCCCCCTGCTTGTGCTCTCTTTTTCTCTCTTTCTCAAATAAATAAATAAAATCTTTAAAAAAGAAAAAAGTCTCTGGATTTTAAATCACAGACTTAAAAAAAAATACCATCAATTTTTATTATAGCCTCAGACAGAGGCTCACGGAAAAGCTGTCCATCCTAATAATGGCAAATGCATTTCTAAATTCCAGCTTCTAAAATAATTAAGCTCTCACCATTGCATAGAGAAGGACAAATCGTCCTAGCCCGTGAAATTAGATAGTGTAAGGAGTTTTTGAGTTATATGAAATGTCAGTCATAAAAACAAGTTGTAAGCAGTGTATTTTAAATTTATAAATAATGGGAAATATTCTTAGAGGGCTATAAAACTGTTTCGTGGCTGCTTTTTTGCCAGTATGACATTTCAAATGTATCTGTATAGAGGGGATAAAACCATAACACCAAATAAGCCCAATGAGAATGGGAACTTTCCTTCTACTAAAATTCCTTACAATTCAATCTGCAACATGAGCTCACATTTGACACTAAGCTTTGCAGAATTCCAGAGATGAGGAAGCATTTTGATTCACACGCTCTGATGTGTACATCCCATGGATGAGAAACAAGCCTGGTTCTTACAGACAGAACGAAACAGCCACAACGGATGATTTGAGACGGATGATTCTGCATTTATACCCCATATGGACTCAGCAAAAGTGATGTCAATGACAAAAAAACGAATTTCAAGCATTCAGACAGTGTGGCCAGTTCTGATCGTGTTGTAGTCAGCAGAGCTCAGAACTCCCGCGTTGGCCCTAAGTCAGTGTCACCAGTGACAGCACCAGAGCACAATCCGCAGGACAGCAGGGGTCCGGAACACACTCCTGCTCACCCTAGCATCTCAGGACAGGGCAGCATGCCCCACGAGTCTACAAATGTTTGCCAAGTGCGTGGACAGAGTGTCCCCTGGACCGGGAGGCGGGAGCTCCGTTCTCAAGTCAGGACCACGAGCTGACAACCAATGGTAAAATGGCTGTAGCCAGACAGTCCAGCAGACGACCTCCTTCCCCTACACTTCAAGATCTTGGTGTCCATTGTTAGTGCCAACCCAACCCTTACGTCCTTTACCTCACTTGAGTGCTGCTTCCCCTTACTCTGGTTTTCCCAGATGTTTTAAATTGCTGGTGTATGAGTGCTAAATACAACCCTTTCCAACAACATCCAATCTCTATTCTCTGAAACTGACATCCTCCATTGGCTTCCTTGTCCCATAGCTGGGGGGTTCTTACGCCCCAGAAGGATCCACTGTCTTTCCTCTATACTCTGCAATTTCTCCCTCCCACTCCTTAAATACAGGCACCAAAAATGTACATAAATACCTAAAAAAGAGAGTAACAAGACCCCCGAGACATGATGTGGCACACGCCTGACTCCGTCTCCAAGAGAGAGTGCCCAGTCCCCATGTCTGCTATATGAGAAATTTCTAGGAGATTTTCTTCTGTGTCTGAATGAAATTTATTTTATGGTAAACCTTTCTTTTAAAAGATGGTTTTATAAATAAGTAAACAAATATATAGTTTTCTGTGAAGTTATATTATGAATGTATAAATTTTCTTGCATAAATTTTCTCCATGTGTTTTGTTATGCAAGTACATTTTAAAAATGTATAAATTTTCTCCATGTGTCTTGTTATGCATGTATATTTTAAAAATCATCTAACATATTACTAAGGGGAAAACTATGTAGAATAACTTAAAGAATCACAGGAGCTAAGGACACAATTATATGAATTAAGTGTGTTAAACTGCAAAATGCTCAAATCTCAGTTACTATGTGTTCAGTTTCTCCAATATCTTTGTTTAAAAACTTTTGACTTGCTTCGGTCAGGAACCCTGAAATACCATCACGTATTTACAGAAGGGCCTGTGGCACTAGGATGATCTCAGGGCGCTCCAGGAAGGAGAATTCCCGTGGGCCGCACGGCTATGTAAGCATGCACTTGATGCCCTACGATCAGAAACAGAGAATGAACCACTGTAAGAGAGCCCCTCTGCCCAGGCTGGCTGCCCGTAGCTGCTGGAGATCTAAAGAACTGATTTTGGCAGCGCTGAGGTCTAAAAACTTGAAGACACACATCTTTTCTGCATATGACAATTATTTGAAAACACTGCTGTCTTTCCCATCCTGTTTCCCGAGTAAACAGCTTATCCTCAGTGATCTTGCGGGGTTTTCCCTGCAAATACCTATGGCGTTTTCATTTGTTGAACAGACCCTTGTAACTTCTGTGTCGGTAAACTTCTTTTATCTTAAAAATGATTTTGTCTCTGAGTCTTCCTTTTAAATACAGTAGGGTAAGAATGATCCAGCAATTGCACTACTGGGCATTTACCCCAAAGATACAGACGTAGTGAAGAGAAGGGCCATATGCACCCCAATGTTCATAGCAGCATTGTCCACAATAGCTAAATCGTGGAAGGAGCCAAGATGCCCTTCAACAGATGACTGGATTGAGAAGATGTGGTCAATATATACAATGGAATATTATTCAGCCATCAAAAAGAACGATTTCTCAGGGCGCCTGGGTGGCACAGTGGTTAAGCGTCTGCCTTCGGCTCAGGGCGTGATCCTGGCGTTATGGGATCGAGCCCCACATCAGGCTCCTCTGCTATGAGCCTGCTTCTTCCTCTCCCGCTCCCCCTGCTTGTGTTCCCTCTCTCGCTGGCTGCCTCTATCTCTGTCAAATAAATAAATAAAATCTTAAAAAAAAAAAAAGAACGATTTCTCAACATTTGCTGCAACATGGACGGGACTGGAGGAGATAATGCTAAGCAAAATAAGTCAAGCAGAGAAAGACAATTGTCATATGGTTTCACTCATTTATGGAACATAAGAAGTAGGAAGATCGATCGGTAGGAGAAAAAGGGGAAGAAGAAAAGGGGGCAGTAAACAGAAAGGGGAATGAACCATGAGAGACTATGGACTCTGGGAAACAAACTGAGGGCTTCAGAGAGGAGAGGGATGGGGGATTGGGATAGGCTGGTGATGGCTATTAAGGAGGGCACGTGTTGCATGGTGCACTGGGTGTTATATGCAAGTAATGAATCATGGAAATTTACATCAAAAACTAGGGATGTACTTACTGTATGATGACTAACATGATAAAAAATTATTATTAAAAAAAGATTATGTTAATTGATTTTTGAATGTTGAATCAGCCTTGCATACCTGGAATAAATGCGAATTGATCATGGCAAAAAAAAGAAAAGAAAAAAAGAAACTCATTACGAAAAGAAAAATAATTCTAGGTATTTTCCTACAATGAATTTATAACAACCTCAAGTGTGTTAAAAATCAAAACTTTAGCTTCGGTTAATACACACAGAAAAAAGAGATGGATACAGGACATCTAATTAGGACTTCATCACCAACACGAACAATGAGTACAGATGAGCAGGAAAGGTCGATGTAATCATGGCGTCTCAAGGTCTAACTGGCACTAACCCAGGGTGTGCACGGCCCTCCCGTGGCCCCAGACCACCACCCACCACCCGCCTGCACACGACCTTTCCTCAAATCCCCTGTCCCACAGCTATATGCTCCCTAGGCTTCATGTCAGCGCCCAGCCCATCTCTACACGTTATCCTGGGTCCCTCATCTGACACTCAGTGACACTGAAGAGCTGGCGGCCCAGTGTCCTACCCTACAATGACCCCACTGTCACCCTTATTCTCCTTCCGGCCCCTGTGCACCAGCCCCTCACACTATATTCTTTTTTTTTTTTTAAATGATTTTTTTATTATATTGTGTTAGTCACCATACAGTACATCCCCGGATTCCGATGTAAAGTTCGATGCTTCATTAGTTGCGTATAACACCCAGTGCACCATGCAATACGTGCCCTCCTTACTACCCATCACCGGTCTATCCCATTCCCCTACCCCCCTACCCTCTGAGGCCCTCAGTTTGTTTCTCAGAGTCCATAGTCTCTCATGGTTCATTCCCCCTTCTCATTATCCTCCCTTTCTTTATCCCTTTTTTCCCCTACCAATCATCCTCACACTATATTCTTAACCACTCCACTCTCATCTCCTCAGACCAGCCCCTCACACTATGGTCCTGACCCCATCATCTGCTTCATCTCCTCAGAAGAGCCCCTCGCACTATGGTCCTGACCCCATCGTCCACTCTCATCTCCTCAGAAGAGCCCCTCGCACTATGGTCCTGACCCCATCGTCCACTCTCATCTCCTCAGAAGAGCCCCTCGCACTATGGTCCTGACCCCATCATCGACTCTCATCTCCTCAGACAGCCCTCACACTATGGTCCTGACCCCATTGTCTACTGTGATCTCCTCAGAAGAGCCCCTCACACTATGGTCCTGACCCCATCATCCACTCTCATCTCCTCAGACAGCCCTCACACTATGGTCCTGACCCCATCGTCTACTCTGATCTCCTCAGAAGAGCCCCTCACACTATGGTCCTGACCCCATCGTCCACTCTCATCTCCTCAGACAGCCCTCACACTATGGTCCTGACCCCATCGTCTACTCTGATCTCCTCAGAAGAGCCCCTCACACTATGGTCCTGACCCCATCGTCTACTCTCATTTCCTCAGAAGAGCCCTCGCACTATGGTCCTGACCCCACCGTCCACTCTCATCTCCTCAGACCAGCCCCTCACACTGTGATCCTGACCCCACCGTCCACTCTCATCTCTTTAGACAGCCCTCACATTATGGCTGTTGTAACAGTGCTGCCAGGGACCTGGACGCACAGATAGCCATCTGCGTCCGTGGTTTCAATTCCTCTCTATGCTGAATCCTGCCATGGGGCTCTGCTGAATGTTTGAGGACCTGCTGTATGGTGTCCCACAACGACCACCTTCACAATGTCACAGTTTGGTACTAGCGTCCCACACAGCTATTTCCACATTCAGGCTCTTCGTCCACATTCTGGGTCTCCCTGGAGCAGTCTCCCCCCACCTCACGGACCTATGACATTCTTGGTCTTCCTCCAGTGCTCAGCTCAGAAACCATCACTCAGTTCAAATAATCTGTTTATTTTCTCTTTTACCTACCAGTCTGTTGAGTAGCTTGAGGAACAAAACAATGCATTATTGATCTTCCCCCAGCCTCTCCTATAGCACTGCTCAGGTAGCAGATGCTCCTTAAAATCCGTTCCCCCAAATACAGATTTTTATATTCAGTAGGAACTAATGAGGCTTACTGCATTACTCAATTGTTAGGACAAAACTTAAGGAGCATCTTATTCCCAAAACTACCTTCTTTCCCTAAAGAAATCGTGTGAGCAGCATGGAAATTACCAGATGAATTTCATTGTGGCATACTTTCCATATGCTCACTTACTAAAAATCTTAAATATTTTAAATTGCCTACTTGAATCTTCTTTTGCATGCCTCCACGCTGTCATCTCCTCATGAGGAGCAGAGACAAGCTCTGTAGTCTAACTAGGAAAACGTCCACGAGACTCAAAGTCACGCAGCGTGGCCAGCACGTTGTGTTTGTTCGCATCCTATGACTGACGGCGGACGACTTCCTGAAAGGTCTCTTGCCGCCCCACGAACGAGAGCTTACCACTCTCTCGTTGGAGCCGAGTCCTCACCTTACAAACAAGTCGAACTTCGCACTCGTCTGTAACATCCCAGTGCAAATACTCAGCAAAATGAGGGCCTGAGGGGGAAAATAGGAGAGACACATTTTTAAAAAACGTAAAGAAAAGGAAAACACACACACACATACACACACACACATATGCTGCCAGTGCCACGGGGAACACGAGCTCATGACAGCTATGCGGAGGCCTGAAGACCCAGCTCAGACTTTGGACAGTGCCCCAGTTTGCAGAGGTGACCGTGGAAAGCCATGTCGCTGTGGGATGACCAGACCACAGAGAGCTGGCAATGTGCGTGTGGACAAGGAAAATGGTGAGGAGAGCAGTTGGCTGACCCTGAGGGTTGTGTGGGGTGTGGCAGGAATAAAATGCGCATCCCTGGGGTGGGTGCGGATTACAGAGCACCTACGGTCATCTGTCATCTGTCACGTGGCCCGGTCATCCAACTGTCTTTCATAAAGGAGAAATGAGGGTCTGAGTTCATCTCCATCTCAGCAGTGAATAGGGGAAATGAGTTAGTTAGCAGGTCGGCCACACGGCCTGGCCACCCTGACCGTGTCCTTGACTCAAAATAACAGGAAATACGAACACGAAACAGTAGATCCTGGGGCTTTTAAAGGTAGAAGCAAGACAAAAACACAGGTGAAAATAAATGTAAAGTGCAAAGAACAGAAAAATACTCAAGTTTCTACAGATGAGAAACAGTCTAACTTCATGATCATTTAAAACAGCATCTACAGCCATTCGGCATTGAGCCAAATTTGCCATAAACAAACATTCGAATGCTGAGTCCGCTCGGCTCCTGGGGGGTGAGTCCAGTACCTACCTTGCTTCCTGAGGAATTCCTTTCTTTGAAATTCAGCCTCGTCTAGGACAGCCTTGAACGCTAAAGTCAATATTCAAAGGAAAAGAAATCAAAGATGATTGTCTCTGTGTAGTCAAAACAATTTTCAAACAATTCGCAGGAGAGCGTACCATCTCCAATGAGAACCAGTGAAGACTGATTCTTGGCTTTTCCGTCGTGAATCTGCACGGTGTAGGTGCCTTCATTCTCAGTAGTAAATCGATCCATGACCATCTCAATAATGCCAGTTGCTTTGTCACATTTCATTCTGTGTTTCTGGAAGCAATGGCGGAAGCAGAGAATTAATGCTACGGTGAAACTCCTTCTCCCAGTTTTATCTATGACTTTGACAATTGCATCAACCACTACACCCCAAGGGACTCTGACATATACAAAAACGCAAAATGAGATTGTACCCATGAAACCTCTCAGTGAATCACGCATGAACCAAGGGACACACGCACCCACTTGGTGATGCAGCCCCGTTCTGTGCGGGAGCTGCCTCCTCCAGGAAGGCTCCAGCAGGGACTACACACACCCAAGAACAAGCATCTAGCACAAGACCATTAAGGATGTGGGGGAAAAACGAAACGGTGTGTGTGTCCGCATACCCCACACAGATCACAAAACACAGGTGGCCGGCAACAATCAACCATCAAGCACCATGTTGTCTGCAGCTCTGAGGACTCAGAACCATGGCTTCAAGGCCGCTGCATGGACCAGGGCCACAGAAGCTGGTTGTCAGGTGTGCAAAGATATTTTGGAAGAGGATGCAGGAGCTCTGCGTGCATAAGCAAGTCTGGCACTTCGTGCTCCCCTCACTCCTGAGGTCACAGTTTGGCGCAGCCTCTCACAGCCCCCCCCACATCGTTCCCTCCAGACTAGCACAGGGAGGACCTAATGGGAACTGCCCTTGGACTTGGCTGGGTGCCTTTTCTGTAGCATCCCTGCTGCTCATGCCCCCCCGTTCGGGGGCAGACCTCACCCCAGTCCAACTGTCCACCCATTCTCTCCATCGTGCTGGATGGTGAGGCCTTCAGAACTCAGACTGTCCTCACCCTTTCCACCCAGCACCTGTGCGCCCCGTAGGCGGTAAACACCAAATAAACGTGTGTGGGATTCTCGCTGAAAAGCTCATTTCACCGTCCATGGCGCTCCACTGGCTGTGGTCCCCGACCACCGCACTGTAGTTTCCTACCAACAACATCTGGTTGGGGACACTTCCCCGCACCACCCAGCCCATCCAAAGCTCAGCTCTCTCTCACACTCCACTCTCCTCGTTTGTGAAGAGCTCACAGACACCAAAATGTTTTATGGCAGCTAATGGACTATGCCTTCTTCCAGCCTTGGACAAGACGATATCTGAAATGAAGCAGGGGCCATGGGGGCAGAAGGACCACATCCAAAGAATGAGTCATCTCAAAGTCAGGGAATGGTGCATGCAGAGGCCCCGGGGCTCAGGATTCTTCTCTCCAGTGACTGCTCATGATGCCTGTGGTGACCCACAGGATGCGCCCTGCAAGCTCCCCTTCTCCCTGTGAGCCCCTCAGGGGGTCCGGCAGGGTCTTCCCAACCTGAACCCTGATCTCAGCCCTGCAGGGGGGAGACCCAGGGAGCAGGTTGAGCAGAACAAACACCAGCCATCTGTGGTTGGCAGCAAGGAAAGCAGGGTCACCCCAGGGAAACTCCATTAGTCCTCGGAAAGCACACTCTGTCTAGAACACTCCCCTTACTAAGAATTTAGAAAGAATGTCTATCTGCAGGTGACCTTACGGAAAGTCTGTCCACAGTGCGAGAGAACAGTGCTCATTCTCTGATGAACGCTCTTCCCATGGCGCTCTCCTATCTCAGAGCTCACATTCAGAGTTCAGCGTTTCAAATGCAGCTGTTGCAACAGCGTTCAGAACATGGGTATGAGCAAAAGAGCCACTCTGTCCAGTTCGTCTGTGAGTTCACCTCCCCGAGCATCTGGCACCATTTCTAAACTCTTTTGCCTGACCTGGAAGGCTCCTGACGTCTCTTCTGACTGCACGTCCCCCTCCTCCGGCTGCTGGCACATGTCTGTCCCTTCGCCAGCACTCAGCACGGGCAGCAGGGCTGGCCTGGCCTTCTGTCTGTCCCCCCAGACTCACCTTGGGCACCCCTGCTCCCGAAACCCTCCTCACCGCTTCAGCCCTCCCAGCTGCTGTCTCTGGGCTCAGACACCCTTGCGGGACTGTTTGAAGTCCGGGATATCACTGTCTCCGTGAGCCGATTCGGCAGCTCTAGGAGGCAGGCTCACTTCCCACATGAGGGTCCCTGCCGTTTGGCTGGTTCTGGGAGACAGTATTAAGGAGGGCACGTATTGCAATGAGCACTGGGTGTTATATGCAAACAACGAATCATGGAACACTACACCAAAAACTAATGATGTACTGTATGGTGACTAACATAACATAATGGAAAGAAAGAAAAGAAAGAAAAGAAAGAAAAGAAAGAAAAGAAAAGAAAAGAAAAGAAAAGAAAAGAAAAGAAAGAAGGAAGGAAGGAAGGAAGGAAGGAAGGAAGGAAGGAAGGAAGGAAGGAGGGAGGGAAGGAAGGAAGGGGAAAAGAAAGAAAGAAAGAAAGAAAGAAAGAAAGAAAGAAAGAAAGAAAGAGAAAGAAAGAAAGAGGGAGAGAGAGGAAGGAAGGAAGGAAGGAAGGAAGGAAGGAAGGAAGGAAGGAAGGAAGGAAAGAAAGAAAGAAAGAAAGAAAGAAAGAAAGAAAGAAAGAAAGAAAGAAAGAGAAAGAGGGAGGGAAGGAGGGAGGGAGGGAGAGAGAGAAGGAAGGAAGGAAAGAGAGAAAGAAAGAAAGAAAGAAAGAAAGAAAGAAAGAAAGAAAGAAAGAAAGAAAGAAAGAAAATTATTTGTAAAATATATCCACGGGGAGAGGAGGATGACTACCAACTTCTCAACAGTCAACCATGATACTTCCAGTCCTGCCCAATCAAATATGACGCTGAGGTTTTAAGTGAATAAAACCCATTCCCTGGCCTTGACTTTCAGCAAACAGAAACAAAATCACCTTCATGGTTAGAAATTCCAATGTGGTTTCACACAGAGCATGCTTGTATAAGGTCACTCAGACTGCGTCTGGATGGGAACCTGAGCCAGGAACTTGGTCTGAGGGACACGATGGAGAGAGACAAATGAACGTGGCCTCAGCTCATTTTCTGAGAGGGAGGTCACTGAGAAACAGTCCCGATCACAGAACGTGGAGACCACGTCTCCTCCGGGCAGACTGGCGGCGGCGGAGGAGGGAGACAGGCAGGGACGGAAGAAGGACACCTGCACGGGTGGAGCTCGCTGGCCTGCTCCATTGTTCTGAGTATTTACTTTTGAATACGGGGAGCAAATTTCAAATCAGTGAGACAAAGCCCTGTTCTTGTTTGTCCGACACCACGCTCACTTCCAGCCCCTGCAAGGAGAAGCCTCCAATAGCCGGCCCCACTAGGTCTGAGAAGTAAGAACGCAGGACTCTCACCAACCGGATTCTTCGCGATACAGTAGCTTTTCCCGTTCTCTCAGCTACTGCACTGCGGTGTGTGGGCAGGTTTTAGAAATTAATTAGGCTTCTGGCGATCACCATTATGCAGCAAGATGAAGTTCAATGGTTTTATGGGTGCCGTAAATACAGGCTTTTATGTGACTCACACAAAATAACATCAATCTGCCCCCCGGAAAAGTCACCTGTGGATTGCTAATTAACAAGTGAAATAGTGCAGCCCTATCCCAAAAGATTAGCCACGTAGCAAAGACATCAGCTTTTAAAGCAAGCTCTATGCAGCAGGTAGGAAATGTTAATCAAAAGGTGTTCCACAAATAAAGTGCAATTACACTAAATTCTTTTTCATCTCCTAGCACGGTCTCTGCTCAAAGAGAATTTCTCCAAGTCTTTGATCATGCGGTATAGTCTTCTCCCAGGGACAGAATGTATACTGCTGGCTTTTCTGCAGCCAGGAGGAAAATGCCTGCTGTCTACTCATCAGCCACTCCTCCCACCTGCACGCCTCTTAAAGTACGTCACTGTCTCTCAAGGGTAAGAAAAATCGCATGATCTTTTTCCACTCCAGATTTCTGCCTGACACCTGTTCAACTATCCAGGTAAACATTACCAAACACCTATGGAACACAAAGCCTGGACTAGGGATGAGGGGCCCAGTTCAGCGACACGGTAAGCGGGCACTGCGTGGCCTGGGTGATTCCTACATGTCAACCATTCCATGAACGTGTGTCCAGCACACATGGATGAGGGGTCTGAAGTCAACAGGATGCTAAAGATACTGATGACACCACATACTAAGTCCCAGGGGAAAAGAGCACAGGAGGTGAAGACCCCTTGCTCTCCATTCAACAGTAAAGAAAGGACCCATCAAGCACGTTTTCCTTCAGCTGGAAATTACAGCAGGTGTGCTAGAATTATCAGACAAGAAGAAATACGTTGAAGCATACTCAATGTTCCGCAGCCAAAAAAAGGAATATTTATAATAATTGTAGGATTCTCTGCATACAGTTAAAAGCAGAACAACAGCAAAAGCATTTGTATCATAGCATTCTATACATTGTTGGCAGTTTGCTGTGCTTTGCCCAGATTTGCCATTAAAGAAAGCAGCTTAAAAGGTTAGGGAAGGTGTAGAAACAGATTTCACCATGGAAGCCTTCCATGAGAAGCTCTCAGTGGGAGGGGGGCCCATGGATAGTGGGGTAAAAATACATGCCTTCAAATCCAGGGTCAAGAATAAATAGGTGTGTCCATCAAGGATATTCCCATGCCCCCCGTGTCACCTGAACCTTTTCCTAGCACCAGGCTCAATGTCTCTAAAACAAAGCTGGCCTCTGTTCAGTTCTAGCAGGCTTGGATTTCAAGTACTCCTGATCTCTCATCTAACCCAGACCAGTCTCTAAACATCCCAAGAATCAACCATCACGTGTTCATCTCACCAACCCACTACACCCCAATTTCTGCAGCTCAAAAGGGGATGAAAACATGCGCAAAATATTGACCCGAAGTCACTGACCTACCCGGCCTCCTCAAAGCCAGAGATCGCTTGCACATGAACTCACCTCACTGTCAGAGACTTCTCTGTCATTAATAATGAATCGGTAGCTGGCGTCTGGTGATAAGTGCTCAGCCTGGAGCCAGAAGCGAACCTGGCCCTTATCAAAAATCTCATAAGCTAATTCTGATTTCAGAGGAATTGCTACAGGAAGAAAAGAAATCGAAAGTCAATAATGCATGAATCGTTGTGAGAGAGAATAGCTGCATATTGGAGGAAAATATCAATCCTGGTTATTAAATTTTTTGAGGATGTGAAACCCTGGAGTGTTGAATTGGATTATGAACACCAAAAAATAAAAATAAAACCCCAGGTTAGCCTGTTGTTGCAGGTAAAGCCCCGTGCCACGTGAGCCGTGTGTGCACACTCCTGTCTCTCCCCGTGGATCCCGTGGATCCCGTGGATCCCGTGGCACGCCCCCACGTGACCTTTCTGTATTCAATGTAACTCAGTAACCAAAAACTCCACCAGATCGACTTGCTTGGATTAGGGTCAGCTACACTAAACCCCAAATTCAAAACTCTCTCCATGCAATAAAAATTGCTACAAGTTGCATTATCAACTCGTATCTGTTTCCAATAAACAGGTGACAAGCCTGGAAACTGGTTGCATAAAATGAAACGGTCCGTTCCCCAAAGCGCTCCTTGGTGAGCTCCATGCCTTAATAAGCAGGGCCCTCCCCGGCTTGCTGTCTGCCTGCAAACAGACAGGGTCCCACGCTTACTTACTGGGATTCTTGATTTCGTTGCTCAGTGCCACCAAACGTTCAAGCTCTAAAATTAAGAAAAATACGGGCATTGATTTTCACCTGTACATTCAGAAGTTTGCAAAGAATTGCAAGGCTAACCCCAAGCAGAGATCTGACACCACCAAGATTTAATCTGTACTTGAATAAGAAACATGAACTAGAAGAGAAGAGGCACATAGGAGTTAAACCACCTTTGAATACTCTCTTCAGCCGAGATCCTCCCGGTATAATAACCCTGCCTTGAAGGGGAGGGGTGGTGGGGCGCATGAGGGCAAAGCCCTGGGAACAGTGGGGCTGGGGGCGGGGGCAGGATTTGCATGGAGGAGCTTTAAAGACACCCACTTCCAGACCCTCGAATTCCATACAAACTCCTTCCTAATACCGATCTGGCGCTGAGAGTATGCGGGTAGTCTGTGATTTTCCTTCCCCCTGCAAGATGTCCTTCAAAATGCTTCGCCCACCCAGGATTTCACTGTGACGTGTTACTGTCACAAGTTAAAAATAAGAATATAAATATAAATACAAATGCATCCTGAAAGCATCCCAAGACCAAGCTAAGAAAAACTGAAGGTTCTAAGCCATTTCTTTCCCCCTTCCTTCCTTTGTAATTAGAATTTAGAAAAGAGATCATGGTCACGAAAGTATGTATGAATATGCTTACTTGAACTGAAAAATGAAGTCAGACTTTCCTGACTGGGTGATTGGCTTGACTTCCTACCAATACGTCTAATGGTAGGAATTTCCATAAATCAAATGAGCTAAATCTGTAGTGCCAAGGTTTTATCTAAAAGATTTTTTAAAGACCCCATACATTATAAAACATACTAGAAGTTTTCATCCTTTGTAACTATTTAAAATTAAAGTGAAAATGTCATCTACAAACTTAAAACTGGTGCAGAGAAGCAGAACGCTGTTCAGGATTATTTAAGGATGTGAGTTAAACACTGTTGGAAGAGCACCGAATTAAGGTCAGGAAAAGGCAGCTTAAAAGGCACCCGTCGCAGACTCAGGATCTGCTCCGGCCCGTCTCTGGCCATGAGCAGCCAGAGGACCCCGGCCAGCAGAGTCCACACGGGCCCCTCGGCCGTCCTCCTGCTATATCTTATTATATGTGCACGAGCTTCCCCAGGTTTACCCAGCATCTGCATCAGCCCTGTTCGGGCCTGGGCCATCGGCACGGGGCCTCCCAGCCTGAGTCCATGCCTCTCCTCCCTGCCCACGCTGGACGGCCATCCAGAGTCAGGTGTCCTCGGGATCACAGCCTCAGCCTGCCACCAGCCAGCTTGCCCATGGGGAACTTCGGGTTCTGCTCCCCAGGCACCAGGCCTCCCAGACGACCCCACATCTTAACAGAGGACCCTCGGACACTCAACAGCTCTAGAGACCCAGAGAACCCTGGACAGCTGACCATGCTGTCCAGCACGACGGGGCTCACTCTGTGTCACTGTGAGGCTAACCCGGACTGTAGGTCGGGTCCACAAGCACTGGACACAAATAATTATAATCCCCGGAATCACAGGGCTCCCCAGCTATGAACAGACTTTTCTTTCTGCCATCTCCGATTTGTAAGAGAGCAAGAGATTTTGACTATGCCGGTTGAATCTTATTTCACACACAGAAAATATATATTTTTTTTCTTTTACCATCCTGACTATGTAGTGTTGGAAGGAAAGGGAGGGTCTCCCATCGGTGTGTCTCGCATTAACCTCATGGTCTTCTTTGCTAATAGGCTACTCCCTGCTTGCCAAGCTACTGAAATGTAGCTAGAACCCAACTTTAAAAGTACAAGGGGGAGCTCGAGAAGCCACAGGTCCTGGACCAGCAATTTAGGTGCTGGACAGAGTACGAACTCTGGAGAGTTTGTTTAACGTCTAAGGGAATGTTGCTTCTGTGAACACTCCTCACCCCAGCCTCCCACGAACACATACCCGTTTTCTAAGCAAGCAAGGCTTTTCTACGTTAGTGTCAATCTTTCAGTGCCATATACCAAAGCAGGCGAGCCTCCGTCGTGTAGACATTACCTTCTTCGTCCAAGGTGAAACTGGAGGACACTCCGTCTGTGTCACTCACAGACACCGAGTAAGTTCCCAAATCCCCTTTATCCGGGTTTTTAAAGTACAGCTTCGAGCTGAAAGAGAACCATGGGACACGTTACTGTTTGTGTCTGTCTGCATCCCCAGTGGTCCCAGGGGCCGGCCCCCGAGGGGACTTACTGGTCTCCCACCGTCTCGATCCTGAACTTCTGGTCATCCGCAACCTCCTCGTAGGCTTTGCACCACGTGAACTGGGAGGCGTCTGTCATTTCCTGGCAGTCAAAGCTCAGGTAGATATTGCCTTCCTCGTCCACGCCAGCGCTGATCTCCTTCGTGCCTGCAGAGCAAGGGGACAGCGCGGCGTCTCAGGAAAGCCGTGTCCTCCATATGCGGATTCTGTGTTTGGAGGTGGCGGCCTGGTTTACACCAAATCATCTGCTTCCCCTGCATGGTCACCTAGGACACCGAGTCGGACCCACGGGAGGGCAAATGGCTCCAGGAGCAGGTGGAGGGCAGAGTGGACAGGGTTTTAGGTTGTCACCTCTCTGTCCGTTCCCTTCTCTGCATCCAGTCCTGCCGTGGAGAATGTGTCGGCCATAAAGACCCTCCTTCTCCCTGAGATCTGACCCCTGGCCACTGCGAGGGCCCCGGGCACCCCCTGATATCACCATACGCGGGCTCCTCCCTCCGTCCTTCTTCCATAGGGGGCGGGAAGGGGACCTGCTTGCTCCTTCTGACCAGGTGGACACCCGGCCCCACACAGGCCTGTCAATCTGCCCCTGAGGAAGTAGGGAGGGGGGACATGGGGGGGACGCATGGGCCTGGGCAGGTACAGACACTGTCGGTTACTGCAAAGACAGAGAAGCACAGAGCGCCAGGTGGCAGAGGACATGAAGCCAGTCCCCAGAAAGAGGAGCGACGCAGGGAGACGACACGGTCTCCCGGTTCGCAGATGCAACACTCCTTTCCCACGTTCCCTGTGAGCTGACCTCGCCCTCAGAAGCACTTCCCGCTGACACCCCCTCCGTGGGCCTTTGCCACTTGCCACCAAGAGTGTTACCAATGGCTTTCTGACTCCCCGTCAAAATTCAGCAGTAACATGAAAGACCATCATCATCCCCACATGCAGCTTTACTGCTCCAAATACAGATCCCCACCGACTGTGCACCATGGCCTCGGGGACTCCAATCCAATGCAGGGGTGCTGGGGCCATGCAGGGCTGGAGGGATGGCCTGTTCTGTCTGCTGCTCAACACCATCAACAACACGGCAGGACTTGCCTTCCCTGCATTCACACACACACACACACACACACACACACACACACACACAGAACACACACGCCCTCCCTCTGCACCCTGGCTCCTTGCAGCCTCCCGCCGTCCTGGGCAGCCAAGCAGTCACCTCTCACCTGGTCGGGCCTCCACGAGCACCGGCTCAGACGTGTCCGATGGCCTTCCCACCCCGCTGGCATTCACGGCCCGGACCCTGAACACGTAGGTCTTGCCCTGGTGCAGGTCACAGACCTTAGAAAGACAGAGAAAATGTCACATGGGAATTGATAAATGAAAAGGACTTTTTATTTTTCCACATTTTACTATGAGCATGTTTTTTTTTCCCCCAGCTGTAAGATCTATGCACAGTGAGCTGGAAAAGCAGGAGGCAAGACAGACTCACAATCATTCACAATCTGACTTTGCAAGAAGAAACAGACTCTCTTCAATTTTGAGATCTGCCTTTTCTCTTTGCATATTTCAAAGCAGAATTAAAATCATATATCCAATTTGCAACCTGGTGTTCATAGTCAACATAATTCTATGGGATGAAATATTATTTTAAATGTGATTTGTAACTGTGCAAGATCTCCCATCATTTGGACGCTTTGAAATTAAACCGTCTCTCCTTACACGTATAGCTTACATGTACTGTAATTTGCGCTGATATGTAAAATACCCATCAGCTGATTTCTCATCACTGATATTTGGCTAGATCTTTAGAAGCTGATTAGTTCATTCAGAAGTTCATATCAGAAGCCGATCTGTTTTTGTATTGTTGGGATTGCTGCCCAGAGGCTGCAGCCGTGTGCACAACGCAGGTGTGACCTTCAGTCAGCCTCTGCTGTCCACACCACACCACAGAGCCCATGACCAAGCAGGGAAAGCCACTGGGTGAGGGCAGCTGGGGCAAGGGGCCAGGGCAGGTGGTCTACCCATCCAAGGACGTGAGTCACAACCAACCCCAGTGATGGGTAAACTGTAGGTGCTACAAACAAAAATATCTGGAGGACAGAAGAGAGAAATGTGCACATTGCCATCCCATCAGACATATTACAGCTGCGTGTATATGTGTGTCTATACACGTGACTTCTACGAGCAATTATGAATGAAACAAGTTAAACGCAGGCCCAACCGCAGACGCACAGTGGCCATCACCCCCATGGAGACCATTCACAGCGGCATAGGACTGTTTGAGCTGCTTGGGCGGTTGGCCTGGTGGCTTCAAGCCTGTCTGCAGTAGGGATCAGAGACCCCATCCCGGGAAGACAGGGAACACGGGAAGGATCATTGTCACCTTTAAATAACGGTTGGCAGTTGCTGCCTCGTTCACAGTACTCCATTCTCCGGAATCCTCTTCCTTATAGTCCACAAAATACCCCGTAATGGGGCTGCTGCCAGAGTACACGGGGGCTTTCCACAGCATGACCAGGGACGTGTCTCTGACCTCACAGAACGTCAGATCATAGGCAGGACCTGAAAAGTCAAACGTAGTCTGTGCCGTGTGTGCATACACCAGAACGGGGTGCCTGCGGCCGCGGGGACACACGACTTCATCGGCACCACAGACGTCATGACTCTGCGTATTAAATCAGCCTTTCTCCACACTTGTCCCAGAGGACTGTACTGAACGTGGAGCGGGGAGAGGGGACAGTGTGGCCACCTGTTCCTGCAGCTCGACCATGCGGCATCTGCAGACTGCGGGCACCCTGAGGTCATTCGTGAGTCCACATCCGCACTCACGACTGGCAGATGCATCTCCCAGAGAGAACAGGTGCACAGAGCAGGGATACGCGTGTCACCTGCCCCCATGCGGGAAGCCTGTCTGCTGCAGATGCCCACCTCCCAGCTGCCTGACACACCTGCTCCTCGAGCCTCGAGCACATCACCTGCTCAGACCCCCAGAGCACTTCCACGGGAGCGGCACTGACTCTTTGGGTCCAGGGGCCTCGGGCGGCAAAGGGAAAAGGTACAGGGGCTGCATCTGAACTCAATCATGCCACATCCTTAGAGGGTTGCCAAGCCCTTTTGGGTGAAGCCCCAAAAAGGCTCTGGAAATTGGGATAACTTTCCTTCCACAGGCTTTTCTAAGGGGCAAATATTAGTTTCATTAAAACAAGGACCACTCAAGAAAAGAAAAGGAGGAAAACTACACTATAATCTGGGCACAAAATGGCTTGAACTTTAGGTCTGTTGTTTGGGCGTTGTTTTGTTTTGCTCAAAACAGGAGCATTTTACCCATTCCATTTAGGTTCCTGACCGACTGAATGCAAATAAATGAAGGCCCAGGATTTGAGAATGTATGAAAACAGCTTTAAAACATAAAGTCCTAATATATGTGGATTGGCAACAATCTCACATTTTCAAGCTAGAGGCGCCCAGGTCCCCACAGGGTCTGGGAGGAGAACCGGACCTCACACACTAGGAACCCCAGTGTCACACACCCTGTGTCATCATGCGGCCAGCACTGGCCACTCCTGCCCGGGGCTGCCTTCCCTCTCCCTCATGCGACCCCGCCAATCACCGCTCGCTCGTCACCTGCTCAGCCCCCATCCACGACCCCACGGCTGGGAACTGGGGCCGCCTCATTCCCAGCTACGCCCCACACCTGGCACAGGGTGGTGACACCTTAGCACATGCAGATGAAACGCCTGCTAGTTCTGGGGGTTAGTGACCGCGGCCCTGCTGACACCAAGCTCACGCCACAGAGGGCCACTCTGCAGTCCAGGAGGGGCCTCTTACCAGGCTCAGGCATGGTCCAGGCCTCACATTTGAAGAGCTCGCTGGGGTCCGATGGCTGCCCGATCCCGGCCAGGTTGACGGCGGCGATTTTGAACTCATAGAGTGAGCCTTCTGTCAAGCCCTCCACCTGCGCAGGTCACATTTAAATTAACACAGGAAATAAAAGCCGCATCACAGTCTGTCCATTGGAGGAAAGAGGGGATTCACAACTGACTCCCAGAATGAACCATGAGGGTGGGGGCTGTGCCAGTAAACTGGGCGGTGCGGTCAGGAGGGGCTGTGAATGCAGCTGCCGTGCTGTGGTCGCTCCAGGGAAATTCTCATTCCTCTGTCACTCTTCCTAGGGGGAGGCGTGACAATCACCCTCAGCAGATAGTGCCTCGGAGGCTCGTGGAGATGAAGGCCGCAGAGGGCGAGTGGAATCACGGATTGGGGCCTGCCCTCAAGCCCATATCCCTTCTGCGGACGCCAGCAGCTTGGTTGCCTCTGGCTGGAGACCCAAAGCCTCCCTGCCCGACAGCACCTAGCTACGTGACGCCTGACAACCTGTCACCATCCCCAGTACACGGGCTGCAGGCCCTCGGGTCGTGACCTCAGCCACATGAGGCTCTATGCCCCAAAGATAAAGGGAAGACCTTGACCAGAGCCCTGAGCCCTGCCCTACCATGTCTAGAAAATATCTGCTCCTGGACAAACACAGAGCCTCCAGAGCAAGTGTGTTTAAAGTCAACAGTGTGATTCCCTGCAAGACGGAGTTCACCTCCCAGCAGTAGCCGGAACTCTAAAACAGGAGTCAGGGCCCTCGTCCAGAGCAGCTCCGCACAGTGTTGGGGGCTGACCGCGTACAGACAGCAGTAATGTCACACACATGCACGCACACACATACACACGCCCATGTGCACGCTTGAATTCTGGCAACATGTACCAGAATATGGACAGATAAAGCGGGTGATCAATGTATGTGTTATACAAATCTACGTTATACAGCAGAACCGTCTACGAGACACGGACTATGCCCCTAAGAGTCTCCCCACAAACAAAAACCCAACCCCCATCATACAACTGAGTGTCCCACAGGAAACAGGTGTGTCATGCTATTGTGGTGACATGAGCTGCTGGGACCCACTGCTGACACCAGCCCAGGCACTACGTGTGTGCGCGCACACACACACACGCATGTGCACCCTCACATGCATGCACACACTCCCGCATGCACACACACATACTTACACGCTCCCATGTGCACACAAGTGTGCATAGTCCCGCACATGTGTGTGCACATACATGCACACATACATGTGAGCACACTCCCGCACACGTATGTGCATGCACATGCATGCCTGTGACCTACACTGCACAAACAAGCAGCAGAAGGCTCAGGGAGGCAGGAGAGAAAGCCCGTGGCTGTGGAGGGTTTGCGTCTGGATTTGATTCCAGATCCTCCTTACTTCAAATCAATATTCCTTCTCCTCTCTCTGCCTGGGCAGAACGCGTGTTTGGGCAAGTGACTCGCTCAGAGGCTGGACACACAAGCCTTGCTGAGCAGAACTGCGATAAACAAGCCACAGGCAAGGGCGCTCGGACCGAACACCTGCTGAGTGCCGACACACCCCCCCGCAGAACCACGCGGTGACGGGCTGGGGGCCTGGGGCTGCTCCCAGCGGGGACACTAACCCCCACACCACCTGCTTCCTTGCCTCTCCGCCTCCTCTCGCGTCCCAGAAGAAAATGCTTCCTCAGATCCAATTCGAGAGCTTCTCCCACGAGGTTGTGAAGTTTTCTGAATCCACTTTTGTTTCTGTGTCACATTATCCAATGCCCTTGAACTCTGAGTCACTGAATGAAGGACACTGCCCAGAATGGGAAACCACCCAGCAAAAACAAATGGACCCATAAGAACCAACCGTTAAGATCCTCTCTTTGATGGGCGAAGAGTTGACCTCGTGCCAGTTCTTATGGTGAGCCTCGCGCTTGTCTATGTAATAGCCAAGGATGGGTGCTCCCCCGCTGAATTTGGGCACCTTCCAGCCAAGGGTCATGGAGTGGCCATCGCAGTTCAGAAGTGTGACCCCATAAGGATGCGAAGGGACAGCTGCAAGGACACACAGCAGGAAGGTCACCCCGGTCTCCACCGAGGATGCCTGTCCTCCCCAGGGCCACTCCTGCCCAAAGGGGCCCCACACCTGAACCACCCTTCCATGTTTTCATCTTTTCCTTTAAAGACAGTAACTCTGTCATATCTATTTACTGCTATTCCTAAACACATCCTCCAATAAATAACACATACACACATACATCTTCCAATATTTCACTAACACGGGGGCGATAAATTATTTAAATCTGGCCTGGGTGGTTGAAATAAGAGATTTGTCCCCTTCCTATAAGGAAAACCTCAAGGAGGAGCTTTCTCATTACTTTCATGAAAAATAACAACCGTGCCCCCATGACCAGAGATGCTGCACATTACTGACCCAGCCAGTCTTAGTTTCCCACATCAAATCAATTCAAGTGAGTACAAATTCACATGAATTCATTTGGAAATGGATGGTCTTCTCCAAGGGCTCGTTGAGGGAGGGTGTGCCTCTTCTCCCCCAGGCCCAGCTCCGGGTGACCTGTGTCCCGTCCTCCTGTTACGTGAGAAATAGGTGACTGGGGGATGACCTATTCTCATCACAGAATACAACTGTAGATGATTGCTTTGTATTAAGTAGGAATGGTAATGTTTGGAAGTCCCTCCTGGGAAAAACGGACAGGTTAGAATAATGACCTTCAAACAAAAGAAGAACGATTTTTTGTTATATTGCCCACCTAAGTAGTATCAGATTGGACACTTCTTGGATTTTCCATAACATGACTTTTATGTGTTGTTAGGAGAGAAGGTTGAACTTCTGAAAATGCATTTAAAATTTAACTGGAGACAAAAGTAATTAAAGAACAACACATTTCTATCAGAAATGAAAGGATATCGGTACAATTCAAAATGAGTAGCATGTGACATTCATGCCCCCAAATGTCCCAGGGCATGTGTTTGCGTGTGGCCCATATTGTATGAAAATCACCGGGGTGACAATCACAACACCCACATTCCCAGGGCCCACCTCTGAAGTTGGGTCCCAAACTGTTTGGTTTGATCAAAATCATTTTTAACAATGACCACGAAGTTCACATCAACGTTTCGGATTCTCTGAGGTGACTGAAGCCCCTTGAGCTGAGACTAGCTGGAAAGGCCGTTTTTCTAGGTCAGCATCAAATCTGACAGAGACGTTCATCCCCACAGCACGCACGTCGATGTGGGTGCGCACACACACAGGGACGTGTGACCTGCAGTGAAACCACGCGTCCCCAGTGTGCGCTCTGCCGGTGTGTCACCACTCCTCCCTCACCCCCGTGTTTCTGAGACACGTGGCCGGCGGACGAGACGCCTCCCAGGACAACGTGTTCTCGGCACCCTGAATGTTTATTACCACAGAGCGTCCGACGTGCCGCAGAGCCGGACCGGGAGCAGCGTGGCCCACGGCTTACTCACTGAGGGCGGCCTGGACTTTGATGACGTCGGACTCCTGCGAGTTCTCGCTTGTGCCCACAGCGTTGACGGCCTTCACCCGGAACACGTACTGCTCGCCAGTCGTCAGGCCGTGCACCACAAACCTGAGCAAAACACCAGTCAGGGGTGTGACCACGTGCCTCAGCCTTTCCCCGCCCTCCTCCAGTAGAAGTAATAATCATGAGAACACTCCAAAATTTTTGTCACTGGGACTAGAAGGAGCTTCACTTTTTTGAGTTCTTTATATATGCATACTATATAACCACTTTCCGTTTCAACGTGAGTTAACGGACACAAATCAACAGCAGGGTCAGGAAGGAAGGCCGTGATGCCTGGTTACAACGGGGGCGGGAGCAGCACAGGTCGGGGACGCAGAAAGCAAATGCCCACGGATCCTCAGTACAGGTCACTGGCTCTGTGAGATGGCTGTCCCAGCTGTAAAATGGGACCATAGTCCCTACCTCCCAGCATCACTGCAAGCATCAAGTGGGAACCCGTGTGGGAGGACCTCCGCACAGGCCAGCGCCCTGTCTGCGTGAGCACGTCCCGCTCACCTCTAAGAGCCCGCAACCATTTAGTGATCATTTACACAACTCTGGCTCAAGAATGCCATTTTAAGTTTTTTGTCTTGAGATCTCTTTCTGCATTTGTTGCCCGTGGACTTGAAACAACATCTAACCAATACTCTTCTCAGTGATATCTTTCCTTCCTGGCCACGGCTTTTCCCAGGTTCTTTTTCTTAAAAAGTAGATTGAAAAGGGAAAGGTGGCTGAGCCATCCACGATAACCCATCCGCAGTGGAGAGTCTGACTGCTGCCTCTGTTTACCCGAGGAACATACCCTGGAGAGCACCTAATAAAGTCAGACACTCTGCACACTCGGCAGGAAGGGGGGGAGTAAACCAATGCCGGGGGCAAAGATGCTCTTCCCCATCCAGGATGAGCCGATGCCCCCCCCCGCCACAAGAGAGGAGATGGCCCCCCACTTTGTTTCAATTGGTGGCTAGAGCAGAGGACTGTCAGTTATGTGAACAAAGCCATTTTAAAAGTTTGAAAAATCAATACAGAAAAGTAAAACGCCTCTCGAGTTGCAGCTGCTGTTTTAACTTTCCTGTTGGAAGGTAAGCCTTAGCTGCTAATGACGCCAGAAGGGCCAAGGTTCTAGAGTTCTCTCATCAACACGCTAGTCGTTTCAGCCCCGTGCCCAGAACCAGCTTGTCAGCTTTCGAGTCCTGGCCCCTGAGAGCGGGGAAAAAAACAGACACTCGTGTAGGAGCCTCGTAGGTGTGTGGCTCCTAGTTGGCTGTGCGTTCTTCCCATGCAGTGAGTCTGGGGCCCCCGCACCTGTTGTAGCCAATGGGCTTGTGATTGCATGGCTCCCACACATTGGACCCCGCCACGCAGCAGTCCACGTAGTAGCCGAGCAAGTCCTCCTCGTGTTTCGGCCTGTCCCACTGCACCACGACTGATGTCTTCGTGTTCCGCGAAGCCAGTACCCGGCCGGGGGCAGAGGGGACAGCTGTGCAGAGGAGATAGAGCAAGGAAACATTAACGGTGTCTGAGTTCTGGAAGCTGCACCAGAGACCCTCAAGTCCGTTGTCCACAGGGAATGGCTCCCTAAATCTGGACAAGGAGGGAGGAGCAGGGGAAGTGGGTGGGGGGGGGAACGCTGACTCCTGGGGAGGCCAGGAGGTGCTGGACCCTCCTCTGTGTCTTCTCAAGTTCTACCTGATTCACAAATTATAATCATGCAGTCTCCTGTACCTGTCCCCCAGAACCACTAATAAGCATCTTCTCGTGACACACACGCTTCAGCTCACAGGGTAGTAACAAATTAAGGAGGGCACATATAACATGGAGCGCTGGGTGTTATACGCAAACAACGAATCATGGAACATGGAACACTACATCAAATACTAATGATGTACTGTATGGTGACTAACATATCATAATAAAAAATTTAAAAAAAAAAGAAGACACAATTCTATAAAGATTGGCTGGAACCTGTAAAGGGATTCAAAATCCAATCATGATTTGACCCTGGATTTTCTCTACAGGGCGATTCAGAATTTCTGTAATTCCTGTACGCCTAAATCTTCAGAGCAGGGAACTTCGGGCCACACGGGCCAGAAACTCCAGTGTGTTCAAGATTTTTCAAAAAGCAACTAATGCCTAAAAATATTTCTAATCCATTTATTAGTCTCATAAAAATAAGATGGAACTTTTTGGAGAAATGCTGAGTACCAACCAAAACACAGCAGAGAGATCTCCATGTCTTGTCAACTGAGATTTTAAGGCAGCTTGAATTTTGACTCATATACAATATTAGTTGTCTTTCTCAGCACAATGGAAGAGCATCTGACGTCCCTCACTTGGGGCCCATCCCAAACCATGGTCACTCACCAACACGGCTGTACTCACCGATCATGTCCTGAGCCTGGATGGGGGCGGTGATCTCCGACGGGTCACTCAGGCCATGCTTATTGGCTGACAAAACCCGGAAAACATATTGCTTCCCATCAGCAAGGTCAAAGACGGCATACCGAGGGGACCGCACGGCCGTCTGAGCGTTGACCCGCTGCCAGGTCCCGCTCCCAACCACGGACTGCAAAGAGACCCAGGATTTACATGAGGAAGCCAAGAATTCCCCAACAGCGTGGTGAAGGAAACACTCTGCTCTAGCTAGCCAAACTAATCTTCAGGGATGTCCAGGCAGTGAAGCATATCCTGGGCCATCGATAAATCGGTTCTGAATTTTATGAAAAAGGAAGCCAGTTTGGAAAAGTAGGTAAGAAATTATCCAAAGTTGGAAATGCTTACCAGTAAAAAAATTCTATGTGAAGGCAAATAAACTGTAAAAAAAACTTAGGGGAATTAATACATAGGTTATAGTTTCAGCAAAGTAGAATGAACTACAAAGGATTAAAGATAATTTAGGATATTCATAAAGTTCCATCATAACTCAGCTGGTCACATTTCAATTTAAAATTTTCACTATTTTAGGGGCGCCTGGGTGGCTGAGTCAGTTAAGCAACTGATTTTTGATTTTGGCTGAGGTCATGATCTCAGGGTCATGAGATTGAGCCCCACGTCAGGCTCTGTGCTCAGTGTAGAGTCTGCTTGAGACTCTCCTCTCCCTCTCCCTCTGCTCTTCCCCCTGCACTCCTCCCTCTAAAATAAATAAATAAATGTTTTAAAATAATAATAAATAAATAGAATAAAACTTTCACTATTTTGCCGCTAGTATCGTAGTAATAAGATAACAGCAGTCTAAATAACCAGCAATAGCATGAGACACATCACGATACATTCACACGTTTGAAACGTAGTCATGGGCTATCTTCTAAAGATCTTCCATCAGATGAGAGCAATTATACCATCTTGCTAAACGTGACACAGGATGCAAATTGTACCTGTGACGTATCATAGCCCCCACCACCGCTCTCCGCTGCTGGCAACAGCTGGCCAAGCCAAAGGAAGCCCCGGTGATGTGGCCTTCTGTTCAGAAATGTGTCTGCTAGGACTCGGTGGCAATTGCCTCCGGAGAGGACCCCAGGGGACACTCTTCCGCCTGGGACAGCCCACGTCTGTGTTGACCACTGGCTCTCTCGTGATGCAAAGACCGTACACTGTCACTCAGAATTCAAGAGCGAGCGTCTACCCTGCGTTGTTCCAGGGACAGCCACCATGTAACACAAGCGGAAGGTCAGAGGGTGGGTGTGCGTCCTGGAGCCGTGTCCCAGAGCCTGACAGAGCTCGTTCCGTTCCCATGTCTGCTCTGAGTCACCTGGCTGAACTGCACAGCGTTACTGTACCGTCTGCTACTGTCACCTGCCATCTTCCCTACGCGTACGCCGTGCCCAGCGCGCTGCCTACCACACTACAGTACCAATGTGGTGTCACAGAGCCAGTCACGGGATTGGAAGGACTCTAAAGGTTTCTCCCACCCTATCCCACAGCCCAGCAGCTGGTCAGCAAGCCGAGGAAGGGGTCCCGAGCTGCATCTAGTGCAACAGAACAGACTAAAGCAGAAGAGAGTCCTAGCGTGGAGTAAGGACGTCACTGCCTGAGACCTTGCTACTTATATGCATGTGCGTGTGTGTGCGTGTGTGTGTTCACGTGTGTGTGTAGGGCTGCACTACACAAGCTTCTTCTTCCCATGTGTCCAGAGCTAGTCTTCAAACCAAGGAGTCTATCACCGCTTCATCTGAAGAGTGAATTCCTGTATCAGACCGCCACCAAGTGGCCACATGGCTTATTACAAACTCCGAGCAGCCGCAAACTGCCCTCCTGCCCAGCTCTCTTGCAGTCCTCAAAACCTGCGCGCTAGAATGTGTCAGCAGGAAGAAAACTTAGAGACCCCCCATTCTGGTGGGGGCACTGGAGCCTGGAGACATGAAGTAACCGATTTGCTCATATGAAGGCAGCAAAGCCCAGACCAGGACAATGTCCCCCGATGCCCACGTACATGGCAGGGGCTCACCATGCAAGCACAGCTCAGCCAGTGCCCTCAGCTCCACAGTAACAGTGGTCAAGCCTGTGATGACTGACCCAATGGTTGCTCAACTCTAAAACACACAGAGTAGCACAATGTGAAATCCTACAGAGAGCTGCTGTTTCAGGAAACACGACCGCAGGGTACCTTCTCGATGAAATACATCAGCGGCTCCTTGCCACGGGGAGCAGGTGGGTCCCAGCTGAGGACAACATATGTTCTGCTGATTTCCGAAGCATGCACGTTGGTGGGAGGCCCTGGAATCTGAACGTCGCCTGCAGGAGTGATAAAGTCGGTTAGCGCTGGACGAACCCCAGGTCACCCCATTCGCTGGAGCCCATCTTCAGAGCACCGTCCCTTGGGTACATTACCAGGCACTAAAGAACTGCCATAGTAGGGTTGTCCTTTGCTTCATTTCTATTTTGGGACAGCAAGCCAACCATTTTTCCCAGCCAAGTATAATGCACTGGTTAAGATCACCTAATTATTTTTGTTTCTAATATAAGCCAGTTCATTTAAAAAGAAGAAGAGTCTAATCCAAATATCTTGCAGAGTTTCAGCTGGAAGGGAAGGCGGGAAGATTTACCCAGAAAAATAGGGCATTTAACCAGGCTTGGAGTTCTGGCTGTGCTGGGAATCTGTGCAGAGAAGGTAGGAGCGGTCCATGTTCTGCCAAACAGAGCCTTGTGGCATGTGATTATCCTTCCTCTAATGGCCCTCTCCGGTTACGCTCCTCATGCGCCATGCCCTCACAGCACTGAAACCGTGTATCAACTTCCAGAGTGCATGGGTTCTCCCTCCCTAGGTGGATCTGTGCCACGTTCCCAAGCACCGTAATCTATACCTATATGTTTGCAATTCTGGAGTGACATCCGTCAGCTTTTTGCAGATAACTAGGATGGAATATTTGCAATCAGAGATGTCTGCTGTATCTGCCTTGTGACGCACACCTTGTTTAAATAGGACTTAAGGTGTCAGGGGTGTTATGTTTGGATAGGAGAGCTTTTGCTACAAGGTGGAGGTTTTCCAGACCCACAGTCCCTGTTGTTGCGATACAAAATATTATGAGCTTCCAATTAGATTAGCACATAATTAAAATGGTTTGAACGTCCCCAGGACATCTCTGAGCCCTCCTTGATATCCAAGTGCTCCCTCAGGACTGTGCCGTGGGCACGCATTGGACAAGCCCGCGGAGACAGCACAAACAGGCCTGGTTTCATTTCACAGGAGTCCTGTTACGGAGCGTATCCCGTTTTACAGGCCCCGCGGGCACGGACACACGGCGTGGCCTTATCTAGGAGCATTCTGGCAAGTGGGTCAGGTTTCAAACAAGGAGTCAGGGTGTCTCCAGGGAAATGCCAGTGAGGGCTGGGTGGAACGGGGCCTCAGGACACCCAACAGGCCTGCTCTGGACCGAAGTGCTGTGTCCACACCTACAGAGATGCGGACACGGGCCCTGAAGAGAGAAGATGCAGGAATTTGTCCTCGGGTGACGCATGCCGAGCCCCCATGACTTAGTCCGATTTCCTTCAGAGGTGCTGGAGGATGCAGGGAGCCAACCCAGGGACCAGAGGGAGGCTAGGCAGGCAGTAAAGGTGGCGAGGAGAGGCAAAGCACCTGCACACAGAGCTACCTTCCAGACCTGAGCAACTCGCTGCTTCCAGACTCAGCACACAGCTTCCAGGCCCAGAGACAAGGGAATAAGAAGCATTTCATCTGCTGCTGGGGAAGGAGGAAGAGTCCGGTTTTTATCAGCAAGGAACCTCTGATTGGGGTCAGAAGGTTCAATCCTGGAGTCTTTCGGGACCACTCTGGGCCACACAGTAGCAGGAACACCAGAGATGCACAGATGACCCCAACCATGGGCAGAAGAGGAGAGGGTTCAAAGGGCCCCAGGGGGCAAGGAGAGGCCAGGGAAATGAGCTGATCTCTGTTGTGGACCCTCCTAACTGCTGAGAGGAGAGCACGGACAGAGAAGCAAATGAAAGCAAACCAAGCGGTGCCTGGGTGTCAGAGTTGTTTGAGCGTCCGACTGTTGGTTTCGGCTCAAGTCATGATCTCAGGGTCATGAGATCAAGCCCCGTGTTGGGCTCCGCACTCAGCGTGGAGTCTGCTTGAGATTCTCTCTCCCTCTGTCCCTCCCCCTCAAATAAATAAATCTTTAAAAGGAAGGGAGGGAGGGAGGGAGGGAGGGAGGGAGGGAGGGAGGGAGGAAGGAAGGAAGGAAGGAAGGAAGGAAGGAAGGAAGGAAGGAAGGAAGGAAGGGAGGGAGGGAACAAGGAAACCAAGATGAAAGGAAACTCCAAATGCATCACCCAGGGTATTATTCCCCACGGACCAGGTGCCCTGAGTAATGGGTGCTGCCAGAGCCTCTGCTTCGGTCACATAATGCATCTCACAAGTCACATCCACATGGGGTGAAGATGGAGCTCAGAAAGCCGCATGCTCTCCTGGGATCCCTGGGCTGTGGGGTGGCAGGACAGGGGCCCAGGCCTCTGTCCCCCGATTGCAAATCCTGCCTTTAGTTCTACGCACCTATGGAGACCACAACCTCTAGAGGCTGCCAGGCAAGCAGTATTAGGAATTTTCAGACTCCCCAAGATGACAGAGCTCGAGAGAACACACACGTGTAAATGAGCACCACACCGGTCAGAGCGCACGATTCCTTCAACGCGGCGGCTGCAAGCCACCGTGCCCTGAGCGCCAGGACATGGAATTAGCAGAAGGAAACCGGTCTGGCTGTGGTCCGCAGAAGCCTGCTCCGGCTATCCCCCAGAGCCCAGTGCGCATTTCTCAAGGGACCAACGCAAGAACGGCTGGAAAAGTTGGATGATATTAAAAGAGGAGCACTGACAGTAATTCAAACCTTTGAGGAAGACATAAAGATTAAATTGATTAGAAAAACTAAGCAAAAAAAAAAAAAAAAAAAAACTTAAAATAGCAGAGGAGCAATTTTTTTAACCAACAAAGGAGTATTCTTTTTTCGTTAAAACTAATGGCATTTACCAGTTCTTTTCTAGCTAACACAGCATGAAAGGAAACAGACGGGCCTCCATGAAGAAAAGAGTAAGGGTAGAGACAGTAAGGACTTCCTAACAGCGCCCGTTTGAACCCAGAAACAGGTTGCTTGAAAACATCAGGAAATCTTTTTCTCGAAGGATTTTTTTTTTATTAGAAAAGGCATCTGTTGGTTAAAGTGAGTAAATAAACTCGTGAACTTACAAACCCTAAAGCAAGTCACAAGAGTTTAGGTTCTTCCCAGGTCTGTACCGTATCCCGGGAACAGCCCACGCAAAACTCGCCCCAGAGAGTGGGCGCCCTGTGAGGCTTAGTGTCCCCACCCAGACAGCCTTCCAGCTCAGGGTCCTAGCCCCTGCCTCACATGACCGAGCCTCAGGAATGTCATCCGCAGTAGGCATGTGATGCAGCTGCGTTTGAGAATGCATCAAATGAAATGACGGCACAGGCCCCAAGGAGCCAGAAAACCTGCCTTCTCATAAGAAAGGAAACGGAAGAAGAAAGATGACAAATGGTGACTCTATTCCAGTCGGAAAGAAGATCCACTGTGTCTGTAAACCAACTTCCATGTATTGGTTAGGAAGCGAAGTCTGTTACGAGTGTTAGTTCTGTATTTGATACTTCGTAGCCGGCTATTTATACCCAACTCACATCTATCTATGGGAGAGATAGCTCTTCTCCCCAGAAGGGCACCATTCCCATCGCGGGCAGCTCCGTTATACTATTTCATGCCCTCACTGCCTGGCGCAGTGACCCTTACATCATGCGGATTTTGCCTCCTCGTTGGGGATAGTTTTATTTGAATGCCTACGCACCCGTGTAGGAGAGCTCAGATGGTTCCCTCCTCACTGATCCCATCTGCCCGCTGGAGGTGATGAAGAGAACTTCCCTTCCCTCTCTCATGTCAAAAACGCACGTTTCGTGCAGGCCAACAAGAACATGGCTTCCTCTGTAAGTAGGAGCCAGATTTTACACGTTCAAATAGCCACATTTCAATCTGTTATTTAAAAGGCATAGTAAGTCAACCTTTCCTGAATTATTTTTCTTTTGTTACTTATTTACTGGGCATCTCCCCCAATTTCTGAGTATGTCCTGGAAGTGGAGGTCTTAACTAAGACTTTAAATGTTGCCGTGAGGTGTCCCTCTGGGAATTACGTGTTCTTCTCGAGATACTAGAGAAAAACCATTATAGGTGCAGAAGATCCAATGTGTGGAGACCATCTGGGGACAAATATGAAAATCGACCAATGAACTCCTGAGTCTGCAGCTCTCTAGGGAAAGAGCGCTTGGGACCACAGCAACTATATTTACATATATGTAAATATATATGTATTTTTAGGACTGCAGCAATTTTAAAGGAGAGCTTCAAAGTACATCTCCTGAGGCACTAGCTCCAAATTCATGTTTCTTCATTTGTAACTTGCCCATTGTCGTCTATGAACTCTCATTATAAGTCTGCTTAAAATCTTTGGATTTCTGATTAATAATGCCAGGTTCCCCTCCTTAATAAATCAATCCTCCTAGCTACCTCTGAAAGGAATATCAAAGAGAAGTATTCATAAAATCCAGTATAAATGAGGGAAATGCAAACTTTCAGCCCAGGGATACTGACAGGAGGAACTCAGTCCATTTCAGCTAAAAGGCTAAAGATAAAATTTTTGCTTAAAAAGAAAAACTGAAATGGTCCTCCACTCACGGAGTCTGAGAGAAAGGGCTCAGCCTCGGCCAGTGACAAAGGCTCGGGTTCAGTTTGATCTTCTCTGCACGGCCCCAGGAGAACCCAGAACCCACATGGAAGCGATGAAACCACCCAGGAAGTCCCTGGATCCTAATCCTCTCCCTCGATCTGCCTCGTCTCTTGTTTTCTAACTCCTACAGGCCACACGCTCGCAGGCTAGACCTACCGCTGCAGTGGTGTAGACCGTACCCCCCAGCTGGTGTTTGCTGTCAGTCACTGTGGTCTCTGACCACCATCCTGAATCCCTAGGGCACACACAGCTGGGCCGCGGTGCTGAAGGGCCACTCACCTTCGAGGTCATCCTGGTACATTACGATTTCTTTATCCCCTTCCAAATGGACTGCTGCAGAGAGAAAGGCAGATGCTGAATTTGGCATCCATAGGTTTCCCCAAGAAAGTCCCACTTTCCCTAACTCAGTACGAGATCCAAATCCCCTCTGTGGTATGATTACAGCACGCTCACAACTCTAAAGTAATCAGAGTTGATGTTTTAAGCAGTCTTCATATTTAGCGCTTCTCAGATCTTTGTACTGGCTTCAGAAGACCACACAGGTAAGGAAAATGTAGGGGCTCACTTCACACCATAATTAAGGGTCCAATCCCTTTCGGGAATCTGTGTCATGTGAAATTACCATTCAGAAATAAAGTGGCTTGGTTTCAAAGCCTTCTGAGTCTTATCATGTGTTGAAATTATATCATCAATGGACCAAGAAAATTCTAATTCTGAACCAATCTAACTGGATCACAGTGAAGAGCATTAGGAAGGTGGTGTGGTTAGTGCTGAAGTATATATGTCAGCCTGACTGCACCCACTCTTAAAGCAGGCTGGTGGACATATGGACACCATAAAATGTCACCACGCCATGCTCAGCCCTCGAAGGCATCCTTAAGATTCATATGCAGCTGAGCAAGGACGAGAAAGAACAAATCACAGAAAACGGCCCCAAGTTTCCCAGGCACTGCTGGGGCTTGACAACTGCACAACCTACCTTGTAACCTCTTGAGGTCAACGGGATCAAGGGCAGCCACAGCCTCAGACACTCTGGAAGGCCTGCTGATGCCCGCGCTGTTGACCGCCCTTACGCGGAAAATATAAGACCTTCCTTCAAAGAGTCCAGTCACGGGGTATTTGCAGATTTTCACAGGTGCATCATTGCACTGGACCCAGTTGTTAGTTCCCACTTCGCATCTTCAAATAAAAATGAGTAGAGAATAACAAATATATCAGTCGAATAAATACACACAGGTCTATGTATATATTTTATACATATTACGTATATATAAAACACCTATAACAGGAAATTACCTTGCGTTGTAGAAATCGATACCATTGAAGTACTAGATTTATATAAGCAGTAGTATAAACAAACTTAAAAAAACAGAGCTATTTAGGAAATATAAAGTATATCTATTTATATATTTAAAAGCTTTATAACTTACAGCTTGAAGATCAATTCCTACCTTCAACCACACTTAGGCAAAATCTCCTCCAAAAGTCATGTGAGACGTATTCTTTTTTTTTAAACAATTTTTATTATGTTATGTTAGTCACCACACAGTACTTCATTAGTTTTTGATGTAGTGCTCCATGATTCATTATTTGCGTATAACACCCAGTGCTCCATGCAATATGTGCCCTTCTTATACCCATCACCGGCCACATGAGACATATTCTTAATAGTCCTTTTTCCAACCTAGATGGCAGAATCAGCGGGTGCCCTAAGCTCACCCGCATGCCCAATGCCAGGGCATAGGGAGCGAAACGGCCCTCGCCGCCGGTCCCCCACACGCTCCCTGCTGTACTGAGCCTGGGGACTGGAATCTCTCCAGAATGCTGGCTCGATCTGTTCCAATGCCAGTGAGATGTGTCTTTCCAGCATCACATACGGGATTTGGAAGTCTTTTGAAAACAGTAAGTCCTGACCAGACCCCTGGAAATGCAGAGATTAGCTTCCATTTTTCACAGGTTGAGAAATTTCAGCACCAAAACATCATGTCAAATCCCCCAGAGAACATAAAAGTTCAGAAAAATCATCTTTTAGAGCTGTTCTGAGCCAGCATTGTATATTCACTTTAGAAAGAATCAACTCTCTTTCTCCTAACCATCCGGAATTTTAATGCAAGTTCTGTGACCCATGTGTGCTAACCTGTTATAGCCAGAACACAGTCAAAACTGAGAGTCTGGCAGCGGAGCAACTCAGCTTACCCCCCAGCTGGCTGCTGCAGGGTGGGAGGGCGTGCAGGGTGGGAAATGCCTCCCCTGACCCCAAGGTTCTGTTGTGTTCATCCCTTTTAATGAAGGAGGGAGGGGAGTGGATCACTGAGAAAAGCCATGAAACTGTTTTTGCCAAATGGCTGACAAAATGTGCAGATGTCACAGGGAAACAAAATCGTTTTATTTTGTTTTTCTGTGTTTTAATTCAAGGTAAACCCTGACCAATTCACTCCACAAATCTGACCTTTGCATTTCCAAACATTATCCCGATGGTGAATATTTTACCTAAACAAGCAGCTTTGTTGGTGTGGAAATGGGAACTCAGCCAACCTGGTGCCAAAACACAACCAGACTTGATTTTTCTGAAGTCAACATCTTATTTTACTGTGCTTTATACACGTAACACCTTAAATTCCTCCCCAGACCTGCCCTCCTTAGACCCTGTTGTGTTACTTCTGAATTCCTTTTCTTTGACTGCAATTTCTCGCAGTGACTGACGTGTGTAATTAGGGCATAAACTGCACGTCCAGTGAATTCCCTGGCTCTGCTCAGTCTCCTCCCCAGGCCCGAGCCCCACACCAGGTAAAGGAACGGGAACGAATCAGACCCCACTGAGCTTCATGATGATCCGCATGTAAGTGATGAACCCAAGGTGAATTCCAATATTTCGTACTTTGAAATGTCAGTATTTTTTTGTTTGGAAGCAAGAAGAAACCCTAATTCAATGGAGAGGAAGAATGGAACCTGGGTACGAATGGGCCCGCATTCTTCCCAGCTATGTTTCCATATTGCCTGTTTTCTCCTGCTCTAGAAGGAGAAGCAGGACTGAGCTCTCCCTGGAACCCAGAACCGGGGTTCCATGTGCCTGGAAAAGCTGGAGGGGATTCAATCCTGGGTGTTGAACAGGCAAGAAATTACAACACACAGAAATCTACTTACCCTAGGCCCACCATGTTCCAATTACTCAGGAGCACTAAATAACCAGGGAGTGAATTCCCTAATCCCATCAAGAACAGTGTCATGAACTTGACTTTAGACAAATATCCAAAGACGTTGTCCAGGCCAACATAACATGAGTTTCAGGAACATCCCCAGCCCTGCAAGAAGGCAGCGGGCACTCACCGATCAATGAAATAGCCGATGACGGGGCTCTCGGTCGTGGTGTTGGGGGGCTTCCAAGTCACAATGACGTAATCACGGTTCGCATCATGGCACTGCAGGTCCATGGGCGCGCCGGGAGCCCCGGTGACCAGCGGGTCAGCATCTGCGGGGGGGGGGGGGCACACGGGTGGGGGCACTGGAAAGCCTGTTGCCCACTTCTTCGAACTCAGCTTCTATTCCCCGATTCAAGTCCACCCCCTGTTTAATCCTCACGTCTAAATGACTTGACTTTTTTGACTATGATGGCTTGGTGACAAGAAATATAAACATATTTGTGAGTATTTAAAGTCAAAAACATTCTATCCTCTATAAAATACTCAAGTCTATGATTTTTCATAATTGATTTCAAAATCAAAGGTCACCATCTCTTGATGGTAGGTTGTCACATAATGTCATGTCCAAAACTGACCGAAGAAATGATGATAATAATGTGTCCTTTTTAACAACTGAGAAATATTACTTTAGACACTTCTACCTTTCAAAATCCTTTGTATATATGAACCACATCTTTATCCATTCATCTGTTGAAGGGCATCTCAGCTCCTACCACAGTTTGGTATCGTGGACGTTGCTGCTATGAACATTGGGGTGCATGTGCCCCTTCTTTTCACTACATCTGTATCTTTGGGGTAAATACCCAGTAGTGCAATTGCTGGGTCGTAGGGTAGCTCTATTTTTAACTTTCTGAGGAACCTCCATACTGTTTTCCAGAGTGGCTGTACCAACAGACGAATGGATAAAGAAGATGTGATTCATACACACGATGGAATATTACTCAGCCATCAGAAAGGATGACTACCCACCATTTACATCGACATGGATGGAACTGGAGGGGATTATGCTAACTGAAGTAAGTCAATCAGAGAAAGACAATTATCATATGGTTTCGCTCATATGTGGAACATAAGGAATAGCACAGAGGACCATAGGGGAAGGGAAGGAAAGTTGAAGGGAGAGAAACCAGAGAGGGGGACAAACCAAGACAGTCTATGGACCCCAGGAAACAAACTGTGGGTTTCAAAGGGGAGGGGGTTTGGAGGATGGGGTAACAGGGTGATGGGTATTAAGGAGAGCACGTGTTGTAATGAGCACAGGGTGTTATATGCAACTAATGAATCATTGAACACTACATCAAAAACTAATGATGTACTATATGCTGGCTAAATAAATAAATAAATAAATCCTTACAAGATTGAGGACTTAAAATGCCTCTTTTCTGCGAGCTGTGAACAGATATTTGGGTCTGTACTATACTAAATCTTTCATAACCTCCTGGTGAATGTGCTGCAGGTACGTTTGGTTCTCAGATGTTCATTACAGGGGCACAGAAGGCCAGCAGCACTAGTCAGAAAGTGGACACACCAAACCTTTCATTTTCTTATCGGCAGTCTGTACTTACTGGGTAACCGTGACTGTTGTACTGTCTTGTTCGATTTTCCTCAGCATATTAAAAGCTAAGGATTCCTTGACACTGAGCCAAATATTTTCTTTCGCATTCAGAATCCTCAGGAAGTAATCAGGACAGTTAAACTCCCCCATACGTGCATTATTTTCCTCCTGCTACCGGTGCTGAATAAGCAAGCAATCTCAGCTATGTTGTATTTATTGCCTTTTTATGGGGCGAAACCTCTCGCCAGGAGGCATACAGAGAGAATGGAAAGGTACACTTTAATGCCAACCTAATAAAAATGGTTAAAACTTTGTGGAAGGGTCTAAAACCCCAGCCCTGCAGGTTTATGTTGTTTCGTAGGGGTGGGGAGGATGACTGTATTTGTTTTACATGTGTTCCCTTTTTTTTTAAGTTGTAATATTTCCTGATGATACAACCTTTCTTTTATGCTTTGATCCAACAGTAACAGTTTGGAAACAATAATATGCTGATAGGGTTATTCCAGGCACAGGTAACCTGGAGCCGGCGGGAGGTGTAAAGGCACAGGAAACTGTGAGCAAGGGGTGGGTAAGGCTGGGCGGGCCGTCAGACTGGAGGGCAGCCACCCTTGTGGGCCGCAGGCTCAGGACAGCAGTGCCTGCCAGCTAGAACCAAGTGTTCTGGGTTCTTCAGGGTGGCTCAGCTGGGCCCTGGGAAGGAGGCATCCCTAAGCCAGAGACCGCAAGGGGTCTGGGAGTAGATGCAGGGCAGGGTTCCAGCAGGTGCCCAGAAAAGCCTGGGAGCTGTGAGTATACAAGTGTGGGCCCAGACAGCTGACCCCCAGCTGCTCCACCCTGGAGAAACCCCTCTGAGCCTCCACATCTGCTCTTGAGACAGAATTATAGCACTGGCTTACAAGATTGGTATAAGAGTTTTAGATTATATATACACATGCATGTATGTGTCTCTGTATATGCACAGATATGCACGCTCGTGTGTGTGTGTGTGTGTGTGTGTGTGTGTGTATACATCTAGGTGCATTGTACACACAGGATATACGTAATTTTATCCAGTTCACGGATCCAGTGTCCGTTTTCTACAGCACAGGTATGAAACGCATGCATGCCCGGCACGTACGTGCACAACGTCTAACCCTGCCTGCTATATCATGACTCCAGTTCTCCTTTCCATAAAGTGGGAGTCATGAAGCCCCATGGGAATGCATGAGGAGTAAACGGAGCCGCACACGGACTCCTGCATGTGAAGCTCTTAGCAGATACCAGCCCCCCAGCTGGCATCATAAACACACACTCGCTGAGGTCGGTGGTGGGGGTAACAGCAGTTCTAGCATCGTGGTCTCGCCTCATAAGCAAGCCTGAGGCATGAGGGGGCACCCCTCACTGGCATTCCCTACTCAGACCCCTCTCTGCTCTTGAATTCTCTTCAAAATTAGCAACACAGGCATGTTCATGCTTAGAAGTCATTTTATGAATTCTACCAATTTATCAACAGAGAGATGAAGGTTAGGATTCTGATCTGATTATATCTTCCTTACGTCATGGACTGATTGTCAGACACGTGCTGGCATGCACGCAGGACAGGAACACCGCCATCACCGTCAGGAGGTGTGCAAGGAGGCAGTGAGCCGCCCTGTACACGTGCCTGCTCCGTCCTCCTCTGAGGTCCCGCCATCCTCTCACGCTCGCACCCTCCCCATGCCGCTTGCACACCTGCAGCCACGTACCTCGGACAAACATGAAGGCGCTGTGCTCGCTGATGCCCCCTCTGGACACAATCCTCAGGGTGTACAGGCCCTCGTCGTCCTTGTTCAGGTGGCTGAAGGACAGGGAGGCCTGGCCTTCTCCGAAGAACATCTTGGTCCACTTGGACTCCTTCAGCAGCACATCTGAAAGAGCGTTCAGTGCAGGACTGCTTCAGAAACCATCAAGGAAATCGGGCCATAAAAGTGGACAAAGGTGCCCTGGGGGTTGGGGGAGGTTTTCGAGCCTGACACAGAGGAAGGAAGCTTCATCCTCAGAATGATCAGAGAGCTGTGTTTTACAAAGGAGCACACACACAACAGCCGATGGCAAGGGAAGAAGCGTCTGCAGGGCAGGACGAAGATCAGTGTCGGGAGGGAGGGAGAGAGCGTGTCTCTGCCTGTGGGGATGGTGGTGGACCAGGGCCCAGCTGCCTGCCCCTGTGCACCCTGCAGGGTCTCACCATGTCCATCGCCATGGTTTTCTGGAGGTAACACAGAAACCCAGGAAGACACATCCAACGAAAGAAGGAGCAACTACTGTCCTCCTCCTCGTCGGGCAAACACAACCACACGGCTATGTCCATGCTTGGAAAGGACAGGAGAAGCCACCACCTCCTGCCCGTGGAGCGGCCACATGGCACACAAGTGGGAACATGAGCCAAAAGCCTTCAGGCAGGCGTGCTGTCTGGGCGCCTACACACATTGTGAGAAGGGGCCCCAACGTAGTGAACAGGTGCGCGATGGTAACTGCATTCGAGAATTGTTCCTAACGGAAAAAAAATAAATCAACTCCAACACCGAGACCTGGGGCAAATACGGACTACTGTATAATGGGGCACAGTGTCCTCCAGCTAACAGCCACAGGATAATTACTGTCATGGAGACACAGGTATGGCATTTTGTTACGTGAAGGACATTTCAAAGTGAAGGTATCTTCCCTGTTTTAAACATACATGCACAGACACAGAGATATATTCTATAGCCGAGTGGTAAGAGTGATTTTTGGTGAACGAAATTATAATTTGGGGTTTTCTGCAATGAAAACCACATGTGTATAAGAAAAAGGAGCTATGTTTATATTTTTAATGTCTCAAACTTGACTGGCAGGCTCGGGAGTACTCTGCCCCATGAAGGACTCTGTGCACAGAGTATTAACTTTTCCTTCACGGTGCCCAAGAGACCAAGCCCACTAATCAGCACTGTGAATAGAAAGTGTCGAAAGTGTCAGAAAAACAGATATTTTAAGGTATTTTATCAGTTTTTCTCTCTTTCCCAGAGGAATTAGCACAGGACCTGATACACAGGTAGGTACAATACAAATATCTTATAACACGATGTAATGCAACATACAATTTTAAAATGTAATACTCCAGGCAGGAACGAGTGAGACAGGACGATGAAGTCATTAATTTGGAGCAGAAAGGGAAGGCTCCCCAGGCTGCAGGCCAGGAGGGGAGTCCTCACTGGGAGCGGAGTCCCAGAGCCTGGATCTTGGACCCCCAGCCCCCACGAGCGTGGGAAGTCAGTCTGATGTTCAAGCTGCCCGGGGCTGTGGTATTTTTGTTAGAGTAGCTGGATGGACTAAGACTCCAGGTTACTCATGGCAGGCTACCGTCCAGGCACCTGCTCTGGGGGACCTGCTCCTCTCTGGCAAAGCTCGTCACATGCTGAAGGAGAAAGGGCTGTTCACAGGAAATGCACAGCACGTGCATAATGTGAGACCCAGGCGCTCAGCTGAATGCAGCTTCAGTCGGAGGGAAGGTCTGGCCCGTTCCCCGAGCAGAGGCCCACCCCACCACTGGCTCCATAACTGTCTCGTGACTTGCCAAATTGGCCTCACGTACAAATCACACCTAAGGTTTTATCATAAGTAACCTCGGTTTTCCTCTCTGATGAGATTCAAGTCCTAATCCATCTTATATTGGGCCCCCAAGTCCACATGCCCTGTTTGCACGGCGCACCTGCCGTGCCTGACAGGGGGTGGTATTCCTTGGATTGACATCACCTGGGGGTGTACCAGTCACCCGGTGGCTCAAAGCACATTAATTCTAAAGACAAAAAAAAAAAAATCTCCTTGCAATTTAATGTCTAAAAATAAGCCAGAGAGAATGGTCTCTGCTGGTCTCCACTTGAATCCCAGAGCCCGTGAAGATCTGAACATGACTGTGGACGTGGGGCACTTTGCTCAGCTAAGCCTCCTAACTTCCGCAAGGATCCAGCTAGACACGGGGAAGAGGCCTGTCGGCAGCTCTGAGCATGTGTGCTCCTCGCACACCCGTCGAGGCCACGTCTCTGGGAATCCAGGCTTTCTAGTCACTAGGAAACGCTCCAATACTGACATCACTATCCTCTGGGGATCCGATGAAAACTCTCCTTGAATCTATTCCATTCTCTCCAGAAAGGGTAAATTAGAATCTTGGAACTTCAGTCAGATCTTATGTCTTAAATTAGAACTGCAGAGGGTAAATTAAGTCTCCCCTGTCATCACAAAGAGTCTCTCCTCCTCGCTAGGCTCCACATTGTCCGCACACGCGGTCAGTGTTGTGTCTTTGGCAAATTGTCACACCCTGTTCTGGGACATTTCTCACACTTTAAAAAGACATTGCTTTATAGTTCTATTTTCCCCCAGCTGGATTATAAATATCTTCTGGGCAGGCTGGAGTGTGTTTCTTTATAATAGTTTGCATTGTGTTAGGTCCCAAGTAAATATAAGCAGGACAGTCTCACTGATTCCACAGAAAGCCAGTTTCCTTCAGGAGCCCCCCCCCCAGAGAAAACGAAGGAAAACTCCCTTGCACCGTCCACAAGCACAGGGCAGTGAGGATGGCCCCGCAGAAGGACGCAGGCGGGAGAGGAAGGGGGAGTCTGCACCAGCCCTGCCCCTGGAAGGAGGCCCCCACCTGTCACAGGGAGCTACAACACCATCCCTCTCTCAGACACCTGCTGGAAGAAAAGCGTCACACTCAGAACAGAGTCCAACACTCAACAGGCTCTAATAAATGTGAGGGGTTGTTTCAGCCGAGGAAAAACAGGCAGATACAGACACCTCCCTTGCTCTGTTTAATCACTGTGAAGCTATAAAAAATCGTCTATGCCTCATCTAAATTCGGGCATCCCTGTTTCCCTCCCCATGTCCCCGGGGTGAAGGTCAAGGTGCACGGCAGGCCCCAAGTTCCCACTCTCTCTGCTCGCCGTGCAGGCTGCGGCAACCACCGTGCTGGGTGTGAATGCCACACCAGCACTCAAGCTTACCATGCGTTCTCACCCCCAGGACGCCGAGATCAGCAGTGCATGGCGCTCTGAGGAGCGTCCCCGGCTGGGGGGCTGTCCCTGCATGGCACTCACCGTCTCTGTACCACTCGGCACGCGGCTGCACCCTCTTCAGCTCCGGGGTCACCAGCAGAGTGCACTTGAGAGTGACAGTCTCGCCTTCTCTCCTGAAAGTGACCCCAAACTTCTCCAAAAACTGGACGTCGAAGTGCATGTACGGAATCACGGACGAAGGGGGCACTGTGCAGATGAGGGGGACATGGTTAGAGCGGGAGGGGCAGCGGGGTCACGCTCGGCAGACGCACACTTCCCCACGACCACATGCATTCGCGCCCTCGAGAGAGCTGCGTCAGGGAATAAATGTGTGTCCCCAAATCACACGTCAAAGCCCTCGGCCCCAGCGAGAAGGTACTAGGAGGTGGGGTCCTTGGAAGGTGCTGAGGGTTAGCATGAGGTCATGACAATGGGCTCCATGAGGAGACCCGGGCTTTCTGTGTGCAGACGCGGCAAGAAGGTGCCACCTGCACACCAGGAAGAGGGCCTCCCCCACTTGGCCGACACTGTGACCTCTGACTTATCCGAGCTGTGAGAAGTAGACGCCTGTGGTCTGAGCCCCCCGTCTGTGGAGCGTGTCGTAGCAGCGGAGCCGACTGAGCCCCTCCTGAGGGATCAGAAGACCCATTGTGGAGACGCGGCTCGTCCTCCAGGCCAGAGGGTGCAGAGGCACAGGGAGGCCACATGGAGCGCGAGTGACGCGCTGAGACCAGAGGGCTGAAATCCAGCCTGTGGGGCTCCGGGAAGGTCACCTGGACTCTGCGCCCGCAGCGTTCTGGTCTTCAGAACGCACGGTGGTGTATGCATCACCCACAACACCCTTTATGCTGTGCACAAAACGAAGTCACTACATCCAGAAGGAGAAAAATTAAGTCTCAAAAATATAATGATTAGTGGGGGGGGGGTATATTTCAGGGGAAAATGCCCAGTAAATTTTCAAAAAAAAAAAATCAATGATTTAGAAACACCTGCACGCAGGGGAGATTTTTCTAAATAGCTAGGAATTTTCGGAGGTGGTTTCTTCATAGGAGGTCGCAGGGGAGGGGCAGGAGGGAAGAGGGGGTGGAGTTCCATCACCTCCTGATGCCCTTAGCTCCTAAAAATAACCAAGGGTCACCAAAATGTACATCTGAAATGGTTAGTTTTGTGTGATGACAATTGGACTTCGATTTTTAAAAAAAATAACTGAATAAAATAGCAAAATATTCACGTGTGTTGAATACGGGTGGTGAATATGTGGGCATCTATTATGCTGTGATCCATACACTTCGGTACGTTGTAAATACTGCCAAGTTTCTATTTAGACAGAATTGCAACAGGGGAGGGACCCGGGGATGGCTTCTGAGCTCCCCGCCAGCTTCTCCTGCACTTCAGGGCCGTCCACCCAGCAGACTCTGCGCCGTCCATGGATTCCGGGGGCGCCATCAGACACTCCCCAACACACACATTCTCAGGTCACCCCTCCTCCCCACCCTGTGTGGCCCTGAACTTGTCCTGTTCGCCCACCCATGGTCTTGCACAACCCCAGGTGTCGGGCACACGACAATCCAACACAACTGACACAGAAATGACCAAAAGCCAATGACACCCAGGTGTGCAGCGGCTGCCAGAAAGGCTTTCCCCTCAGGCACTGCTTCCGTCAGGTCTTCCCTCAGCCACACCTGACCTGACCTATAGCATCCGGACCCCAGATTATGACACAGTCAATGCTGCTGTTGGAGTACACAGCTGTTCTTCTGGGAGGACAGGTCAATCCTGAACCTCATTCCCAAACCATGGAAGAGCCGCAGTGAGTGGGTTTACCATGTCCTGGTCCTAGAAAGACTACAGGCACGGCTGCCTTTGCCACGCTCACCAGACTCGGGTCAGCCCGGCTTCCCTGCCTGCTGGCTGCAGAGACACCCGACTACCCCATGACAGGCCACCGCAGGTCACCCTGAAAACAGGGCCCGGGCGGGTGGCATATGGCTCCCCAGCACCACGGAGCAGCCGGCAGCCCTACACACACACTCACAGTGCAGAGAAGGAACACTTTGCGGGGGGTGTACGTAAGACAGTGGGGTACAGAGGAGTCACATATGCTGTGGGCATATCACACACATCAGGAAGAGAGCGGTCAACCCTCTAGAGGCCGGCTGGAGCCAGCTTCAGAGCAAACATCCGCTTCACATCCTCGTCCTGATCTACGTGGCTGCTTGCTCTAAACGGGCATGGAGGTTCGGGTGGCGGCAGGACGCTGTGACAGGAGCCGGCATTCCAGTCACGTTTTCCCCCCAATTCAAAAATGTAATGTCTCCCAGTTTCTCCAGTGTCTTAAAATTCCACCTGGCCCCACAGAACGACACAGGAACAGACTGTCCACAAACTAACACTGCCAGGAAAGACTTGGAAGAGCCCTTGAAATATGATTTTAAAAAAAGATTTAACCCTTAGAAAATACTTTTTTTGTAATCACATGCTATGTCACTACACATTTTTCTGCACACAAAGGAAAACTATTGACTTACATCCAATTGGGAGTCCCACCGAATGCCATGGCTCGTCTCCGTGGAACCCTGCAAGAGAACCAGATGAAGGGCACGGACAGAAGCAGAAGGCGTGAGGCGTGCCGCCCACCCCAGGAGGACGACTCACTTCTCACCACCACGGCAGCGTTGGTCGACACCTGCCCGTACCCGTTCGTGGCCACCGCAGAGTACGTCGCTGTATCGTCAAAGTTTGCCCTTGGAGAGAGAAAGCAAGGCGGCATCCTAAATGCACTGTGGGACTGCTCTGGAAGCCAGTGGCCCAGACTCGAACACGAGCGTTCCTCGAAAGCCACTCGTGTGACCTAGATCCTTTGTTCATGAGTGATTTAAGAACAATGCCAGCTCTATCCTCGGAACAAGGTATTAATTATAGACACGACGAGGTCTGGCTCCAGAGCGTGGCTTGCCTTTGTCTTTGAGGGAAACCGTACATATGGGCACTTCATCCTCAAGGGGAAGTCTCTCCTCCCCGCTAGTTACATTTTTCTATCTGGGTAGAATTCGTGGCTTTATCTTGCCAGTGGGAAGCCTCCGCTGACCTCAACCTCCAGGAAAATCCACTCAACCTCCCTCCCTACTAGGAATATCCATGTGTATGGGAGATTATGCCCCAAACCCCAAAACTACATGCTCACCCAGATATGAAGCAGCCACCCCAGGGTGTTCTGAAGGTGTCTGAACTGAACCGTTAAGGAGTCGCAGGGAGGGTGCGTGTCCACCCCAGAAAGAACAATGACCAGCAACCACCAGACCCCAGAGTCTCCAGGGTGGAGCTCCTCTGCACCGCCCTAAATCGATCTTACAAAAGTTGAAGCTTATTTTCTTGGCTGTGAACTATGTTACCCCCAGAACCCAGAAAATGCCCCTGGGCCCAGGGCTGTAAGGAGGAGGAGCTGGTGTCTGCTAAGCATTTACTAAATGCCGGGCGCTCTGCTGGTTGCTTCTACTTTGGCGTCTTGCGTAAGAGCCTCCGGCGCCCCAGAAAACACACACCACTATGTATTAATGTGAGAAAGTCAACACTTGAAGACGTGGGTAAACAAGGTCCATGTGACTCCAGGATCTGCGCTCTTTCCGGCAGCTTCCGCCACCTGTCTGAGAAGTGGGCATCAGGACCGTGATATTAATCTGGGGAGAGAAATTACACACAAAATCCCACTCGCAAGAAAAAAAGAAAACGTTGACTCCAGTCTTACTTTTAAAATGCGTCAAGGAGCCAATGCCCCAGAGATAAACCCGTTCTTGGGAGCTCATCAGTAACCTGATTTTCTTCCTTATTCCACTTGGAGCTGAAACTACTTCCTTTGACCAAAAAGCATGCAGTGTCTCCAATAACAGGGAGAGGGAGCTTCAGAGTGCCGCGCTCTCTGCTAAGAACCCCATCCCTTCCTCCGCAAAACTCATCAGAGACCATGCCGCCTGCCTCCTCTCACTGCCACCACTCCAGGGAGCTGCACAGACAGACCGCCGCACAGACGGAGCACCGCACAGACGGAGCACTGCACAGACAGAGCGCCGCCCGTGGGGCTGTTCAAACCGCGCACCGTCTCTAGGTTCACCGTGTAGCCGCTCGAGCCCAACTACAAAGCCTATCAACGAATCTGCAGATCTAGGCTAGACTCATTAGGAGCTGCTTGCCCCACACTTTACAGACTCACTGCAGGTGCAGCCAGATCCCTGGGCAACAGGGACATGGAGTAAAACACATAACCCTCCCATGTCACAGGGGCTTTCTCCCCCCATAAGCACTACCATTCTGCGCCAGCACACGCATGCCCTCCGCTGCACACAGACCGTTGGGGTGGCTGGGGCTGGGGGTTTACACGGAAGGTACGATTACTTCTCTTCCCTACCCTTAGGCATTGCTCGAATTATTTTTTTTTTTTTGCGTTTGTGTGATTTCTTCTAAACAATGAAACCATCACATTTTCATTAATTCATTCTGCAAACAGGAAGGTACCCTTCTTCTGGGATTAGCCCCACACCTTTCTCTACAGCCAGCAACCCCCTGGCTGTATCACAACAGGTGAGAAGAGGGAGAGCTGGGCACAGCTGGGAGCATCACCCGGCCGGGGCCACATGCAGAGAAACACAGCGCTCTGTAAAACCACTTGATCCACATCTCCTGACCTGGAGCCTGACTGCAAACACACAGGGCCTCCAGTCTTAGGAGGAGCAATGCGCCCAACTTGTTCACGGACCACAGCAAGCGGGGCTGGTCCAGCCCAGGAGGCGACCCCGCTGGGCTATGGCACTGTCCCCTGTTCCCAGCCGACCCATGTCGCTACCCATTCCCGAGGGAGGAGGCTCCTACTGCTGCACGCTCCGCGAGTCCTCAGAGTGTGTAGAGATCTCACTGGTGCTGCCAGATCGAGCACCATATTTTTCTCATTGTCTTCCTGACCCCTCTGCCACAAACCCTTCAGGGTCGGGTCAGTACCAGCGGTTCTCAAACTGTGCCCCAGTTTCCAAACTGAATCTCCCAATTTCTTCTTCAGTTTGTATTTTAGCAGTTTTCAGAAGTGCAACAAAAGCACATGCTCCATGAACGGCTGCTGGGAGCCCTGGGAGATGGCAGCGTGGGCCCCACTCCCACGTCAGCTCTGTGACTCGGCTACACCTGGCTGATGAGCCTCACCCGCGGACTTCATAATAAATAAACGTGTCTGTCTTAAACCTCTATCGAGCACCTACTCTTTGCTTGGGTGCCTCTGTTAATTAAATAAAACGGTGTATTTGAAAACGTTTTGTAATGTATAGAACCATCTTTATCTTGTATATTATTAATTAGAATATATTAGCCGAACTCCTGGACCAAACTTCAAAGAAGCATCCTTTTCTCCCCTTGACTAAGGCCCTCTCCTCTGCCTCCACAGTCCAACAAAACAGCACAGACCTCCAGTGTGCTGAGAATGGCCGCTGATTGCTCTCTCGTCGTCCTGCGGGTGGAACAGCGGGAAGGCACAGAGGAAGGGAGTAAACCAAGTAGGGCCAGAGAGGAGAAGGAAGGGACAGGAGTCCCATGGAGAGGGCGAAGCGGCCCACCTACACAGCAGCATCTCCCACGAGATCTTGAGCTGGTTTTCCAGTTGAGAATAAGATACGGAGGAGAACCACCTAACACATTAGCACTGACAAGCTCGTCAAGGGACCGATTAGCACGTAGTACTTAGCAGGAGGGATGAGGCTGGGGAGAAGGAAGCCTGCACTTAGGAGCTGGACCGTCCTTCCGTGTGTGGATGCGTGCATGTGTGTTTATCCAGAAAAGGATCCACAGTGTCCTCTGGGGTGTTAAGGAAGTGTATTCAGACCCACTGCTTTACTGCAATGGTCCCCATGTGTCCCCGTGCCCCATGGAGGGAGTAAAGACAACCTGCTGGATGTGAAGGTGTGAGTCCTTGCTTCTGGGATGTTTACTCTTATCTCATTGTTTCTGCATTTCTCCTTTGCAAATGTTTCCTATTGCACAAACTACACCGGGACACACACAGGTGATGAGCAAGCATGCCTGTCTGGACTCGGGGCCGGGCTCCCCTGTGCTGCCCTGAGCCAGTGCCACGTGCAGGCTGCAGGGAGGACGGGACCCGGGGCGGGCGCAGCATAAAAGCGAAGAGGTGGACAGGCCAGGCATGCAGATTTTGAGGAGACCGTGCCCTACTCCAAATTTTGTCCACGGGTAATCTGGGGACCCATATGCCTTCCCACACCCCAGCAGGACTCTGTTCCTCTGTCCCCCCCAAGGCCACAGCAAGAGGCAGCACCCGGCCAGCCCCTAGAGCCTGCTTCTGGCCCGCCCATCCTGCTGTGAGAAATTGTGAGCACGTGGTAAGAGGCAGAGGATTTTATGTTCTGTTTGGACGGGTTCCCAGAATAGACAAGAGGTCTCAATCTTTACAAACTTCCGTGGGGCACTTGTGCATCTCCAAGTCTCCAAGTGTCCCCAGAGCAACTGCATGGAGATAGTCATGCCATCTGACCTCCTTTCAGGAGGGTAATCGGACAAATGCTTACATCACCCATAACCTGTCCTGGGGACTCGGGCCCAGTGTCCTTCCGCTGGAAGCGGTGTCCACACTGGATTTACAATTTAACTCAAATTAGAATTTGTATATGGAAGTCTAAACTAAAGTGCCCAGGAGGTCAGCCCAGAAGCAGTGCGGGGGGAGCCGCGGGGAGGGGGCAGGGGTGGTGCTGGAAACAACACACGTGAGGGCGTTCTTTGTGCTTTCATGAAAACATGAGAGCAGCATTAAAATTCTGCGAAGAAACAGAATTCACATTATGAGTCTCCAGGGAAAATCTTACGAGCATATAAAATCGTGTCGATTACAGTCTAAATTCAAACAGCACCAAAGGGTCAGAAGCACTTGAAGAATTCAGGCAGTGGCCAGAGAGTATTCATAGGAGTAAGCGTCACCCAAGCACCCGGAGGGACAGCTCCCTCCCTCCCTAGGAGCCGGCACATTCCATTGCACTCAAAACGGCCACGGATCAAATGACGGCAACTCAGCAGTTTGGTATGAACAGCTGAGCCATGTGGAGATGGCGGGCTCCCCCTTCGCTCTTCAGCTGGGACAGGGTCCCCAGGCAGACAGCAGTGCTGGACAAGTCCCTCTCCGCAAAAGTCCAAGTGTATCTGAGGGGGGTCCTGGGCTGCTGAGCCAGGAACGACAGCATCCCGGGCTTCAGTCTGCAAACTTACAACTGACAGACTCACAGGTTTATCAGTCTGCTGGGTTCAAAGCCAGTATTATCCCCAGGATAAGAGAAGTTTCATACTTGAGAACAGGAAACGGTTTTCCCTTGTAAATGCAGTTATTAACTCAGAAGCAAGCTGGCTGAAGCCTCAGGCTGACCCAGGGACCCCTAAGCAGCCACGGTGCACCCTGGTTAGAGAAGAGGCAGCCCTGAACACATGCACATTCGCCACAATGAGGGCAAATGTTCTCCTTCTACACAGTGTGGCTTTCTGGCTACTGAAATAGTCACAAAGTTTGGAAATCGAAGGAGAGAACATTATTCTCTGAGAATTGCGGCAAGGGGCCAGCACGTCCCAATCCCACAGTGAGAAGACCCCAACCCTCTGCACGAGCGTGCCCGCAGACCCGCAGCCCACAGCCTGCCTCATCCCAGTGGCACCCCTTCCCACCAATACCCCACGTCCAATCATCCCGCCTCCCACTGGTCTCCCTCCAGCACCTGCGTAGAACCCGTGCCCACCTCACCAGCCCAGCCCGCCACCAACAGGTCCCCACTCCCCACACCCAGTACCGCGGCCTCCTGATTTACTATATAATTCACTTTTTTATTGTGCTTACTATTCACCTCCTTATGCCAGATTGTAAGACCTCAAAGAAGAGGACCTTGGTTTTGGTGCTGTATCCCAAGCATCTGGACCAGTGCCTGGCATACAGTAGGTTCTCAATAAACAGCACCAGAAAGCCCAGAAGGCCAGGCCCTCCAGCTTCTTGAAAGAGCCTCAAATTTACCTGGGAAACCAGGGTAATGACTTGTCACAAATTTTCATCTTAATTACAACTTTCTAACACCTGTTCTGAGTAATCTGTAGGTGGAGTGCTGGTTCTCATGATGGGGAACCTGCCAGGCCTCCTCCAGAGGCTCATCCAAGGTCTTGTCTGACTGATGAGGAGGCCGACCGCGTGAGGAGCAGGGAGGCTGCAGAGCCTGCAGCTGGCGGCTGGCGGGCGCCCCCTGCAGGTGTGCTCCTGGGAGGGGCTCAAGCCTGGGCTCCCACCCCAAGTCCAAAGTTGGGAAACAGAAGGAGGGAGAAAACAGGCAGGAGGCAGAGGAAGAACCAGTAAGCACAAGGCAGAAAAGCGAAGAAATGTGGTAAAACCATCCTCCCGCAGGGTGGAAAGGGGGAGCTGGCGGACTTCCTCCTGGAAGGGTTAGGCTCCTCTGAACCTCAGCCCTGGGCCTTGTCCTCATGTGCAGGAACACTGCTGAGTCAGCTCAGGGGGGACCACCACCCCGTGTCTGAGCAGGCGCCTCACCACCCCCTCCCCAAATGAATCCCATCACCTGGCCCGCCTTCAGCAAGAAGCCTGCAAGGTTGGTCTGGCAGAGCCCCCACCCCCTGACACTTCCTCCCCATGATTTCCCTGCGTGCCCCACCTGCTCCTGGGGTGCACACCACACTTCCCTTCTAGTGTGCCGGCCTGAGCTCCATGCAGTGGTCACGCAGATGGAGCACGTCGGAGTAATCTTTTCTTCAACAGAACCAATGTATAAAATCTCTTAATAAAGAAGGAAAGAATCCTCTCCGTCGAAGAATGCATCAGGGAGAAGGTTCCATGATGAACGCTCTGTCGTACTAACTTGTGACTTCTCCAAGTCACCTTGGGGATTATTTCAGTGGGACCATTTTACTGACAATTATATTATTTTACTTCTAAGTAAACTGAGCCTAATGATGTGGTCGCTCTACAAGTTAGTAATAATAAAGTTATATATTCCAATGTCTTACTGATTTTTTGCATTTATAGTAGTATCCCTCATGTTTTCCTGGAAAGGACTTGATATAACTTACTACATACATACTCACTGCATGTTTATGTAACATACAAAAATATATATGGTCTTATTTTGTCTTCATGATCGTTCCCACTAAGCCAACAGAAAAGATAAATTTTTTTATCATCTTTCTCTTGATAATGATTTTCAGATAAAAGCATTACAGTTCAGGAAAAGTTAATGACCCCTCCAAAGTCACAAGGTACACGGGAGATCGGGGCTCCAAACCCAGGTCTCTGGTTGTGGTCGCTAATTACAGTGCAGTAAGGAGCCCCATTTACCTGTGAGTTTAACAGTTGGGCCATGGGAAAATGGCATGATACACTGTGAGGAAAGGTGGATTGTACCATGTTAAGATCTTCTTATAAAATAAAATCTATGTGTACCCAGAAGCAGAAAAAGAAAGGCAGAATCTCACTTTTGAAAAAAAAAATCTAAGTGTGTGCGTGTGTGCATGTGCCATGTAAGAAAAATGAAATGCTATCTGTACATCAAAATACTGATGCTGTGGGAAATACGAATGATTTTTATTTTATTTTCCTCCTCCGTATTCTACATTTGTTCAATTTATGAGAAAAAAGATTGAAGTTATATCTCTTTAAAGAGCCGGGGTTTAGTTAGGGACTGGTCCCCAAACCTGGCATGCAACATGGCCCCTTGCTGGGCAGGTGTGGGGGAGTCTTCTGCATCCATGGTCACCTGCACACCTGAACGCCACTGTCTGTCCTTAAACCAGCTATTCTCTTTGCTCCCAGAGCGGGAGCCTCGACAGAGCTGCAGGTTTGTCTCCTGGGGGCCCGACACCAAGGACAGCAAGCTTCCGGAAGCTTCTCCCACAGATTAAGTCAGAAATACCACTGAAGTCCCATGGCATAGACACGAATGTGGTGAGCCCTGACCTCCCATTTCTAACTACGATGTCTCTCCTGTGTTTGGATCGCTATTTGAAGCAGGTGTCCCAGGGCGCCCGCCATGCCCCCGACACCTTACCTGTTGATCTCCAGCGTGTGCACGCCATACTTGCTCTCGATTCTGTACTTGCCCGGCTCTCCTGCTTGGCAGATCAAACTACCATTTTTATACCTGCAGGAGGGAAACACTTACGTCAGTGCAAAGGCAGAGTGGAATTTGCATTTTGTCCCAGCCTTCTTCACAGCCCCTCGGGATGCTATCGCCCTGCATCTGCAAACTCCACTTCCCAGGACCTTGGTCGGTGGGCACAGCGGAGCAGCTAGGGGAGTGACCCAGGGCCCATGTCTGTCTGTCCGCTTAGGAGAGAGCAGCTCCTGCAGAATTCAGCCTATCTGGGCCATCCTCAACGTGCGACAGAGAGTGCCACAGGTGCCCTTGGACTTCATGAGGAATTTGGGATAATCATTCCCTAAGGGAAGAATGTTGCCATTGTTAGCTGGGTCCCAGGCCAGCCTCTCTGGAGAGTTCCACGGGATCCTGACTGCATTGAAGCTGGCCTCCACACCCCACCCAGGACAGCAGGACCTCATCTCCCTGAGACCGGGAGTCAGTGGGTCTCTGCCTCCACCACCTGCCTGGCAAACAGCACAGGACCAGGTGCTAGTTTTCTGAGCTGGGCTGAGCGCCCCAGTCAGGTTACAAGTAAAATGTGTATGGTTTTTGCAGCAGGCTACAAACTTGGGGAATGTCATTATCACTTCCAGCAAGTGGGAAACAAACATAGGTCTGCAACAGATGGAGAAACACAAGGGTCTGTGGGGCCTGGAGACTTGATTCTTGACATCACCAGGTACGATCGACCACAGCACTGCACACGGCCCCACCGCCGTGCTGTTTGGGTCTCCACCCGTGAGTCTTCCAAGAATTGAAAGCAGAGCCACTCACGTAAACACAGATTATCTGAAGGAACTTACTCTTAATTAAAAATCCTCCAAAAACTCAGTTGAGTCAATTTCACTAAAACAAAAGCGCAGGCATGGTATTTACAGTGGACCATTGTGAGTATTTATAAATGTATGTCCCGTGGAGTTTCACACAAGGTGGGCAATGGAATGGGTGTGTACCACGCGTTCCCTTCACGTGGCTCTTCTTCCTCTCCACGTTGGCGCCAACTGTTACCAGACCCTTAAGAGAGTGCGGCACGACCCGCCTCGGACCTGGGGGCAGGAAACCCTGCACTCACCACTGCACTACAGGGGTGGGGAACCCTTGCACGGTGAAGCACAGTTTCACAGACATCCTCTCCCAGACGGTGTGAGACCTCAGGCGCACCAGGATCTCGGGGGCCCGGCGCATCCGCTCCAAGTACGAGTGCCTGTCCCCAGCCAGCTTGTCCTCCACCTGCCCCAGGAAGCAAGGACAGGTCAGTGCGCTGCAGGAAGGGGGCTCAGCACGGGCAGGCAAGGCTCTCTGCCGACAGGCCATACACACGTCACGCAGATGACCCACGACCAGACCCATGCCTCACAAGGAACCCCAGGGGTCCTCCTACCATCTCCTGAATGGCGTATTTGTCCAGCTTATCCTGAGCCTGTGAGCGCGCCACGTGCACGTTTTCCTCCATCTCAGCCAGCTCCCGGAGGAAACGCTCCCGCTTGGCTTCCCCATAAGCCGCCACCAGAGACTGGTACCTGCCGGGGAGAAAAAGTGACGTTACTCTCACAACATGCAGAAAGGTTGAGTGGTCATGGAAGGTCTGGAGACCACATGTGCTCTCCCCCAGGATTTTCTCAAGTGGGGTGCAAGAAGAGGAATGGAGAAACACTGTTTCTGCTTTTTTTTTTTCTTTTTAATTTATTTATTTATTTGTCAGAGTGGAAGAGAGAACATGAGCACAATCAGGGGAGTGGCAGGCAGAGGCAGAGGGAGAAGCAGGCTCCCGGCTGAGCAGGGAGCCCAGCATGGGGCTCAATCCCAGAACCCAGGGATTGTGACCTGAGCCGAAGGCAGACGCTTCACCCACTGAGTCTCCCAGGGGCCCCTCTGCTTATATTTATCTCTTTCTTTCAAGACCACGGTCTGGCTAGTGAGCTAATACCATACATAAAGCGGCTGTGAGAAGGGCAGGTGTACGACTCGTAAATAAAGCAGTTACGGGAGAAGATGCACCAGCCCTCCTTTTACCAGGAGAAGCACACAGTCAGCAACATTCAGAAGCCCATGTTCTTTGGCGGGTTGCTGCGAGCAGCCACATGCCCGTGATGGGGCCACTTCTGGCCCCATCACACTGGAAGGGCTGGCAGGGCCGCCGCATGCGTGGAGCACAATGAACAATTACAGAAACGGACGCAGAGTCACAAAGGGAGTCTGAGGCCCCTAAAAATGGACTCATTTACACCTCTGGACCCCATGACAACTCACACGTGGCTGGTGCTCAGTAAAGACTGTAACCAGAGCAACTCACTCCGCTTTCTCAGGACGCCGTCTCCCCATCGATAAGGCAAGGAGCTTGGCCGCCCGGGGTTCTGACACCCAGTGCTTAGGCGCTGCTGGGCTGGCGGCTGAATAAAGCCAGGCCAACACAGACAATGTCAGGAGAGCTGAGCCCCCTGTGTGCGCTTTCTTCTGCACCGCGCTCATAAAACCCGCCTCTTTTCCTGGGGAGGCTGTGTTTCTGAATGAACATAGGGCTGCATTAAAGCCTCCTGAATCAACAAATGTAGATACAAAGTAAGTCTGTGTTTCAGAAGAATAAAAAGGATTCAATAAAAAATTCAGCTTTCTGATTTGTAAGAGTCGAGAATGAGGTGCCGTCGGTCTGGCCCGAGTGCCGTCTTTGTGAGCCCAGAACCATCCGGCCCATGGCCACGCCCACCCCGGGCCCTCTCCTGCAGAAGGTCACCCATCACACACTGATGCTTAGTGACGCGCCCCACGTTCAGCCCAGGCATGACGCATGGAGGCCTGTCTTTCCCTAGGACAGAAGGAAAGGCATCAAAGGGGTATTTCTAATCTGCTGTATCCTCCAGAAGGCCATGCTGAGATCCTCAGAGCATGCCAATGCCTCCTTGGTTTTTATTTTATACGAAGACATAGCAGTGATTCAAACCGATGCACCCACGATTCATCTTTCAAGAAGGACGGGTTTGTCCCATACGTGGAACTAGCATCTGCCTCAGTAGGGGAGAAACAAAACGGGGCAGAGCGACACAGGCAATCACCCACATACATGCTGGGGGTCAACTGACTACTTCAGGAGAGGAGCCTCGTGTCTCAGAAAGACTTCCAACAACGGGGATTGTCCCAAAAGTCATTACTGCCAAAACCACATGAACCATGGTAACCTACTCCCTGACCCCTCCAGTTAATGCAAAATTACTTTCCCCCATTCACTCCCATGGAAATCGAGGGATAGAAATTTCTGTGACATGTTCAAGGTCCACAAGGATAATTAATAAAATTGTAAAGGTCTAGACTTCTCACTCCCCACACCCACACCCTAGATAAAGATAAAACCATTTTTTAAGTAGTCCAATAGCAGAAAATCCAGATTTGGGTAATGTGTACATTTTGAAGTGATTCTCTCACAAAAGAAATCCTCACTTTACCATAAAATTTACATGGCAAAATGCTCATGAGGCATTTAAAAGATCATTCAAAGTGAGCAAAGAAAGCCTGATCTTTTCCGCTGCCCATTTTTGCTACACAGATCCCTTCATTGTAGTGCAGGGTTCAAAATGAAACATGTTTGCCAGATTCTCATTGTCTTCTTCAGGTTGTAAATGATCAGAATAAGGAGAAAGTTTTCTAGAAATAGTCGGGGGAGGTGAGGGACAAAATAGAGCAGGTATAACAGCTTGATGAGATGCTTCACTATTTTGTTCTTGTAAAATCACCACCTGTTTCTCTGTGATCTGGAAATAATTTGAAGACTGACGTCCTCGTTAATCCATGTCATTCCTGGGACATTTTCCTCCATGAGCTGAGTCCCCTGCAATGCGGGGCACAGCCGTGTGCAGAACCGTCACAATGTTTCCACTCAGACACCCGCTGGAAATGCTGGCACCTCTCTGGGAGATCACCTTGTCGGGAGTCAACAGCCTCAGTCAAAGAGGCTGTCAGTGGAAACTCGACATGAACTTCAACCTGTCAGGTGGGGGCACTTTCATGGGAGAAGCCTGTTCTGTGCGGAAAGTGGTGGGCGCGGTGTGGAACAGGACAGAGCGCGGACACGGGATGCCACCACGTGCCTGGCCCCGTGGGCAGCTTCTGTTGTGCAGAATGAGCTGGAAAACACCCGGCACGGTTGTCCTGTAGGACTCACGGAGATAGAGACGGGCGAGAACGAGCCGGGCATCACACAGCGGCAGCTGATCGCCTTCTCGAGAAGCAAGCGTGACCCTCCTGGTTCTCGGGTGTATTCTCTGCTAACAGCCTGTCCCCGTCCTTTCTGTGGCCGCAGACCCTCCCCGGAGCCCCCGCTGCGGGGCTGCGACGCCACAGTGCTAGGCGCAGGAGGGGGGACGGTGCATTACCTCTTTTTCCTCTCGTGCTCCTCCTCTTCCACCGCGTCGGTGCTCAGTCTCTTTGCGCAGATACTGCAGGTCGTCCCTCCAAATGCCGCCTGGCCGGACGCTCTCTGGGAAGACGACTTCTGGGAGAAAGACTTCTGGGAGAAAGACTTCTGAGAAGATGAGCGGGTGGAGGCGCGCCTGGATGGACACGGAAACAATCAGATGCGTTGGAGGGGTATGCGAATTCATCCTAACAAGCTGCACGCCCTTTCTCCTGCATGCAAGTCAGCCTTGAACCGTGCAGGCACACGAGCACGAATGAGCATGTGCACACATGTGCAGGCACACATGTACCTGCCTTTCTGAGCACGCCAGCACGTGTATGCACATATACACATGCATGCTCACATACGTGTGCACACACAGAGAAACCTACGTCCCTGCGCAGGCACAGCCCCCATCTGCACAGGCGCGTCCTCAGAGGGGCGCCTTCACACTACCCTTGCCCATTTTCCATCCGTGCCCGCGAGTGCCTCCTGCCGCAGTTTTGGCCTAACGCCACGATTATATATATCTGAAGGGATTTGGAGCTCCCAGAGGCTACTGGGAGGGCTGTGGCTCTGCGGCTGTTACGGGGATGGCAACAGAACACAAGGGCCATAGGCAGGTCTAAATATAGGGTGCTGGTGACACGCACACACTCCAGAGGCCAGGGCACGGCACACCCACACTGTCTTCCATTGGTCAGCATGGCCATCTCCTGGGTCCCGGAGACCTCGGACGTCTGCGCCCAGGCACGTGTGGCACGTCCCCGAGGACACTATGCTCCAGAACTGGCTCAAGATCTGTGCCTTCGCACCAGCCCCTGAGGCAGGGAATACATTTCCCTTTTTGCTTCATTTATTATTATTACAGCAAAACTACTGATATCAGCCTCCATGTGATCTTTACTTTGCCCCTCTGAGCTTCTCTCCCACTGACATTCTTCCCATTGCCCCTTCTCGCTTCCCTTCTGTGTTGGTGACTTTTCAGATCCTAGTTCTGCAAGATGTGTGAAGAGGAGCAAAGTCAAGGACCACTTACTAAAAAGTCTCTGCCTTCATAATCTAAACGAGGGGCTCAGAGCCAGTCTACCAGGATTCACAGGGATCCACCAGGATCCACCAGGATCCACGAGGATCCCAGCAGTGCTCCACACGGAGTTTGCTGTGCAGCCAGGAGAGCCGAATTCCCCCTCCAGTGCGAGGAGCATGCCATCCCTGACCCTCCCCAAACCAGTTCATGTCCAGGGTGCGGGGGACTGGATAAAGCTTCTTTAATGCCAGACACCCACAATCAAAGCTCTACCAGTCCAACCCCAGAATTTCAACTTACTTTTTTGCAGCATACTCATCCAGAAGGTACCTTGTCTGAACATTGCGGTATGACTGGTCATAGTGTTTGTGTCGCTTTTGGTAGAAGGGCACTGCAACAAGCGACATCTTCGTGTGCACCTACGAGCAAAGAATGTGTCAAACAGCACTGAGCTCCTTCTCAAATGCAGTCCTGCTCCCGCGATTTCTACACCAGAACTTCCAGTTGTTCCGAAGAAGAAAATCACCTTCAATTAGTAACATTCATTCAGGGAAGGGAGGATGGAAGAAATATTGTATAAGTGAAAATAATCTCGGGCTACAAGTCTGGATGCCTAGTAGGTTCCCTGGGACTGGATATCCTGTTTTGTTTGCTTCTATGAAAATCAGAAGACTGACTATGTTTCTTTTAATTGTGAGTTCAACAAATATTTATAGAATACCTAGCTGTTCAAGGCAATGTGAAAAGCAATGTGAGTGATAAGAACAAAAATAAAACACAGATAAGAGAAGTAAACAAATACTTAGAATACGAGATAAGAGCAGAGGGAGTTCCAAACTGCTCTGGGAAGCAAGGAGGGGGCACACATAACAGGACAGAGGGCAGCCAAGCGAGGTCCCATGAAAGAGGTGACGCTTGAGAAGAGCCTTGACCATGGACAGGCTGACAGGTGGAGATGGGGCAGGGGGCGGAGCATCCCATGAGCAAAGGTAGGAGGCAGGAAAACACAGGATCTCAGGATGCTTGAAGACACTTTACGAGATCGCTCTGGAAAGACTGCAACCACACACGGGGGCTTTCAGCATCTGCCTGGGCACTGGGGATCTTCACTGCTCAAAACGGGACCTGGAAAGGGAATTCATCTCCAGGACACTGTCCAGATCCATTCTTCTAAAACTGCATCTCACTGGTTATGTGTAGACTCGCATGGCAGGAGTGGGCAGGAGCAGGGCTGGAACCAGCAAGAAAGTCAGAGGAATGTGGGCAAGCAAGCACATTTTGGTTAAATTCTCTGGAAACAAGAAATGACTGAAATCCATACTGCAGTGTGGAGTCTGGGAATTGAAGTAGGGCAGGCATTGGACACTGGGCCATTTGTAGCCTATGCTCACCCAAAATAAATACAGCCCCAACTTACTGGGCTTACTCAACCCTCTCTAAAATGTAACCCAGACGGTATTCCTAAATCTCGGTGATAACTAACTTCTGAAATAAAGGACCGAAGGAATTCCAAGTCTGAGCTCCACTTTTGTCCTTTGTGTTTAAATTAGAATAATCTGCCCCAATTTAAAGAAGGAATTCTAAAGCAGGGCCCCATGGCCCAGCACCAGGGACAACAGGGACACAGACCAGCAGTGGACCAGGGGCAGGTGCCGCCCTGAGATGGGACAGCTGCACCTGCTCCCTCCACCACCCCACCGCTCAGAGCTTTGAGTATGCATTAGAAAGCCAACCACATACAGAACATCCTCCAAGCGGACTCCTCATGGCCAATTTCCTACAGACTGTGATTTCCTAGAAGCACAGAATTATAGGTCTTGGAAAGATCCTTAGGGATTATCCAAACCCTTAGTGTACTTGGAGTGGGGACATGATGCCAGAAAGGAGAAAGGGCTGGCCCACCCAGAGGCCATCAAATCTCTATTTCTGGGTCTTTTATACTTTGCCACACTAATACCAATTTTTCCTCCTAAAAATCAACTAGCCAGGCAACCACTACATATGCACTGAGGGTCCAGCACACGTTTCACAGCAGGCTAGCATCAATCTGATGATGAGTATGTGACAGAATGCAGCATCTAATGGAACTCAGTGAAAACAGAGCTTCTCCGTTCCACCCCAGCTTTGACAGGGCATCATAACGTAGTCAAGAGCACAGGCTTATATCTGATAGACCCGGGATTGAATTCTGAGCCTGCACGGGGACATGGCCTTGGGCACCCTTCTCACCCCCCGAACTCTGATATTCTAAACTGCTTCTACGGAATGCTTGGCACTGTGCTTGGCCTGGGATATCAAACGACCAAAATTGGTAGGTGTCCCTACCACACAGTGCTTTGCTGTTGCTGTGATGAAGTGAATGGTGTAGGTCGGAAAAGGTATTGAAACAAATACATCCGGTCACTTTACCATCTGGAATATTCTCAACTGCAGCTCGGTGGGTTTTCCAGTGAGTCAATCAAGGTGAACTGGCAAGAAAAGCTTCCCGCCCATAAAGGCAGCCTTGCACTGATTATCTCTGGAGTCCATGGCTGTGCTGGGGTCAGCTCCCTGAGCGGAAGTCAGAGCAAGGTCAGGGGACACATCTCACCAGAGTGAAGCAGTCTCCTCTCCTGACCACAGCTGCCCCGATGGAGGAAAAGGCTGCTACAGCACAAATGAGAACCGCGGCCGCAGGTGCTGTCATGCCCGGGGTCATGTCCTGTCTCAACAGTCACTTACATTTATGCTGAGTTAACCTTCAGACCTGTTTGCATCTCTTGGCCAAGGGAAGAGTCTAAAAATGGCCCAGATGATAAGAGAGGATAGGCTATCTTGACATGTTTAAACTGGGGGAGCTGCCGCCCCAAAAGAGGGTAAGGCGCACTCAACGGGACCTGTGCTTTTGCTCTGAGCATGAAAGGTCAGCTTCCCTCACAGCCCGGTGACCCCGTTAACTCCTCCGCAGCATCCCGTCTGTGCTCCGTGGGCGATCAGCACTCGGTGTATCGCTGACCTCACTCGACGCACGCTTGTGTGGGCCTGCAAGTCCTCAACACTTCCCGTGTGAGGAGCGTACACTTTGTAACAATTAGCGCCATGGAGCTGGAATCAAGTGCACGGGGCTCCTGTGTTCCTCACTCTGACCAGCACACCTGCTATAGCTTTTCTCCCCACCCGAGGCAGCTGCGGCCCACAAGAGCCATAGAACACTTGACTGCATTTACTCCCACCTAATGCGACACGGTGCTAAGGGCCGTCACCGTCAGGAGCTTTCGGGGACTCTGCAAATGGGATTATCCTTGGTTCTACCCATCTCTCACTCCACAGACACCGGGAGCACCTGCGAGGCGGCAGGCAAGCCCGAATCACAGAGCACTGCATTTCAAGGACGGGACCATCTCAGAGGTCCCCCGCTCCAAGGATGGCAGCAAGCTCACGTCCTCTCTATGGTCGACCCTTGTGCCAATGTGTCCTTGGCTCCCGCCCCCACTCCCCGGCCTGGGCTGGCTTTTCCCAATGCCATGGGCAGCCCAGACAGAGCAGCAGGCCCACCACACAGCCAAGCCCACGCCCAGGCCACTCTGGGAACCTCATGTCTCAGAGCCTCCCCCGTTGCCCCTGAGCACCCCGGAGCAGGAGCAATGAGCTCGCTTGGAAATCTGCTCCCTGCAAACTCAGCACACGCCCTGCAGCTGCGGCCCAGGGCACAAGGCATTCATCCGAAACCACGGGAGATTCCACAGTCTGACGTGGATGATCTCGTTCTGTCCTGCTTAAATGTCGGCCTTCCCTGTGCGGAAACGGAGCTCTGGAGGGTGAAAATCATCCACTCAGGTCCCTGGTCCATCGGACACAGAGCCAACGTCCCACCTCGCCCTCTGACTGTGCCCCCAGCCCCCAGCACCCACCCACCCACACCACTCACAGAAGGCTTCCCACACATCTCAGAATGATGACACCAGAGTGAAACGTGAGCCTGTCCTCAAGTACTGGGGACCGTGCGTCTATGACATGCCTAGACCTAACGCCTTCCTGTGAAGGGTGTCTGGAACCATCTTTCATGCCACAAAGAAGGATTGTAATTCATGGAAACATTTTAACTACAATGCACTGACTTCCACCTAATAAAAGACACTGTTGTTTATGCACCTAAAAATGTCAAAGTCGATGAAAGCTTTCGAGAGGAAGAAAAAGGATTAGTTGGCACACACGACGGGCCTAGGCCCCCAAGTAACTAAACCCTAAGACCCCAAGACGGGCTTTGCCCAAGCTCATTGGCACTGGGGTCTACTTTCTCCGAAGCTTTTTCCAAACTGTCCAGCACCAAAAGAAACGGTCACTGAGCACAAAATCCCTCTTAAAATCATCCTCAAAGAGAAATCCACCATGGTGTGACATCTGATTCCCGGCAGCTAGATTTCTGCAGTGTTTCTCCAAATAACCTTTTGGGGCCGCGGCAGGAGTGGCAGAGGGCTGTCCTTGCAGCCACAGAGCTCTCTGGCTTCCAAGGACCCTGAGTCCTTCTGTCCTGACACTCCAGCAGGATCAAATTCAATCGAGCGACAAGATCATATGCAGCTTCCTGGACGGGAGAACTTTCCAGCAACCCACACAGTTGCCATCATCACCAGCTAGAGAAATGTTCCATTCCGTTACAGTTTACCCCCAAATTCTCATTTTGGTAAAGAACCAGCACCCCTCATTCAGCATTGGCTCCAGGTACATTTGTTGCCTGGTTTATTTAAAAATCCATGTAAATGATCTTTGCTCTAGTTACTCTTTGATACCTATGTCACTTGTGCTTGGGAAGCAAGGGCTGAGCCCGGGAAGTGGAAAAGTGAAGCCCTCCCAGCTCCAGCGACCCCACATCCCTGAGCCCCACTGCCCTCCCGGGCCTGCCTTCTGGGCACAGGCCCCACTACCACTACCACCCTCCCTGCAGGCACAGCTCCAAGGCCGTGGGGGAAGGCGCTAGGCTCCATCGGCCGAGGGATTCTGCAGGATTACAGCTCGTCACAAAGCGCAGACGAGAAGACAGCCATGAGAAGCTGTCGTTCGAAGCCGAAAGCCTGTGGAGGCTGAGAGCAGCCTTCTTTCCCGTCCCCCAGACACCAGCATCCAGGGCGATGCTAAGGGCCTGATTCTCTCTTTCTCTTCAGAAAATCGCCAGTTTTATTTCACACCTTTACAAATCTGCACTGTCCCCAGAGACTCCTTCATGGCTCAGATTCTCATGAAATTGCAGACCTCAATGAATGGGCTCAGGGGCCCCCCCGGGAGACGCTGCAGAGCTCGGGGCTGACAGGCCAGGGCTCTGAGGGGACGGCATGTCATGACAGTTGAGATCGTGACTGCGGGAAACAAAGCAAGTCCTAAAATCTAGTCCAAGAAACGCAGACCTCAGGCTGAATCATTTGCTGTCTCCACTGTTTCCCGGAGCGTGCTAACACGGCCCTCCCCTGAAACGGGTCCACTTAGGAAATCGGACTGCTACCCACCTCGGCACACACTGCTAGTCCTTCTTGCAAAGCCCCAAATTAGAAAACGAAAGGAGAAAAGAAAACTTACCCAGAGAGAAAGGGAAAAGGCCAAGAGGAGAGAAGCCCTGCCTCGCCCGGCTCACCCACGACGCGGCTCTGGCTGAAGAAGGCGAAGCTATTTCTCCCTCCAAATGCCCAGCCCTCCCTCCCATTTATGGCCTGGGAAGATGCTATATATAGCCACAGAGACTGCCTCGCCCCAAATTCGTGGCCAGCATCATCACTCATCAGCCTGATCTTAGGAGGCAAACGTCGATGCTTGGAAAAAATGAAAATCAGAAAGTGCCAAGTGTGGTCCTGAGCCACAGAATGCGCCGCTCTCCTCCCAGGACAAGAGGGTGGGGCCGACATCTCCCCCCGCCCTCCGTGCCCGGCTCTCCTCCGACTCATTATAACGTTGATGCACAAATTCTCAGACTTCTTTTCAACCCTGTTGAGCTGCAGGTTCCCCGGCCCATTCGCTGGTGCTTCCAGATGAGTCTAAGAGCTACTCAAATTTCGGGGTGCACTTGCTGACCAGGGCATCTGACTCGAGTGCTGCTAGTTCCAGAGGAAAGGAAGGGGGCCTCTTGGGGGAGGGGTGTTTGGGAGGTTTTTTGGTTTTGTTTTTATTCCAGAAACTACTCAAGTTTTCACGGGTCTCATCCTGAGGTTAATTTAGCAGGACAGCCTTTCCTAAAAGAGGAGCCGTGCCCAGTCGCCAAGTTAAGTCTTATTTATAGTTATTAGCACAGATGTGCGCTATGGATAATTGCAGGGTATCCATCGTTTTGCACAGCTTGTGTCCAAGTATAAATCACACAAGCCTGGCATGGCCATGGGCTGGACCCGGGCATGTGCCGCCAAGAGAAGGGGCCATGCAGGGGTGGCCCCAGACCTCAGAATCCAGAGGACTCCATTCAAACCACAGCTCAGCATGAAGAGGGTGTGACCATCAGCCGGCTGGCTGGTCTACCTCGCTGTTCTCCCCACCTGTAAGACTAGCTTTCAGTTTGTTACGATTAGAGGAAATTCTATGCAGTGGTGCCCAGGCACTCAAAAAATCTCCACGTTCACATATGTGGTGTATCAGGAACACAGCCAAGGGCCAGACCAGCAAAAAGAGTCAACGAATGTGTCCATGAAACACTACAAAGCGAGAGCGGAAGTCATTTACGTGACTCATCTGAGAGTCCCTCACATACTGAATCGGGGTCTACATACTTTTTACCTTGTGTCTTCTTCCCTTTAGTACTCCAACAGCCTAGCATTTAATTTAATACATGTGTGGTAAGGGGGTATCGAATAAACACAGGCAGCTGACATGTTATTTCTGCTTATCAGCATCCTTTCCAGAAGGAATCCAGTGCTGCCCTCCCTCGTGAGGTCCCGTAGGACCGCCCATCATGGTCCTCTGCTCCCTGCCCACACAGGTCGCCCCTCCAGGCAAAGAGGGACGATTATAGTGCCCCATCTCCTATCAAATGGCATCTCAGTCACCTGAGTCTCCGGAAACTAGCCTCTCCTGATAAAACAGTCTCACTTTTGGGGAGAGACCAGAGGCCTATGAGCTCCTCACACTCCTCACGGTAAATTTCGGAACCGCTCCAGCCCCTCGTCTAATGCAGGCGGCTCACCTCCTAGGATGCGGCCTCTCAGAGATGCTGCCGGGCCCAGCTGCGCTGCTCAGAGCAGCAGAACACGGAGCTGGGACAGAGCAGGCCCCTGACAGGAGAAAGGACTCCATTCAAACCACAGCTCAGCATGAAGAGGGTGTGACCATTGGGGGTAAGACCCTCCCCCACCGCCTGTGAGGTCTCAGCTGTCTCACTGAGGCCAGGACTGTCTGTGGGAATGATGCCATGGGCACTGCGTGTGTGTGTGTGTGTGTGTGTGTGCACACGCGAGTGTGTGAAGGGAACCTGCCAGCTGCCAGGAACCCGCCGACATGCCCAGAGACACGCAGTACAGCATTCTCCACAAGACATTCCAATCATGGGACAACAAAGTCCCTCTTTGCTGAAGCTCCTTGCGGTGGGGTTCCATCCAGCACAACTCGAAGAATCCTGATGGACGCAAAGAAAAAACCATCAGTAAGTTTACTTCCCAATCCATTGCGGGAGTTTGCAACATGCTCAGGAGAAACAAAGTCAGCATGGATAAGAAGTGTCAGATGATGTGGGAACCTTGGCTCAGTGTCTACCTCACGGGGCAAAGTGAAGACCGAAGGACTTCATTACATTATAGCCTTGGGCCAAAACTGATGTTCAGCTCAGAAAAATCTATTTGAATATTTGAAAAAGAGCAAAATTATTCTTCAGATATTTTGCTAACTTCCACATATTCCATCTTCGAAAGCAACAAGAAAATGGTCTAATGTGTTTTAGAAAATTTCTGTCCAATGGGCGGGATATTCCTGTTTTACTTTACAGAGGACGAGGCCTCACGAGGAAGGAGGCTCAAGCTCGAGCCGGGGCCCCGAAGTGAAGCCGCGCGTCGTGGTGGGAACACACGGGCGACGAGGGTTTGCAGCCCAAGACTTTCACGCAGCTCCGTCCCTGAGCAGCTACACGGGCAGAGCCCGTAGAACATTCTGACCTTGTTCAGAGAAAGGAAACACCTCCTTTCTCATCCCCAAGACACTCCGCAGATGTTTCCCTGAGGCCATGCTCATCCACTGACTGACCAAACAGATAACTTATCATTCAGAAGAAATTCCTTCCTAAAGCTACCAAACTCATTCTATGAGGCCAATATTACCTTGATCCCCAAACCAGGCAAAGACCCCATCAAAAAGGAGAATTACAGACCGATTTCCCTAATGAATATGGACGCCAAAATCCTCAACAAGATCCTGGCTAGTAGAATCCAACAGTACATTAAAAGGATTATCCATCATGACCAAGTGGGATTCATACCTGGGATGCAAGCGTGGTTCAACATTCACAAATCGATCAGCGTGATACATCATATCAACAAGAAAAGACTCAGGAACCATATGATCCTCTCAATCGATGCCGAAAAAGCATTTGATAAAATACAGCATCCTTTCCTGATTAAAACCCTTCAGAGTGTAGAAATAGAGGGTACATTTCTCAATCTCATAAAAGCCATCTATGAAAAGCCTACAGCAAATATTATTCTCAATGGGGAAAAGCTAGAAGCCTTTCCCTTAAGATCAGGAACACGACAAGGATGCCCACTCTCACCACTATTATTCAACATGGTACTAGAAGTCCTTGCAACAGCAATCAGACAACAAAAAGTTATAAAAGGTATCCAAATAGGCAAGGAAGAAGTCAAAATGTCTCTCTTTGCAGATGACATGATACTCTATATGGAAAACCCAAAAGAAACCACGCCCAAACTATTAGAAGTTATAGAGCAATTCAGTAATATGGCGGGATACAAAATCAGTGCTCAGAAATCAGTTGCATTTCTATACACGAAAAATGAGACTGAAGAAAGAGAAATTAGGGAATCCATCCCATTTACAATAGTACCAAAAACCATACGTTACCTTGGAATTAACTTAACCAGAGATGTAAAGGATCTATATTCTAGAAACTATAAATCACTCTTGAAAGACATTGAGGAAGACACAAAAAGATGGAAATATATTCCATGCTCATGGATCAGAAAAATTAACATAGTTAAAATGTCCATGCTACCCAGAGCAATCTACACTTTCAATACTATCCCGATCAAAATACCGATGACATTTTTCAAGGAACTGGAACAAACAGTCCTTAAATTTGTATGGAAACAGAAAAGGCCCCGAATCTCCAAGGAACTGTTGAAAAGGAAAAACAAAGCTGGGGGCATCACAATGTCGGATTTCGAGCTGTACTACAAAGCTGTGATCACAAAGACAGCATGGTACTGGCACAAAAACAGACACATAGACCAATGGAACAGAATAGAGAACCCAGAAGTGGACCCTCAGCTCTTTGGGCAACTAATCTTTGATAAAGCAGGAAAAAACATCTGGTGGAAAAAAGACAGTCTCTTCAATAAATGGTGCTGGGAAAATTGGACAGCTACATGCAAAAGAATGAAACTTGACCAATCTCTCACACCATACACAAAAATAAACTCCAAATGGATGAGAGACCTCGATGTGAGACAGGAATCCATCAAAATTCTAGAGGAGAACATAGGCAGCAACCTCTACGACATCAGCCAAAGCAACCGTTTTCATGACACATCCCCAAAGGCAAGAGAAACAAAAGATAAAATGAACTTATGGGACTTCATCAAGATAAAAAGCTTCTGCACAGCCAAGGAAACAGTCAAAAAAACTAAGAGGCAGCCCACGGAATGGGAGAAGATATTTGCAAATGATGCTACAGATAAAAGACTGGTATCCAAGATCTACAAAGAACTTCTCAAACTCAATACATGAGAAACAAATAAACAAATCAAAAAATGGGCAGAAGATATGAACAGACACTTTTCCAATGAAGACATAAAAACGGCTAACAGACACATGAAAAAATGTTCAAAATCATTAGCCATCAGGGAAATTCAAATCAAAACCACACTGAGATACCACCTCACACCAGTTAGAATGGCAAAAATAGACAAGACAAGAAACAACAATTGTTGGAGAGGATGTGGAGAAAGGGGATCCCTCTTACACTGTTGGTGGGAATGCAAGTTGGTACAGCCACTTTGGAAAACAGTGTGGAGGTCCCTTAAAAAGTTAAAAATTGAGCTACCCTATGACCCAGCCATTGCACTACTGGGTGTTTACCCCAAAGATACAGACGTAGTGAAGAGAAGGGCCATATGCACCCCAATGTTCATAGCAGCATTGTCCACAACAGCTAAATCGTGGAAGGAGCCGAGATGCCCTTCAACAGATGACTGGATTAAGAAGTTGTGGTCCATATATACAATGGAATATTACTCAGCTATCAGAAAGAACGAATTCTCAACATTTGCTGCAACATGGACGGCACTGGAGGAGATAATGCTAAGTGAAATAAGTCAAGCAGAGAAAGACAACTATCATGATTTCTCTCATCTATGGAACATAAGAACTAGGAAGATCAGTAGGGGAAGAAAGGGATAAAGAAAGGGGGGTAATCAGAAGGGGGAATGAAGCATGAGAGACTATGGACTCTGAGAAACAAACTGAGGGCCTCAGAGGGGAGGTGGGGGAATGGGATAGACCGGTGATGGGTAGTAAGGAGGGCACGTATTGCATGGTGCAGTGGGTGTTACAAGCAACTAATGAATCATCGAACTTTACATCGGAAACCGGGGATGTACTGTATGGTGACTAACATAATATAATAAAAAAATCATTAAAAAAAAAAAGAAGAAATTCCTTCCTTATATTTCGCTCTGAGTCAAACATGGGTCCACAAAAAAGTCGTGGCTTGGAGATGAGGATTCATTTATCTACTTGCATTATTGCAACTTATGCTTCCACCTACTTCTGGCACATTTTCAGGAAAAGTTAGGAAAAGAAATGCTAGATTTCCTTAAATTGCTTTCCTGTTTTTGACGTTTGCCCTTATTTTAGACTCCCAAGTCAGGTGACCCGGCGCCCCTGTCGGGGCTGATATTAGTATGACACACTGAACTTCCATTGCTGAGTGAAGGTTTCCAGGGCAACTACACCTGCTTGCTTCTCCCCGATGCCCTTCTTCCCAGATCTGAACTCAAGAAAGGGCTCCTGAATTACCCAACAAATAAATACACTAGAGATGTGAGAAATTTACTTTAGTTAACACAATAGTTAATAGTGCTCAGAGCCAAAGGGAGATATCCAGAGTTTACAAAGCGAGGCTATATATGGCAATTCTTTGCCTCAACTTTATATATATAGATTTTAAATATATATATATACTTTATGTATACATACATTAGTATTTATTGAGCATCTACCATGTCTCATGATATCTGCTTATTTTAATACTCTCATTGACTCTATGTAGTAGGTAATACATAATATGTGTGAAGTAGACTTAGACTTGAATACATGGAAATAGCTCTATTATACTTCTATCCATAACACAGCTGCTTCTGATAGGACAAGATTCTTACCCAGAACAATTAAAAATTCAGATAAAATGTAAATAAGAAAAGAGAGAGAAGATAGATGATAGACATATAGGTAGGTGGATGGATGGATAGACAATACATAGGTAGATAGACAGACAGACATATAGGTAGGTGGATGGATGGATGGATAAATTGGGAGGTAGGTAGATAGACATATAGGTGGATGGATGGATGGATGGATGGATGGATGGATGGATGGATGGATGGATAGGTAGATAGGTAGATAGATAGATAGATAGATAGATAGATAGATAGATAGATAGATAGATAGATAGATAGGGAGGTGGGTGGGTGGGTGGGTGGATGGATGGATGGATCGATCAGGCAGCCAGGATGTGAGGGACAAAGGCCCTAGAGAGAACTGTATCTTCCTGCATACTGCTTTTCACCTTTGGGCATTGTCCAACTCTTGGCCGGAAACAGAGACCTGTTCTAAGCAGCAGAGAGAACAGTGGAGCTTTTTATCAATGTCATAGGGCTAAGGACGTAGGTATTAGAGCCTGAGTTAGACGACGCATCCAGGATTTGAAAGGCCAAGATGAAAGAAAGGGGTGAGGCACACAGATATGAGCCCAGAGCACCACAAAGCACTGAAAGAGCAGAAACCAGACAGTAACTCCATCCCATGAGACCAGCATCACTCAGAACCGCACAGTATTTCTTAGGCAACTTCAGTCATTCAAGCAAAATTCATTAGACAAGAAGACCATTTGTTTCCTACAGCTGTTGTCATGAATTATCGAAATCTTGGTGGCTTAGAACAACGGAAACTTAATCCCTCTCAGCTCTGGAGGCCAGATGTCAAAAATCCAGGTGCCAGGGTACTGTGCTCCTCTGAAGGCTCTAGAGGGATCCTTTCTCGCCTCCTCCAGCTTCTGATGGCTCCTGTTATCCAGTGCTGTGGACCCTGTACTCCAAGCTCGGTCTGTCATCACAGCACCTTTTCTATGTCTGTGTCCTCTTCTGTCCCTCATCAGGACACTCGCACTGGATTTAGGGCCCACCATGATCCACTATGACTTCAGCACAGTCCTTAACCAATAATATCTGCAGAGACTTTATTTCCAAATAAGGTCGCATTATTTGTGACTGAAGGACATAAATGGGGGGGGGGGGGGAGACACACTCAATCCAGTACAGAGACCAAGACAATAAGCTGATAATACAAAAAGATCGAAGATTCCCAAGTCACTGGAGTTACCATATACAATTTAAAATATCTGTGATTACTATGTTCAAGAAAAAAATGATTATAAGATGGAGAATTTCATCAGAGAACAGGATTTCTTTTAAGAATAGCACAGATACTTTTTGTAATTTATTCCTTATTCTTTTTGACATACTTTACTTTTTAGATCGGTTTTAGGTTCACAGCCAAATTCAAAGTACAGAGAGTTCCCACGTGCCTCCTGCCCCCCCCCAACACGTAAGCCTCCCCCACTACCAGCACCCCCACCAGATGGTGCATTTGTTACCACTGATGAGCCCCCATGGACACGTCATCATCACCCAGAGTCCACAGTGTACATCAGGGTCACTCTTGGTGTCATACACTCTTGTGGGTTTGAACAAATGCGTGATGACAGTTACCCATCATTGTAGTATCACGCACAGCAATCTCACTGCCCTAAAACCCTCTGTGCTCTACCTGCTCGTCCCTCCCTCCCCCACTCCCAACTGATCTTTTCCTGTCTCCATAGTTTTGCCTTTTCCAGAATGTCAGAGTTAGAATCAGACAGGAGGTTGTCTTTGCTTCTTTGACTTTATGAATGCATTTAAGGTTCCTCCATGTCTTCTCAAGGCTTCATGGCTCATTTATTTTTAGTGCTGAATGATATTCCACTGTCCGGATGGACCACAGTTTATCCAGCACCCACTGGAGGACATCTTGGTTGCTTCCAAGTTTTGGCAATTATGAATAAAGTTATGATAGACGTCCACGTGCAGGCTTTTATGTGATAAATTTTCGACTCATGAAACTTATTTTCATGGGTTTTCAACCCATCAGCACCACTATTGGTTCACATGGTAAGAGTGTGTTTACTTTTGTGAGAAACCACCAAACTGTCCTCCAAAGTGGCCGCACCCCTCTGCACTCCCGTGGGCAGTGAGTGGGGGCCCCCTTTGCTCCGCATCCTCACCAGCACAGTCGGTGTTCCAGATTTGGGCTGTCCCAAGCTGTGACTTTCTGCCCAATCTCTTTACGTTGTTCTTCACAGAGAAGAAGTTTTTTGTTTTAGAGAAATCCAGCCAATCAATTATTTCTGTCATGGATCATACCTTTGGCACTATGTCATCACCATACTCACCGTCATCTCGATTTTCTCCTAGAATTGATTTTTCTAAAGGATACAATGAAAATTCTAGAACTGACAAATACAACCAATGTTAAGAACTTAATAAAGAGCTTCAGCAACTCAACAACACTCCCTCACTCTCCCTACCGCACGTGCCCTCACGTGCATGGACTTTGCTCCCTCGTGTGCAGAAATCCCCGAGCTCACAGAGGGTCTGGAGACCCCAGACCCTGGGTGCCCCCAGCCAGGAGGGCCCTCTCCTTGTTCCTGAGACATGCGCACTGCCTCAGCAGTGGACCAAAATCAGCCCCGTGAGGAAGGCTGCTCTCACGTGCCCGTGAGCTCAGGAAGGCGAGGCACAGATCAAACACGCGAAATAACAGAAAAGGTTAATGAAGAGCCAAGTCAAACTTTTATATGTGAAAACTGCCGTGTCTGAGATTTTCTTAATGTGTTGATGGGATTACCAGCATGTTATTTCAGATGAAAATATCAGTGAAAATACTGGAGATATAACAACAGAAAATATGCAAAATAAAATACAAAGAGAAAAAAGACGGGGAAAATGTAAGGAGCATCATCACAGAGCCCGAGGAGAGGCCGGAGCAGATTAATCTACGTGCAACCAGTCCCCACAGCAGGAGGCGCTGCACGGAAGGAAGGATCTGAAGAAATGCTTGCCAAAATCTTTCTAAATGTGTTGAAAACCGTAACCACAGACATCAGCAACACCAAGCTCAAGAAACATGAATAAAACCAGGTCACGTCATAATCCAATTGCTTAGAACCAGCGATTCCAAGGAAAGGTCAAACGCAAGAAACGAGGCAGACAAATCCTGCATAGATGAGAAGGACAGCAGGCTCTCCGTCAGGAGCAATGCAAACCAGAGCACCGTGTCCCTCAACCTCCCCAGAAAGGAAGGCAAGCGGCCCCAGTTGGGTGGCGCTTGCGGAGACCCTGTGGCAGGGAGGGGCCCCTCCCACCCACACCCCCAAACCCGGGCCCAGCGAGGCCAAGCAGGGCACCTGCCCCCCCACCGCACGGCACTCAGGAGCCAGCAGCATGGGGTCCACCGAGGCCTGCTGCCACCACACAGGAGTTAGACTCCAGGGCCCCCTAATATCATATCCGCGGCTGCTTTCAAGGCAAACTCACTCCCCCTCATTTTATGCAAATAACCTCTCCTCCTCCCTGGGGCCCCTAGCCCCGCCCCCCACATCTTCTCAGGGCCCTCCCTCGCCCCTGGGCTCTCCCGCATTGCTTCTCAGCACCCCATGGGACATGTTCCCATCATCCTCAAACATCCTCCAACCTCCCAGTCCTCTTTCTCAGCCACACCTTCCCCTGCAGCCACCGACCTGTCCTTCCAGACAGACTGTGGAAAGCTCTGCGTACAGTCAGTTTTCCATGTATTCACCATCCCAAGCCCTTTGTCTCCTCCAGCCTGCCTTCCACTCCTGCCACATGAGGCCCCAAAATAGCTCCAAGTCACCCATGACCTCCGTGTCACTTGTTCCACTCTGGGCCACCCTCCGATCCCGCCAACGTCCGCCTGCCTGGAGTCCCTGTGCTCCGGGTGTCTGTCCCCACCTCTAGCCCCTCCAGGGCATCCATCGTGCCTCTCCTTTCTCATTTTGTCCTCCCCCAGGCAACCTCGTCCTCAGTCAGGCCACAGCTTCTCCACCTCCTTCTGAAGATCGCGGGGAACCTCAAACTCAACAAGTCAAAGCCCAACTCGGCCTCTCCTTGTTGCCCCCCATCAATGTCCCCTACCCCTGAGTGGCAGAGCTGTAAGTCCTGCACACCTTCCTCAGACCCACAGATCCCAAGCATCGTCCCTCCTGGATCCCCCTGCACCTGCCACCTCCTTCCTTGTGCACCCCCATGGTGCCCACACTGGCGGGGCCACCTCACCCAGCCCCTGCCTGCCACCGCCTCTCCCCACAGGCTCCCACCGGCTGCAAGGCCTTCTCCAATCCCGGTCCCACGTAAGTGTCTCAGAGCACACACCTGAGCAGCCACCCCCGTCTCCCACACAGCCCCGCCTGGCCCTGGAGTCTTCAGGGCCGGGTCCTTCCTGTTGGAGCACTTTCCACACCAGCCTCCCCTCTCCGAGTTAACCCCCTTCAGACTCCACCTCAAACACCAATTCCTCAGATGTCTTTTCTGACCCCAAGTTAAGTTAGGGTCCTTTAACGTTCCCTAAAGCCATGTTTCTTTCTTCCGGAGCCCTGTGTCGATCAGTGACCACACATTCCTTATGGCAACTGCTTGGCTCGTCGGTCTCACCAAACAGACTGGACACACCATAGAACTACAGAGACACATTTCAACAAATATTCACTTCCTGAATGAATAAACCAGACAAATTAGCTAATATGCCTACTTTTGTACTAACAAGAAACCGAGTATGATAAAACCGAAAGTCCTCCCAAACATCAAAGCAACTAGATTGGTTGGTATTTGGGCATTACTCAATGTCTCTGTAATGGAGCCCAAAGTTTTTCCATATTTTGTAAATCAAAACACAGCCTAGGAAACCTGGCAGGAGACCTGAGCTATGTACCTAGCAGGTATCATATGTGTGTTCTGCCTGGCGTGACCTCCGTCGTCACCCCCAACAAGATGGGGGTGCTGGGAGCCGCAGGCCTAGGGCCATGGAAACATGGAGCCCAGCTAACTGCGCAGGGACCAGCTCCTTTGTGACTCACAAGTTTCATCTGGGCCAGTTACAGGACAGACATCTTCTCAGCAGAGGAAACCCACAGGGGGTACGAGGACCCAGGTATGAGGAGGGAAAGCGAAGACTGCGGTCATTTATAGTTTGTATGGGCAACCACAGAGTTCTGTGACTCGATAAAATTCAAGATGAGCACTAAGCAATGCACAGAATTGTTGGATCATTCTGTTGCACACCTGAAACTAACATAACATCATGTTAATTATACTTCAATTTGAAAAAAAGATTAAAATGTGACCCTTAATGCAACATTCGTGCTTATGTTTAAAACTGTGAGAAGTGCCCATCTGACCGGGTCAAAACCATACCACTTTTTCTAAACTACCTGTACCCAGGGACCAAAGACATGTGTAGAGACAGAAGTGGGTTCAGATCCATCCCCAAGTCTGACCGAAATAGTGCCTTGCACATCGGAGAAACACAACAAGCACCTTTTTATACCCTGTAGATTCTATTTACAGGTTTCTATTTACAGACATGGCCCTCCATTAATGGGAAGTTTATCTCGACGATGTCATTAAATAATCTCGACGAGGCTAGTGTGGCTAAGATCTGGCCACAGCGCCGGGGCCGAGCGTCAAGGGCGCTGGCTCCAGGCCTGGCTGCTAAGTTTGCTAATCTGCTGTCAAAGCTGCGTGACCCGGGCAGAATCCCTCCGACCGCCCTGGGCCTTGGCTTCCCCATTTGTAAAGTGAGAGTCTGGATGATATGATCCTGGTTTAAGCCCCCATACGCTACGATTTCAATCCCGAACGATCAGGCCCAGGGAAGGGAGCGTTCCCACACAGGGACAGAGTCACCAGCTGCCTGGCTCAGGACAGGATCCAGGAAACAGGCACCGGAGAAGCAGCTGGCCACGCCAAGAGGATTCCATCCTGAAAGCACTTAATGGCTTCAAGATTACCAACAATGCGGCTCAGCCATGTGCCTGTAAGAATAGTGGTTGTAATAAAACAAAAATGGATGGAGGGCACGCGAGTACAATCGGCTGGCAGGGCCGGCCCTGTCCTTGCGGAGCAGGAGACAAGCCATGTGCCCCTGGGCTCCAGCAGAGGGTGGGGCTGCTGATAGGAAGTCGGCCAGCCCACGGAGGACTCTCAGCACTGGACGGAACATTGGCTATCACCCCACCCGGTCCCCTCCCTTTACCCCACGGATGCAGAAATCAAAGACCAAACAGATTTAAAAAAGAAAAAAATTGTCCAGCGTTACATGGCTATGCAGTGAGTTTGAGCTAGAATTTAAATATCTTGATTTCTAGTCCATCACTATTTAGCCTTGAAAGAGGGGTGGTTGCCAGGTCAAGGTCAAGGTGAAGGCCATGGTCCAGTTCAGCACAGGACTGTGGCCAAACCCCCAGGGTGAGTGATGGGGTCATTTGCAGATGGGTCAAGTCAGCCGAGACGCTAGGCTCAATGCACACAAACATAGGCTCTAAGGGCAAATTCTTCTTAAATCCACGGAAGTCAGAAATGGTCACTAAAATCCAGTGTCACGTTTCTGGCATTTCCATTCCCAGCTGTGTGGTCTGCTACTCATTCCTCAGAGCATGCCGTAGTGGGGCAGGGGGCTTGGGTGGTAAGATCCAGGCCTTTGCACAAGATGTGGAAATCTCTCTCCCGGGGCGTTAACTCTGTGTTTATTTGAGATCAAGAGTCTGCTGGTGTTTGTTTTCCTCGGTCTTCTGCTGCTGGCCCACGAAACCTTTAAGACCCTGCCATTAACAGCTGTCCCCAATTCTCCCAGTGCAACAAGATCACAGCCTTGTCAGCCCACATAAAGATGTGGGATGAAGGAATGTTCTTCTCAGGGTTAAACGAAGGTCAAGACAACACTTGCCCGTCATCCTTAGACAGCTAAGCTTTTGAACGTGCCCTGGTTGCCAATGAGGCCAGCCCAGCTGCTGAGGCCTGGCTCTCCAGCTTTCTCAGGAACTGGGTCCTCACCTGGTCCCGGACTCTTCAACTCTGTTTGGTGTAACGGAACTTGCCGTCACAGGGCTCTCTTGCCCCGAGGGGTCCCCAGCACCATGTACCTGCTCCTAGCAAGTCCTTCTGGGTCTACTGCCATCATTCCAAGGTACCTATTAATCCACAGGCAAATTGGGAGAATCGGATAGTAATACCAAATAAATGGCCATACATTTGGTAGAGGACTAACGTTCAAAGTTTGCATCCCAGAGACCAGTGTTGATGAGCTCTGTGACACTGGATAACACATGAATGAAGTTTCCTAATAAATTAAAGTCAGTAACAACGAAGTAGTTAAACAAATGAATCATTAAGATCTACCTTACCTCCAAATGTCCGTGGCCCTGCTAGAATGTGGGGCCCATACAGCTTAGGATCCAAACTGGGACCGGTTAATCAATACTCTGGGGCAACAGGCTGGTCCCTACTGTCACCCTGGGGTGGGTAATTTCCACGTGTCCGACTGGGCTCAGCCGGGGGAGCTGCTGAAACCAACCTCTGGGATGTCTGTGAGTCACCACACTGAGTAAAGTCCCCCCTTTGAAAGGCATGTGGGCGTCATGCAATCACTGAGGCCTGAACAGAACCAGAGGAGGAGGAGGAAAGTCCCCTCCCTCTGCAGGGCCGGGAGCTGGGTCAGTGTCTCCTTCCGCCTCTGACAGTCTCACTTCTGGCTCCTGGGCCCTTGCACTTGGGACCTCCACCATGGCTTCCCTGCTGTCAGACTTTCAGGCTTGGATGGAGTTCCAGCACCAGCTGGCCCCGTCGTCCAGCTCACGCCTGGCAGATCAGGGGGGCTTCCTGGCCCCACAGTCACGGGAGCCAGGTCCTGTGATAAATATCTCACGTCCATCCAGCGGTCAATTGACCTGGCGGTCTGCATCCAACCAGTTCTCTTCCTCCGCAAGATGCGAGCACACACCCGAGCTGTCATCGCCATACAATAAGCATCCAAGAATGGGAAGGTACCTGTCCCCGTGCAGTTCAAACCCAAGAACGGGAAGGCAGCTGTCCCTGTGCAGTTCGAACCCAAGAACGGGAAGGCACCTGTCCCCATGCCGTTCGAAGAACAATGACCCAGGAGCCACGAGGCGCAGACGTGGGACACAGGAGGGCCAGATTCTCTCTGTGATGCCGCTGTTCTGACTCCAAAACACTGTGATTTTTCCCGCGTTCACATCATTCTGCCTGCTTTCCCCATGAGCTCTGCACTTCATTATTTTCTTTTATTCTTACACGGAGCCTCCACAGAATCACGTCAGGGAACTTGGGCCTTCGATTGTCATTCTTCTTTAAAAGCATTTCTTCTATTAGAGCAGAACTTTCTCACTTTCAGAAGACTTTGTGGGGAAAAAAAAATACACAGAATACCCCAGCAGCAAAATACCCTCAGTCAACGGAGAGGTTATTTAGATAAAATTCTCACTGCATCCAGTTAGGCATAAAACTGCAGATCGTGATCTGTTACTATTCCAGCCCAGGAGAGGCAGAAACTAGTCTCCTTCTCTTTTTATAGGTCACCATCATTCCTGGGCCTGGCATAGAACACACACCCAGTGAGTATGCCCTCATATGGTTGTTGAACAGAAAAGAGATGGAGTTAAGACATGATCAAGTCAGGAACGGACCCTGCATTAAAACTATGAAAAGTAAAAATAGAAGGATCAGCCATTAACTGCTTTGATATACAAATGAAATTATGTAAAGTAACAAAAATTCACAATATATCAATACGTATTATCCTCTGACTCAAATCATTCCCGTTCTTGAATTCAACATTACATTTTATTTTTAATTATCGGAGATTACCAACTATTATTCCTCCTCTCTAAACTTTCTCGAACTTGTCGGTCAGACATTTCGGGAACCCTATGCACCCTTAAACATTATTGATAACCCAAACAGCTCGTATTTATGTAGGTTGTATCTGCCTGTGCTTACCACACTAGAAATTTAAACTGAGAAATTTTTATAATATGTATTTACGAATTCACTTTAAAGTCACAAAAATGAAACACCTGTTAGATGTCATCACAAACAACATATTTGTGAAAAATAACTATATTTCTGGAAACAAGAAAACAGCTAGAGTGGCAAGCTTTCACATTTTTGCAAACCTCTTCAATGTCCAGCTCAAGGAAGCTGGGCGTGTGGTTCCGCATTCGGGATGGACTGTCCTCCTCATGCCCGGCCACACGGCAACATCTGGAGGGTGAGCCACGACGTGGAATCCGAAACCACGCTGGCGATGTTCTCACACCTGCCACGCTGCACCTCTGATCTCTCTCACACTGTGGCTGGCCCTCACGGAACCTGGAACAACACACATTGGCCATTGGGAAAATGACAGTTCACTGAATTACATAAACCGTCCAAATTCCACCATCCAGCCTCAAACACTTACATCATTGAAATGATCACTGAGCTTATCAGTATTATGAAGATGATTTTGACCCTGCCCCTCCTGAAGAGATAATCAGAGGTCTCCTGGGGGACCTGGGATCACACCGTGACAAACACATTGCCAGCCTCCTGGAAAGTTCCAGGCTTTGTGAATCTTGCCAATAGGCGAATTCAACTTGTAGCCACTAGATGGAGCTGCACGCCATCAGAACAACCTTTGTCCCTCTAAGGGGAAAAAATCCATTAATATCAATAACTTTGAGAAGAAATCCAAAACCACTTTATAAGAGAGAGGGAAAATATTATAAACAAATTTAAATAATTTTATTGCCAACAATCTTTCGCAATTTTGGAAAAAGATTATGTTAATCCTAACTTGGCTCCATTTGGTCATAATAATAGTATCTAAGCAAAAATACATTAGCGTAAAAAAAATCTTCAAGTTGAGTAATGGCAGGTTAGTTATTTGTAACAACTCCTACACTGAAAATAAATTTTGGGATTGCTGAAGGTAAGTGTATGCATGTGTACACACTGTGATGGTTAATTTTAATGTGTCAACTTGGCCATCCCGTGGTACTTGGATGCTTGATCAAACACCAGCCTAGACACTGCTGTGAAGGTATTTTCTAGATGGGATTAACATTTGAATCAGCAGACTTGGAGTAAAGCAGATGACCCTTCATGGTGTGGGTAGGCCTCATCTTATCGGTTGAAGGCATTGATAGAAAAAAGACTGACTTCCTAGAAGAAGGAATTCTGCCACTGGCTCACCTTCAGACTCAAACTGCAACTTCTCTCTGGGTCTCCAGCCTGCCGCCCACCCTACAGATTTTGGACTTGCCAAGCGCCCACAACTGTGGGAGCCAATTCCTTACAATGAATCTCTCTCCAGGCCTGGTCTTTATGTTTGATCTTAGAGTTCACCTCTTGTTGGTTCTGTTTCTCTGGAGAACTCTGAGTCTCTCCTATACACACACACACACACACACACTGAAAAACTGACAATCCCATAAGGAAAACCAGCCTGAAACAGGAAAGAATAATAAAGTCCTACAAGGTGAATATGGAAATTTTTCCTTGATGGCTTTTGTTAATCACGCACATAAAACAACTTTGATTTGATGGCCTCACTTTGGAGGGCGGAAATAAAACTCCCACGGCTGCAAGAAGGTGAGGAGTCGGGTGGACGACCTCCCCGCAGGAATCCAGAGGGGTGCAGCTCAGGCTGAGAACAGAGCTAGGTGCAAACCATCAGCACCATCCAGAGAACCTTAAGGCTTGAGCTTGGTGTAAGGGAGCCCCAGAGTAAAGTCCCCACCCACCCACCAGACCCCTGGCAGAAATACATGTCCATAAACCCTGGAAATGGTACCTCACTGGCAGGAAAAAGTTATTCCTACAGAGAATTTTTCAAATACATTAACTAGGACGTCATCAAAGAGAAGGAACGATACGTGAAAACCGCCCTATGCATAAGAAACATTCTAAAATATGCTTTATTAGAGAGTGACACAGAGCCAAAACGTGAAGAGACGATGACATTTTTCCAGAACTGATGAAAAATGCCAAATCCACAGATTCCAGAAAACTAACAAATTCCAAGCAGAAGAAATACATAGAAATGCACACCTAAATGGATTGCATAAAGAAAAAGAAACCTGAAAAACAAACAAATAAAAGCTTACCAAGAAGGCAGAGAGGAGTACGGGGTTGTCCCCAGAGTCTGGTGGGGTCAGCACAGTCCCCACGGCTGCCCCACAGCAGTGAACAGGAGGGCATCCTCCCCACTGGGACCATCTCCAATACCCAGACAGCATCTCTCCCCAGATCGAAGGCAACGCGGATGGTTTTTCAAACAGAGACTCTGCCACCAGCAGAAAGCACTAACAGGTGTAATTCAGACGAGGAAAGTGATTCCAGGTGGGAAATCTACAAGAGAAAAAAAATAAAGAGCAAAGAAAGTCACGAATGACCCCAATTCTATAGAAATATAAATTCATGAAATTCATGGAAAATTGGTTTTAATTGAGGTGAACTTTTTAAGACTTCCATGATGTCCTAATGAGCTATTTATCATGGATCATGGCTCACAGAGCTGGAATTCGCCTCATTTGCAGGACATACTTATTTTGGGAAAAGAAGGGATGTGCACAGTGTTGTATTTTCTTTGGGCCAAATCCTGGCATGTTTTTGTTTTTGTTTTTTTGTACACAGCCCTCAGTCAAAATGCCGTTTACATTCTTAAAGGGTCGTAAAAACAAAACCAAACATAAACAAAGAAAACTCCGCGGCTCCCCAAACCTAAAATATTAACTATCTGGCCCTTTATAGAAAGAGTTTGCTGACTGCTGGTTTAGATTATCCAAATTACAGGGTGGTATTTTGGGGGGGGGGGGGGTTCTTTCTTTTCTGTTGTAGATACAAAAACATGTTTAATTTAAAAAGCAGTTTGTTTTTCAGTTAAAAGCGCCTGTCTTCCTCAGGCACAGAATAGTGCTCATCATGGGAGTACATGGTAGGAGCTGACTTACAAATTCCACCGCACGAGCCAAGGATGAAAAGTGATGTCCTTCAGTTTGCGGACAAAGTCACCGGGCGCTCCCTGGAGCCTCCCGGCCACTGTTCTCCACGCGAACCGCCTCACTCTACCTAACAAAAGTGAGTTTCTCCTCAAAACAAAATTTTAGAAGCTATCAAGTTCTGGCATGCCTGGGTGGCTCCGTGGGTGAAGCGTCTGCCTTCAGCTCAGGTCATACTCCCAGGGTCCCGGGATCGAGTCCCGTGTGGGGCTCCCTGCTCAGGGGAGAGCCTGCTTCTCTCTCTTCCCCGAGCATGCTCGCTCTCTCTCTCTCTGACAAATAGAGGAATAAAATATTTTTTTAAAAAAGCCATCAAGTGTTAATGACTGGGCAGAATTGCTGGTATGTATGAATTTATAGCTGAAAATTTCAAACGGAATTACTCACAGAGCAATGCTTCTAAAACATTCGGAAATGGGGCTTAAGAGCGCTCCGTGCGTGTATGCGTACACGCACGCGCATGCGCACGCACTCTGGAAACCAATTAGGAACAGCCCTGGTCACGTGATCCATCAGCATTGGCTACTGGGGCCACTCGGGGCTTTGATTTGTAAATCGACAGCCACCATCACATAAGTGGTTTGCCTGAGGAAACAGTACGCAGCAGGCACTAGTAGGGGAGAAAACACATCTAGAATATTAATTCTTCTTTCTTCTCTCCAGAACTTCGATTCAACTCGCTGTTCGTGAGATTAGTGTGTCAAGGAACCTCATTTCCAACTCCATGAGATAGATAGATAGATAGATAGATAGACAGACAAATATATACAAATATATGGATATATACACACAGGAAAAACCTTCGCTTGCTGTTGCCACACAACTGGCTTAGAGTAGCCCATAATATTCATGCTATTAGTTTGCCTATTTCAGACGGTCCTAACACCTGCCCTGCACACTACAAGGTCCTGCGGCCGTGTCCCAGAGCATGGTTATTCCTGCAACAAAAAGGAAAAGCTGGCTTGTTCACTCGATTTTTCCCAGCAGCAAAATTCTGTTGAAACAGTTAAGTCATAGCAGTTGCTGTTACCCAAAAGAGTACGTCAATTTTGTCTCCATGCTCACCTGAAGGCAGTGGCGTTTTCAAAACCCACAGGTCTTTCCACTAAAGGCTGCCCAGAATGCCAGCAAGAGAAAACTGACTGAAGATTTGGTCAGAGGGCATGTCTACGCACAGATCCAGGAGCCAGCGTCCCCCATGGCCAAGCCCGGCTCACACAGCTGGCGGCCCCCAGGGCACCCTGGCACAGCTTCCAGGAGAGCTGGGGACCTGGGCCAGCTGCCCCGAGAGTCTCCCACTCTGACAACCGCCCCCCACTCAGGGTCTGGGCAGTGCCTTTCACAGGAGGAGCCGGGCGCATGCCTTCCTGGGTACTGGCCCTTCTAGGTTAAGTGTCATCCACATTGCAGAAAAATCAGCCGTAGGAGCCAGGGATGGCTGTGAAGGAAAGAGCCCGTGACGTGGGGACTGCACGAAGGAGGACCTGGATTTAGGCTGGCCTCGAGATGCCATCCCTTTCCAAACCTACAGCCGGTCCGTCCGCGGGCTCCTGTGTGCACCTGCTCTGTGCAGGTGCTGTTCAAGGTCTAAAAGCACGCCCTGTTCACAACGCCCTCGTAGAGGCCACAGCAAAACATGACCTGAGATCGTTCACAGACACAAACAGCCCCCGGCTGGTGACCTGCGCTGTGCTGGGGACAGAGCAGGGAAGGCACCCAGGAGCCCTGCCGGGGTTGTGATTTAGGAAAGGTGATCCGGGAGGAGCTCGCGAGAAGGTGACTCTGGAGCCAGGAACCTCAGTGCCCGGGTGTAAACGAGATGCAGGCCTCTCTTCCTCAACATTCAGCAACCCTGTGCTGCTAAAAATAACATTTCGTGTAGTCTTCCCCCAGACTGCTGATTTTTTACATTGCCAACACTGGGTAAAATTTTTCTGGCCTTTCTTTAATAACTCTAGACTGATAGTTGGGGTTTTCCAAGAGGCTGATGATCAGACGAATCCACTTATGTTCCCTCGCTTTAGAGACTGCCAGTCCCTCTTGGCAGGCACACACAGATGGGTCCCTTGTGTGTTAGATCATTATCACACACACGTGTCACTCTAGGACTTAGGTCACCCATCCCATGACACGCATTACCTTTGAAAATAAAAATGCATTTCAGTGCCTTAGTTGACAAGCATTTGTCATATGATGCTAGTTAAAATAATATTAAATGTATGGAAAAGGGTTTTGAAAATACATGACATGCCCTGGTTTATTTTACAGGGGCTGTAAAGTCATGCTAAATATTTTGATGTTTCCCTGATTCCATGTCCTGAGTATGTTCATTTGTCCCCAGAGTGTAATGTTCTGTGTTCCCCAGCAGATGGTGGTATTGCAGGCGGAGTGCTGGCCGCAGGCCGCATGGTCCTTCCGGTTCTAGACAGATCCCGGAATCATCCTCAGAGGGCCAGCAGGACCAGTGCTGAGCATGCCATCCTGCCCATGTGTCCTGCGGTAAGAATCCAGACCCCAAAGCCAGTGCCGGTGGCCTCAGGGTCACCTGGACCACGACAGAAATGGGAAGGCAAAACTCTTCTTACACCCCCTTCAAGTGAGTCGAGGTGCCTAGATGTGCAGATGTTCACAGGCACGTCATGTGGGTTCAGAAGGAAAAAGATGTAAATTGTTTCGAAAAGCAGGACAGCAGCAGCTGATGAAGCCCACGGAGGCGTGGGACCGGGCCAGCCATGCAGCCAAGCTTTGCTTGCCTGGATCTCTCGGCCGCTCCGTGGCTGCCCTGATCCCATAAATCTGTTTGCCTCCGTGATGGTTGGTTTGCGTGTCAAGGTAATGGGGCCACAGGATGTGCAGATAAAACATGATTTCGGGGTATGTGGGAGGGTATTTCCCTAAGAGACCAGCACTGAATTGGAAGATGAGTGAGGACGGCCACCGGTGTGGGCGGCATCATGCCGTCCACAGAGGCCCTTCTGCTCGAGCTCAATCACGCATCCTCTGCAAACAGCACACCTGGTTTTGGGGCCTTCAACCTGCACACCCAGCCTCCGGGCCTCCAGCCTGTGGGACACGGATCCCAGGGCTTCCCAGCCCCCACGACATGGGAGCCAACACCTCAGCAGAAATCTCTTTCTAGAAAGAGGTATGTCCTATTGGTTCTGTTGCTCCGGGGAACCTACGACAGCCTCCATCCTTGCTGAGCAGAAGTAACGAAGACTGGGAAGCATGCTGGAGGGCATCTTGGGACCCAGAAAGGAAGAAAGACAGATGGACTCTGACGGCAGACAGGGCAGGAATCAGACCCCTGTCACCTGGCCCAGGCGGGATCTTTGCACTGATAGCAGCATCTCCTCGTCGGTTTGCACACCCATAGTAAGGAACACACAGTGTGCTGCAGGCCAGAATACACACTATGAGTGTGTGTGTGTGTGTGCACGTGTGACAATCATCCACTGTGCACGAGTGTGTGCATGTGTGACAACTGTCCACCATGTATGCTTGTGTGCATGCATACATGTGCACATGTGACAATCATCCACCGTGTGTGTATGTGCATGACAATCATTCACAGTGTGGTGTGTGCATGCGTGTGCATGTGCGAAAACATGACAATTGTCCACCCTCAAGTCCTGGGCTAACCTCTGATATTTTTTTATTCTTCCATTTTGACTTGTAATTGCTAATTCCTTCCAATTTGGTTAAAAATCTAAGGGGTTTCTGGGCTGCCTCCCCTGACCCTCAGGCCCAGTCCTGTCCCTGCTGGCCCTGATCGCTGCCCCTGGGCGGGTCCTCACATCTGTGCTACCCCCCACCCTGCTGTTGCTCTGCAGCTTCTCCTCCTCAGCTCCCCCAGGACACAGTCAGACTCGATGTCTGCAGAAGTCACTTCTACTAATGCTGTTGTATCATCTCTCCCTTCCTGGAACCTGAATCTCTGATGCATTGACACCCTGCATAGGGGCGTTTGCACTGTGCCAGACAAATGATCAGTAACTAGACAGAGAGAGGGCGAGCCAGAGATTAAGACAGAGACACAGACACAGACAGAAGGAGACAGACAGAATGAGACAGAGAGAGACAAACAGAGACAGAGGCAGAGACAGAGATAGAGACAGAGAGACAGCAATTGCACTATTAGGTATTTACCCCAAAGATTCAGATGTAGTGAAAGAAGGGGCACATGCACCCCAATGTTCATAGCAGCAATGTCCACAATAGCCAAACTGTGGAAGGAGCCAATATGCCCTTCAACAGATGAATGGATAAAGAAGATGTGGTCCATATATATGATGGAATATTACTCAGCTATCAGAAAGAACGATTACCCAACATTTGCAGCAACATGGACGGGACTGGAGGAGATTATGCTAAGTGAAATAAGTCAAGCAGAGAAGGACGATTATCGTATGGTTTCACCCATTTATGGAACATAAGAAATAGGAAGATCGGTAGGGGAAGGAAGGGAAGAATGAAGGGGTTAAACAGAAGGGGGAATGAACCATAAGAGACTCTGGACTTTGGGAAACAAACTGAGGGCTTCAGTGGGGAGGGGAGTGGGGGACTGGGATAGGCTGGTGATGGGTATTAAGGAGGCACGTATTGCATGGAGCACTGGGTGTTATATGCAAACAGTGAATCATGGAACACTACATCAAAAACTAATGGTGACTAACATAATAAAAAAATAAATAAACTGTGGGGAAAAAAAGAGAGAGACAGAGAGGGAGACAGAAGCAGAGACAGACACAGAGACAGAGATAGAGACAGAGAGATAGAGACAGAGAGACAGACAGAGAGAGACAGAGAGATAGAGACAGACAGACAGGGGTGGGGGCATCCATCCTCAGGGCCGGAAATCAAAGGCTTCCGCGTCTCTAGTTACAAATCACTCATACATACCTTGACCTCTTTTGAAAAGAATACGACAAGCAACATCAAAGAAAACTCCTTGATTGTCAATAAAAAGGGTAAGAAATTAACAATAAAGGTTATGTCCCGCAAAGCCCCGACCTCCTCGCACAGCACAGGCCACCACGGGCCTTCCCATTTGTCCCTGGAGAGCAGCCGCCAGGAGGAGGGAACAGCGGGGAGATTCAGAGCAGGGCCCGTGGACAGAAAGGGCCTTTGTCCGTGGGACTTTCACACACACACACACACACAGACAATGGACACTAGCCTTCTGTGTCCCTGTTCCCAGGATTTACAGAGGGACATCTGTGACAAGAAAGACGGGGTAGGGGGGGTTGGAGGAAGCATCTTGTGCACAGAACACCGCCTGGGAAGTCAGCGATAGCACAAATGAAATCCTTCCAGGAAAAGGAAGCGAGGGCAGAAGAGCCGAGAAAGCGCACACAGCAGAGGAAGCTGTCACTGCCAAGGCAGAGTCCACCCCCCCCAACCCCCCCAACCCCCACCCCACCCCCCCCACCCCCCGCCATGGAGACTCAGCGCGGTCCGGTGCCCACTGCCTCTGAATGCTGGCTCTTCTCTCATTGTTCCCAACCCCGCGTCCCAGGAGCTGGCAGGGCTCTGCAGCCCAGACTGCAACTATGGAAACCAGGCCTCTGTGCCATTCTGGCCCCGTGGGGGCACCAGTCCCGTGGCGGGGGTGGGGGGGTGCTGTGCACCCCGCAGTCTGCTCCATGCTCCACGCTTCCTCTCCCGGTCAGACCGATGGACAGACAGACGGACAGAAACTCTGATTCTAGAACGGCACACGTGACCCCCTTGGGCTGTAAGTCAGACGGAATTACCCCTTGAATCAGAAAAATCACCTGACGTTTTGAAGAGTGAAAACATTTTCTAAACAGCAACAGCCGTGGGGCAGCTCTTGGGCTGAAGGAGAACCGAGGTCTTGACCTCATGGGCCTGGGAAAGCCGTCTGAGGGGAGGACGCGTTGCTCATGCGCCAGACTTTATGTCAAGTTCCTCCCACGTTATTCCAGAGGCACTGTTGCCTAAAACCCAGGGGGAGACAGGGCAGCCCGCTCTGACCCGTGCAATAGTCCTGAGCCGGTCAGACCACGCCGGATGGTGCCGAAGGATGGGATGTGTATTTTGATACATTATCTTCTTAGACTGCTTGCACATGTAAGCTCAATTGTATCATTTCTGCTCACATTGTAGAGCATTTCCAGGTCATGGAACAGAAGCAGGAGGAAATGTTTTCAGAATGCATTACAAAGGTTAACATCTAATTTCCAGAGAAACAAAAGGATTTAGATTTCGATCTCCCGACTCAATCAGCCTGAGAACTGCAGAGCTCTGGGCAGGTAACAAGGCCACCCGAACTCGGGGCACTGGGACCCTGGATGGAACTCCACACCGCCGCAAGCCCACAGGGCCGGGTCCGGGGAGACTCCCAGCCCCATGAAAACCCTGTGAGAAGTGTGGAGCTGCCAGGAGAACTCACCGTTCAGCCAACACCTGCCTAGAGCGTTTACTGGAAAGGACTCAGAACTGGGAATGCTTCCTGCCGCCCTGGGACGTCTGCGCACCTCCCACCCAGGAACATCATCCCCAAGGACCCCAGAGCAATTCCTCTGAAGGGGAACCATTCAGAAGGACCTCTGAGTCCCAGTCTCTGCAGAGGGTGGGGTCCTAACTCAGTCACTCCCCACGTTTACACTGGCCCGCCATCTGTGGTCAGTCCCTTGTGCCTACTCCTCCCCCACCCCTCCTCCCTCAGTACCATGAAAATGGATGAAAATGCCATCACTTCTACACAAACACTCCCTCTGGACCATCAGTAGTGACAATACTATCTGTTGTCACCACTGTGATGTCCGGCTGTGACTGTCTGACATGCCTCAGAGGTTGGAAACTCAGGCACGCACACCCGAGCCTTTGATGGGCCTGGCAGGGGGTGGGGGTGTGCAGTGGCCCCGAGGTGTCTCCTGGGCTGTGCTGATAAGAATATGGGTACGTGACCAGTGACGTAGCTGGTAAGGACTGGAAGCCTGCTTTCCTGTGAACTGAACTGAATTCTTTTTTTTTTAGATTTTATTTATTTATTTGACAGAGAGAGAGAGACAGCCAGCGAGAGAGGGAACACAAGCAGGGGGAGTGGGAGAGGGAGAAGCAGGCTCCCAGTGGAGGAGCCTGACGTGGGGCTCGAAACCCAGAACAACGGGGTTTATGGGGTGCCTGGGTGGCACAGCGGTTAAACTTTTGCCTTCAGCTCAGGACGTGATCCCAGCGTTCTGGGATCGAGCCCCGCATCAGGCTCCTCCACTATGAGCCTGCTTCTCCCACTCCCCCTGCTTGTGTTCCCTCTCTCGCTAGCTGTCTCTGTTAAATAAATAAAAATAAAATCTTAAAAAAAAAAACGGGGTTCATTTCACAGGTTTGGGGGAACGCAGTGCTAGCTCTCCTATGCATTGCACAGGATATGACCTGTGTTCTGTGTGATTCACGAAGACCTTTTGTGTGCTTTGCGGTATTTATTGTATCTGAAGTCTCATGGGGACACCTGACCCCACCGTTGCCACTTCTCCAGTATTACATCCGAAGTCAGCACCACCATTCATCATCACTGGGGAAATGGTCCTGCTTAACTTCCAATTTTTATTCTCTTTCCTTACATCTGCTTTTGTTTTTTCGGGTCATAGGTAAGTGTAAGAAAGCGTATGCTATATTCTGACGAATTTAAGGCTTACACTCTTCTATCCCTGAGTATGCGAAGAGGATTCCTCTTCTTCTGTAACCTTTCCCCCACTTCCTCCCGTGCACCTGGGCTTAGTGCTGGCCCCCCGGTTACAAGCTAACAACCTCTAACTGTTCATTGTAGCACATGGCTGCCTCCTGCTTATGGACTTGTGTGACGGGCTTGAATGTGGGCTCCTACAACTGTACGCAGTACAAGAACAAGTTTCAATGTAGAATTTCATATATATGTTCATAGTTCCTTTTATAAAAAGGACTTGACAATACACTGAGAGATTAGAGAATTTATACATTAAATGAACAAATACGAAACATGCCATTGGTTAAACTGCTAAAGACTAATCCCCAAAAAACAAACCATCAAGAAAAAAAAATTAATGGATTTGACATTCAAGTTAAGGATTAGATTACTATTCAATACAAAATTCCCACCCACCCCCCAAAATGCTCACAGATGAGAGAACACACTTCAAATCTCTAAAATACCCCTAGAGGCAATATCTCAAATCTACGAGAGATTATAAATCAACAAAGAAAAATACACAAAGAAGGTAAACCAGTCACAGAAGTGGGCAGTTAACAGGTACACAAGGGGATCTCAATCCCTTAATTGTCAGAGAAAAGCACATTAAAGCAGGAGGTCCTACTCTCCTGTCTACTGGTGAGGAGGTGGGTAGACGTGGGGTGCCCAGCGCTGACGGGCAGGACACCATGCCGCCACCCCACAGAAATGCCCCTGGGCTTGAGGGACATGTGATCAAGATCCTGCCCAGGACATGGACTGTGTGTAGGAGCCATTCTGCAGCGTGGGAGCCCCTGGGGGGCTCCTCCCAGGAGGACAGCTGGGTAAGCATTGTCAGCGGTCGGTGAGGCTTGGGCAGAGATGACGTGCACGAGAGCACGCCCAGGAGGACGGAGACCAGGCCTGGACGCCGGTGTAGCCAACAGCAGCCATGAGCATCCTGCCCCGTACTGCTGTCCACACCACAGCCGGTATAGATGTGGGCCACCCACATCACAGACCCTGGGATCAGACTCCACTGCTACCTAGTCACCAGGGGCCCCACAGGGGACCGTCCTCACTCACTCCGCAGAATGCGGCAGTGCACAGAGCCAGGCAACGCACCATCCCAGCTGCGGGGTTGGGGGCAACTCCTTCCTCACTTCCAGCTTGGGGAGGCGAGTCACTCGACAGGACAGCTGCTCCAAGAGGGAGGTGTCGCGGCGACAGGCATGACGAAGATCACTGCGTGCAGCAGAGGACTGGCCAGCAGTCAGCAGCCCCGGGACCAACACAAAGTAACAGAGGCGGCTCTTTTTAAACGTGTGAAGACAGCGAGAAAAGATCAAGATCGATTAAACACGCACACTGAACACCTCTGCGTATCTGCTCTCAACGGGACACACCCAGGGACAGGCAATCTACAGGTCAGCGGAGTGCCGAGCCTCAGCCCGGGCAAAGCGACGCCAGCAGGACAGAGCAGGAAATCCGAGCTCTGGGGTGCACTCACCCCCGTGCCCCTCGGGGAGCACGGGCGCCTGAGCACAGACGCGGAGAAGCGGGGTAAGGGAAGAGCTACCCACCAGACGAAGACAAGAGCACAGTAATCTGATGTCACTGGGTTTGGGGCAGATTTTCCTACAAAATGACCGGGAGCCTGCTTGCTGAAGGAGGCATCCTCTAACTGCTTGTATGCTTCTTACCACTTGCCCTGCTGATCTCACTCACGCGTAGAATTTAAGAAGCAAACGAGCAAAGGAGAAAAGAGAGAGGCAAACAGAGAAATAGACCCTTAACTGCAGAGAACGCACTGCTGGTCACCGGGGGGGGGGGGGGACAGTGGAAATAGGGGTGGGGATGAAGGAGGGCACTCGTCGTGATGAAAAATAAAATAAAGTAACTAAACAGAAATAAAAACTGCCCTGAAAGGAATATTGAGTGGGAAATATCAAACGGCTGGTCCAGGGGTGTGTCTGATGACAGAGTGTCGTCTGTCCGGCACGGGTCCTCACGTGACCAGGTCTCTGCTTCTCCATGCCTGGCAGTGGGGCGCTCACACCCGCGCTCTCCTGCAGGGCTCCCCACTCTCTCCTCGGGGTCTTAGCAGCCACCAGCCACATAAACGCGTGTGCTGAGTGCCCACCGGCCTCAGGTGCTGACGGAGAACCCGGGGTCTGGGGAAGGTAAGACAGGCTCGCTCCGGTGAGGACAGCAGACTGGGACATGCCGGGCTGAATAATGACAGGAAAGGCCCAATTCACGGGATAGTGATAAAGGCACAATAACAGAGCTCTGACTAGCTGCTAATAAAGCCATCAGAGAAAGCAAGGCCTTCCCAGTGAGGAGACCACGGCCAGGATGCAGGGGGAGGGGGCTGGGCTGCTGTCGGAGGCCTTCTGGGGAAAGGGAGATGATGAAGGCGGGAAGCCCTGGGGAGACCAGGGGACAGAGGCCCAGGCAGAGGGGACCCCAGTGTCAGTGCTGCGTGGGGAGCAGCAAGACAGCAGAATGCCTGGAAACAAGGGAAAGGCAGAGAGGAGGCTCAGAGGGATTGGTGGGGGCTCGACTGTGGTGCCTCTGGGCCAGGGCTGGAGCCTGCGCCCCAGGGAGGGGTGTGAGCATGCTACCAGAGAGCCTGAGGGGACAGTGAGTGGCCATCCCAGGAGGGGCGTCCCTCAGACAGGCACTCAGTGTGACAACAGCCGAGGGTCAGGTTCACCCCCTCTGCTGATGTTTAAAGTCCTTGCTAGCCCAGCCTTTCCACTCAGCACCATTGCAGTTCTAAAGGTGGCAGGGAGGCGGGTCCCGGATGTTGGGCAGGGAGCTGCAAGTCCACAGGAAGGCCGCCAGAGGCCTAGACACTCGGCCCAGCCGCGTCTGTGGAGCCCGGCCAGGTGCCCCGTGCAGTGAGGGGTTGGGTGGTGCCCCTTGGGGTTCACACGCTATCCACCCGGGGGGGGGGGTGGGCAGGGCCTCCAGGCTGCTGCAGAGAGGCCGTGCAGGGCACAGAAGGGCCTCCGGTGGGCCAGGGGAAGGACAAGGAAGGAACCCCCACTGACAGGAGAACAAGGGGGTCCTGGTGGAGCCAGACCGGTCCCTGGGCCCTGTCCGCCTCGGGGACCCACGGGTGGTGGGCACTCGGTTCTGTGTTAATGGAGGCGCAGCCGGGGCAGCCCAGAGCTCAGGGCTGACCTTCAGAACATACAGTAGTGGTTGCTGAATGACTGAATGATCAGTGAAGCTCCAGCGAAAATCCTCAGCCAATCATCGGAGCTCAGACTGGAAGGCACAGCAGGACAATTCCCCTGGTTCTCCTGGATCCCCATTTTGCAGGGAGGAGGCCGAAGCACGGAGGAGGACTGGCGAACGTGTCCAGGTCTGCTGGGACCGTGGGCCAGCCCTCATGCTGTCTGGCCTCAGACACGCCGACTTAGCCCGGGAGTGATAACCACATGAAAGGGGAACTTCTAGTTCACGTGCCGTCCCTGCGCGTTGCTGAGTGTAGAGAGCTTGTCATTACCGATGTTCATACACACCCTTGACCTTAGGAGCCGCTGGTCAACGGCTGCTGGGTCACATCCTGGGAAGGAGAGCACGTTGCCTTCTTGGTGACGTGGGGGTTCCCTCTCTGTCTATGAGACGCTGGTCAAGGAGGGCTGTGGGCTGCTGGCGGGGTTCACTGCGGTGCCCCCACACCTAGAACAGACCTGGTCTTACGAGGTGCTCGATCTTGTTGAGTGCACCAGCTGGTCGACACAAGGGCAAGGTCTCGAGGCACTTGGATGGAGAGGCCGTCCCGGGGTCACATTGGAACTAAGCCCACTCTGCTCAGGGCCGAGTGTGGGTTCACTCACACCTGGATGGCCGTGGAGGGGGCTGTGGTATGCCGATGGGCAGGCTGTCCTGGGCAGGGGGCCTGTGGGGGCTACCCCCAGAAAAGGGCAGCTTTCCTAATTTGCAGAAGTCAGGTGGCTCTGAAACGGCCTTGCCGTGTGAGTGTCACCTTGGAGACCATAATACGCTGACCCTACAAAATGTCTGGGAGGAGTGAACAAGATAATGTGTGTGAGATGCCCGGTATGGCATGTGCCTGTAGACGTTCCCGCCATGAAAGCTGTTCGTTTCAACGGTAAAGTGATCCCTAGCTTGGTGCTTCTCAACGCTTCTTCCATCTCGGTAGCTGGCTTCACACAGATGGTTTGGTAGAAAATGTAAGTGGTTGCAACCTGTTTTGGGGAGAGAGGCCACCTCAGCTTCAGTTCCCAAGTCGATTTACGAGTTGGCTCATGCCCCCTTTTGTCCCAGAATGATTTCGTGTGCGTTTAGGGTCACCTACGATATGACAGAATCTCATGAGTTTCACCCAAGGCAACAGAAGGGAAGGAATGAGGAGCAAGCAGGTTAGTGCCCACCAAGCAGCAAACAGCCCAAACCTGACTGTGAACCTTCTAGCACGGTGAGAATGAAGTCACACCACTGACACCTGCCGGGAGCTAAAATCTGACAAACTGACGGGAGGAATTGGGGAATTCTTAGTAGGAGGACACGAATATCAATGTTGTCATTTTTCAAACAATTCGCAAGAAATCTGGCTGGGGAAGTGGGCTGCCCTGCCCCTCTGAGAAGGCTATTCTAATTAACCCAGCATTCCCTATAATTACGCAGTGATCCCTGCTGGCTACGGAGCTCTAAATACTGCATCGCCTTTGAGGAACAACTTTTCAAAAACAACTGACCAAAGCACAAAACAAATGAGTGCTACACACAACATAGAGGGATCTCATAAACATTGTGCTGAGTGAAAAACACAGGAAGACAGAAAAAAGCAAATGCTGCATGCTTCCATGTTTACAAAATGGATCTATAGTGACAGAGGCAGGATGGTGAGTGCCCGCAGCCAAGGTGTGGGGTTGGGCAGCAAGGGAGTCGGACGGAAGTCTGCAGGCAAGGAGTTGCTCCATATTCTGTGCTGTAACTCCACGGACACCGATATCCGCATACGTATATATTTTGTCAGAAGTCTTTGAACTGTATACTGAAAATGAGAGTATTTGGTTGTGTGTCAGTTATATCTTAATAAAGTTGATCTTAAAATAATACATAAATTGAAAACTCCTGTCCACACAAAAACCTGCACGCTTTATCTGTAATCGCCAAAGCTTCCCAACCAAGGTGTCTTTCAGCAGGTGGATGCATATCTGTGGCACATTCAGACCATGAAACAGTGTTTAACGCTAAAAAGAAATGAGCTATCCAACCATGAGACCATGGAGGAAACTTAGATGCACACAACCAGTGGAAAAAGCCAGTCTGAGGCTACTTACTCTGTGATCCCAGCTCTGGGACCTTCTGGAAAAGGCAGAACTACAGACACAGTAAAGAGAGGAGTGGCTGCCAGGGGATGAGGATGGAGAGGGAGGGGTGGAGATGGAGAGGGAGGGGTGGGGATGGAGATGGAGGGGTAAGGATGGAGAGGGAGGGTTGGGGATGGAGAGGGAGGGGTGAGGATGGAGAGGGAGGGGTGGGGATGGAGAGGGAGGGGTGGGGATGGAGAGGGAGGGACAAGCAGGCAGCACACAGAGGGTTTCAGGTAGTGAGACTCTGTGTGACCCTGTCACGATGGGTACATGTCATCACACATTTGTGCAAACCCACAGAGTGTGCCACACCAAGAGTGACCCTGATGTCGACTGAGGACTCCGGGTGATGACGACGTGTCTATGCAGGTTCTCAGTGGTGACGACTGCCCCGTCCAGAGGGGATGCTGGCGGTGGGGATGCTGGTGGTGGGGGAGGCTGTGCAGGAGGGGACTGCTCAGTTCTGTGCTACATCCACAGCCAGAAGCGACAGAGACTGCTCCTGCCAGGAAGGGCCCCTGCTGTCCTCAGGTGCGGAGATTGCCTCTGATTTCCCAGCCCAAGGTCACAGGATTTGGACACTGCAAGCCTTGCTAACCATTCGCGATTCCCTTACTAGAATATAAGCGGGTTATAATAAAAAGCTCTTTCTTAGAGCCTTCCTCCCCCACGCGTGGTTTGTGATGAAACAACCTCTCCAGGGCCATCCAAATATGATAGCACAGGTGGCATCTGCCGTGACAGGTGCAGGACGAGGGGCCAGCCCGGGGAGATGTGTCAGCAGGGAGGACAGCGCTGAGGGACCTGGGCTCCACGGGGACCATCTCATCGTTCAGGCCCCAAGCGCCCAACACCGCCACGAGCACCTGCATTACCAGTGGTGTTTGTTAAAACGCAAACTCCGGGCTCTGCCACAGACATCTTAAATGGGAATCTCTCATGTTGGGACCTAGGAATTCACATTTTTTAGGAGGTCCCAAAGTGACTTGCCCGGACTCTGAGGTTTGAGGTGCTGTGACCCAGTGGGAGCATGTGGCGGGGATTTGCATACACCTAACCCCGTAAGCATTCTGACGGGTGTTTCAATCGCAGGTTTGCAAATAAGGAAATGTGACCATTCCGTGGAGTCGCGTGTCCCACACATTCTGTTAGCAAGGGACAGAACCATAGTTCAAAATGAACTGAAGACGACCTCCTGCCCCTGTGCTTTTCCGCTGGGCTCCAACCAGCACCAGAGGTCAGCTTTACGGAGTTTAATGACCAACTGTTGGGGATCAGCTGTCGATGATGGATTCCCACGCTCTGAAACACTCCAGTAATGGGCTTCTAGCGTGACTTCCCTGGGAGACGGCTGTGTGCATCCAACCGCTAACTTTCTGTTGCTGGAATGTTTAGGGACATCTGCTCAGAGCCAGCAGTTCAGTCTAAGGCAACACAGGGCCCAGATCACTGTCCTGTTAGCACCAAAGGGCAGAGCCTCCAGCCACCAGCAAAATGGGTCCCCAAGGAAGGTCCTCAGTGGGCCGTTATGGTCTCTCAAGAATTGAGCGCCATGAACTTTCCTCTGCAAAACCAGATTTCACTTCATCTCTCATAAGTGGTTTTAAGAAATCCTCCTTTCTCACGGGGCGAGAATCCTAGACCAACCATATGAACTTTCCCACATCCTCCATGTGCCCCAACTTTTGTTTTAAAGTTCATCACCTCAGTCTGCAAAGCCCATGTGTTTTGTGGCATTACATCTAATTTAAAAGATGTGAAAATCCAAGAAAATCATTCCAATCTAGTATCGAAATCCCAAAACTCAGGGGGGAAAGTTGCAGCTGTGGAAAAGTTCAGATTAAATTCTATTGTTGCAGGAAAAAAGGCCATAAGGGAACTAGAGATGGCAAGCTCCGTCTGGGAGCTCCTCTGTCCACCCTTAGCCTAAGGATATTCTTTTAGCGACATCCCCCATCTCCCCGCCCCATGAAACAATATTTTCAAGAGGAAAAGAAATAATTTCTTAAAGAACCCCTACAAATTAACAATGACACAGATCCATGCTCATGAGGAGGGCAAACTGTAAGAGGAAATGCTTGGGTCTACAGACTTCCCATTCCTAGGAGGCTAAATGAGCATGGAGACCCAGAAGGTGTGGTTGGCATGGAAACCACCACTGCCACCACTTGCAGGCGGAGGGGACAGGTGAGAGGGCGGAGACGTGAACAGGCACCTAGTAAGTGTGAAGAGACCCCCGAGCTTAGACGTGGGTGCTGGAAGGACCCTCGGGAATCATCATACTCCTCATTCATAGATGGGGAGCCGCCAGCGCAGGCCTCGCAGGGCTGGAATCTCCGCAGCCCAGGTGAGCGTGTTTCCAGTTTCCGGGGGCGGGAGGGCGCCTCACCTGGCGCTCCGCTCTGCAGGGTGGGGGTGTCAAAGGGGGGGACGGGGGCAGACAAGCAACCACTACACAGATTCAGGAGCACTAGCATTTCCGATGATTTATTTCATCTCGGCATAAGCGGACAGGTACAAGGTTTCACAGCAATTGCGCCTGGGTGTGAAAAACCGAAGCGTTAACAAACACATTCCCTGCGTACAGCGCCAGCGGGCTAACCCGGGCTGGGGGCGGGGATGGCGTGTCTCTCACCGACACCACCGGGCAGTCTGTTGGGAAGAGCTCTGGAGGAGCTTGCGTCCCCCAGAAGAACACCCGCAGCCCGCATTTCAGCTCACTGCCAGCCCGTTCACCGCGCGTGAGAGCCGCGAGCCCTGCACCGGGGCGCGAGGGCACGGCCTCCCCATGCAGCCCGGCAGGTGCAGGGCACGTGCGGGCAGAAAGGCGGATGAAACCGGAGCGTGTGCGTGTCTCCCTTCCCAGCGCCATTGCTTCTCACGAACACCATCGCACAGGACCAGCAAAAGGAAGAACGCTGAGTTTTTTTAATGCCCAAATACAACATTTTGTAAGCTAGAGAACCATCTAAAGTAAGACAGAACACAAGCAGCACTTCTGCCTACATTTCGCCCCGTGCAGGTGTTACAGCGGGCGGTGGCCGAAACGACCTTGGCTTTAGGAACCACAGCAAAGGACCTCAAACACGTCCCGTTTCAAAACCGTTCACAGGAAGTTACCCAAGAGACCCGCGGATGAGCCAGCAGTACTGAAGCCGCACCCGAAGCGACCGCGGAGGCGGATGGCTTCATCTCTCCGGCGTCTGCAGCAACACCCAAGGCAAAGAGTAGGAACTGCCGCAAACGCGCGGCCACAGCGTCTGTGTGTTCTCCTAGAGGAAAAGAAAGAGGTGCCACCAGAGACGCAGAAATCCCATCAGCAAGTCCCAAATCCAGCTCCAGAGAGCTGCCAAGAGTCAGGTTGTTCCCGGGACCAAGAATAAACGCCGGAAAGAGGACATCTCGAGCCCGTGTCTTTGGGTTTCAAATGAACCTTGAGGGACAACAGGTTGTCAGCCAAACAGGATGGAGCTTTTCTGTGCACTGCAATCCTCCCTGACAAGACCTCCGCTCTTTCACATACGTGGAAACGTCCGAGTGCAGGGTTACCTTTATGAGAATCAGGGATGGTCCTGCTACACACATGAGGTCCGCCTGCCTCTGACACATGGTCACCACGAGTCCGTCTGCAGCAGAACAAGCACCCGGTGAGTAATAATGGTACAGTATTCCTACACCGCGCTGGATGCAGACTCGGAGCATCAGCCTGCACATGCCAAGGCCCCTCCTTGGAACATCAGCGGTCGGGGCAAGTCGCAGCAGGGACTGCCCACCCCCACCCCCACCAAGCAATCCTCCACATCGCGGCCCCAGAGAGGTGGCGTTTCTGCTTGCGTACCTGGTGCAAACCTTGTGGCTACAACTCCAAATAGTGGCCCCAAAAGCAAAATAAATTGGTCCCGATGGCATCTGTTACTATGAGGTATTCCTATTTAGAAATAAGATACACACTATTCTATGTCCTTTTACCTATCCTTCCGTTTCCCTAGGCTTCCTCGTGTATTCCATTGGGACAAACCCCTGGAGCTCCAAGGCCAGTTCCTGCAGGACTGATGCCATGTCCAGGACTGGCCTTTGTTAAATTAAATCATAAAACAATACACAGAACTCCAGCTGGGCATGTGATGGGGAGGCTCTCTGCACCTGCCACCCAGCACGTCCCTGTGGGGACGAGTCTGCTTTGGAAATCCACCTCCACAGAATTTGTTTTGAAACGGTAAACATCGCAGGAATGATTTCTCAAGCAAAATCACAGTGATAGTATTTTATGAACTTGAGATTTAAGGAATGAAAATATTAGCCTGGTTCCATTTCATATAAAAGCTTTAGCATAAATATAGTAACATTCTAGAGGAAAATGTGCTATGATACAAGGCGTACGTTTCTTTAAAAGAACATTATTTGTTTCCTTTTGCTCTAACTTCTCTTTCTACTACTATTTCTGCATTCTACTCCTAGAAGGCCAGGCAATCTGAAGTCTGTCCTTCTTTCCTAAGAGGATGAACCAGGCTGCCAAGGTAGCCTCTTGGCTCGTGAGCAATCATGAGCAACCACACAGGTCACCAAACATACGCTAACTGAAATCGTAAATTCCATTCCTCCGGCACATGGCTAAAGATGCAAGCTGGTCACGTCTGAACATACTTCGCCGATAACTTCCATAATCACAGACTCTTTAAAAAGCATAGTTTATTTCCCAATGACCCACTCTTGCTACAGAGATGTCAACCCCCATCGCTGGATTAAGAAGTGAAGAGTGGTGGGGGTGCATGATTTCCTCTAATTAAGTGCCAGTGACTTCCAACGTGTACTTTTCCTACCACAATCAGGAGACGGACTGGATTCAGAATCCGGACCGGTTTGCCTCTATTTGTGAGTATGTACTTCATCCTTCAATTCAGAGTAAATAGTAACCTCTGTCTACGCCTATTTGGCAGGCAAAGTGTTATAACAAATGAGAAACATTTTATTTGTTTTTAATGCTTGTGACCTTTCAAAGTACTGAGTTTCACGCTAATTCTTTCAGGTATTTTGGAACTCAGTTAGAAAAATGTAGTCTACTTGCTAACGACATTATAAATGTGTGTTATTTCCCCCTATGTCAACTCTACCACAACATGCTTGTAGAGATTCATTTCCCGCATCAGCATTACCTAATACATACTTGGAACATCGTAAGTAGTGGGTTCCAAATGTGCCTACATGTTTGTCTTTAGAAGTGTCAAAAAGAGTGCTTTTAACCTTCTTCTGGGGGGGGAGGGGAAGGGGTAACCATTTCTTTGAGCCCATTATAAAATATGAAGGGGGCTGAGCATGCACAGGGTACCTGACAAAGTTCCTTTTAAAATAGACAAGCACCCTTGTGGGTCAGCTTTTCCTATTCATGGTCTGCTCTCTGAAGGAAGAGTAAATCATTACTAGAACATCGGACATAAGTATTAACACCCTTTAACTTAGAAATCTGTAACCCATCTAAGTTGAAAGGTGAGCTGATCTCCTCGTGAGGGGGGAGTGCGGCCCACTCTGTGGGATCTGCAGTCGGCAGGGGAAATCCTTCCACTGCTTGCTGGACAACAGACATACTGTACCAAACATCCCACCTTTCATACTTGTGAAATCTGGACCTAACCCAACCCACACTTGAACATAGGATGACATGAGCCTTTTAACTAAATTAGAAAAGTTTTAAAAGCTCTACGTATAGGTTATGAATTTAAACCTCAAGCCAACAGAAGTGTGGCCTTCTCTCAGTGGCTCACCGATATAGTTCATGGTGTCCTATTTCAGGGTCTCCCCTGGGGCGCCGTGGCCCTGAGCTGTGCTCGCAGGGCCTTCTCCTAGCGCAGTGAGGAAGCTACTGCGCAGACTCACGTCTGGCCGGCTCTCCACCCCACTCGGGAGCGCAAGTGCCCCCCGAGCACCCCGGCTCGCCCGGGCACACTCTGGGACCCACCCACTGATCCTGAGGCTTCATCTTCCAATTCCTTCTCCTTCTCCCTCAGATATCCCGTGTCATATTTGTAAGGTTACTATTTGCACACACCTTACGTACTATGCCATTGACCCCGTAAAGCAAAGCAGCGCAAAAAGGAATGCAGAATAGGGCAGCAGACCTTAAAATAGCATTGCGGAAAGTCTTCAAGGCCCCACGACAAGATTCCAACTTCAAAGCGTTTAAATGGTCCCCGTGGACAGCGCCCACCCCAGGATTCTCTCCTCGCCCTCCCGCCCCTCTACGCAGTTGGATCTCTGCCCACGGGGGCGTCCCTGAGGGAGAGGCCCAGGTGGCCCCTGCCCACCCTACGCGGCGCCCTCCTCAACTCGGTCCGGCTTCTCGGGCAAGTTGAGCACAAACGGAAAGAGCGCGCCTCGAACGTCCAAGGGGACGCGGAGCGGCGCGGGTTCGAAGCTGCCGCCTTCGCCCGCGCCCACGTCCGCGCCGGGCTCGCTGTCCTGCGGGGGCACGAAGCGCCAGGTGCCTGCGCGGCTCACGCAGTAGATGGTGCCGTCCAGCGCCACGCAGCGGAAGGGCTGCAGGCTGGATGGCGCGCCTGGGGGCCGCAGGTGCGCGGCGCAGCGGCTCCACTGCTTGGCCAGACAGTGGTAGCGGAGTACGCTGACGCCTCCGGCCGCCGTGGCCGCCGCCTGCGAATCGCCACGGCCCCCGCCCAGGTCGAAGCGGTAGATGAAGCCATCTAGGGCCACCATGGCCGCGGAACGCTCCCTACTGCTGCTGCACGGGCACTCCTGCCACTCGTCGCGCCGCGGGTCGTACTTGAGCAGGCGATAGAAGAGAGAGCCCCCGGACACGTAGATCTCGCCGTTGCAGGTGGTGGCTTCGTGCGCTACAGCGAAGGCACCCCGGGGCAGCGGCGCCACGGCGGCCCAGCGGTCGGAACGCGGGTCGTAGCGCTCCACGCTGAGCAGGCACTCGCCGCCGACAGCGTACAGGTGGCCGTCCAGGGCCAGCAGCTGCAGCTGTGAGCGCGCCTGGCGCAGCGGCCGCACGGTGCTCCAGCGGTCGGTGGCCGGGTTGTAGCAGAAGACCTGGTCCGAGGGGCGCGCGCGGCCGTCGGGACCCGCAGGCCCCACGCCACCGGCCACGAAGAGGTAGTTGTAGAGCACGCACAGACCGCAGCCCCGCGCCGGCGCGCCCTCCGGCAGCCGCGTCAGCTCGCGCCACTCGCCGGCCGCCTCGTGCAGGCAGTAGACGGCGGCGTCGCCCCGGCCCTCCGAGTCCCCCGACGGGCTCTGCGGGCGGCTGCCCGCGCGCTCCCCGCCCGGTCCCAGCGCGGCCGCCAGCAGGCGGGCTCGGCCGGCGCGCAGGCGGCGGCGCAGCAGCAGGTCGCGCTCAGCGCCCGACAGGCGCCCGAACACCGCGGGCTCGCGCAGCACGTCCAGGTAGTGGTCGCTCATGAAGCGGTAGGCGGCGTCGCGAAGCTCAGCCAGTCGCTGCCGCTTGGCCGCGCTCAGCACCTCGTAGCAGTTGGCCAGGCTCAGCTGCGGCGCCACGGCATCGGTGGCGCGCTGCACGGCGCACGGCAGCTGCAGGCGACGCGCGCCGGCCACCACCTCGGCCACGTTGTCGGGTCGCACGCCCGCCATGCGCCCGCTGTACGCGTAGGCCAGCAGCAGCCGCAGCGCCGCCCAGCCCACGCCCTGCACCCGCAGCACGTCCCGGGACGCGCGCGCGCGGAAGTAGTCGCTGCGAGCCGCCAGCACCGCCTTGTGCGCCCGCAGCCGGCGGCCCGACACCTCGATGACCAGGTCGGGCTCCCCGTGCGCGGGCCCGACGCCGGGGGGAACTGGCGCGGGGTCCCCGGGCTCCTCGGGGGACAGGGGCTCCTCGGGAGACACGAGCTCTTCCAGGGACGTGGGCTCCTCGATGGACACGGGCTCCTCGGGGGACACGAGCTCTTCCAGGGACGTGGGCTCCTCGGTGGACGCGGGCTCCCCGGGCGACACGAGCTCTTCCGGGGACGCGCGCTGCGCTGGGTCGCCGGGCTTCTCGGCGGACGCGGGCTCTTCCGGGGACACAGAATCCTTGGGGGACGCGAGCTGCTCGGGATCCCCGGGCTCCTCGGGGGACGCGGTGTCCGCGCTGCCGACCTCCCACTGCCGCTCCACCACCAGCGGGCCGCTGCGACGCGAGGGCGGGGAGGACGCTGCGCCCTCCGCGGCGGAGGCGCGAGACTGCGGCGGGGAGTCGTCCCCGGAGCTGAAGCACAGCGACGCGCTGAGACTGCAGGGTGTCTGCGCGTCCGGCGGCTGCAGGCTGCCCTCTCCCGGAGCCGCGGGAGTGCCGCCCCGGCCCCCGGCCTGGCCGCACGCTCCCTGCGCAAAGGCGCCCCCGGCCTCGGCCCCGCGGCCGTGGTCGTCCCTGGGGTAGAGGGCGCAGGGAGGCACGGGGTTCTCCATGGGAACGCTTGCTCTGGCCGCCGCCGCAGCCGGACCCCCGCTCAGCAGCCCACCATGACCGCGCCCTGACTCAGCCTGCTCAAGGTCGACTGTTCCTCTGGGGCCCTAGCTGCACGGACTTTTCCTGGCCCGAGATCAAATTTCACTTTTGTGTGCACAGTTCCTCTGGCTCACACACGGCTCCCCTCTCCCGCAAGGAGGAGTGTGTCGGTCCTGTGTGCACTCTCAGCTGAACTTCTGGAGGGCAGGCACGTCAGTGTTGGCTAGCCCAGTGCCAGGGTCTCCGTGGCTGCTTCTCCAGGCCGGTGCATGGATGCTTCCCTGCAGGTACGGCCTCCCACGGCCTCCCGGGTTCTCCGCAGTTCCTTTGCAGCTCTGAGCTACCCAGAGCGGCTGACAATCCCCGGCAGGCCCTTTCTTTCTGGGCTAGTGTTCATCACTTTACTTTTCATCCCATCTGGCCCATCGCTGCGTCCCAGGACAAACAAGTCCAAGGCAGGCTGCCTCTAAACTTCAGAACCGGGTTTTAACTCCGTTTCCTGTGGAGCCCACGCCATGGAACTTGGTTTTATTTTTAAGACTCCCATTTGTGATTCGGGTTTCTATTAGTCTTCTGTCCTTGCGTCAACAGCTCCTGATGTGTCTGCATCCACACTGTTCACTCCCCGGGGAGGGGGGTTTGTCCATAATTCACTTGCCAGGTGGGTGTTAGTAAAACAGGATTACTGCAGGAGAACTGGCTTTCCTCACTGATCCGTCAGGAGCCTCTTCCTTTGTTGGAACATCAGATGTTTCCATATGGTGTCAGCACACTCTTCTCGTTCCTGTTTGTGGGAGAGAGAGAGGGTGTTTGAGTGTGCATTTTTCAGTGGCGTTATTGTGTGTCATGGGGTCTACCACACTCCCCCACCACTGCCAGGTTAGGGGACTCACAGCGGGTGGGAAAGGGGAGTGTGACCCTTCACTGCGGGACAGTTTGCTGAATAAGATATACAGAACACCTTAGGGATTTTTTTAGAAGTGCCCTCTCCTTGTTCCTGCCCTGTTTATGAGGCCCATGAAGGAGAACCCAACTCAGGCAATGGGCTTTAAAAACATTGGGTTGATCCAAACAAAATTGCTTGTTTTGTGGGTAAAAAAGCAGTCACATATCAACAAATTCCTAGTTTCAACTTAATGGGGTGTATATGTAAAGAACGTTCGGTGAGAAAGCATAATTAACCTTATTAATTTTATTAATATGTGACACTTTCCCTACAGTCTTTTCCAGTCGGTTTCGAAAGCAAATATTTGGAGGAAGGAGCTGAGAACACTTCTCTGGAGTTGGTCTCAGAGGCTCAACTCCAAAATTTGTTTGCTCATTCTTGGAATTGTGTCTCTGAAAAACCTCAGAGAAGCAATTCTCCAAATAGCCCATGTGCAGCAAAAGAAGGGCCAAAGCAAAAAAAAAAAAAAGTGGAAGGCAGATGTGAGCATGATAAAATATAATCTTTCCTAAATTAGGTTTTGCCAAACCTAATTAGGCAAAACCTTCTGAGACTCCCCAGCCTGAAAGGGGTCTTAGCAGCCTAACCATGAACATAAGGGGAGAGTCAGATTGTGTTCCAGCTTTCTAAAGAAGAGAATACAGGCAAGAAACACACCAAGTACAGCTTAGTTTTATCATTATTAGGTGGGATGTTTTAGCCTCTCAAATGAGACGGATGATTCTTAATCAGCTTCCCCCAACATCTCCTGATTTCTGCCTATTCTACTGACGACGGTTCCCTGACCCTTATAAATGCTCAGGGTTGAGCGTATATACCTGCTTGCCCTTGCTTCCTGCTGCCGTGTTACCAAAAACGCTTTCCCCTTATTTTAGCAGTGTCTTTGAGTTGGACATTCAAAACATTCAATTCTCCCTTCCCCGTCCTCTGTCCTCTCTTTTCCAGAAATGTAACGGTAACCTCCATGGCACATTCCCTGTATGCAAGGCAGTGTCCAGACGCATGGAAATGCCGGGTTAGGAAATGCTGAGTGAGCTGAAGCCTGGCCTGCGGGGTGTGTGGGTCGTGGAGGAGGCCAGCAGGACCAACACGCTCTGTGTTTACTCAGCTGTGCCCCGGCCCCGCTGCGATGCCATCCGAACTGTCCCGAGCCGCCATGCCCAGCAAGGTGGCCGTGAACGCTGGCGCACAGCGAGGGAGGGCGGCGACGCGCTGGAACGCTGGGAGTAGCCTATACAGCAAAGCTCATGGCATCGTCCCAAGGACGCAGTGGTGCTTTCTCAGTCGGCGAGGTCATTCGAGGGAAAGTCTGATAAAGCTAAGACATACCAACGTAACTTACTCAAAAATTCATAGATACAGAAAAAAGGTTGTCAGAGTCAGGGGTGGGAGAAATGGGTGAAGAGGGTCAAAGGGTAAGTATATATGTGGTGCGTATGTGTGTGTGCGTGCATACACGCGTGTGAACCTTAATGTCAGAAAATCAGAGAACTGGCTGTTACTAGGCTCGTTCTTTAACACTTCTGTACGCCACACAAGACCGTAGACCCCAGAGGACTAACCTAGTGTTTTATTTCTTTCTGTGGCCTGAGAAAGGGTCCCAGAACTTCCTGGCTCTTTCGCTGGCTTGGCTCGTTAGAATGAATAAAAACCCAAGAGTTGTCTTCATGTCAATCATCACAGACTGAAAGAAAAGGCGTAGGATAGGACACATTCTTAAAGCTTCAGTTTGGAACTCGGTGTTTTAAAAGCCCTACAGAGCCAGGCTGGTCAGGTGTGTTTTGTTGTAGGTACGATGAAGCAGGAGCCGCAGCTCCACAAAGAAACCAACATAATCCAAAGAAGCGGGTGGTCTGACCACTGGAGCGGTCCAGGGGCCTCCAAGAGACAGATGGGGTTCTCATCGCAGCCAACCAGAGAAAGAATAACACTCAATCATCTCGAAAATCATGCCTCTGGGGTTCTTATGACGATCCCACTTTTACTTGCCAACACACATGAACCTTATGAAATTGTGTCCTTTTGCAGGAGATTTCCAGCAGAGGTGGTTTGACTCCGTCCCACTGACGCCTCTTCACCAGGCGCCCCGTGCGCCCCGGCTGGGATTAGAGCCGGTCACGCCAGCCTCCCTGCGATGGAGCCGAGACAGCCCCTCCCAGCTCAGCCACACGACCAGCCCTACGCCCAGCAACCAGGTCAGGAGTCCCTGTGCCTGTCCAGCCGGCCAAGGTGATGCCACGCACACATTGTCAGGGATGTAAGAGCCTGCCGCTCTCCAGTCAGGCACGGTGACGCTGAGTTGGGAGCTGGGAGGCCGACCCCAGCAGTCCCTCCACCGGGGAAGCTACGGTCCCCAGCTTGCAAGCGTCTGGCCTCGTGCGAGGCTCACCCACCACCTTGCAGAACAAATGGATCCGATTCCACAGGAGAAACAAGGACATTAGGCAGAGGAGCTGTTTCCTTTTTCAAATGGTGTCAAAGGAACTCAGCAGGAACAGCCCTATCTTCCCTCCCCCCAGAATGACCACTACTGTGATTTCACCTTAAAATAGATGGGGAGGAGTCAGCCCATCGGGCGTTAACAGTCCTGAGACATCAGCAACTCTGCTAAGACGCTTCGTGTCACATTTCTCTGGATTGGAAGTCAGGGTTTCTCCCCCATTTTGTGGTTGGTTCTAGAATCAGAATTCCACGAAGAGGCCCCTGGAGGACTCTGGAGGTTGCAGGTCCTGGTCATTGGCAGTAACTGACACCCCCTCTGTGATCGTGGCCTGGGGAAGGCTTTCTTTCCCGAGTGGTCACCAGCAGGCGCTGCCCCGAACGCCACTTTGGGGGCTGCTACGTCAGAGGGTAAACGGAGTCCTAGCATATGGGGACGTGTCAGGGGGGAGATGGGGTGACAGTGGCAGGCTTTCTTCTTGACTCTAGTTAGAAAATGTTTCAATAAGAGCAAGTTTTATTTAAATATAATTTATGTAGCATTTCCCCCTGAAGGATAGGAATCTCTTCTGGACCTCATAAATACCTAAAGAGACTTTTTAGTTTCTTTCCATGAATTTCTTCACTATTAATAGGAATTTTTTAAAAAATGATTGTGATTTCCTAATGTGGACATTATGTATCTAATGTGGGTATTAGTTTATCTAAAATTAAATATGCTTCCTTATAATATAGGTTGCTTGAAAGAATCTTCCTTCTAAATTATTATGGTCAGCTTTTTTAAAAAAAATAAAGTATTTGTTAATAGACTAAGGAGACTCATCTGAGCTTCTGCGACACGGAGCAGATTTTGCTGCTCGTAAGGAATTCCTTCTGGGTGTTGTCCCCGTCCTGCCCAACCTGTTCCATAAACATCTCCATCCACACCCCATTAGGTCCCAGAGTCCCTGGGGACAGCACCTGCCCCATGCCCACCGTGTGCCTTCCCCAACACCAGAAAGACACCGTTCTCCCAATGAACAGCCAATAGTCAACGTGAGGTTCATTAACAAGAAAGCCATAAATACAAGAACCAGCATCATGTCCCAGGGACTTGTAGGGAACCTCAGGAATTCTGTTGGATTATAAAACATGTTGATTTGCTTCAGCTGTTCATACAAATATTGCTTTTCAAGATGATTTCTTCTTCGGGCCCCAATTAAAATGAGTGGGCAGTTTCAGAAGGGCCTTGAGCAGGTGGGTGGGGAGGGCGCCCAGGCTGCAGGCTGACCGCTGCTCTTCACCCCCGTGCCTGGTTCACATTTCCCGAGTACTCTTCATAGGACAGAGCAGAGTTTTAGGAGGACCGTCAAAATGACGTGTGCAGAATTACAAAGTCCAAAGCTAGCCACGGGGAAGCATCACTCACAAAACAGGTCTTCATCTGGAAACGCAGCCCATCAACTCTGCTGTTTGGCTGCTAAAAGCAAGTGGTGTGTGGCGTCTCGGAAGACATGAAAAGTGGTAGCCCCCAGAGTCTGCCAGCAAGAGATCTCTAACAGGCTTCAAGCATGCAGATACTCCGTGAGTAAAGGGAACCTAAAACCAATATATTCTGTGCAGTTTAGAAATGACAGGGTGGCTCGTGACATAGTTTGCGGGGTAATTATATAATTAGATGACTATGTGGCTGCCCTTCCGTAGGTCAAGTGACATTGATTAGAGCTTATTCCACCAGACTACAATCTATCACTTTATTTTTTACGAAGGACATTCCTAAAAGACCAGATGAACTGTGACATAGCCTCACTATGTACCGGGAGTAACGAAATGTGATAGCTAACGTCGCCTGTCACAGGCACGGCTCTCCTGTGCGAGCAATCATACAAGCATGCGAGGCCCTTGCTTTCACTAGCTCCGTTCTGCAGAAGAGGAAATGAGACGTGAGGCAGCCTCACCAGCGTCGTGCAATGACTCACGCATGCAGCCCCTAAGTGCCAGAGCCAGAACTGGAATCCGCACCCTGGCTCAAGGGCACACGCCGAGAAACACCAGGTCCCATGCTTTGGGAAGCGCTCGGTCCCTCACTAGCGCTGACCGCGAGGGAGGGGACTTCAGCTGCTTCCACAAACTCAGTGGACTGAAGCCTGCGCTGTCTTCCCGAGCCCCGTCCGTTGCCCAGGGCGACCTGCCCACAGGGTCCTAGAAACTGGCTGCCCCACCCAGCTCCGAGAGTAAAGCAGACAGACGCGTGCGGGCACCTGCTCGGAGTGCTTTTGCGGGAGTTATTAGGGCAGTCACAATCTTTGTAACTTGAAGGGGCTGAATCTTCGGCGGGGAATAATGGGAACAAGTAATCTTACTGGGAATTTCCTGAATAAAAGCTTTCTGTAATAGCTATTCTTCAAGTCCAGACTCCAAGGCTGGGGAAGGAGGCGGTGGGCCAGCTGTTCCAAGACACTGCGTCCTCGTGCATGTTTGTACCTCAGATCCCTTGCTGACGGGGGCTCCCGTGCCCCAAGCCAGCTCTGTCGGCATTCGAGCTACAGTGCGCCTCGTTGCCGAGCTCCGGCTCCAGGCTCCATGTCTGTGGGGACTGCCCACCTCGCTTTCCCGTGAGGTGGTGTGGTCTGTGTTCCCAGAGAAGGTCTCGTATTAGTGCCACATAGGTTCACCCCTTGTCTGCCGTGCACCCCCCTTTTCTAGAACATGAAATTCGGGACAGAAGACTTCATTACTCATTCTATCCTTACCACGGGCTCTCCAAGGGCAACCAGCAAACATTTGATTGGTGAATGAATGGACGATGTTAACCAGGGAAACTAGAAAAACAACTCTGAAAACGTCCACATGTAAACCACATAAAACCAAGTTCTGAAACTGTACCAAGGATGACGTATGTTACAGTGTTATCAATGAGATAGGGTACCACTCAGAACAGCTCTCGAAAGGGATTGGAGGTGATCTCTGGGTGTTGGTTTAAAGATAGGCTTTCTAATCTTCTATATAACTATGCTGAGTTTCTGTATTTTCTAAAAATGCAAATATACTGCTTTTATAATCATAAACAGTTGTGGGTTTTAAATTACAGGTTTGCTCCAGGCAGAGTCCAGCACATAGCTGGCCTTCCCCGTGCCTCGTTCAGCAGTGCACGGCCTCAGGTCGGCTCTCTGCCTGCAGTGACACAGCAGCCTTCGAGCTGAACAGAAGGAGAAAGGGCCCTGCCTCAGTGGATCAGGGAGCAGAAGTCAAAGGAAAGCTTGTCTTCAGCAGAAGAAAAGGAAGCCAACACACAGAGCAAAACCTAGGAGCTGGATCAAGCCATGCTTACAGCCAGCTTCACCCTGGGGCTTCTGAGGTATGTGAGCTAATAAATTCCATTTGTAACGTAAGCTAACTTGTGTGGGATTCCCATCCCTGGAAACTGCAGTCATTCTAACTAAATACCAGGACCCACGTCATGGCGCTGCCCTGGGGATGACCTGGGACGTTTGTAAAGAACTCAGCACAGCACAGTTCCTGCCCCTGGGAAGTGTGCACAGGTGAGGGTTCCCACCCTGGCCAACATCACAGAGAGCCCAGCAGGACCAAACGAACACTGACAATCCCAGCCGTGTGTCCAGACAAGCCCCCAGGGCCATCACGGCAACTTCCAGGTCCATGCTCATGACCCACACACAAGGACAAGTAGGGCAATCATCAGGGTCCTGATGGAGTAAAGGAGAAAATGTTCGATGCTCAGAAATTGCCAGTTACTAGTCTCATAAAAGCAAAAAACGTAGCAACAGACCCAAACCACAGCACAGTTTTCCCTTTTCCCATCTCTGGAGCATTGAACACGTGGCCTCAGAAAAAAATGCCTGAGATTGTTCTAGCTGTTCCCCATGCGAGCTGGCTACCCAAGTCCGCAGGGATAGCTTCCTGCTGGTCAGGAATTCAAGACGGTTGGTGGGAGCCTGGGATCTCAGCCTGAGGTGCCGTGCTTTGCTGACCTGTGCCCCCCACTCTGTGGGCAGCTCGCGGTGCACTGTGCGGAAGGCCATGCAGTGAGGGGGGTCTCTGTGTCCGCACCCTAGGCCTTCACCAGTTACTGCCTGGTGGGAGGGAGTGAAGCAGCGTAGAGAGATGAAATTTACATTAAGCCAGCTGGACAACCGGGTCAAAATTTGTTGAATGGATTTACTAAATGTTCTGCTTTCTTCCTCAGATCATGGATTTTTTTTTTTTAGTTCAAGAGTTCTGAGATACACACCATGTTAGAGCTCCAGGGTGCACAAGACGTTCCTTTGTTGGTGATGTAATGACCACACTGGGAAGGAGAGGCGGAAGGTAAGAGCCACCTTCTGCGGCTCAAGGGAGCGCTGCGCCTTCACATGCCACATGCAGCGTGATCAGAGGGCCACCGGCTGCCAGCTGCCCCACGGTCCTGTGCGCACCCGAGTCCCTGGCTCACAGAACTGGAAGAACACCTCTGTGCATTCTTTCCAAAGACAGTCTCCAAGCCAGAGGAGCGCAACGTCTGCTCCAGGTTTCCGCAAGTGCCTTCGGAGGGCAAACTCAGAATATGTTGAAATAGAAGCATTCGTCTGTCCTTGTCGGTCCAGATTCAAGATTACAGATTTAGCCAAACATACAGCGTGAACAGTAAGGTTATAGACAGAATCACCGAGCACCTGGAAAGAGGTGCATGAATTGCAAAACTATGTTGCAATATTAGCTAGGAGATGCAATTCTGAGCAGCATGTGGGTAAACTGACTTTTCCAAAGTAAACCTGTTTTGTGTATCCCCTGAAATCAAGCTGAGTGTCCCACCAGTGATGGGAAGCTGCAGTCAGAAATGAGAGACTACCTGAGCCAGATTAATCCCAGCTCTTCCCAGTTGTTCCATCTGTTAAATCCCCATGGATACCTCAACGCCGATAAATAACTGACCATCTTCAGTCGTTTGCCTACAACGTAGCAGGAAGCGTACGAGGTACCAGAAAGCATCTAGGAACCCAGCCAATGTGGTCCCAGCCCCCACCGAGTTCGCGGTCTAGTGAGAAGGCAAATCCCAAGCCAGTCTATGAATTCCAAGGGAATGACAAACTGGTGAGTGCCGTGAAGGAAACACACACGATTCTGAGAGAACGATGGCTGGACCAGATTTCTACTCTGGCATCAGGAAAGACTCCTCTGAGAATAGGGAGTGCTTGTGTAACCCCGAGAGGAGTCATGGTGAAGCAGGTAGCGTGGAAGAGCCTAGCTAGAGGGAAATCCTCGCGGTGGAAACAAGCCTGACCAGTTCTAGAAACAGGAGGAGGTTGGAGGCACTGGGGAGCCCTTCGGGTCAGTGGGTCAGCGGGGCCCGCCACGCCCACGGAGCCGCAATGTCTCCGTGACAATGGAAATCCCTTGATGGCTGGTGAAGAAGGGAAGGGAAGGTGACCTGATGGTAACGTGATCAGTCCTGTGCTTGAGAAAGATTGCTTTGTGCCCCTTGCACAAAAAGAATTCACTAAGTTGCTCTTAGACTGAGTTTGGATCTGCCAAGACTACTGTACATGTTAAAAATGAACTAGATTTACATGTATCGCTAAGAATACATTTCAAAAACACAATTTTGAATTGTTGAGGGTTGGCGGTTTGTAGAAAGAGACTGTAATACCATTTACATATATTTTACACACGAAGAATATACTGTATGTTTTGGGAATGTGAAGAGGATAGGCCGGGATCGGGTATTGAGGTTACTTCCCAAGGAGGAAGGAAGGAATGGAAGCTCCCACTGACTCGGTATCATCTGTGGTTGTTGTTTGTTAAATGTAAAGCATAAAGGGCAAAATGACAATGTGTTAAATCTTTTTAGGGTACACGTGTACTTCTTTCTATTACATTGCTCATGACGTTTGAAATATTTCACAATTGATAATCTGAGAAGTTAAATGGCTACCAGTATTTACCAGTCAATGAATCTAGCTTAGTCCTGAAAATGGATGGAAGCCACACAACCTTAAACATTAAGTAAGTGGAGTTCATCTTAAGGGTAGGAATCCCCTTGAGTTACTTGATTCCTAGTGCTGGGATCGTTAGTTGAATCACTGATTCGGGATGCTGAAAGTTCCAAAGGAACTGAAATTTGGCAAAATTAAATAAAAACTCACATTTTGTCATCTGTAAAGTTTTAAACTCTTGGTTTTATAAAAGAGAGCCTTGTCCAAGATCACACACCAGTTACCTACAGAGGCTAATTAAAGCCTATGAAAGTCCCCGGGCACCCCAGGCCGCTCCGTCGGTTCAGTGTCTGCCTTCAGCTCGCGCTGGGGTCCTGGGATCGAGCCCTGCATCCTTGTACCCTCCCTGGCACCCCTGCATTCTTGGGCTCCCTGCTCAGCAAGGGGGCCTGCTTCTCCCTCTGCCTCTGCCCCTCCCCCCCACTCTCTCGAACTCTCTCTCAAATATATAAAATCCTAAAAACAAAACTGAAAGTCCCAACCCAGTGCCTTTTCTACTAATGTCACTTGCTTATTTACTGTTGTTGGTATGAATTGAAAAAGAGGCGGAAACCCTTCTCTCCAGCTTCTGTTCTGCTCTGGTTTGGATGAACCGTACGGCAGAGAGTCCCATCTTTCCTCTCCCATGGCACCTGCGCCGTCGGCACATCTGCACGGGCCTCATCCACGGACGTTATCTCACTCCTGCTCCCTCCCTGACCACGGCAGCTGCCGACAGTGAGCGTGGACCCTGTGGGGCCTGGGGACAGCCACGCAGAGCCGTGCTTCTGCTCAGGGTCCAGGCCCACGCCTGGCAGAGAGATCACAGAGACAGACAGTGCAACGGATCCAAAGTCCTCTCACGAGGGTGAGTTTTCGAATCAAAGAGTGGCCGGCCTGGAGGGGAGGGCAGCTGAAATGCTAACGGACCTTGCAGTGGTATCTTAGCCAGTATTTTTGAAGGAGAAGCGAAGAACTGTGGTCTGACACGTCTGAGTTCACGAGTGTGAACAGGAAGACCATCTCCTGTCCAGGTGGTCCAGAAATCACCAGGCGCGAGTGTGGACGCAGGAGCTAAATGTGTGTAGTTCTCTCTTGAGACTGACTCTGAGGATCCCTTGTGTGATTATTTGCTGTCTTTGCAAACTCTGAACATCAGAATGAATATGGTTTATCGATGAAAGTCAGCAATGTCTTGATTTGTACCGCGTTTTTTCCTGTAATATGAGTTTGAAGCCAATGTGAGGGTGAGTTCAGGGCGAGAGAGGAAACTTCAGTCTCAGAACGATGATGATTTTGGAAAACAAACCCAGTCCCACTTTGCAAATGCCAAATACAGGGAGCCACCTAAGTTACTCTGGGGGACTGAGGCTTCTGAGCGAGCCGTGAGGCACCGGGCGGCGGCCCCCGCAGTCTGCCCAGTGTTTGGAATTCCCTGAAGACGTGGAAAGTTGCTGAGTGGAAAAGATGGTTTTGAGGCAATAAAACCAGGTGGTGGGGACCCTGGGTGGCTCAGATAGTCAGCGGGGAGCCTGCTTCTTTCTCTCTTTCACTCTCTCTCTGGCAAATAAATAAATAAAATCTTTAAAAAATAAAAACAAAAACCAGGTGGTGATGGGCATCTGCCCAGCTGGGCCCACTGTGACCTTTTGCTGTGTAAGCTGACAACATATCCTCACCGAGGTGACCGACCCTCAGTAAGAGCTGGGGCCCCACGCGGGGCGTCCCTTCCACAAACCCTCAGCCTCCTCTCTTGTAATGGAGCCTGCTTTTGGCAGCCACCCCTTCTCGTCGGGGGTCTCGGCACGCAGCCCTGCCCCTCACAGCCCAGCCCACAGCAACAGGAGCTCCTGAAAAGGGCTTTGGATTTTTATAGAAGTTTCCATCGACACCAGGACATACTGTGGATACCTCCCAGAGCGGGGGAACGCAATGCTTCACCAAACTGCAGCTACCGGTCCACCTTAGCTCAAGGTCATGTATCTGACCTCCCTCGTAGATGCGGGGTTGGGCCGTGGGCACCTGCGTGCTCCACTCTGTTCCCACGACCCCCGGATGGCCAGCTGCTTAGACAGCCCGACCACCTCGTCAAGCCCTCATCCAGCACGGCCGGTTTCCAGTGCCCCGGATGGAAACTCAAATCTCTGGAAAATTTCAGGACAAGGACTTTCCAGAGCATTCTCATTTGCAAAGCACTGAATAATAAACAAGGAATTTTGTCAATAAATTACATTATATTGCTATGCCATCATTAAAAACTGTGTTCTCAAAGTTTCCAAGCATTTGGGAAAAGGCCTCCATCACAATGCTGAATTTAAAGACCAAGATCACAAGAGAGCTCATGCCATTTAAAGAGAGAGGGGGAGAGAGAGAGAGAACACGGGGGGAAATGCAGGAAGAAAGATGCTGAAAAAAGTGCCAAAAAGTCTAAAAGGCTTGTTGATGGTGAGAAGATGTGTGACTTCTTTTTTCCTAAGTTTTGGTGTCTTCCAACTGGCTCTCCTCAACATGTACTGCTTTCAGAATCAGAAAAATCACACACGCACCCCCCTCTCTGTCCATGTGTGTGTGCATTCACGCCCGTGTGTATGTGCTTATGTGACCACATACGTGTGCGTGCGTGTGTGTCTGTGTACAAACGTACAACGCCAGGTCCAGTCGGGCCCCCGAGAGGAAGGGTGTTCAGGGAAGAATTCAGTGAAACCGAGCCCACGCTCCTCATGGCCAGGCTCTCAGGCACATTGTCCTGAAGGTGATGTATCACTTTTAAAAGTCAAATTCTGATACATCTCAGGCCTGATTTGGGCTGTAGGTTTGCAGGGAAAACATGTTGGCATGAAGCCTGCTAACCCTCCAAGTGTCCAGTCTCAGAAACTGTCCCCACACTCAGGACGTCAAAGACCCCGAGAGCACCAGCTCCCTGCCTTTCACAAAACCAGGAGAAACTGAGCCCAGAGGGGCCAAGCGACTGCCCGGGGCTGCACGGCTACGGAGCTCAGGGGTGGACCGGAACCGGGGTCCTGCCGTGCCCTTTCACTACGCGGCACTATCTCGAGTCCAGGAATGTGAGACAAATGAAGGCTAAGATGCAGCTACTTGTAAAGATTCCTACAAACCCCACAATGGTCGGTGCACAAGACCGCCCAGGCGACCAGCGGATGTGGGCAGCAGACTGGTGGCGTCACCCCAAAAGCTCCCAGATACTCATCTGCTGGGGCCGGCGCCTCTGAGAACAGGCAACAGAACAGTGAGGAAAGATGCTGCCGCACCTTTGCGCCTCGTCCGCTCGCCGACGAACGCCTCCTGCACGTGTCGGGGCTCCACGGGCAGGGACAAGTGCCTCTCAGCTCACACTCCCGTGTCAGCAGACCCCAAGGCCACCGTGAACCCACAGTCATGGCCACGTCTGAGCAGCAAGAGACTCTAGACTCCAGTGTCCCTAACAAGGCCCTGGGGCCCCGCGTAGGGACACCCTGCTGAGCCAGAGGCCATAGGCGCCTGGATTCCTTCAAAGCTCCCCGCTGGTGGGTCACAGCCTTCGGTATATAGACTGGGCCTCTTTGTCCTAGCTCAATATTTCTCCTTGAAATATGTGACCCCTCCAGGAGATCTTGTCAATAGAGTAAATAATATGAGCGTTTACGTTAAAATGAATCCCGGTGATGTCTGTCTGCACGAACGAAATGAAGATAATTGTTCTTCCCACCCTGACTTCTTTAGAGTGATAATGCACAGGGCTAGAATTATTTCCTCTTATTTCCGTATTTAGGCAGAGTGATTCCCCTCCCCCCCGGAAGAGCAGGAGTGTGCACAGGTGAGTGGCCCGTGCCACGTGCCACATGAATACATAAGACACTGTGACATGAGCTGAAGCCCCAGTCACACTCGGCGCTGGCTACCCTGCCCCGGGATTGGTGGGGAGGAGCTCCCCTCTGCACCATGAACCCCTGCCGAGTGCACGGACACAGCATCCTCCCGGCAGACGCAGCCCCCACACCTGAGCTGCCCAGGGCTCTTTATCAGGGTCAGCTTCTCGTTCACTAAGTCATGCATTCATTCACAAACATATAATAATACAAGCCCACCAAATGCCAGGCCCACTTGTAGGCCAAGCCAACCACGGGAAACAGGACACGAAGAATCCTGGCCATGGACCCCCGTTTCAGCAGGGACACGTAACCTACATCAGCCCCCCCAAGCCCACTGAATGTGACCCGCAGGACGCAGGTGCAGAACCGGCGTCGTGGGGCTCCTGGTCCTGTGAGGGCAGTGACAGACACCCCCCGACCCCCATCACCAGGGACCGAGTGAATGATCACAGATGAGGGACGGGCTGTGGAGGGATAGGCCTGCTCTGGTGCCTCCAAGAACCCACCATGGAGGAAGCCCGGTGTACATGGGGGCAAAGAGGCGGAGCGGGACTTGAGAGGGAGACAGGACGGATCATGCTGCGGTCCCCGCACGGAGGGAGCTGCCGGTGGACAGCGAGGAAGAGCAGCTGGACCGATGCACAGGTGGATGGCTGTGGCACATGGTCACTCCCTGCACCCCCTGTGGCATGTGGCCCCATCGCTGCAGCCCATCCCACGCCATCCCCACCAGGGGAGGCTGACTCCCCCGAGCACCGGTCCTCCTGACCCGAAGCAGCTATGGGGAAGGGAGGCCGTGTGCAAATGGCAGGGCAGCTGCTCCTGGTTCTCCTCCTCGGGGGACTCCCACCTTGGATTCCCGCCCCACCGTGGAAAACGCAGGGTGACGCTGGAGTGCCCCGCAGGAGAGGCCACAAAGACAACGGGCCATGCCCCGCTGTCAGGGTACCCCAGCCCAGGATTTGGAAGGGGGGAAGAGCCGTCCCTACAAAACACTGCCCAGACTGCCGACCTGTGAGCAACATAACCGCAGTTGTTATGATCGAGGATGTTCTGGAATGACTAGGTATGCACCCCACACGGGTGAGCAGACAGCCAGCAGCTCTCCAGCCACTGTCAGTGATGCTTGGGGGAGGCCTGGCCCATGCTCTGGGAGCCCCGTTCCAGGCAGCAGAGAGGCTAGCAGCCCGGCTGGCCTCACTGAGCAGGACAGCCTCGGGGCGGTTTCCAGGCAGAGTTTTCTTGGTGGCTTTGATGCCATGAGAGGGCACGAGGATGAGGAAGGAAGTGTTCTGTTCTCAAGGGAAATCTGGAAAAAATACAAAGGAACCAGGCCTTGCTGGGGGCTGGGACCAAACATAAAACCAGCTCTTCTCCCGGGCCTCTCCAGGACTGCCAAATTAAGGAGCTTCGGGGTAAGGATCACACCCGGGGCGCACAGACCCCTCGTGAGGGCCTCCTAAATATCAGGGGTGTGCCTCAGCCAGTCACGAGGCCGCGAAGGCGCTCGAGGGCAGGCCTCGCAGACACGGTCAACCGCAGCTCTTAGGAATTCTCAGACTTTTCACAGCAGCCCTGCAGGAGTCCGAGGTGGAGAAAGGAAAGGTTCGTGTCCATGACCTTTGTGAGCCCCACAGATGCACAGAGAACCCCCCGCGCCTGTGAGCCCGTCGTCACACGGGAGGAGCTACAGCCAGTGCAGACGACGTGCGCCCGAGACGGCACGAGAGGAAAACAGGAAACGGGCTGAGAAATCCATCAGCGGCAGACACCAGCCGCTTCTTACGGAAAAGAAGGACGGCTCGGAGGGGAGAGCCAGGAATCTAGAAGGCAGAGCCAAGCGTGATGGAAACTCATGCCCAGGAATGAGACTGCAGCCCTTTCCAGGAACCGCCAGCTCAGCCCGGCAGCAGCGCGGGTCGCCACGGGCCAGGCCACTGTGTGCCTTCCCTGTCCGGCTTTGGAACAGGAGGCTGCGGGGGTTCATTTGGTGCATCTACGTGGCTGGGCCCCAGGGCCGGATACTCCCTCCAGCACCAGTCTACACTTGCTGTGAACATACTGGTTAGAAGGGATTCACATTTAAATCCGCAGACTTGGCTAAGGCAGATCCCCTCCCTAATGCAGGGGGGCCTCATGCAGTCGGTGGAAGGTTCTGAAGGAAAGGCTGGGGTCCCCCAGGAAGAGAGAATCCTGCCTCCGGATGGCCTTCGGGGCTCCGGCGGACGCACCAGCTCTTCCCTGGACGGGCTCCTGCCAGGAGCCTGCCCTGCGAACTGCACACCGGCCAGCCCCACGATCGCAGGAGCCACACCTTGCCATAAATGAACGTCTCTCTGTCCAAATACGGACATCCTGCTGGTGCCAACACAAGCGTCTACAGCTTTTGTCCTATGCCTGCCCATCACTGCTGGTGGGTGTCCAGGGCAGACAGCGCTCCTCTTCGGTGTGTGGATCTTCATAAGGAGAACGTGCCGCAGGAGTTGTACCCAGGACTAGTGCCCAAGAGGACCTGATTTCAACGATGAGGTCCCGGAGCCTGAGCCCGACGCCACAACAGGATGAGATTTGGGAACTGGATGTAGGAGTCGTGTCATTGCACGTGGGAGGCATAGGAATTCAGAGGCCAGAGGGCGGGCTGTGGCAGATGCTATTTTCCGAAGATGGCCCTGCATGCATGCCATCCAGCCAATCTTCTTACAGTGTGACAGGATACTCCTCCACGGAGGTGAGGTCCACGTTCCCTCCCTGCCAATCCGGGCGGGCCGGGAACCGCATCAAGTGATGCAGTGTGACTTCTGAGCCTCGTTTAGGAAACGTGGTGCAGCTGGCACGCGGCTCTACCCGCTCAGGACATGGTCCTTAGGAACCACGTCCCATTCCCGCGGCGCTGAAGCTGCCGTGCGGGGGAGAGCCCCCTGAGCGGCCGCAGAGAGACAGAGCTGCTCCAGGGGCCCCACCTGCTTCAGCCCCCACCCGTTGGCATCAGGCCAGCCTGGACCCCAGACACCAGAGGTCAAGAGCTTTGGGGCAGTTCCAGCTATTGGCCTTCAGGCGAGCCCATCTCATGCTGGGTGGCACAGAGGTGAGCTGTCCCCACTGAGCCCTACTCAGACTGCAGAACTGTACGCAGAATAAATGTTCGTGTTTTAAGCCACTATCTTAGTCCACTCGAGTTGATATCACAAAAATACCGTGGACTAAGTGGCTTATAAACAACACTTATTTCTCACAGCTCTGGAGGCTGGGAAGGCCACGATCAGGAGGCCAGCATGGTTGGGTGAGGGTCCTCCCAAGTGGCTGACTTCTCACTAGGTCCTCACATGGCTGAGGGTGGAAAGAGGGCAAGCTCACTCCTATCTCTTCTCATAAGCGCACTAACCCCAGCCAGGAGCACTCCATCCTCGTGACCTCCATTCCCCGCCCCCGCCAGGCCCCAGCTCCAAATGCTATCGCACTGGGGGTTAGGGAGTCACATATGGCAGCCCCTACGTTTGTGGGAGGGGTTGTGGAACAACCACACCTAACTACAGCAAGGATCTTGCAACCCATTCAAAGAACTGTGAGTTGCAGCTTTGACAACGGGAAGCGATTCACCACCCAACGTCGTCAGCCTTGTGTTTGCAAATGACCACTCTGACCACTGTAGGAGAAACTGACGAGGGGGGACAAGAGTGATGTCCAGCACCCCAACCGGGGATGACTGCCACCATGAAAGCAACAGGTGATGGTGGCTCAAAGGTAACAGGGTCAGCATGCATACGTGCAAAGGACTCCACAGTCTCAGACTTGATCATACAACAGTAATAATAGCATTGACATTGGCACTGTGGTCAGCTTAGGAAACACTTTGTATCATATAATGATTTCCCTTAATGATTCAGTAGCTCTCAGTTTTATAAAATTAATCCACATCCTACTTCATCAAGCCCTAAAGCATAAAGCCCCATCAATTTACCTAAAGGGAATACCACAATTAACTTCGTAATAACATTATATTAAGTTATAAACTACGACTCTCTGTTCCAGGTGCTCTTCCCTGGCTTTCCCTCAGTTCTTCTGTTTCCTATTCCTCACCATAGGGCCTTTGCACACAATTTCCCTGACCATCCTCCTTAGCCACTTCTCATCCTTCCGTTCTATGCTTTCATAGTTTATTCCTCTCCTTCGGAGCACTTGGCTGGGTTTGCTCCTCTACGTGAATTTACATGGTCGTATGTTTATAGACCTTATAGAGTCTAGGCTGCAAGAGGTGGGGGACTGGGTCTACTTCACTCACCATTGTATTCCCTGCACCTAGAATTGTGCCTGGCCCACGGAGGCACTCAATAAATATTTGCAAAAGAAGGAAATTAATTTTTAATTGGTCAAACATTGCACAAGACACGGAATGGCTTCAATTGCCAAGGCACTGTTTGTTTTAATATCCTTTCGAGCAGGAGCCAGGTTCTTGGCAAAAGATAAACTCCTAGAAGTTTTTATTTTATTCCAAAAGTTATTGCTGCTCTGAACTATTTTGCAAATATGCACTGGGTACCAACACTGTAATTTTAGCATAATTACAATAATTGCAAGAAAAAAAACCCAATCAGGGCCACAGTGGAGACGGTAATCCCTGGAACCCCAGAGAAGGGCAGATAGTACCCTGAGTCACCAGGGGAAGATGTGCAAAGTGGCACGATGCGTTTCTGATCTGCAAGCAGACTGCCCCACAAGGCACCTCTGAAGCCCATTGAAGCAGCCGTGCTCTTGGGTCACACGGCTCAGAGGTAGGGAGGCTTTGGGGCATTACAGCTGCCTAAGTGATTCCAGATTCCCTGCAAAGCTATTATTACTGAGCAATTTATGCTGTTGGCATTTAGAAAACAACAGAAATATGATTCCAGATGGAGGCGTTCAGAGCTTGGAGAGCCTCTGTTTTTCGGTACAGGAACAAAGACTCTAAAGGTACATTTTAAGCTGAAAAGAGACCTTTGTCTTCCCACTGCCAAAGCTGCTGCTAGTACTGGGACCTATGAAAGTGAAGTCAGAAGTAAGGGGGGCTGTCTGGAAAGATGTTCAGATATATCACCAAAATTCCAGATCCTTCCGTCCTCCCACTAACAGGCAAAGTGCTGAGAGTCAAGGTAAGGCCTTCCCTGAACGAATGCCCCATCACCAGAAAGGCACGATGACCACATATATACACAATTACCCGGCCTGCATTTAGTCTCAGGCTAAGATCCACAGCATTTAACTTTTTTCTCCCCTCCCAAACCAAGACTGCCTTAAATACAGGCAAAATCGTTCTAATTATATTATCAGCAATGTCTGCGCAGTTGACACTAAAAGCTCAAAAGACTTTCTATCTCATTAAAATTTTTGCTTAGTTATCCCCAGAAGACAGAGCTGGAATGCCAATTACCATAAATTTGCAGACAATGGCCTGTCCCCGGCAGAAATCTAATGGCAGGGGAAAGCTGTCTTCTGTGGGTTTTGGGGTGTGGAGAGAGGTATTCTAATAATAGGACGCCATTAGCTCAGGATAAAAGGCTCAAGGGCAACGTTGGCATCCATTAGGAGTTCCTAATTAGAGTCTGCTACTTAATGAGATGGAGGGAAGTGGCCAGGGAACAGGCCGGGAACAGGGCGAACTCTTCATTCCCTCAATGCTCCGGCGGGATGCACACGCATTTAAGACCTACTGGTCACATGCCTTTAGTGGTTTGAGCAGAAATGCAGCGTCCTATCAAATTGGCTTGCTCTTTCTCTTCTTAGAATAAATATGGGGGGGTGGAGATTGAAAATATGGTTTTGTAGGAAATTAAGAGGTGCTGGAATTATTTAAAACCTTCCTGATTTAACGCTATGGGAGCCGTCACGCCTGAGCTAGGGACCCTCCCCCAAGAACTGCGCAGTCCCGCGCAGGAGGCAGGAGTCCCCAGCACGTGGGGGTGCCGACGGGGCGGGAAGCGTGGCTGGCATTTAAACTCTCCTCCAGACGTGTTGGAGTCGATGGCGCAGGGCGAGCCGGTTACGCGCAGCCGTCATCCCCCGCCCCATCGTGATGTCGGGCACGTTCGCACAGGCCACCAGCGCCGGCACCGCGCGGCCCGGCTCGGTCCTGGGGCAAAGGCTGCGCGAGAAGGGAGCGCGCGCGCGCGGCGCACTGGCCCAGAGGCCCCCCTCCCCCAACGAGCCGCGGGCGACCGCGGGCAGCGGCGGAGGCCTGAGACCCCGTGGGGCTTGGGGTCCCGAAGGACGGCCAGAGGGCACAGAGCGGCCTAAGGAGGAGAAACAGCGAGGCGCCGGCGGACGTGGAGCACGTCCCTCCGCGTCCCCGGGTCCGCGAGGGACCTCTCTCCCGCTTCCTGAGGCCCCACGAACAACGCGCTTCGGAGGCGCAGCGCGCAGGCCCGGGCCAGCCCCTAAGAAAGCGCGGACCCCCGGCTGCGCCAGCCGCAAACGTGGCCACGGCGACCGGGCGCCTCCGCCCACCACTCGTGCCGAGCTACTGTTTCCCCGGCGGCGGTCACCATGGGGGCAGCGCGGGGCTCGTGGTCCTCGGGATCCAGCGCGGCTGCCGAGTCCCAACCGCCTCCCCCCCCCATCGGCACGCCCTGCGGGAGGCGGCCACCCTCTTCCCGCGGAGTCCCCGCGGATCGGCCTCCCACCTCCACGCGGGCGCCCCCGAGGATGACACGGAGGTCTGCCCACCCCTCTGCCCACACCTCCACCGAGAGCAGGGCCACCCCCGGCCACCTTCCCCACGTCGGCAGCCACCCCTTCCCACCCGTGCTTCCCCAATCCTACGCCTCCGGGGGCGTTTGGCCACTGCCTTCCGTCCTCGGGGCCCACCCCTACCTCGCCTCTCTGCGACTCGCCCTCCACCCCCGCGCCCACCCGAGCCCGGACGTGGAGCCCAAGTCGGTGGTCTCCGGCGCGCATGCGCGCGGGCCTCTTCCCGCGCACCTGTGAGAGCGCTCGGGGGCGGGGCGGCCGCCTCCAGCGCACCTGTGCGAGCACCCCGCGGGTTCCCAAGCATCTTCCCGCGCGCCGTCGAGCGCCTCGGGGTCTTCCGGCTCTTCCGGCGCGCCCGTGAGTGTGCCCGGGAGGGTCCTCCGCTCCTTCCCGCGCGCCCATCAGCGCCCAGGAGCCCTCCTCTCCTTCCCGCGCGCCTGCGAGCGCCCAGTGTCCCTCTGGCTGCTTCCCGAGTGCCCGGGGTCCTCCGGCATGGCCAAGCCCGGGCCGGCGAGTACCCCCTGCGCCGTCGTCCCCGGGGAAGCGCGCTCCCCCAGCCCGCCGCGGAGAGGGCGGCGGGGCCTTGGCACTCACCCTCGTCCGTGGAGGCCCAGCCGCTCCGAGGAGCGCGCCGAGGCTTTGAGCCGCGGGGGCGGGAGCAGCCACGGCCTCCGCCGGGCGCGCGTGCACACGGGCGCGCAGCCTCTGGGCTGGAGCGCGAGCCCGCGCCGCCGCCAGTCCCGGCTCCCGGGAGAGGGCTGCGGCTCCGCGCGGAGCCCTCCTCGGCGCGCCGGGCCCGCCCGCTGCCCGGCCCTCGCTTAACCCTTTCCAGAACCCCGCAGTTCCTGCAGATGCGGGCGCTCAAGGCGTGGAGAGCGGCGCCAGGACGGCCCCACGCGGAGGGGCGCCGACCACGAGCCGACCCCGGCTGCACCTCGTGAATACCGTTTGAATCCCCCCACCTACCACAAGAAGCCAAGACCAGGTTCCCGCCGGCGCGCTCTGGTCTCTGCCAAAGGCCACACTCTTTTGTGTCCAACTTCCCCTCCCCCGCCCATCCTTTGCAAGACCTTGAGATAATAGAATGTAGTGTTTAAATATTTTTGTGGAATTAGAGACCATGCATTGATGACATATTTAGTAGTTAAAAAATATTGCCTGCCTCCTTATAGATTCCAGAAGGAATCTGGAGAAAACGTGAAAGTGTGGCCTCAAGCATCCCCAACTCCCTGCAGTTCCTGCCGGCATGGAGCCACGAGGGACCCTCCGGACCTCACGGAGAAGGGGGAGAGCAAGCTCCCCAAAGACCTGCCAGTGGACGAGGAAGACATTTCCTCTGACTTCAGCTGCCTTTTATTCCTACAGACAGCTGCTTCCTGCCGAGGTCAGTTCTAATTAAGACTGGACCCCGATGGTAAATGCTATTTTTAAAGGTTTTGTGCAAAATAAGGTTGATTAGCTTTCCATAGGCTCAGAGAGCCCCAGACTCTACTGTGTTTCGAATTTTGCTTCTGACAGCCTTTGCCAGTTTACTATGCCAGGAGGCTTTTGGATCTCAGTACCAGAGCTAAGACTCTGAGAACATCCTTAAAAAACATTTTCATTCAGTGGCCAAGTAGAATATTTAAAGTCTGTATTTGGATCAAAGGCAGCAGAAACCAAACAAACTATTGGGATATTTTTACATTATCAGTTAACTCTAGCAGAAACAGATCTTCTGGGGGCTGAAATCATTCCCATCATGCTCCATTTGTATTTTGTTCTGTTCACTCCAAAAATATTCCAAAATCTACTGGGATCTTTTTAGTGGATGTCTGTTTACCTCCACATGGAGACCATGGGGGAGGGGAGACTAGCTCACCTTACACCATTGACTTAAAGACCCCTGGAGTAGTTTAAATTTATTTCTCCAGCAGTGCATGCAGGCCTTGCTCCCACTCTTTCCCAGAGAAACTTCAGGCTGACCCAGAGTCACAGCCCCATGTGGCTTCCGCACCCACTCTTGTGCGTTAGTGTCCAGTGGCCACTAAGCTTTCCCTGACCACTGGTGCTGTTGCCAGTGAAGTATTGTCCTGTCTTGTCTAACATTCTGCAAACTTCCCGAGGGCAGGTAATATGTCATATTTAGCTTTTCTTTCCACTTTACAATGCTTGCCATATATTAGGTTCTCAGTCAATGTTATTGAATGAAAGAAAAAATAAATGAATTAACTTAAAATATTCATCCATCCCCTACACCATCTGGTAGATAAGGTGTGTGGGGAACCCCATCCATTTTCAGACTTTACATGTTTTATTTTGAAAAATGTACTACGACCCCAATTTGGTCAATGGAAATTGCAGAGGAACAATCCATGTGTTTAATTAGGACTTCATCAAACTACAGGGACCTCCCACATTCCTGAAATCGAACATGGGATATAATAATATCAAAAAGAAGAAGGACTTAACTTAAACATTAAATAACATCTATTTTAAGAGTACTTCAAGAATAATATTATTTTACTATATTAAATTTTCCACTGCTCAGAAAGAGCCAAATCGTGCATGGCCGCTTTGAGGAAGTGCACAAATATATCACCGTGCAGAGCTGTGGAAAATGGAAATGCAACTCACAACTGTCCTGGGTAAGCTGGTCTACAACCCCCTGAATGCTGGGGTCTAGTAGCCGGGGCTCCAGGCCTGGGGGACTCTGAACCCCATTTGGAAGCTGCGTGGAGAAACAGAGAGAGCGCAGCTTTGGAATTCCGCAGGCGGGATCTGAAACACCCATTTCACCACCACGTGCAAGTCTTGAGAATTTTGAACAAGCCACTTGACCTCTCTGTTCTCCGCTCTCCTCTTCTGTAAATCAGGGATAGGACTGTCCCCTCCCAGGGGAATGACCAGGGCGATGCATGCAATGCACTCAGCACCGTGGGTCTTAACTCCAGGGGGAGGCCAGCTCCACTCCTCACTGCTGAGTCTGCCCCGGCTCGTCTGGGTGACTGTCAGCAAACACATTCCACATTCCAGTTCTGTGCTCCCCCGGACTGTGTTCATCATACACGGGCAGGACTCGGACGCAGAAGAGGTACCTGGCTGTCAACGAGTCACGAGTTCTGAGCCCTGTTAGGATGCGAGATACCATTTTCCTACCGGGGCTGATACCAGAAAGCAGAAAATTTCCCCAAAGATTTAATGTCCATAAGAGTTTATGCGATCCGCCTTTCAAAAAAAAAAAAAAAAAAGCAATTAAACTCCAGTAGCTGTCAGGAATTGATCCAATTGCTACAAAGTACTTTGAGTCTCTTGGCATGAAAAATTAATCAGAATATCTGTGTGCTGGTGTGGAAACAATATCCCTGCTTCATTTAAAAATTCTGCCCACACTGTACGAATGTGAGGCCATCTTTTCCACCGCGCTCCCTGAAATCCGCCTTTCCCCACCTCGGCTGCCCCCTTCGGCCCTGATGGACTCGGTCCGTTTGCAATGTTTGGAAAGCTACTTCTTGAATATTGTAAAGCTCTTTCGACCTCATGCCTTGAGTTTTCCCAACTTTCTAATTAGCCAGTGCCTGAGAGTTTCACACTCCGAAGGGTGTGTTCCTCCGTACCGGGAAATACTGTTGACGACGGACTACGATCGTGAACATATGTTGACCGTGTGTTTGTGATGTCACTGCAAACATTTTATGTTACGGACAGTCCCTGGTGTGGGAGGATACGTGATGCTCCTGATTTGAATAGGACCACAGAGACCCGTCTTTTCAGCCTTACAGAGCAAGTTCCGATCAGTGATTGTGGAATCCACGGGAGGCCGGTGCGTTACTGTACTGAATGTCCCCCTCCTGCCGGCCTCCACCACGCTCTGCCGGGGATGCTGGGGCCTGGCCTGGCCTTCACCAGGCTACAGGCCACCCGGGGGCAATAAATTCTTGTCACCTGAGTAAATACGGCAACCACTAAAAGGCCATTAAGTGCTTTAGCGCTGATACTGGTAAACCTTCTTTTGGAAAAGATGTAAAAATTGAATAGTTATTTTTAAATGTTTTCAAGGAACATGTTCATAATGTTAGAGCAAGTTCGTTGCTGTTAAATATGATTTCACCTACATCTCTGTGTTATATCGACGGGTAAGTGTGTATACGGCAGAAAACCCGGTGTAGATTGGCTCACGCACCGCCCGAGGTGGGACCGGTTCCGCTCTATGGTGGAGGAACCTGGACCCACAAAGAGTTTAATGTAACTCTCATTTTATGCGAGGTGCAGCAGGGATTCTAACCCTGCCCAGCCCCAAAGACCTTCCTCATATTCACAACGAAGCACTGTCTTCTCGAATGAATAAATCCAATCTTTGGAGTAAAAATCAAGAAGGTTGGGGTGCCTGGGTGGCACAGCGGTTGAGCGTCTGCCTTCGGCTCAGGGCGTGATCCCGGCGTTATGGCATCGAGCCCCACATCGGGCTCTTCTGCTATGAGCCTGCTTCTTCCTCTCCCACTCCCCCTGCTTGTGTTCCCTCTCTGGCTGGCTGTCTCTATCTCTGTCGAATAAATAAATTTAAAAAATCTTAAAAAAAAAATCAAGAAGGTTGATGGAGCACAAAAACTGTACTTCACGTAATAGGAATCAGTGTGTTAAAAATAAAATTGGTTCCCTAGCCCATCTTAATGGCTTCATCCTACCACATTGATTTCCACCCCAACCCCAGAAATACGTTGTGCTGCGGGTTAAAGATTCACTTTTGGAGCTCAAACTGCTCTCTTGCATCGGCATGAGTCGCCCGAGGTCAGGGGTGGGGTGGGTGTTGGCCACGCAACGTGGGGACAAGTCCTGCCCCCAGAACCATTCTGCTCAACGCTCCTACTTCAGACCACGGGCCTGGGGGAACCTTCCGGACAGGAATCTCGTGCTGCCTGCCCATAGCTCTAGGAGGTGAAGGGCCGGGGCAGATCTGCTCCAGCTGGACAAGCGGAATAGTGGGGAAGCCGGTGCGGGTGTGGGTGCAGCGGGAGGAACGTGGTGCACGCAGGCCTTGACCGCCATGCTGGGAAGGTGGGTCCCCGGGGCCAGGAGGCAAGTCGTTCTCAACTCTCTTCTAAATCACGTTGATGTCACGACATAAAGAATGTGAGCAATGGCTTAGATGATGTGCAAGATTAAACAAAACCCAAACCCAAGCCCAAGCGTGTCCCTGTTACTGCCCTCACCACTGATAACGCAGGGACTGCAAAAAACATTTTATTTTTCAAGTTCTTTTTACCTAGTAAAAGTCTAATTAGTAAATCCTCAAAAGTGTAAACTGCACAAGGACACTTTATCCAGGATGCCTGGGTGGCTCAGTGGGTGAAGCGTCTGCCTTCGGCTCAGGTCATGATCCCAGGGTCCTGGGATCGAGTTCCGCATCGGGCTCCCTGCTCAGTGGGGAGTCTGCTTCTCCCTCTCCCTACCCTTTCCCCTCTTCCCCCTGCTTCTGTGCACTCTTTCTCTCTGTCAAATAAATAAATAAAATCTTAAAAAAAAAAAAGGACACTTCAAACAAGCCTAACTTAAAAGTTCTTATGGGCTAAATTGTGCCCCCAGCCCCCCATAGAGATATGTTGGACTCTAAACCCCTCAGTACCTCAGAATGGACCCCGTTTGGAGAGGGGTGTTTCTGAAGGCAGCCAACTTAACACGAGGACACAGGGTGGGCCCTAGTGCGTGACGAGTGTCCTTCCAAGAGGAGGTGCGACCACAGGTGTGGACGGGCACAGAGGGAGCGAGTGGAGACAGACACAGATCGGAATAATGGATGCCACAGATGCTGAAAACACCGGGGGCCCGGGTCCTCTGCCAGTCCTCAGAGGGCGCGACCCCGTGACACAGGGAGTCAGACTGGCCTCGGGACCTCGGGAGTGTCAATCTGCGTTGTCTCAAGCTTCCCCACCCCCCAACGTGGTGCTTCCTCACAGCAGCCCTGGGAAACACACAAAGGTTCTGTGTCTTCTCTGTGAAAGCAGCGTCTTTCAAACTGTCTGCTGTGAGCAATCAGGGTTTTTTGTTCTTCCTTACAATTGATTGTGGACTGGCCTTTCCAAAATACAATAGAAATGAATTGGTAGAAAAGGAGAATTTAGAAACGACATACAAAATATGAAGCCGTTTCCTTAGTATGAAGCTGAACAGGCCTACGACCACTCTCAAAACGCCACCCACATTTGTACACACTGCTGGGCACTGCGGGTCCGGCGGGGGTCCGGGAGGCGGCGCGGCCCAGGCTGTACCTCCCGCCGCCCGCGGCTCCAGGTCCCCGCTGCGGATGGGCCGGCTGTCGGCTCGTCCTTGCGAAGCCCCAGACCATTGCACCAGGGTGGGCACGGGCGGAATTCTCCTGTCCACCGCCTCTCCAGACAGGGTCTTATTGTGGGATCAGGCAACGCACTTGTGAAATATTCGTCTGGGGCGAGGGGAGGAATGTCTGAACGTGGGCTCTAAACGATCCCCAGTAAATCCACGCAGAGTGAACAGCCCGTCACCTGACGGCTCTTTCCTGCTGCTCCCTGGGATTCCAGCGGGTGCCAGGAAACCACTCTTGAAAAACACAGACATCAAACCTGGACGGCCTCTTTGAAACCTCAGCCTCTCGGGACGTGGGGATGCTCCTGATTTTATGTTTACGAAGGTGCAGGGCACTGAGGAGGGCACTGCTGTTTTCCTCGCCCCGGCCTCTGCTCTCAGCCTCCTGGGAAGCAGGCAGCAGCTTCTGCGGGAGGAAGGACCGTCCTGGGCGCTGCCATGTGGGGAGGGTGCCCCCCCTTCCTCTTGGCCGCCCCACCCACCTCTCAGGGCTGTTTTGTTCTGCAGTGGGAGGTCCAGGAGGCCAGAGGGCAGGGGAGGGGCGGGCCAAGCTGGGGCTGGCCACCACCCTTTCCAGCTCCACCTGCTTCCCCCTGAGGGGTCTCTGCTTCCTGCAGGGTCTCCGCGCTCTGGGCATCTGTTGGGGTCCCACTCTGGGGCGTCCATGGGAGGGGCCCCCTGGGTAAACAGAGGGCAGCACGGAGCTTCATCAGAGGCTGTGCGCCTTTGCCTGCAGCCCCGCTGGGGACGCCACCCAACTTGGGCGAGCTGTTCCTGGAAATCACCCATAAGTGTCAGAACCTTTGTGCCTCTGGACCCTTCTGCTGAGACGGCGCTGGGAGCCTCCTGAAACCAACACACAAGGGTCTCGTGCTGGAATGTCAGTGTACGAGAGGCTGCATGACTGGTCCTCCCCACCCCTGCGCACTCTCCAGCCGTTCCACCTGGAAGGTCCTGTTAGCGCTCCCACCTGAGGTCAAGGCCTGCGCAGAGGCCGCCTTTCTGAAGCACGTGCTACCTCCTCTCCCCAACGTCTCTGCCCAGACCCTGCTGCTGGGTGGGTGCGAGCTCCCAAAGCCGCTGGTTGGGGGTCTGTCCCCGCCCTGCCCGCCCTGCCCTTCCAGCGCAGGGACCAGCTCCCAGCATGGGGTCTGGTGCTTCTGGGGCGTGAACAGACTCCAGCTGCACTTGCTCTCCTGCCCTGCCCTAGTCAGCCCGGCTGCCGTAACAAATATACCTTCCTTCCTTTATTTCTGCCCGGTCTGGGGGCTGGGAAGTCCAGGATTCCCGGGGGGCGGCAGGTCGGTGCTGGGGAGGGAGGGGCCTTGGCTGCGTACTCACGTGGCAGAGAGCAAGTTCTGGGGTTTCCTCCTGTGATGAGGACACTCATCCCAGCCCAAGCCCCACCCTCATGATCTCATCTGCCCCTACTTGACCCCCAAAGACCCCTCTCCAGGTGCCACCCTGCTGGGGTTAGGGCTTCAACCGGTGAATCTGGGGGCCCAGGCCTTCAGTGCGTAGTAGGCCCCTTAGAGAAACAGAGAGGAAGACATACACCGTCCATCCCCCAAATCAGCTCTGCCTGATTGTCTCCTTCTCTGTGCCTTTTGCTTCCCCCTTGAAAGTGTATTGTTTTGCTCTCAAAACTGAAAAAAAAAAAAAAAAAAACCAAACCTGCATGTGATTACTTTGGACGAGTCTGTTCGGGGAATGAGTTTCAGAGTCTCTGCTGGACATCCCGTGGCTCTACCAGCCCCTTGTTTCCAGCTGTCTCCTCTCCGCTGCCAAGCAAAGCCTCTTGGCGGCCCCCCACCGCCCGCTCCTCCCTGCCTGGCCATGGGGTCGGGCCCTGGGCCTCAGGCCTCCGCGGGGGGGGGCCGCGTCCTAGGAGGGTGCGTTCTGAAGGGGTTGTGCCGGCTCCCCGGGATGGACCGCCCTCACCTTGTGGGACCGTGGGAGCGCACAGGGTCCCCTGCAGAGAAGATGCTGCAGGTGGAGCTCGGGGTACTGAGCAGACCAGGGGATTCCAGAGCCGGGTCTGCCCCCCAAACCACACCTCAGCTGCGTCGGAGAACAGGAACAGGAACGTGTCACGTCCACGAAGCCTCTGGCCTGAGGTCAAGGGGCCTGCGTTTGGGGTCTGTCCTTGGACCCAGAAAACCCCCCCAGGCTGCAGGTATGCTTTGGGAACACCTGGGAGGTGGGTTGGAGCGCTCAGAGCCCCCTGCTGAGGCCAGGTCACCCTCACCCCCCCACTGCCTGCGCTTGGCAGGCAAAGCAGACACGACAGAGAGCAGGAAGTCAGGGAGGGGGTGTCAGACCTGGAGAAGTCCACCCCAGACTGCAGCCCCACCCTGCAGAAAGTGGAGGCCAGGCCATCAGAGAACCCTCCTGGGTCTTGCCTGAAGGACGCGCCTTCTCTCCCCTCCTCCCAGTGATAAAAAGACCCTTTGGACTCTTTGTTTTGCTGTCCTATCCTCCCTTCACCCTGGAAGGCTTTCATGGCTCGCGACAGTAAAACGGATGATTAAAGCCTTCTCAGAGACCCCCGTGTGGCGGCCTGTCTGATCGCGTCCCTATCAGGCCTAGTCCCACGCGAATAAAAACTTGCATTCTTAATCTAAAGGATTGTACAGGCTCCCCGTGGTTGCTGTGACAAATCGCCAGAAAACTCGTGGCATCAAACAATACTAAAATATTTCTTACGGTTCCGCAGGTGAGAGTCCTGACCTGGGCCTCGCTGGGCTGAAGTCAAGACGTTGGCAGGGGCTGGGTCCTTCTGGAGACCTGAGGGAAGAACCTGTTTGCTGGCGTTTCCAGCATGCAGAAGCCCCTTCCTCTGCCTTCACAGCCAGCGGCGGGCCACCTGCAGCCCCCTCCCCGGCCTGTCTGCTTCTCTGACCCGCCTGCCTCTCCCCTGCAAGGACCCTGGCAACGGTGCTGGGCCCCAATGATCCAGGCTTGTCCCCCCAACCCAAGATCCTTAATTTAGTGTCTGCTAAGTCCCTTTGGCCACATAAGGAAACACATTCATGGGAGCCGAGGACAAGGACGTGGTCACCTGAGGGGGCCACTACTCAGCCCGCCACCCGGCACGCTGAGATGGGTGAGAGCCACGGAGCTGCCTGGCACAATGCAGAGAGCAGCCAGAGGGAGTGTGTGGCCTCGGTCCTGGCTGCGTGGGCAGCTCCCAGCCAGCGCCCACTGCCCGCAAGCAAGCAATACATACTTGCCGTACTTGCCGAAAGAATGAACATATCCACCAAGAAGTGAGAGAATCGCGGGATAACCAGAATGATCGCAGATGGCAGGACTGCACGCTGGACACGGAGATCCAGAGGGAAAGAGCATCCCTCAGAGACAGCTGCTGTCTGCTGCACACCGACCACATGCCAGGCACCGAGTGAGACCTTCACCCATCACTTTGTTTAAATCCTGTCGCCCTAGGGAAGCAGGAACTAAGTCCATTTCACAGATGACAGAAATGAGGCTCACAGACGTAATTCACCCAGAGCTGGATGTTTAGCAAACCTAAGTGGTAAAGCTCGCATTTGAACTCCAAATCCTCTGGGCTGCCTGGATGGCTCAGTGGGTTAAGCATCTGCCTTCCACTTGGTCATGATCCCAGGGTTCTGGGATCAAGTCCTGCAACGGGCTCCCTGCTTAGCGGGGAGCCTGCTTGTCCCTCTGCCTGCTGCTCCCCCCGCTTGTGTGCTCGCTCTCTCAGATCTCTCTCTGACAAATAAATAAAAATAAATAAAATCTCGAATTTCAAAGCCTCTGGTCTTAACCCCTCGTCTGTTATTTCTTAAAAGCAAAAAGAAGTTTCACAATGCAGACACAAACCAGGAAGGTGGCTTCCAATAATGTTCTGGTGACTAACTTGGACAGAAGGAGCGTATGAGCTTTTTCCTGGGGCAGGAAATGCAGACACACACACCAGCCAGCACACCAGTTGCGTATTCTTCCTGGAAATTCATAGCCCCTGGTGGTCAACCACGGCCCCTAGGATACAAAGGTTTTGTGGATACAAAGGTTTTGTGGATACAAAACCCAGCCTGTGGAGCCTTGTCTAAAGAAATTCTGCCCTTTGAGGCATTCGGTAGTGGAGTCAGTCTCTAATCTCTGACTCTGTGGGAGACCAAGCCCAAGCTCACCACTGGTATAAACCTGGAGGTGCACACGTGGGACGTGCCTAAAACGGGGTGTGGCCAGCAGGAGTTTTTCCTTCTCTCTCGGCTAAGTACGAATCCAAATCTGCTTTTAGCTATAAATGCACCACTATATTATGTCTTGCTCAAATGGGCTCATTGCCACTGTTCACATCTGTTAGTCCCCATCAAGAGTTCCGCGTCAGGACCCAAACAAGGTATTTTTTTGAAGAGTTTTTAATTTTTTAATTTTTATTTTTTTAGAGAGTGAGAGTCCATGAGCGTGAGCGTGAGCTGGGGTGGGGGAGGGGCAGAGGAAGAGCGAGAGCGAGAGAGAGAAAGAGAGAGAGCGAGAGAGAGAGAGAACCCCAAGCAGGCTCCACACCCGGCGTGGAGCCCGGCACAGGGCTCGATCTCACAACCCTGAGATCGTGACCTAAACCGAAATCAAGAATCTGGTGCTTAACCAACTGAGCCACCCAGGCAGCCCCCTAAACAAGGTGTTTTTATGTTCAAATTAGAACAACAGTGCTGAAGCCAGACAGACGCAGTAAGGAGACCGGGACATCTGAGAGCAGAGCAGGAATCCCATATGTTCACACCAAAAAAAGAAATCAAGCAACTGCTCTCCCGTGGAGCGGAAGAACATGGAGACACGGTGCTTCGGCCACGGCACGGCTGACGAGGGGCTATCCTGTGCACCGGGGTCACCCAGCAGCTTCTCCGACCTCAGCCTGCCTGCTGCCCGGTCCATTCCTCTGTCACTGCCCCCCGAAAGCAACGACAACGAACATATCTCCAGACATTGCCAATGTCAGGGGTGGGGCACAAATCGCTCCCAGTTTAGAACCATTGAACTGGAGAGGACGGGACAGGAATCCCACACATTGGGCACCACAGGAAAAAAAAAAGCAAGCAATGATTTTTTGATAAGCAGAAAAAGATAAATAACTTCTCCATTACTTACCTACCTGGAACAAGGCACACAGTGCTTTCTCTCTGCGTGCGTGCATGCATGCGTGCGTGTGAGCCACACATCCACACCCCTGCACCCCAGAACCTCGGAGAATTCACCTGTCAGCGTGGGGTGGGGGGAGCACTTCACTGGTCGCCTCTCAGACTCTCGCATCCTCCCTTCCCGGGGTCCCCCCAGCTCTGCGTGCAGCCCCTGTACCGAAGCAGGACCCGTGGGGACCAGGGCACATCCCCTCCTCCTCCGCCAGCATCTCGGATCTGCCCTCCCCGTCGCGCCCCTCCCCGACACTCACCACCGCCTCCCTGGGCTCTCCCTTCACCATCACGCGGCCTTCTGGAACACCACACTGTCCGTGTGTTTGGTTCCTCCTAGAAGGCAGCCAGTTCTCCAGGGCTCAGCAGTGACGCTCTGCACAGGGTGGTCTGTGGGAACCCAAACTGCGGGAGACCCGCTAGACCTTAGCTGGAGGGGACCTGGTAGAAATCTCCAAACCGCAAGCCAGTCTTCCCGGTGATTAGTAATCACCGGCAGTTTACAACCAACACCGAGGGGAAAGTTCCTAAATCACTAACACCTCTGATTTCTGCGGGCAGTTTTGTGTGGTTTCGCTTCCAGCCCTTCTGTTTGTTTGCTTGGCAGCCTGGCCCGGCTCCAGGCAGTCCGGTTACACAATCGCGGCCGCGTGGAGCCCCAGCCAAGGGTCTGCGCCTCCCCCTCTCTCCCCGCAGTTCCCACCCGGCCATCCCAGTGCCGAGCAATGCTGGCCATGGACGTGCACCCACTCCCATCCGGCTGTCAGTCACCAGCCGCCAGCTTCTGTGGCTCCTCGCCCAGTCCCCTTGGCAAGACTCCGAGCTCTCCGGGCACAGTGGGATCTAGACCATCTTCTTTACACTGTGGTTGTCTTTAATAAAACCCCGGAGCTGCGTCCACACGGTGTCTGGCCACAGGGGCGCAGAGAGACATCATTCTGAAAGAGTCAGACTCAGAATCAGCACGGCATGCCCAGAAACCACACTGGAGCAGCGGGACAGCTCTGAGACGCACATGTGGACGTCCAGTCACCATGCAAGGTTGGCAGGGGTCCTCATGTCACCGGCATGAAAGATGACAGCCACCCGCCTCGGGCCCTGGCTCCGCACTTTCTCACTGGGGACCAGGGCTCAGCACCTCTCCGTAGGAGTAACAAGAGATCATGTCACCTACTGCAGGTCTGCAGGGCGAGGGACGTGCCTGAATCCACCTGGAAGGACCAACGTGGTATTCTCGGGCCATGAAGAGGCTGCAGAAATGTGCCTTCAAGCCAACGAAAGCTGTCAGATACCAAAGAACTCACCAACCTGCTTTTCAGGGGTTAATTCTTTCCGAGGCTCTTTGGAGAGAAGCAACAGGGAACACAGTGAAGCCAGACCCCAGCAGAGGGGCAGCCCTGGCGGCTGTCTCTCTATTCTTCCACCCAAATAAACATTGCCCCAACGGCCCCTTGCAGGCGAGCGCAGCTAGCACGGAGGGGGGTGTGCAAGTGTGTGTGTGCGTGCATGAGCGTGCACGGGCGCTGTAGGGGGGGCGTGAAAGAGAAGGGGTTTGGAAAAGCTTAAGAAGTGCTCCGTGCCCTAAATCAGAACCCGCACACAGGGTGCGGAAGGGCAGTTACTGTCCAGTTGTCAGCGAAGTGCCTACAAACAGTCCAAACACGGTGTCGTCATTGGCTCGAATCTTCCGACAGTCAGTCTTCTTCGGAGACGGTAAGTGCAACAGGGACGATGTGCACACAGACCGCGTCCCTCAGGACACCTGCAGTGCAAAATGTGTACCAGAAAGTTCTGCATCAGCCGTGATGCTAGCCACTCCCACACCCCTTACCCATAGAAAAATCCAGTTTGGTGAAGCACTTTCCTGCCCGTAAGATCCAAAAGTCACCCAAACACTGCAAGTTCTCTAGGGCTTAAATAGTGTCCATTTTACGGGTGAGAAAACTGGCTAGAAATGATCCCACTTCCCTCCGGATCTAGGATACGCTTACCAAACTGAATGTACAAAATACCGATTGATAGACGATGCTTCAGGACATGATTTAGAAAATCAAATAGGATGACTCCATTCGCAAAAATCCCACTTCTCTACAGCTGGTCAGAAACACCCCCGAAATTGAAGCAAATCAGCCATTCCTGACCAGGGGAACGCCTTCTGTCTTGATGTGGGCTGTGCAGTGGCAAAGCACCAATGAGCCCCCCGGAAGCAAGCCTGCAGGCCTGGGGTTCACAGAACCAGGAAGGGGGCCCCGGAGTTTGGAAAGGAAGCCTCATCCCGGCTTTTGTGGCAGGCATGGCTCTTCCACTGCGAGGCTGCTAGTTTCATGGCCTGGGGGCGCACAGGGCAGAGCAGGCCCAGCTGGGCTCTTAGGACATATCCTCTCTCTGCCCGAACAGGGACCTCTTGCAGGGCCCCGGTCTGAAGCAGGGCCGCAGAGGAAATGGTGATCTCAGAAAAATGTGTTCCCAAAGGCTCAGCCTGCAGAAAAGACTGTGTTCTCAGCCAAAGGGGCAGACCCGGGAAGCCATGCGGGAAGAGTCCAAGGGGATCAAGTCAAAACTGGGTCCCTGCAGGGGCTCGGGAACATCTGCAGGTCAGTGCAGAGAGGGGAGGGGGATCGGATCCAGCCAACGCCGACCAGCTGCCCCCTGACAAGGGGGTAGGGGGCAGAGACAGGAGGGGGTGGGGGCATCCCTGACCAGGATGGGGAGACAAGAGGTGGGGGCATCCCCCACGGGGATGGGGGGTAGGAGGAGGTAGAGAGCAGAAGCAGAGGACAGCTGTAGGAAGGCCTTCTCACCACCCCCAGGTGTCTCCCATCCTCAAGAGCACCAGGATACACCCCAGAACGGGAGGCCTGATGTCAGCCCCCAGGGCGCTCTCCTGAATGAGTCCCGCTACACCTGAACAGTTCTCTGGCCTCAGGACAAGGTGTACACATTTCCCATCTCCAAAAACCTCCAGAACATCACAGTTCTCCTGACTTGCTGTCTTACTGCTTCTGGGGGTGCACCCAGCTGCTCCCCGATTCAGCCGGGCCTGTTCTCTGTCTGGTCACCTCTCCATGTGCCAAGTCAGTCCAGATGGGACGCCACTCCCTGTAGCTAGATTAGGGATGGCTTCTGTCTGGGCCAAGCTTGCCAATGCTTTATTCTCAAGCAGGTGCACAGGGCAGCCAGAGGGCTGGGGCAGGGAGCTGAAGCAGGTGGGTCAGAGGGCTGGGGTGGGGAGGGAGGCAGAAGGGTCAGAGGCCTGGGGCGGGGAGGAGAGGCCGGGGGGCTACTGCACAGGAGCAAGGGGAAGGCAGTTTGTCTGCACTCCTGTCTCTCTTACCTTAAATTTCCCCAGCAGCCCATGATCTGCTGAGCTTCAGAGCTGGGTTACTCACCCCCTGGACAGCTGCTGGAGCTGAGTCCCTCATCGGGTTGGGTCCGAAATATGGGGGGCTAAGACCCCGAGGACTCCCTACCGAGCAGGTGGCTGAACACCCCAGGAGTTCGGGGACGGTCCCACTGGCATCGCGTAGATTTGCAGATGTGTCTGCGCTCCCCTAGGATATACAGCTCCCACCCCGCAGGTGTTCATAGGAACCAGATGCCCTCCCTTCTCCCCTGCAAGGGCACAGACAGACCCATCCTGCAGGCTCGCCGTCTCTCGCCTCTCACTGCTTGCAGTTTACCCCATAGGACGAGTCCACACTTCTGGGTTGGCTCCTCGGTTCCTTCAGGGGTTCACAGCACCCACCTTACAGCACACGGAGAAGGTGCACGAACTTGCTCCGGCTGCAACTGAGGGTCTCCGCCTGCACCCTGCACCCCAACCACTCTGGATGTCCCTCCTCCTGGGCCGGTGCTTCGGCTGGTGGCTCGGTGGGGGAGCTGCCCGCACCTGTGGGGCCGTGGGGGCTGCAGTGGAGGGTTTGTCACAGCCGGGGAGCCGGACGAGCCTCCTGGGGGAGCCCTGTGCTCCCGCTGCGGTGGGACCCTGGCTTCTCGCGGTAACCAGTGCCTGCCGCCAGCCCAGCAGGGAGCCATTCTCTGCTTGCTGGATCGCTGCCCCTCCAGAGGGGCCCAACGTGGTGCCAGTCCTGTCTGCTGGGTTGCTGGAAGTTTCCCTTTTGGAAACAGGACCTGAACTTCAGCGGCACTTAAGGCTGCAGAGATGAGAAGCACCCTCCCTGGGGAGGACATGGGAGTGATGGGGGCCTCTGAACTTTACCCCTTGGTCCAAGATCAAGGCCCAGCAGAGCCAGTGCCAAGTGAGGACTCCCTGGTTCACAGATGTCTTCTCACCGTGTCCTCCCCTGGTGGAGGGGCTGGGAGTTTCCTGGGGTCCCTTTCATATGTGCACTAATCCCATCATGGGGCTCCGCCCTCATGACCTCATGACCCCCGACCTAACACCACCACCTTGGAGGTTAGGATTTCAACACCTGAATTTTGGGGGATGCACCGAGTGCACAGACTGGCTCAAACCTGCCCACACCTGTGGTCTGCCACTGATGGTCCCAGGATGCCACCGGGGCACCAACCCCATGCGGAGGCATGTGGACCTTCCAGCTCAGGCCTCGGCCTCCGAGCCGCTGCAGCTGCTGTCCCAGGGGCTGTGAGGCGCCAAGGGAACCTGGCCTCACCCCAAGGGAGGGTGGCAAATCCCAGTCACCTTGCAAACAGGGGGGGCAGACACAGCAGCATGGCCCTGGGTCCCACGCACATTGCTGTCACTAGCTCTTTGCAGCCCAGGAGGAGCTCAGGGCTCTGTAGGGCAGGTGCGTGAATAAAGAGACGATGGCAGCCCCACGGGAGGCCCTTTACTGCCCAGAACCCAACAAAGAGGCTGGCCCAGACTTCTGACACGTGAATATGACATATGGTGTCACCCGAGGTTCATCTAAATACATCAATAGTCTAACATAAATGTAAACCGCAACTGGTACTGTTTGGGTTTTTTTTTTTTCTTTTACTTCTTTATGCTGTAAGAAAACTTGGTGGTTTTGAGTTTTTTGAGATATTGATGAAGACCAAAAACCTTCGAGTATCAAGGTTTCAATAAAATGCACGAGAGTACATCTGTTTAATTTGCCCGTGAAAAGACTGAGAACGCCAGCTCCACTTGGCACAAATATTACGGAACCTGGTCTACAACAGATACCTCTGTATTTCATGTTCAGTTCATTCAACTCATGACGTCACTCAAAATACAAAGTGGCAAGTACGTGAGTCTCTTGAACTTTTCTCAACACCTACCTCAAATCACAGCATGCTTTCCTACACACGTTGTGACTGTCTCTGGAATTTGTACCAAACTCCCAAACCAGCAGGTGGCGATCCAGAATTCGAAAGGGCCCACCAGACGGTCCCTCGACGTGCCAGAACGTAAGTGCCCCTCCGTGTTTCAGGAGGGAAGAAAAGGCAATTCGAATACGGTATTTTTAAATAAAAAGACTTTATTTATGACTTAAGATAGCAGCTAACAATTTAAGAAAGCTCAGGGAGATATTACTTTCAAAGGGGGGGTATATATGCACCTTAGAAAATATTTGGCTAAGTCATAAAATTAGCATTTTTAGTCCTCTGTAAAGTGCTGAGAAATTTCCCTCTGGTGATGCCTGCATTCGTGGTTTTAAAGCCCTCAGCAAGTACGACACAGATACACGAATCCACGCCGTGTGTCACGGGACTCACTGCTCAGCCGCACACCCACACGCGTGCCCCGGCTTCGGGAGGGTGGAACACGAGGCCGCGCGCTCACGGAGGATGCGGCAGAGTGACAGGGCGAGTAGACGGCAGGGTTGCCCGCCTCGGCCCGCGTCCCATGGCCACACTGACTAGCAACGCGAAAGAGCCTGCCGGCGTCCTCTCTATGTGTTTCCTACAACAGGGAAACGCACACCTTTCAAACACGGGCATCAATGCTATTTGACACGAGAAGGGAGGAATAGTGTGGCGCGGACACTCGAGTCTGAATGTTGATAAGGTATTGAGCATTTTGGTTCAAAGCAAACATTATTTGTGAAATGTTACAGATCATATAGTGACTAAAACATTAACTGTTAATTTTTAATAGAAATGCAATATAAAAATACTACTTTGTTAAAATATACAATACACACATGACACCACTTTGGAGAACCCAGCTCACTTCAGAAAGCAAACCAGTCCGGCAGACCCGCTGGACTGGCGTGTGTTCACTGGCTTTCTTCATTGTTACACACTCTTTTCCGGAATTTAAAGAGAGACAATATAAATAAAAGCAGTGACTCCGAATCAAATTATTATTCTAAGAGTTGTTAATAAGTCCATACTACTGGAGAGGCTGCATTTTCCCAGACGGTCTTACTTTGCAAATCCTCTGGGTAACGGGACACAAGAGAAGGTCCGGAGCGTCCCGGGTGTACGTGCACCGCAGTGGTCAGGAGCGGGGTGGTCTCCCGCAGCTTCTGATGGCCCCGCGTGCTGTGCTGCCCCTCACAGTGTCTGCACCTGGCTCTGCTCGTGGAGAGGGGACGGGCCGGCACGAAACCACCACCACGATGATATTGCACGTTTCTTCCCCAAAGACCTAATTCATCCTCACCCAGTGTAGACACCGTCTACAGCCCCCAGGTCACCCGACCCAGCTGAAAGCCGTCCTCGGCCACAAACACCGCCACCTCGGCGGGCCCCAGGCTCATGCGTTCAGCAAGGGGATCTGCCAGACCATGACAGAGGAGGCCAGCTCCTCCGGGCGCTGCTGCCGGGCCTTCCTGCTCACCCGCCGGTGGCCCTGGCCCCCGCACGCCACCAGCACCGAGCTGGCTTTCGCCCTCCTGGCCCGCCGCCCTCTGCTCGGCAAGATGTTGGGGAGCCGCAGGAGGTCATAGACGATACTCTCCTCCAATCTGGGCTCCAGGGAGCCCGAGCCCTGCGAGGGGGTCAGGGACCCAGACGACGAGGAGAAATCGCTTCTGTGAGTCACGGAGCCCAGCGAGCCCCCCAGCCAGACGGCGTCCGCGCTGCTCTGACTCAGGCCAGGCCCCTCGCCGGGGAGCGCCTCTTTCTGCTCTTCATCCTGGGGCTCCGCGCTGGGTGGCGGGCTGTCCGTGGGCTTGTCCTTGTCTGTCCTGACGGCGGCGGTGGCCATGACCAGGAACTTGACGGGCCCGTTGTGCGCGTGGTAGGAGACCATGCCTCTTCCTGAGTGGGGAACATTCCGCGGCCGCCGTGTGCAAGAGACAGGATCACAGAGGCATCAACAAGCATCTCTCTCTCGTCCAAACCACACAGAAGCCCACGCCGAACTCTGACACCAACGGACAGCTTAAAACCAGGATAGCGACCAGGTCGCATTCTCGTGGACTTTTAGTTAATTTCAAGAAAGCTGTCAAAGGGATGGTCTAAACTCCTAATGCCCACATGGGACTCTTACAGCAGTAAAATAGCTGTTTTCCTGCTCCCTGTATGAGGGTCTCCTCACCCACTCTACAGAAAGAGATTCGATTTTCCTAAGTCTTGATTGAAAAATTAAACGCCAGAAATGAGTCCGTTTAAGGCACAAGATGCTTAAAATGCCAGTAGCTTCCTGCCATTTCTCATTATAAGAAGGTTCTGTAGTTTAGAATGAGTTCCTTCTATGGTTTTAATTAAACTGGAGACTTTTCTATCTATCTAATTATTTACTTAGAAGGGACTTTTCAATTTAAGAGTGATGTGAATTTAATTTTAAAATCCTCACTTAACCCAAGAGCACGTGTCAGAAACTATGCAGAGGTCTGTTTTGAAAGCACAATCATTCCCCGTCCCCGAACGCCCTGACCCTGTGCTGTCAGGTGGGAACAGGGTGTCCGCGCTTTTCAAACGCTTCACAGGTGAGGTGACAGGGACGTGGCAAGCGTGTGCCCTTTGTCACACAAGACCCGAGCCCTCACGTTCATCCGACCTTGGCCAGAGCCGATTAAATTAGAGGATTCCTCAGCCAGGGTGAGCGGCCGTTCCTCGAACAGAGCGGCAAGCTCGCGGGTACGCGTGGGAACGCAGAGGGGCAGGAAGGCGCAGACACGGGCAAGGGAGGGGTCCTCTGACACGACAATGACGGGAAAACGTCTCCAGTCACCTAGGGAAGGTGAGCACATGCGTTTCCTCCACGCCAGGGATTTGCGCCCGACGTGCACCCCAGAACAACGTGGGCCAGTATCAGCGGAGGTGGCCAGACGGACACGCACAGAGGCCTCGCAGGCACCGCAGAAAACCGGAAGCTAAACACCCACGTGAGACGCACGGATGCCCAAGGCGTCCGTGCACCAGCGAGCGTGAGCGAGCCAGTCTCGCGTGCTAACAAGGCTGCGTCTCGGCAGTACCAGGGAAGCAAGAAGAGTGACGGGGGGGTGTGCAGGTTAGGAGGCAATTCTAGGAAATGGAAAAAACAGCAAAATTCCAGATTTGGTTTTTTAAGTTACAAACTGGCAAGACTACAGAGAAAAATCAATGGAATGAGGGTATGCCGCTCAGAAGAACGGCTCTGCACGGTTGTGGGGGGAAGGGGCGCCGGAGGGAGGAGTGGCGCCCACACGCGGGCCAGCGGCAGCTGGAGGCTGACCCTTCACCGGCACCGTGGAAAACGGACGTATTCACTGCATGCGATGTCGTGTGTGTGCCACATACGGATCATGATAAAAACACAAATGAAGACAAGAATGAACAAAACTGGAATCCTTAACCCTAAGAGGTGGCTCTTGAATTTACGTAAACCACAGACCTATTTACGATAGGTCTGTACAGCTCGCTGAGGAGGGAAGGGCGTCTGGAGTCACGGGAAATATTCTGGTGTTGTCATTAGGAGGAAACCGTAGGAACAGAATCTTTACTAACATTCTGGTGAATTTCCTACAAATCTTTTTCTCCGAGATTTTTTCCCACATGGCTGATGTTACCTAATCAATATAAAATTTAAGATCTTGGTTTTACTTCTAGAATTAGTGTTTTTCTGTATCATTCAAAGCTCTCCACAAACATCACTTTTACTGCTTTGTTATATCCTAAAATGGCAGCACAACCGTTTTCTTAAAAATCTCTTCACCCCTAATTTTTAAGTTGTGTCCTATTTTGTGCTATGAAAAACTGAATGCTGTGTCAAATATTTTTTTTTGCATCTTGCTCCGTTCACAGGATCGGCTGCTTCCCGAGGCAGATTTCTGAACTGAAAAATCCTGACTCCAGACACACACGCATTCTCAGGCACGTGATCCAAAATGCCAAGTTGCCTCCTGAGAAGGCTGTACCCATCTGAACTCCTACCAACATTGCAAAAAAGCTTATTCAGACGCTGAGCTTCCATCTTTGCGATAGGAAATGTAAAAAGCATCCACTGCCACTGGGCAAAATCGTATCTAAATGACAGAAAGTAGTAAGTGGCAATAAAGGGAACATGAAAACATGTTTTGGGGTAAGATTCTCCCTGGGCCACTAATATAAACAGCAGAAAAGCAGAAGTAGGAACTGATTATTCAAATTAACAGTCTACAGTCTGCAAAAGGAACTGATTATTCAAATTAACAGTCTGCAAAAAGAAAAAATAATAATTTACGTCTTTTAAGCAGCTCCCAGGATGCGAAAGTGTGACAGAAACAGAGGGCTTAGTCAGTGCACAGGACGGGACAGGGGCCCGGGAGGCACAGGTGTGCAGAGGCGTCTACTCACCAGTCACCTTGGGGATGCCCTGCAGACGCGGGACGGGCAAGGCCACCACGAAGCCCAGGCTGGTGCCAACCATCAGCAAGCCGTGGCAGACGAGCAGGCTGGTCACAGACAGGCGCTGGGGCCCTGGATGGAGAGAGGGAAGCGGAGGCGGTCTCGGCAGCTGCACCTCGCTGGGGGCAGGCACTCGGTGCCCCGCCAGGAAACACCACCGGCCTCCAGCCAGAGCGCTCGCTGTGCCAAGCACGCCCTCCCAGGGCTCTCCAACCACATGCTGTGCTCACTTCCACCGCAGGGAAAGACCAGGGGCCGGGCTTCCGTCCTGGGGACCCTGCAAAAGGAGCCGTCATGCCTTCCAGGAGACAGGGGCTCTACCGCGCCCAGGATGGATGTCCCCGCCCGCGCCCGACAGCACAACTCAGCCACAGCAGGTGACCTCCTGAAGCTTCTGCTGGAAAGGAGGACGCGCCCAGGGCCAGCATAGGAAACGGTTTGGGGAAGGTTCATAGGAAACAGCAGAGTCAGACTGGCCTTTGTGGCTTTGGCAGTTTGTCTGGTTTGGTTTATAGCCACGGCCCCAAGGCCCAGAGACATCAAACCATTCGCTCTGCACCGTGCTGGCCGGGAGGGTGCTTCTGGGCACCCGGGACTCGCCACTACCACGCTACGGCCGCGCTTCCGAGAGTCCCGGGGACTCCCAGCGTTCCTCTGCTGGCTCTAACGCCGACACGCAGACAAGAACGGTTGTTTGCTTGTGAGAAGTGAAGGTGGCGTTTAAAAACACGTGCTTCTTCTCTTCTGTAGAAATGAAGGTTACTTCCAGTACGTCTGCATTCCACCTGAGGACCATCTTGCAGAAAAGACATGGACACAAATGGTCTAACACAAAGGCCAAAGATAGATTAACATGACTGTTTTTATGAATTTTCTTGTAATGACAAAAAAAAAAAAACCAACAAAAAAACCCAAGATCCCCCCCAAAAAACCCAAAACAAAACCAAAACAAAATCTACAAAAAAAAAATTTTGTTTCATTTCTCAATATAGACTTACATGTTATTTTAAAAGCTAATAGTGTTTATGTTCCCAGGAATTCTGGACATCTGCCTATTTGAATGACTTGGTCCTTGGAGCTGGGTGGGCACTCTGTGCTAATTTTTGCATACAGCTATAAAATACCTATAAAACACACAGGTGCAGGTGTGCGGGCACTTTCAGAAGCAGAGACCAATTCACAACCGTTGTTATTGAGTGACACATCACATATTGGAAGGCTTCTCCACGGGCTGGTAATAAACACACCCACAGAGGGAACAGAAGCAGCAACGAGCCTCAGCGTGTGGGAGGAAATGTACCAGCTGGGACACCCTCTTCACCTCCAGCCCAGAACACAACCACAGGCATGCGGGCAGGGCCCAGCTGCTGGCTAACCCAGGATCAGCAGCTGACTGATTCGCTGCTGGCTAACCCAGGATCAGCAGCTGACTGATTCGCTGCTGGCTAACCCAGGATCAGCAGCTGACTGATTCGCTGCTGGCTAACCCAGGATCAGCAGCTGACTGATTCGCTGCTGGCTAACCCAGGATCAGCAGCTGACTGACTCGCTGCTGGCTAACCCAGGATCAGCAGCTGACTGATTTGCTGCTGGCTAACCCAGGATCAGCAGCTGACTGATTCACTGCTGGCTAACCCAGGATCAGCAGCTGACTGATTCACTGCTGGTTAACCCAGGATCAGCTGCTGACTGATTCGCTGCTGGCTAACCCAGGATGGCACTAGGAGCCAGGAGGACACCAAATCCAATCCTTAGTCTTCCTTCCTAATTCACAAATAATCTTTTTTTTTTTTTTTAAATATTTATTTATTTATTTATTTGACAGAGAGAGACAGCCAGCGAGAGAGGGAACACAAGCAGGGGCAGTGGGAGAGGAAGAAGCAGGCTCCCAGCGGAGGAGCCTGATGTGGGGCTCGATCCCGTAACGCCAGGATCACGCCCTGAGCTGAAGGCAGACGCTTAACCGCTGTGCCACCCAGGCGCCCCATAATTCACAAATAATCTTGAGTCTGGTTTAATTTGCTGAACCTTTTGATGTGATCAATGCGTTTTTTTTTTTAAGTTACACTGATTTTTAAAAAATCCTAATTTGGCCATTTTATGTGGCTAAGTCCCTCCTGGCAGCCAATGCACTCACTCAGTGGGGACGCAGAAAGCCTGATTTAACATGACCTCTCAGGACTTGTCCATCAAAATAATTTCCTTTGAATATTCTGGACAAAGCGGCAAAACCTCCATCATGGGATAACTAACCGTGACTGCTTGCAACTTACAATTAACGCTCCTTCTAACGCATTTGCTGTAAATTCTACGCCTTTGTAACCCAGAAATTTGCTCTACGAGATGTGCGTGCTCGTCACGGACAAGTTCACTGTCATTCGTTAGACGATGTGAAGTGTGACGTGGTTTATGCCAAAGAGCATGAGTGTGACTGTTTTCAGAGCTGAGTTCTGAACGGAAGATGACGACCCCAGTCCCTCTGCACAACCCTCGAGTCCGCAAGTGGGAGCGCGCTCAGAGCCCCAAGAATGACCCAGATCACTTCCAACAAAGGGCCTGAGTTACAGAATACCAATTTTATATTCAAATTTTGCTCTTTCTTGCTTGGGAAGTCTTCATCTTTAGAACCTACTGGAATTTGATGGTCCAGTAAGAGCACAAAAGCGTAATGTTATGTATAGCTGTACACAACAAAACCCACTTGAGCCGCCTCACCGACACAAGTCTCGACGAGGTTTAGATGTTCGTGCACGCACAGAACGCGCGGGTGTGCGGGGGCCGCGAGTGTCCTGGGAGTGACCCAGCCCAGTGGCCTCCAAGTCAATGCGCCTACGAATGCACAGTATAAACACACAGAGTTATCTGACGGCAAAGCAGAGTGTACCAACGCTCGTCACGAGGAGACACTGGCCTGCGGGTGAGACGGTTAGTAGAAAGGAGAGACATGGCGTCTTGTTCTCTAAATCACAAAATGCAGCGAAAATCAGACCAATTTTGGGTCACGCCTTTCCGAGTGTTGTACTCAAGAGCTGTGGTGGGAGGCGTGACAAATGCAACAGCATTCTGAGTGGAAGCGAATTCTGCTCTCCACACCTGCCCTCCTCCCAGGCCGCTGGGCCACGGCGGCAAGACGACCTTCGAGGAGACTAGGAGATGCAGGTCGAGCGTCCAGCGCCGCCGGACACTGGTCAGTGTGCGGTAAGTGAATCCGGGAGAACACATGCTCCCGTCTGGACTGGATGCTCGCCTGTGCTTCACAGCGTCAGAGAGAGACCGGAATAAAGACCCACGACAGAGGGCCCAGCAGACAGTGGTGGAGGGAGCGTGTGTTGGGACCACAGGGGGAGAGCCGAGCCCGCAGTGGACACTGGCGTCCGGCCCTGTGGAGGGTGCGCTCGGGGAAACGGTGTCGCCAGATGCCCAAGCATCTACTGCACATCCTCTTGGTGCTGACAGAGCCCGTGTGGGGCCGTGATCAGCACACGCAGAGCCACGCAGATGGAAAAAACAGGGAGTCATTAAAGGGTAAAACCAGCCATGAACACGGTCATAAGAAACAGAGGAAACACCACCCACATGTGGGTCTGTAAAGGCGCCATGGACATGAGATGGGCAGGCACTGGGCGGAGCACAGTACTGGAAGAAGGGTGCTGCCTGGAGCACGTCTGCGCTAGCCTGTGGCGAGTCCGGACCCACTGTGACCTTGGGAAGCAAGGACGGGATGACAGCGGGTCCAGGGCTCCCACCACTGGGGCTGCTTGCCCAGTGAGGCTGGCTGGACAATAGGGTCAGGACTAGGGGGGCTCAAAAGGCAGCCCCACTGCAGCAGCCACACCACCACACCACCGTTCCCCTGGATGGACTTGGCCACTCACTGGCAAGATGACTGTTCTGCCAACAGGTGAATTTGACTTTGTTTCATGCCATCCATGACCAGCACTCACCAAGCCCCAAATGTGTCACCCACCCTGTTCCCTGCTGCCCTCTCCCCCCAATTCCCTCCCCAAGTCCAATACCAATATTCCCTTTGTCAGAGGCCAGCCTTTCTAGAACTTGATCCCTTGTCCTGTTTCTCATGCATCAACAGTAACTACTCCTCTAGTACTTTCTGCTTAAGCTAAAAACATTTTCAACATTGTTACCAACCACCAACCACCACTAACCAGCCAACAACCACCTAACAACCAACCAACAACCAACCAACAACCACCACCAACCAGCCAACAACCATCCATCAACCAGCCAACAACCACCTAACAACCAACCAACAACCAACCAACAACCACCACCAACCAGCCAACAACCATCCATCAACCAGCCAACAACCAACCGCCAACCAGCCAACAACCAACCAACAACCACCACCAACCAGCCAACAACCATCCATCAACCAGCCAACGACCAACCACCAACCAGCCAACAACCAGCCAACAACCACCAATCGACCAATCACCAATGGACAACCAACCAACCGTCAACCACCAGAACAAAAACCTCCCACTGGTACCACCACAGTCTCACTACCTTTAAACAATGGTTAAAAAAATAAATATATATACACAGGGCACCTGGCCAGAATGTAATTTGCACTGAATTTGTGAGATTTTGATAACTTGCTTTACTGCCTACATGGGCAGGGGACCCAAATAACTTCTAAGAGGTTTTCTCCACACTTATGGGCTTACAGAATTCAAAATTCTATCAAACATGTAAAGTCAATTAAGAGGCAACTTGACTGGGGTCCTCTAATCTGGCTCAGCCTTTTGTTATTAACTTTTCCCAGCTGAAGTCTAAATTCGGTCTCTTTACCTCCCTGGTTCCCACTGCTTTTAAAACGTTTGCAGCAAAGCTCCTCCCCAACACATATGCACACACGTGTGCACACACATGTATAAACCCACACTCTCATCTGCACACAATCGCACCTCGCACATGCACACAATACATGTGCACACGCACACACCCACACTCGTGTATGTGCAGACACACGTGCGCACATTCCCACACCAGCACTCCGGCCACGTGCTCCGCTGTCCCCGCCTGGTGCTCCCCTCCTGGCCCCTTGGATGCACACTGCACCCCTTTTTTCTGACTCTGCACAGTCCTCTCACCTCCCGAGGGTGGTAGCTGGTGCTCTGACCTGACACTCTTTGCCCCGTCCCCCTGTCCCTTCATCACTCACCCAGGCGGACGAACTCCCCAACGGCAGCCCCTTCCTGACCCCCTGCCCATGCGCCAGACCCTCCTTCCAGTTTCCTACGGGGCTGCTCTGCTCAGCAGCACCAAACCCAATGTACTAGTTCTCCCCAAACTGGCTTTTTGTGACCCCATGTCCGTTGATGATTATATGTTCTTCCCAAAAACCCAGGCCCCAAATCTCAGACCTTCTGGCCCTTTCCCTCCCTAATCAGTCTTGCGCCAGGGGACTCTGCTTCTCCCTGGGTTCTCGCTGCTGCTCGCTAGGGTGGGTCCCTCCAGACCACAGGCGGGTCCCCACTGCCCCTCCCTCCCCTTCTCCGCAGGCTGCTGCCAGGATGCTCCTTCCAAACTCACGGCCACACAACCTTTCCGGCCTCTTCCTTCCCTCCGCCCCTCAGCTCCTGCACAGTGGCCACCTGCTCATACACATACTCGCCACGTGCCCGCAGGTCCCAGCCACGTCCTTCCACACACTAGCTACAAGCCTGCATGCACTAGCCACGTGCCTACAAGTACCAGTGATGTGCTTACACGTACCACCGACATGCGTACACACAGCCACGTGTCTGCACACACACCAGCCACGTGTTTGCTCACACCAGCCACATGCTCACATTCAGCAGCTACACACACGTACCAGCTACACGTTTATACATAACAGACACATACTACCAGCCTCTACACACCAGACACATGAGTATATTCTAGCTACATGCTTAAACACACCAGCTACGTGAGATACAAACGTATACATCCTGGCTAGAGGCTCGTACACACTGACCACGTGACCACACGCTGCCTACACGTGTATGTGTGCTGGCAACGTGCTCGTACATACTAGGTGCCTGCTTGTGCATACACACTACATGCTTACACACACGCTGCCCACGTGCCGCTGTACACACAGCACACACGCTACACATACACACATGCACACTCTAGCCACACGCACACACACACCACACACACTAGCTACCAGCTGTCCCCGCCGTCCCCGTTCTGCACCTTTGCCTGTGACCCCCTCTGCCGGGGGCATCCTTCCTGCTCTGTGCCTAGTAGGCTCCCAGCTGAGATGCTGCGTCTCTGGCTTCCCCCAACAGCCCTCTCTCCCCCAGTGAATCTTTTCCTTCTCTCCATTCTTCAACTTGAGGTCCTTGCTCCCACAGTCTGGTCTTATTAGGCTCAACTACAAGCAATGTCTACGGTCATGGGCTTCCGACCTATAAAAACCATGCTTTAATTTGGTTCTTGCCCTGAAGGGGCCGCACCTGCACTCCACGCCCCCTACCTTCTCCCTCAGGACCCTCCCCGTCCAGATCCAATTACCTGGCAGCATATGGTGAACGGGGGTGGCTATGTTGATGTCCTGCAGATGCTTGAGTGTCTCCGTGTGGAAGAGGCGAAGCGTGGACCCAGAGGTGAAGGCGATCCAGATCCCGACGCCAGCGATGACCATGTGAGAGACCACCATGCCTTCTTCCTGGTGCGCCTCGAGCTGGTTCTGAGGAAGTCAAAGAGAAGTGATGAATGGGGCTCTGGGTGCAGCCGGAGCCTTGCCACTGCGTCACTGCGAGCTGCCGCCGGCCCTCTGCCACAACTTAACACCCAGGTCGTACGGCTGTCCTGACCATGAGTGTCCAAATGGCACTCCAGAGAGGCTCAGCATGACCCCCAAGGGCCTACAGCGAGGGGACCACTACTCCAAAACCACAGACACCTCTGTTGGCGAGACACACAGTAGCAATCAAACTGCTCGTTACTGCTCCCAAGCAGATCAGAGTGCTTTCCAGAACATCACGGTATTTCCCAGGGACCATGAACCCCAACAGCCTGCCGGAAAGCCTACCCACCACGGAGGTGGAGTCCAATGGTTGCTGGCAGGTTGGCAAGCGCAGGAAAGCAAGAGAGACAAAGGAGCAGGGAGCAGGAAGGTCTGGGAATGTGAAGCGGCGCTGGCGGACGGAGGCCGGTCGGCTCCCTGGGACTCCAGTGTGGAGCCGGCAGCCCCCTTCCCCAACTCCGAGCCAGGAACGCAAGCCCACGCCCCGGCCTTGGGCGAACCCTTCAAAGGCCTGCCTGCCCGCACTGCTCCGAGCGCTCATGGACTGCCTGTGGGTCTCTGGGTCTGCACCCAGCCCTGGCCTGGTCCCCAAAAGCCACCTGCTACTTTCTCCGTGGGACCAGGTCCTTCCTTCCCAAGCATCTGGCTGCGCGCTGGCCCTTGTCTCTATCCTGACGACCCTGCTCCACACGGACCCGTGAGAGGGGAATTCTCTAACTTGGCTGCAGCACGGACAGGCCAGCTCTGGGTGGGCAGCTGGCAGCACTCCCTGACAGGTCTGGAGAAGGGGTGTGCAGGGCTGAAGCTTGCAGCGTCGGTGTGAAGACACTCATCTTCAGAGCAGCCCCTGAGCTCTGCGGCAGATCAAATCCCCCACGGTCCTCTAAATGGCTTGCTTTCTGATCTCAGGGCTGTTCCCGAACATCATGGAATGGGGGGGGGGGGGCTGTTCAGAGCCCATCACTCTGTCGAGGATGTCGTGTTTACACATCTTGTGTGCCTACCCCACACAGGAAGGGGTCACCAGGCTACACCCCTCACCCACCCCGCAGCCTGCGTGGCACGCAGTGAGCCCAGCAGAAGGTGAACACGTGCATTTCCACTGCAGTCGATGGCAGAGCCCTTGTCGACCTGCGACCCGAGAGACCCAGATAGGGAGTGGAGCCCCCACTCTCCGAGCTGGCCTGGACCGCCCCACTCCACAGCCATCACGGGGACAGATGAGGCTTCACCCCTCTGTGGGCTTCTCTGGGAGGAAAGTTCCGTTTTTGTCTCTCAGGAACTAGTATGGAATTCCCCAGACGAGGGCTGCAGGAAGCGGAGAGGTAACGACACCCCATGGCTGCGTGTCTGCCTGCTGGGCTAATCACTGGTGTGGCGGGGGCGGCGGGGGGGGGGGGATGGGAGATGGGAGGACGGCACGCACCCCTGCACAGGCCCCCTCACCCCTGTGAGGACAGGCCGGCACTGCCTGAAGCGAGCACCAGATGCCATCACAGCACAGCTTGGTGGCCCTCAAGAGAATCCAGCAGACCCGGGCTGGGGCCCAGAACCAGCATTTCTAGAATGTTCCCATGAGTGCTGCTGCTGGGCCACCTTCACCTTTCACTGCTTTCTGGCAAGTTATTTTCTCCTGTTTGTCTTCCATCCTCTGCCTTATCGGTCACGTCAGGTGCCTCTGTGCTGTGCTCCCTAAACGCCACAGGAGCGCTAGGGTCACGCGCTGTCCGTGATGCATGGCGCACGCGCTGGTGCTGGGGTCGCGTGCTGTCCATGACGCGTGCTGTGTGCTCTGGGGCTGGGGTCGCGCACTGTCCGTGATGGCTGCTGCTATGCCATCTGCATTTTGCGGCCAGTGGCTCGTCTTCCCGGAGCCCCTTCCTCTGCAGGTCCCGTGGGGTCCGCCCTACTGGCTTCTCCACGTGGGTGGTCTCCAGCAGCACTCCTCCCCCCCAAAACTGCCAGCAAATTGACCTTCAGAGAACATGAATGTCGGAACATCTGCTACATATTAAATCCCTCAGCAGCTCACCATTGCCCACGGCATAGGGACGTCCCAGCAGGAAAGGCCACACGCACCCCAAGAAAGCCAGGCAGATGCGCTGCCTTTCGTGGGGTGCCTCCAGCATGGTGACCCTGAGGTGACTCCTCGGAGGACTTAGAAGGGCCAGGGAGAGAACTCCCAGCAACCTGGTACTGAATGTGAGGTCCCTTCTGACCGCACCTGTGCCAACCTCACCTCCCAGCATGCCACTGGACTCATCCACACCTTTCTCCCACCCGAGATGCTCCGTGTCATTTCCTTCCAGGAATCCCTGCTCCGCCTGGACAGCCCAGCCTCATGGGGCTCCTCGGGCGGAAATAATTTAGACTGCTTCTGTCTTCCCTCTGTGTTGTCTTCCTGCCAACTGCCTGGTGTGGCCAGAGCCACGACTGGCTGGCTTTCTGTCGGCTTTGGGAGGCAGGGTCTTGCAGGATGCTGGAGAGGCACATCCAGGACAAAACCCAGAAGAGCTATCTGTGGTCCCACGGGAGGTGCCTGGACCTCATGGGTCTGGGTGTGGGATCTGGTAACCTTCCTAGGGCCCGTCCTCCTCCGCCACCCTCAGCGGGCTCCCGCAGTCTAAGACCATCCGCCCACGTCCGCATGGGCTCACCACTCCCCTGACCGCTATCCACCCACACTCTACCACATGAAGGAGATCCGCGCTGGAGGCTGACACCCCACCTTCTAAGATCACAGAATATGCCGCCAAGTGTGTGCTGGCAAAATGGCTGAAGGTCCCTACCCTGCTGAATAATCAGTAATCCTTCCTAAGGAGAGTCGGACAAACATTTTTAGAAGTCCGTAATGACTACAGTTTATTAGGGGCTTGTGGGGGTTCACACCAGTCACTGCAACGTGCCCGCAGAGCGCTCGCGGAGATCAAGGTGATTCCTCCCCTCAACGGGCTCCTTTCTCTACTACCTTTCACGTGATGGTCGGAGGAATTTTTAGTCGTGACGTGATTCATTGCACTGGCTGGAAGCAATGCCTTTATTATCTGAGTTACTTAGAGGGGACGTAAGAAATGGCCATGGACAGCTTGGCTTCTTTTTCTTCAAATTTAGTAAGAACTCTCTTTCTATGAAGGACATGAGCTGTTGATCACAGAGATGGACAATATTTTCTCCATTTGTCATTTATGAAACTTTCTTTCACACACTTATTAAATGAGAACAAAAAAAGGTTCTAAAAGTTTACCACACTCATTGTTTTCTGTATTATGGCAACTTCCAAACATGTGTCATGCTTAGAAAATCTCCCCCACTGCAGAGTAATGAGAACATTCCACTGCTTTCTAAGTTTGTGTTTTTGTTTATGCTTCGAAATTACCTCCATCTGCAACGTTTAGGAGGGTGAAGACCTAGGGCCTGAGGCATGGCTCCACGTTTCCACATGGCGGGCTGTCTCCTGATCCTTCACGGCATAATCCAAGCGTTGCACTGACTGGAAGGGCCACCTGACTCGGGGCCAATTTTCCCCATGTCCTCGAAGACTCTCTATTATGCACATAGTCAATGCATTTTTTAAAGTAGTGAATTTGTGTTAATTAGCAGGGAAACGATGAACAATTCTTCCACGGACACATGGCTACACTGCAGTTAGCTAAATTATCTAGTTAATCTTGCCTTTCAGCGCACAAATCTAGGTGGAACTTTCTCTCAGGGCAGGGCCATGGGTGAGAGGCTGCCTGCATCCGCCACTGGCCAGGGGCTCCCTGACCACCAGCATCAGACCTTAACTGAGGCCACTTCTGAGACACATCTCTTTTGTGCCGCAGACTCACTTAAAACGACTTACCTCTATCGTGTGGGTCTCCGTGCTGATTGTGAACACCTGACCTCCAGAAGCTGCCCATAACGTGTCCTCCGCCATGACGAGACTTCTAACCGGCAGGACACCTAATTTGATCACTTTCTGAGGTTCAGAATTCCAGGATCCATCTTAAAAAAAGAAAACTTTACTTTCATTCGGATTCAGTTATCCGTGCACAGGGCCTGGGGGAAAGGATCAGAGATCATTTTATGCTTGTCTTTTTTTTTGTTTTTTAAGTAAGGTTTACACCCAACATGGGGCTGGAACCAACGACCCCAGGATCAAGAGTCACAGGCTCTACCAGCCAAACCAGCCAGATGTCCCATAGACCATTTTAAAAAACAGCAAGATACCACTGGTACTTCCGAGGCCGACGCCTGGTTCTGGGGTGTCCAGAGCTCTAAGAGGTGGTACCATTTCCACGAGGCAACCTAACTCAGTCACGGAGCAACGTTCTGATCCCAGCCCGGCTGCCCGGTACGCATCATTCAACCTTAGTCATGGCTTTCTTCTCTGTAACACGGGACAATGCTGCCACGTGTCCCCAGGGCCACGTGAGAGTGTGAGGTGCGACAAGGCGATCAAAGAGCCCAGCACGGTGCCCACACAGTGTCCTATCATCTCCAACGGTAACGCACGAAACCACTCAGTTGTCAGTAAAGGGATCTGCACCCGAAAGTGTGGGACCGTGCTTCCTTTCCCCGTTACCTGCTCTTACCTCTGAAATGCCCCCTGCCATGTACTGTATTATCGGGACTGACCACATCGTCACCGAATTAAAAAAAAAAACAAAACAGAACTGAGGTAAGAGGCTTTCCTCTCTTCTCATAAACTCGCTCCATCCCTGAGGCACAGGCAGGGATGAAATATTATGGTTTAAAAATATTTTCAAAGACCTACTGATGAAGTTTGTCTCACTTTATAGGAAGTGTGAGTCAACAGGCAATGGGGATGGCAAGAAACAATATTTAAAGCCAGACTTAACATACGTTTTCAAAGTGACTGTGTAATGACCCCATGAGGCGTTAAAATAAATTCTTCAGTTTTCAAAGTCACTGTTAATTAAGCCATCGTGCCTGAAAACATAACTACAACTGTCAGTCCGCCAACACCTCTGGTCCTGGTCTCATAAAGCCCTCTGCTCAAGGAAGGGGGCAAGGTCCCAGTTCCAAACTGAGGGCTTGCTCCTGGGTTCTATGTTTGAGGAACGGAACCTTTTCATCCAAACCCTGTTTATGAGTAACTGTCTTAAGTGGAGGTGTGCAGATGCCAAGAGGCACCCAGGCAAGTTTTGAATTTTGTGGCATACTTTGAAGTTATGATTTAACTGTAGGGGAAACACTTTACTGCTGCAGTGAGGCCAAAAGATGTTGTGGGACAATTACTGGTTCTGACAAACACCGACCTGCCGTTTGCTTGTAGGATCTGTGCTGGAACTGGGTTATCGTCGTGCGGTTAAACACACACGCCTGTGCACACGCAGTTCCACGTGCACACACACTCGGTCACAGGTGCACACATGTACACACAGTTCACACAGGCATGCGTGTGCACGCACAGTCATACGTGCACACACGTACACACACAGTCACACATGCACACACACAAGCACACAGGCCTTTTCATCCAGGACTCACAACCTTACCAGCTGGGCAGTCTGCACGGGGATTACAGAGGTTCAGAGTGGAGATACAATTCTCCCCAACACGTGCAAGGGACCGAGTGCAGGGCTGAGGACGCCCGCTCCACCTGACTGCCCCGTGGTGTCTGTGTCCTTGGATGGCCGTCACATGGACACTGCGATTCCTCTGAAGCAAGACATCTGCTGTGAACATGTTACTTTGCTTAAGAATTAACTTCTAACAACTGAACTTTGTTCTCTGAGCACCTACGATACTCTTTCTGCAGACCCTGTGCTCTGTGCCCCTCCACAAAATCCTCTGGGGGTGGCGGGGGAGGGCATACCACTGGGCACTGGGCTGTGGGCGTCGGCTCCAGCCGACAGACCACCTGTCTGGGGACAGCCTCTTTCCGGAGTCTTCACTCCAGACCTGAGTGCTCAACCAGGCTGCCCAACCACAGCGGGGCCCCAGTACATGCTGATTACATTTTGAGCCGACACTTAAAAACTGCAGAAATTTCTACAGAATTCCAGATTTCAAGCTCCCTAAAAAGTAAAAGATTTGCAACAGTGCCTGGCAGAGAAGTGCTGCAAGGGCGGTGGCCTCCAGCCACCAAGTCTCCCACCCCGGACAACACAACAGCCGCGAGGAGACCGTTCTCCGGAGCCGACATTCAGACAGCCCACGGCGACATGCACGCGTGCTCAACAGCACTCAGCAGCAGAGACACGCAACACTTGTGGGAAGGGCCGTCCTCAAAGAGACAAGAGGTAACAAGGGTTGGCGAGGACGTGGAGGAAAGGAGCTCTTGTACACTGTTGGTGGGAACGTAAACAGCAGCCACTCTGGAAAACAGCGTGGAGGTTCCTCAAGAGATTAAAAACAGAGCTACCCTCTGTCCCAGCGATCCCACTCCTGGGTACTGATCCGAAGGAAATGAAAACGCCAGTGGAAAAGGCACGTGCACCCCCATGTTTGTGGCAGCATTATTCACAATCACGAGCACGTGGAGAAGCTCTGAGTGTCCACTGATGGCTGAGTGCCTAGAGATGTGGTGTGTGTGTGTGTGTATATATATACACAAAGACATACACACAACAGAATATTATTCGCCATAAAAAACAAGGAAACCCTACCGTTTGTAAGGACACGGGTGAACCTTGAGGGCACTATGCCACGCGAGGTACGTCAGAGAAAAACGAACACTATACGATCTCACTCACATGTGGACGCTAACAGAGACTAGATGGGAGGTCACAGAGGATGGGGTGCAGGTGGGGGTGGGGAGATGGTGCTTACAGGCACACTTGTGCAGCCACAAGGGGCGTAAGTCCTGGGGACCTGACGCACCACGCACATGACAGTCCACAACATTGCGTTATGAGCGTCCGAGTCGTAAGAGAGAAGATTCGAAATGCTCTGAGCACGGCAAGAGAAACGGTACGTCCGTGATGGGATGCAGGGCTAGCTAAAGGCGCGGCCACGATCGTTCTGCAGTGCACACGTGGATCCAGACCTTAAAATGTGTACCATGTTACGTGTGAATTATGTCTCAAGAAAGCTGGGAAAAAACAGAAGGTTTCACCAGCCCCAAATTAAATAAATAGAAATAAACCCTGAATGAATTCATTGCACTGGGAGAAATGGACATCAATATCCCAAACCAATTTAGGAAGCTCAGTAGACAGACCGAAATTATGGTACTTTCAGACTTCCAGGTTGTTTCTAATTCCCATGAAATTTAGTGTCTGCCAGAGCAAGAGAAAACACACCTGAGTGAGCCACCTCAGCCAAAGACGACAGGGAAAAGCAAACAGAGCAATCCCGGGATAAATATTCGCACGCACCTAAATCAACATGTACTTAGTTCTAAATGCAACTGAGCCCGCACACAAACCATGCGTCTGAGCCTCACTCCACGAGGCACACCTGCTGTCCTGGCCCTAAACCCGATCACCGGTCTCGGCTGCCGGCAGGAGGGGCACAGCCACCCCTGCTCCTGCTTCCCGCCCTTTCTAGCTCTCCCTCCCTGGGGACCCGCAGCTGCCCTGGGGGCGTGCTGGCAGGGCTCCCTGTCCCCTGGACGACGACAGGCCCCCCTCAGGCTCAATCCACTGCCTCCCTGCAGAACGCTCTGACCCAGCGCCTCCCGGGGCTCTCTGGGCATCGTGAGCGCGGTGTTTACCCTCTGTGAACTGTTCGTCCCTGGGGGGGAGAAGTGGGACTTGCACCCATCTGCAGCCACTGGTGATCAGCCCAGGGTCACCTGAACCGAGCCCACACTCAGGCTGTCCCTGAGATGGTGACGGACAGAGGCACGGAACCCGGGAGGTCCCAGGGTGGGCCCCAGGCGGGCAGGCGTCAGGAATGGAGAGGGCCCTGGAGCAGCTGAGGGACCCTCATTCCCTAAGGGCTTGAGCCCTTCGCTTCCATGCACCTGACGCTGGGGGGGCCGCCCAGGTGCTGCCGAAACCCTCTGGCCAAGATGTGGAAGCTGTGGGACTGGGGAAAGGCAGGGTCCTGAACGCTGAGTTGCACAGTGTCAGCGGGGAGAGGAGCGGGGAGGGCGGCTGCTACAGCTGAAGCGAGCAGCAGGTGCTGCAGAACCACAGCTCCCCCACAGCAGGAGTGGGCATGGGCAGGAGGCAGAACCGCCGGATGGCCCCCTGCCCCCCCCCAGCCGCGGCCCGGGTGCCCGCGCCAGTAACGCCCACGTGCCCCAGGAGGTTGCAGACCTGCGCTGTGCCCCTCTGGTGTCCCCAGAACCCACTGGAACTCTGGGCCAAGCCTGTGACAAGAGGAGGAGCCTGAGGGGGAGGGACAAGGGCCGGCACGTGCGTCCAGGATGTCCTGGCCATTGGGCTGGTGCAACTTGGTCCAGCCACTCATGCGGGCGGCCTGTGGTCCCCTCCACCCAAGAAGAGAAACCCTCGCGGCTCTGAGTGAGGGCAGGGGCAGCGAGGGGGCCGGGAGCTCGGCCATTGGGAGGAGGACACGCATGGAGGTCGGTACTTTGTGGAAAGGGGAGGCGTCGGCCCGGAGACCCATGTCTGAAACCATTTCCCACCTGTGCGGCTGGGGCTGCTCGCACTTCGCACCCTCCTCTCGGGGTTGAGGAAGTTGCACGTGCCTTGGGACGTGCGGTGATAAATGCTCACAGGAACGTAACCCTGGAACACAAAGCTCCGTCCAGAGCAAATCCCCGGAAACCGCTATGAGCCCTGACGTGTAGTCACACACACGCAGTGTAGAGACAATTACCTTCTGCTTTCGCGTAGACGGCCACGGCGCCATTGACCAGGCCGGCGTACAGGCTCTGGGGCATGCAGGCGAGGCTCATGACCGTGGACTTGTCCGGGGTGAAGAAGTGCTGCAGACGCACCTTCTTGGAGCCTTGACTGCTTTTATAAATGGAAATGCTTCAAGAGAAACAGCGGCCAGTGAGTGCGCATGCTCGGGTGACAGGGAGCCCCCCCCCCCCGTGGTGAGCACAGCAGCTCCCTGCCACGCCCCTGCCCCACACGGGAACGCCGCTGCCACCCCGATCTCATCCCCGCATTGCGAAGGAGAAACCGAGGAAGAAATTACTTCTTCCTAGTGAGCGCGCATCAGGAAAAACACTGTAACGTGCCTTAGAACGGTGCCAGTGTTCGGGACGCCTATGGCGCAGACCGCGGCCCCGTTACACTCCAAACTGTGAGCAATCAGCTACTTTTAAAGGCAAGACTGAGAAGAAACAGGTCAGGGGAAACCGCCAGGCCCAACGGGAATGTTCCCTGCAGAGTCGCCATCCCTCCTTGGGGGTTTCCTGCGGTCATTCCCACGGTTGATGACCCAGCCGTTCCCACCGCGTGGCACAACCCCTAGCAGGGCGGGTGACCGTCCGTCCTGCTCCTCGAGCTCCTCCTCATGGAGCAGCGTGCAGGTGACCGTTCCAGGCGCCGGCAGTGGGCTCACCTCCCCTCCTCTGTCCCCAGGCAGATGGTGGGTACGCCCCCCGGCGCTCTCCCGGCTGGGGTCTCGGGGTCCACGTGTCGCTCCTCCGCGGGGATGAACACCATGCACAGGATTCGGGACTCCACGTTGAAGCACTCGATGACTTTGGGGTTGGAGTTTTGAAACGAGACGATGGCAATCTGGCCCATTTGGCTGGTGCAGCTTCCGATCTGAATCGGGGGTTGGGGGGGAGGAGAGAGGAGTGCCTGGAGATTCCACACCACACCGACCCCTGACCTCCAGTGGCCACCAGGAGAATCCATGTTGCCACTGGAACCAACACGCTTCGCAGAATCGAGAGCTGTTTACACCATCTGCTACCAGAGCCCGCTTTTCCTTTTCAGCATATGGGGTTACTTTAATGAGAGCCCAGTTTTGTTTCATTTATTTTAAATTCCTATATCTATTCCCGAGAAACCACATCCCAGCACCATGCAGTGGTGCTGACCTGCTCAGGCACAATGCAAAGGCTTCAAAGCAGATGAGATTCGGTTTTAAACCCGTTTATACCAACGTCAGTTAGGGCTCACCTAGGAAAACAAGGACTTAAAAAGAGAGTGCATCAGAGCGCCTCCCCACGTAGTCACCAGCGTGTAAGCACAAGGCAGTGTGCCCTCACCCTGGGATGCTGGCGGGCTGCGGGCACCCCCATGAATCTATCTGCCGGGTCACCAGACACCCCAGAAGCTTTGTTCCCGACTTGAAGTCTAATTGCTTTTTCAGTGGGAAAGAGTAAGATCTTGTTAACAGAAAAATTAATGGGACAGAGCTCTTGAGGTCCTGGAGGGAAAGCCAGCCCAGGGGTGAGGGGTGTTGAGGCTCCCGGATCCTGCCTCCTCTGGGACAGTTTTGGAAACTTCGTCCCACCCCCTGTACTCGTACTGTAGTGTTTCCACACTGCAAAAAAGAAATGTCCTGCTTTGACAGCCTTTCAGGGGAACGGTGCCAAACCTCTAAGCCCTGCTCTGGCTGGCAGGGTGCAGGGGGGTGGGGATGTGAGCAGGAGAGGGAATGAGGCACCAACTGCAGTCCAAGTGATGGGAAACTTCTCTGCAAAAATTTAAAAACCTTAGGGAAATGAGCCCATCCCATCCTTTGCAGCTGGGTGCACAGAATGGCCTGGTTACTCAGGCTGTTTCTTCTCAACGCTCAGGGAGGAACACCGACCACACAGAGGCTCAGGCTGTGGGAAGGTGGAGAGGTCACCTGAGTGCAGGGCACCCAGGAGAGGCGGTCAGGGTGCGGTGCTGGGGGAGAGCAGGGCACCTATTGGGGAGCAGACACATGTCGCCGGGAGGGGACATGGGAGACCTCAAAACACAGTGCAAGAGAACTGTCTCCTGTTTGCAAGAATCAGAAAGGCCAATTGCGATGGCAGCATAATTCAAATGCACTATTTCATTTGGAAAAAGTTAATTTTAATTGCAAAGTTTCCAGTGTAAAAAGCCAGCAATGTCTTGGAAGGGGGGGAAGAATCCCACACAATTTAACCATCCAAATTGAAGAAATATTTAAATTACTCTCATATTAACTAAATTGGTTGTCTCTGGGCTGAATCTAATCTGGTAAAGCTTTAGATGAAAAAGAAAAGACAGAAACATTGTGGGTATCTTTTCCAAAAGCCTTCAGTCTCCTTTCGTGGTTCGGGACTTTCATGTTTGTAAACACAGCCCGGGACACACTGAGAACCTCTCAAGCCCACACTAACCACGGACACGGATTCCTCAGGAACCCGCATCACACACACAGCACGTCTTACCCACAGGAAGCCGTGCGCTGCGGACAGCGAATCCGGCTGAGCCTCATTATTCACGCAAGGTTCAGGATTGTACGCAGCACATTCGATCTAATGAGGAATTAAATCAAACACCCACATTTAAAACGGGACCGGGAGGCATCCAGACAATACAGTATCTTGAGCGGATGACAGACTCCTGACATTGAGCCACAGAAACTGCAGGATATTACTTGTTAAAGATTAAAACGGGAAAAAGAACGGATGAAGGTACAAGGCTCAGAAATCAGCTTTTTAGAGGCAAACATCAGTCTTCCCCCTTTTATCTTCAGACCCCAGCAGGTGCTGCAAACATCTGTCGCGGAGCACACCGTACAGGCAGCCGCACCTCCCCGGATGTGGCGGGAGGACGCACACACCACACTTCCTCCCCTCTGCCCGCCCGCCTGCCCTCCCGGGAGCTCCAGGGCTGAGCGTCGGCCGGAGCCCAGAAAGGAGAAGTAGTAACGTCTTTACTTGTTTTGTACAGAAACACATCCACGTGCCTCTGAAGGCACCTGTGGGTGTGGTGCTTGAACAGACAACACGGGACACTGAGAAGTCACCACGTCTCACAGGCTTGCTTCAGCAAAGTGAGGGCACCGTGCTCCAGGAAACACGAGGCTTCCAACCGTGACCCAGTGTGAACACTGAGTACTGCCAGGCAAAGGGCAGCAGAGCTGACAGATCTGAGACATGTGCCCTCATGTAACTAGCAATGCCTGGAACGCACCAGTGCGGTGAGGACCGCCCCCCCCCCCGGCACCCGGACGGCCACTGGGCAGAACGCACCAGGTGCGGTGAGGACCCCCCCCCCCTCGGCACCCAGACGGCCGCTGGGCAGAATGCACCAGGTGCAGTGAGGAACCCCGGCACCCGGATGGCCACTGGACAGAACGCACCAGGTGCAGTGAGGACCCCCTGGCACCTGGACGGCCGCTGGGCAGAACGCACCAGCTGCAGTGAGGACCCCCCAGTACCCGGACGGCCGCTGGGCAGAAAAGCAGGCTTTCAGCTTCATACTCTAACAGTCTTAATTCCTAAACAAATACCCCCAAGAGAAATGGTAACAGTGGTTGACTTGGGGAGACAACGTGGGACCCTGCCCTAAACCAGATAAGCAGGGCAATCTCGGTGCACAGTGGACCCCGCCTCCAGACCCACCCGCCCATCACCTTGAACTCCTGCTGCTTGGCCACCGTGACCGGCATGTGTCCCACGAGGAGAGGGTGTCTTTCCTTCTTGATCTGATTCCCATCATCTTCCACGCAGAACCAGCCCATGTGGTTCTCCTCCTCTGCAGGCATGTGAACAACGAGAGACGGGGAAGGGCAGCGCTGAGCCGCCTGCAGCTTCGACACGGCCCTGCGGACCCCAGACTCGGACATACACCAGACCGCAGAGCTAAATACTGTTTCTGGAACACAGTGCGATCTTTTCTGAAAGGAAGGCCTGTCCGTTCACCGCTTTATTCTGAAAAGCGTGTCCTGTTTTCCTGTTTCCTCCCCCCAAGTGCACGGATGCGAGGGGCTGAGAAAGTCCTCGTAAAGCACCTTAGGATATTTTTCTTTATCTTTATTCAAAGCAACTGAGATGTTTAGATTCAAATACCACAGGCACAGTGAAAGGTGTTTTAACACGGTAGGATACTGCGGGATAAAAAGTGCGAGGAAGGGACGCCGGGGTGGCTCAGTTGGTGAAGCGTCTGCCTTCAGCTCAGCTCGTGATCTCGGGGTCCTGGGATCGAGTCCTGGTCAGGCTCTGCTCAGCGGGGAGTCTGCTTCTCCCTCTGCCTCTGCCCCTCCCTCCTGCTTGTGCGCCCTTTCTCTAATAATTAATTTTCAAAAAAAAGCACGAGGAAGTGAAGGGATATTTTGCTATAGAGCAAGCTGTCAATCTCGGCTCCGAGCAGAAGAAAGGGAGCTTATTTTCAGGTTCAGCTTGCTCTCTTCAGAGAGTGGGCCGTTTCTGGCTTGCTGACTCACGTAGAGTCTGACTTGACAAACCATGAAATGCTTCAGGAAGAGAGAAAGGAGCAGTGTCACCGCCTCCCCCTCTGGGAGCCCAGGCAGCGGCGGGAAGGCTCTCTGCTCGGCAAGACGAGGGCCCTTCCGTCACAAACCACAGCCCCCTGGGGGGTGAGCATTAGCAGGGCCTGTTTCTCTTCTGTATTTTATTTTCACTTAGCAGACTGTCTGCATCTCAAAGAGAACAGCACACGTGCAAGAGGTATCGCGGTGTGTTCTGAGTAACGGATCCGCGTGTAAACAACATGCGTGCACACATATCTACACACAGAGAGAGGTCTGATTCACGCTCACAGACTGCAAGGCTGCAGACAAAAGAGCATGAAAAGAATCAAGTCACCTCATCTCTGATGGAACCACAGGGCTTCCTTGCATGCTGGCAGGACCTTCAGTGACAACTCAGGGCCACCCTGTACGTTTCCCCAGGTGCGGGAGGGAACCAGGACAACCCCGCCCTGTGGGGCTGGGCCTCCCAGCTCACGGGCCACAGACCCACAGGGCTGTTCTGCCCATGTGGACAGTCTCAGCTAATGTCAATGTGTGCTTATAATAAAAATGAGGGCTTATTTTGTCTACAATCCCTGAATTGTAATTTAGATATCTTAAAAATCACTCCCGCTGGGGGGCAGGCGGCACTTGGCTGGCTCAGTGGGTTAGGCATCCCACTCCTGATTTTTCAAGCCCCAAGATGGGCTCCCTGCTCAGTGGAGAGTCTGCTTCTCCCTCTCTCTCTCTCTCAGCCCTTACCCAGCTCTATAACTAACTAACTAACTAAATAAATAAATAAATAAATAAAACCTTTAAAAAAAAAAATCACTCGTGCTGGGGTTCATTTTTCCTGTTTAAAAACATTCTTTCAGGGCGCCTGGGTGGCTCAGTCGGTTGAGCACCTGCCTCTTGATTTCAGCTCAGGTCATAATCTCGGGGTCCTGGGATGGAGCCCCACATCGGGATCCCTGATCCATGGGGAGTCTGTCTCCCTCTCCCTCTCCTCACTCTCTGTCTCTCTCTCAAATAAATAATCTTAAAAAATAAAAACCAAAACCAAAAACATTCTTTCAGGTGAAGGAATGAATCTACTGTCAAGGTCTTTCTCCCGATGCTGTCATCTCAGGCACAGACTTCACCGTCACGGAGAAAAGCAGGGGACCGGGACACGCACGCACACGCCTCACGGAGATACGTCGCCTCGTTCTTACCCAGGGCGAGCTTGGCCATCTGCAGGCTGTTGATCCAAGACTCTTTGATGGCAGGGGTGAATGTATTGAACACAGCTGTGAAGAACGTGGGCCGCCCCGACCTGCCAGGAGGAACGGAAAGGCGTTCAGTTTACACGACGTGGGATCACATGACAAGCTCTGCCCGGTGCACACGATCGCCAGACGGAGCCGTCGTGGCACGCCGCCACCAAGAGCCGTTGCCTCAGCCCTGCCCAGGAAGGCTGCCTTGCAAAGTCACCACTGACTTGTCCTGCTTCCCCGGGAGCTGCAGCTGGATTCGGCAGCAATCCGCCGCGCGGATTTCCTCTTCTTTCTTCAAAATGAGCCTCTGTAAGCCTGACGTCCAATCGTGGGCCACGGACTGGTTCAAGTTCTGTGAAGGGAACACACGTGAGCGTGGTGAAGGCGTTGAGAAGGCAGGGGCCCCCCTCACCAAGGGAGGAGGACAGCGAGGCTGGAGCAGGAACCGTCCAGGAGGCCATAACTCTCACAGCGCATTCCAAACAAGACACCCCCTGGGCTCGGGCCAAACTGCTACTCGAGTCCCTCGCAAATGAAGTGACCCCAAAATAGTTTCACGCCAGCACCCTGCCCGAAATGGGAGAAAACACACCATCAGACTGGTTCTCAAAATCAACCTAATTCTCAGTTTCAGTAGAAGCTGGAGGCATGGCCTCACACTGACGGCGATCTAGACCTGGAAACAGAATTCTCCGTCCCGTGGCCCCGACGGTTACCTGATAGTTTCCTTTGAGGTTCCCGATGAGCTGGGAGATCTGACCGATGACATTCAGGTCATGTAGCAGGTTCTGCAGGTCCTGATACAGCTGTCCTGGCCCCACGTACACCTGGTCTGCGGAAGAAGCAGCAAACAGCTCGAACTGAGAGACACGAATGCCACAGGGGCCAAAGCACCAGCGTGAAGATGCCAGGTGACGGACAATTTTTAAAAAGTGTATCTCTTCAAGCATTTAGTGGTTTTTCCTTTTCTAACGTCTAATTTTGGAATGATTTCAGACGTTGGAATCTTTGGAAAGATTCAGAGCGCCCCAGTGTGTGCCCTTCACCACGTCCCGTGACGTTAACATCTCATAAAACCATGGCACCGTCTTCAAACCCGCAAAGTCACGTGGACATGAGGCTGTTCACTAACCTGCACGCCCTATTCAAGTGTCACCAGCATCCCCACTGAGGTCATCCAGGGCTCCTGGACCCAACCCATGGCCCCACACGTGCTTGGCCACTGAGTCTCCTTAACTGCACTCCAGTCTAGGCCAGCTCCTTGAGCACCTGCCTTCCAGGACCTGAACTTCTGGACCATGGCCGGCGTTTTATCTCACAGAACCTCTCACACTTCAGGTTTGACTCGCATCTTGTCACTTGTATTTTTAATGTATTGTTGCTGTCATTGCGGTTAGTAAGACGAACCTAGAAATGGCATTTAACCTAAACCAAATTTCCAATAACCAGGGTCATCCAACAATGAAACGAGCTCCCCAGTGCCCTTTCTCTAAAGGACAACAGGACACAAAGGAGGACAGTGATCGGCCGGGGGAAGAGCCCCTGTCCCCGACTTGGGACCACCTCTGTGTGTGGAGAGGGGAATAGTCTCCCCTCTCCCCCGGGATAATGCCCCGTCCCCCATTCTCCTGATGAGGACACTAAGGCTCTCCACTGACATGCAGGCAGGATCCCACCACAGAATCCCACTTGGAGCCCACCCTTTAAAGGACACATGGTCACAGCTGACTCCTATTCTGTGTCCATGGAAACAGACGGCCTCAGGTGTCCCCCCGCCCAGCTCAGTGACCAGCAAACCCAGGGGGCAGAGCAGTTCCATCCACACGGAATCAAGCAGGGTGAGTCTCCTGGAGTCTGTTTCCGCAGGGCCAGCTTTACGGGGTCAACCCGGGTGTGAGGAAAGTGGACTCCGCCCTTAGAATTTAGCATGAGGCCATGCTGGCTGGGTCCCTTGTCAACAGTTTGCAAGTGAAAAGCAAATATGCGTGTTATTAGCTAAAACTATTTTAAGGGACAAACACACTGTTAAGGGAAAATAAAAGGTAAAGTTGGTCCATGTGACCACTGGGACAGTTTTCAGGGCTGGCCCTGAGGAACCCAAGCCTCCTGCTGGCATCACACTCTCTGTCCTGTCTCAGAACTCTAACAATGGTGAGCAAGGCCCCCTGCGTTTCCACCGCGCATGGGGCCCAGCCAAGTACGCGGCTTGTTCATCCTCCCCTGTGCACAGTGTGTGTGTCAACGGTACGTCTGTGTTAAAAACGACAGGTATCCATCTGACCACACTCACTGCTTCACCGTGGAGTAAGTAATTTTGCAGAAATGCCATTAAAGACATTTTCACTTGGGTTTTTATGTATCCACCAGGCCTAATTTTTTAGGACTAGACAAATTCTATGATTAATTGCATATTAAGTATTTTCGTGAAGTTTCACCAAAAAGCAAGCTGTCCAATGATTATCCATTTATCAAATTTGTTTTTCCTTAACAGTATGTCCCCATACTAAAATGTCTGTAGTGAACGCCACACACATTTGCTTTCATTTATAAACTTCTGATGACAGACTGCACGAACTCACCCTCGGGATAAAATTACTCCTGCTACACGAACTCGATCAAGTTGCCCGCATCTAGCTTTTAGTTTAGTTTTTAAATTATCATATAGTAAAGCTGACTCTTTTACCGTGGGCACACGGCCCTTGAATTTTAACAGGGGCAGGTGTGGCCCACAGAATGGCGCCTTCACCCCCAAAGACCCCGACCTGTCCACCCTGTTGCCCCCAGCCCCGTCCAGCAACCACTGGTCTCTTCTCCAACATTTCCATTTTGTCTTCTCAAGAATGTCACGTGAGAGCACACAATATCCCACTTCTGTTTTTTAAACACATAAATCGTATATTTCTGTGCACACAGAGGTGTGACTGAGTTGCCTTGAGCTGGGGAGGCCGGCGTCTAACCTGACTCAGGACTTCGTACGTTCAGTCCTGAGCCCGGTAAGCAGAGCACCGCACCGTCACGTGAGCACGAGCGCAGGGCTGTGCCGTACTCTGCACAGAGACGCTGCTCTGAGTGCTTGCGGCCCAGCTCTGCAACGCGCCACGAGCAGGGAGGTGGGTTCTGGCCTGAGCGCGCCGAGATTCTGACCTCGGTGCCTGCCCTGCAAACAGATGCTCCTCCCACGGAGCTCCTGCGTGCCACGCGATAAAGCAGAAACCACGTGTCTCAGGAGAGAGAGACCACTAAACGCTAGGTCAGAAGTTCTCAGGGGCCAGGCGGTGTTTTCCTAGTCAGATCTCACCACCCGGGACTCAGGAGTCCCTCCAGGAGAACCCAGAAGGCTCTCCCGTCTTGTGTTCCTCGTGTGCACCCCGGGACGAGTGTGCCTTCCCACCCACCTCGGTCCCACACTGAGGCTGGAGGGGGACGGGGGACAGTGCACGTGGCATCTGCAGTGTGCATGTCACTGAGCTGTGCGCCATTCCCCACGATGCACACAACATAACCTGGGGGCTGCCGGCTTCATCAGCTGTCACTCCCAGAGCCCGACACCCGCTTCCGTGCTTCCTGTATGCGGACCATGACCGCGGTCTCCCAACAAAGCAAACCCTCCCTGTTCCTCTCCTGCAGAGTTCAGGAGGTCGTGCGCTCCCCGCTGCTTCACAGGAGGCCGAAGGGAGCAGGATTGTACATCAGGACAGCTTCCAGAGCTCCCCAAGTCTCCCCACACAAGTGCCTACACCACAGGTGGCAGCCGCCTCGAAGCCTCCGGGAAGCAGCCCCGCGGAAGGAGCCCCACGCACCCCCAGAAGCCAGCCAGGCAGCCCTCACCCACAGGAGCTCCCCGTTAAGGGCATGAGCCGTGTTAGTCATCATCAAATGATCTCAGCTTTGGGGAGACGCAGGCAAATGGTCAGCACGTGGACAAGCTGAAGCTGGTGGAGCGTTTCCATGAACCGAGCACACAGGGGTGTGTACACACACCGGCCATACCACGTCCGAGACAGACACGCTGATCTGGAGGTCCTCCGTGGCCACCCCGGACCCGCTGCCCTGACAGCAGGAGCTCTGCCCTCGGCTTCTGGAACAAAGATGCTGCTACCTGAACAGGGCAAGTCTCCTACACTGTCCTCCTCTTTATCTGGCAGAATACAGTTCAGAGCAGGTGGCAGAACCGGAAAACCCCAGAAGGACAGGCCCTTCTCACTGGCCTTCCCAACCGGCAAGTCCCTGGCATCTGCACAGGCAGCCCAGCACTGCCGGGCAAGCGGCTGTCACAGCTCCTCGCTCAGCGGGGCCTCCTCGCCCCACGCTCCCCAGAGACGGGCCATCCTGCCTGGGCGGCCAGGACTGCAGGACCCCGAGGTCACCCCGTGGTCACCGCTGCCAGGTCACCTAGGCCAGGGTGTCCAAGCAGGTGTAGCAAGACGGGAGACGGGGCAGGAGGGAGTGCAGGGCTCGGACAGACAGAGGGTGACCACAGTTTTCATACTTGACTGTTAGGACTGACCTCGAGTTCAAAACCAAACCCAAGAGGGAAACTGAAGGCATACGCACGAGTGTTCCTGCACGGTCAGCGAACACCCGTGTTTAAAGTGTTTTGGCTGTCTGCACGAACGGAAGGGAAGCAGGAGTGATTGATGCTCAGCGCCCCTGACATGCAGACAGCGGTCTCATGACGCATCTTCATCACCGGACGCCTCACTACCCTCCAGCGCTGGCTTCCGGGAGCCTCACTCCTCAGAGAAGACACCTGTGTCTCATCACAGGTACAACGAAATCTCGCTTATTGATTCAAAACTTCTACAAAGCTCAATATTTAACGCACCATGAAAGGGAACAGCACAAATTTAAAGTAACGCTCTCAGCGGCTGCGGCACTGTGATGAAACTGGCTTTATTCCGTTCCCGGGGGCCGGCCTGCAGCTCGAAGCCACATCAGTCCCGGACACCATATCAGTCCCGGCTACGACGATCTATTACCAGCTCCGGATCCGGATGCAGACCACGTGAGTCTACCTGATGGTTTTCAGATGCTTTCCAGGAGGAGAGTGGATGGGGGTAGGCAGCTGGGCCTGTCTCTGCAAGGTGGAGTGGGGGGGACTCCCCTCCATCAGGGGCACAGGACACAGGAGACTCAACGCTGTGCAGGAGAGCCAGCACTGGTCCTGAAACCCCACAACCGTGCCACGCCATGGTGTCAGGTGAATGCCACGTGGCCGCCGTCACCAAAGCAATCAGGGAGACGCGACTTCCTCCTCTCCAGTCCCTCCCATGGAGGCCCTGGCCCTAAAACGTGCTGTGCTTTTCGAATCATTATGGTCTCACTGGAGGCGGTTGTGTCCCTCCTGTCCTCTGACCTTGCAGACACATCTGGATCAGGAGCTGCTGTCCCCGCCCACAGGCCACGGCAAGCGCTGAGAGGCTGAGGGGGTGCCTGGATTAACCCCTCACCCCTCGAGACCCCACATCGGGCACTGAACAAACCCCAGTGCTGGCCCTTGCTCTGGAGAGCGAGAACCTGGCCCCACAGCCCAGATCCAGGGCTCCTGTGTGACACAGACTTCCAAGGCCCTGTTCAGTATTTTTAAAGTGCAGGCACCGTGTCTCTGCCTTCCGAGGTAGAAGGGTCAGAGTTGGGGTTTCTGCTCAACTGCTGCCACGCACCTGTGTGTGCTCACTTCTGGCTAAGAACCCTAAGCCATACCCACACACCCCCCAGCGCTGCATCTGAGCCCTGTTTCCAGTCTACTTTCTGTCCAGGACCTGCCCCTCCCCCTGTCCCAGCTTCTCCCCCTTGGACCCTCCTTCTCAGAATTCAAGGATACCTAGGTCTCTGCCAGCTCAGCTGTAACAATGATGTGATCCCTTCCTTGTCCCTGACCCCTGGAACCCACTGCCAGAGCCCCCACTTTGCAGCAGGACTGCAGAAGGAGGTCTGGGCACTTTGAGAAGACGTGAGCAGAGAGCAGGTGCTCTGGGGATGGGAGGGGACACTGGTCCTGCACGGATGGTCGAGGTGGCTTTCTATTCTCTGTACAGAGTTGCTGGTGGCAAGCAGGGGGCAGCTCTGCATGCTGGCCGGGACAGGGCAGGACACCACCGAGGTGGTCTTGCCCTCTTCCCATGGTGGTTTTCAGCGGCACGTCTGCTGTTGGTGCACAAGAAGCAGACGCTGGTCCCACAGCTGTACAAGCCAGGGCCTGCCCTGCACTCACAACAGTGGGTGGCTCCCCAGCACAGAGAAGCACAGCAGGCTGACTCTGACTATCATCCTCAAGGGCTAACTAACGGGAAAGCGACAGGCCTGATCCCTACAGGACCGCAGTAGCCACACGTGCACACCACGGCGCTCCCCTTGGAAACACACGCAGCCTGCACACCACACTGTTCTCCAGGCTGCCGGACACCTTCTCCTCCAACGTGCTAAAAAGAGGCGATGACAGGTCTCTTCCAGTGGAGGCTCCCGCGGGGCGGAGACCCCCTCCCTCCCCAGCTCCAGCTCCAGCAGCCGGTCCCCTGAAAACTGGGAGTGCTCCAGAGTCAACCATCGAATGGAATTGATCTGTAGGGATCCTGCATGAGTCAGCTTTTCTCTGGCACCAGGGAAATGCATTTTCTGGTAAACCGGCTCCCCAGACGGTGTGCAGCACAGTGATGGTAGGAACGTAGGCAACTCCACCTGATGCACCAGGTAAACCCACCGCACTGCAGGGCTTTCTCTTCCCAAGCCCCAGCCCCAACCCACAAAGTCGGCGAAAACTGTTCGATCACCCCAGAAAAAAGCACAGAATTTGGCAAAGGAACTTCAGAAGGTCTGAAAGCTGAAACCAACCCACGGAATCCCAGAGGATTCGTGAACAAATCCGTGGACACCAGCCTGCAGGCCCCTGCACGGAGAGCATTCAGTGTCAGTCAAACGTCACAACGCAAGGAGACGGACGGAGGCAGCAAAGCAGATGCACACTCTGCCAGGGGCTCTTCTGGGGACAGCGCCTCCTGGGGGCGGCTCCTGCGGGGCCCAGGAAGGTGGCTGCACGGCTCCTGCAGCCCGGTTGCTAGGCAGTGACGCCCACACCATCTCCAACGCTGAATAACAGACCGAATTTTCCAATCCTGATTTCAGAGCTCAGTCATCCACACAGCAGAAAGTCACATGGCTACAGACGGAACAAAGAATTCCGACTTCGCATCTCAAAATAATTGAGGGATGACAAATGCGAGAGAATCAGAAGGAACAAAAGCACTGCGGGTGAATCTGAAGCTTTCTACAAAAACCTGTGAGACAGCGGTGACAGCCCAGCTAACTGTGACTCGTGGAGGGGACACGGTTTTATCTGCAGGAGCAGCGCGCGACTCGCTGGCTGCAGGCTGGTGGGAGTGAGATCAATATTATGGATTCGATGCCCACAGAGCAGTTCATTGTCTGGCCCCAACCCCAGACTCACCCTCATTGCTGGACGCGTGTGGACGGGGCGGGACAGTCCTTTCCCAGGGCTGAACAGTAAACGTGCTGTTCCCGGTTTCCCTGACCGGAAACCTGAAAACGCCCCACGGAAGTCTGGCTTGAGTTCAGTCTTCCAGCACACACAGAATTAGCACAATGTGTTAAAAAACATTTTTTTATTAATCTAGAAGGCATTTAAGAGGCCATATACTCCAACCCATCATTTCAGAGCTTAGAGCTAAAACTTGGGTCCCCTCTGTGGACAGGGAGACCAAGAGACCGGGGTCCACACAGCTAAGGTGTACCACTAAGCCAGGAACGAAGTGAACACCTGCTCCCACAGAGGCCCAGGTGCTGGGACCCCCCTCCCGACCCTCAGACTCGATGCCCACTGGCCTCTCTCCGCTCTCAGCAGTGCCTGTCCATTCGGCATTGCCAAGGCAATGACCCCTGTACACTCAGAGTGAACTGTGTTGTACGAGAACACCCTGCTAAAATACACTAATGCTTACACAAGTAACACGTCTGACACAGAGCTGAGGTTAGTGAGTGACGGGGTCAGGAAACAGGAACACAAGGACGGGCCTAACAACAGACTGATGCTCTACAAAGCGTCCCTCCCAGGACTCCAGGGCCGAGAACACGGCTTCCTGGAGGCCTTCCCACCTGGAAAGCTGTGTCCAGACAATTCCCAATCCAACCCTCTTATGGCCACAATCTGTTAAGGAGGGAGGATGGCTCCACGGGTGAACAGCACGTTAGCTGTCTCTCCTGGAGAAGCCAGCATCACCTATGCATGACCAGTCACCTTCATCCTGCTCTTCGTTATTCCAAGAAACAAGTAGTTTACGGAGTAATCGGCAATTATTCTGTGTTCCTTCCCCGACCCTACGCTTTGCTGTCCTGGTGTCCCACCACGCAAGTAACTGACGTCAGAAGAGGAAGAGGATCCGCCAAGCAGTGTCTCAGGCTCTGGGGTCCACATGGCACCTCCCTGCCCGGTCCGAGGGCCCTTCCTTCCAGACGAAGCAATCCCACCAGCTGGAGAGCCACAGTGAGTATTTCACGATGTCTTACGCAATCACAGGACAACCTGGAAGCCTCTTCCCATTCATATTCCTGTGGATGGAACTGGGCCCCCCTGAACAGACAACTGTCGGTCCTCCAGAATCTGGAGGGACCCCCACAGGCTGGGAAGGTTCCAGTCACACAAACAGCCGCCATAAACTCCTTACTGTGTGCGAGGCGGGTGTCAGATGAAGATCAGCAGAATGAACCAATCAACTGATGCATGTCCTCCCACTCTCTCTCTGTGAAATCCTACGCCTCCTTTAAAACCTAGCTCAAGAGGCGTCTCTCTGAGAAAATTATCCCCTTTTGATCTCCCAAAGTATTTTGCCCTGTTTTCTGTCAAGGAATGTATCATAGTGCATCACACCCGTGCTCTGGCATCCGTCTCCTGGGGCTTCTGAAGGCATAGTCTACCCCTCACTCATCTGGGGGCTACCAGGACATGGCGCTCGGTTTAGAACAGGCCTTTGACAAACAGGTCAGTAGAAAGACACAGTTTCATTAAAAATTTAACAGTGGTTGGTGATTCCATTTTTCTTTTCATTCGCTCAGCAAATTACTCCTTGGGCCCCCACTGCACGCCCGGTCACAGGGCTGAAAGGGAAACGATGAGGGACTAACCGTAGACGAAGTCCCTCACATACTCATCGGTTACCAGTTCCCTGATTCCTTAAAATAAAGGCATTGTAGTAACAGAACATTCTGAAAGGGGGTGCACACCACTACGCAGGGCCGTAGCACATGAAATGACATAGGTTACGCCCACTGCATGGGTTCCACCCACAAAACGGAGCGGAACGAATCTCTGTGGATGGCAGAACAGGGCTGTCACTTACATTCTCTCTTTAGGACAATATGCAAAAAAGATGCTCCCCAAACCAATTGCCTTCACCAAGGTTACGTGCGTGCTTTGTCAGAGGGACACGGAAAGGTCACGGCAAGTCCGCAAAACACAACTGTCTATGTTTCCAAGTATTTTCCAAAGTCTCTAGAACTTAAGATACATCAACGAGATTCTCCTTAAATTGGAGAAAGAAGAAAACTGGATACTCCCCAAAATGACACATCTTCTTCTCGCTGACAGTAGGAACTATGGACCTGCCGTCGCGGACGGAAGCTCGGAGGAACGTTTGTGGCGCCAATGTCCTTTCTTCCACGGACAGTCAACCCTTGCACAACATGGCTTTGAACTGTGCAGGTCCGTTTCTACACGAGTTTCTTTGATAAATACAGAGCAGTACCGTAAATGTGTTTTCTCTTATCACTTTCTTAACGACGTTTCACGTCCTCTCACTCACTTTATTGTAAGAACACGGTATAGGGTTCCTATAGCACACAAAGTGTGTGCTAGCCCCCTGTTTATGTTATTGGTAGGGCTTCTGTTCAACAGTAGGTTTTTAATAGTTAAGTTTTTGGAGAGTCAAATTATATACGAGGATTTTCAACACACGGGGATCGGTGTCCCTAACCCCTGTGTTAAGGGTCAACTATATTTCAAAAACTGAGTCTTTCTGCTGTATGTTTTTTAACATTGCTAATTGATTCGAATCTTATTCTAATTTAGCTCAATAGAAATCATAAATAAAAACAGGAATAGGAAAACACAGTGCTGCCCCAACACGCAGTACCCATTCTACGGATCAAAGCCGCCCCTGCTGATTTGGGCACGAGGACGCAATCTTAATTGCAAATGCATCTTAACACTGCTACCATGATAAACACATGAAGGCATTATTTTGTTCACAAAACCAAGACACACGTTGGATTTGCAACCAATACTGCAAGCAATTTAAATGGACTTTTACGAACTTTTAACAAATGAGATAACACAAGTTGACCTGGAGCCAAATCTTACTGCCACGCATCCGTCTGGAAGAACGCTTCCCTCCCCTCCCCATGTCACTCTTCAGTATATCCCCGCTGCGGAAAATCTGTGGCATGGTCTGGTATTTTGATTACTCGCTGAGACTGTCTGCAAGTCCTTTAAGAAGGACTTAGCAGTCGGTGACTCGGGACCGTGGGACCTGTAATACCGTGCTTGAGGACGTAGCCTACCAGGCTGATTACCCAACCGAGCGACTGACTGTTAACATTACACAAACAAGAGCAACGGGAGACCTCACAGCAAATTAGATCTAATGCTCACCAGGCCCTGTTCCTGTGAGTCCCAGCGCACATGCAGACGCAGCCAGAAAAGTTACAGGCTTCAAAGGCACCTTCTTCCGAACACGTCGGAAGCAAAATAATCTGAAAGGTTGCCCAATATATTTATACCACGAATATTTAATATAAAAGGCTCATTCCACGTATGAAAAGGTTTACTGCAGGTCCCCATTTTGTGTGTTCCACAACGGAGGCAGTGGCCGGCGAGTGAGTGAAACTCAGCCAGGCTTTATTTGGATTAAAAAAGAGAGAGGGAAGGAGAAAGTCATGAATACTACACTACGTTCAAAATCTACAGCCCAAAGACCCTTTAGTAATAAAGACCATACATATTACACAGCTGTCAAAGCATTGCCGAAGTGTCAGGACACCCTTGGCTCATCTCGGCTCGTTAGGACCCAGCACCCCCTCCCTGGGGAGCCTGGGGGAGAGGGTAGGGGCTGCATGAGCTGGTGCAGAGCAGAGCCTACAACGGAGGTCCACACGCTGGAGGGCTTCCAGGCCTGCTCAGGAGACAGGAGCCAGAGCCCTCACTGCCAAGCTGGGAAACGCAGAACAGAACAAACCTGGGGTGACTGAACACAACCCACATGACGGGGCTTCCCTGTAAACCCAAAGGATCCTCACCAGTGGGGACAAGCTCAAAGATGAGAGTCTAGTGGGCTTATCGGTCTACGTTTATCAGCCAACATAAAACACAGGCTCCAAAGATGGTATCGCCCAACAGCCTGACCATTTCCCTGGTCCTTGGATGCTGCGGAGGCCGAGGAAACAGGGCCTGTTAGGTTGGTACTGACGCCGGCCCCAAGACGCGCACGCACAATAGTAAAAGTGACACTTACTTGGCTTGGCGTTGGCGACCACCGCCAGGCTCTCGGGTGGGTGCATGGGGGGACACCTGTTTTCTCCAGCACCGTCGTTATTGCCATACTCTATTACTTCCACGTGTCCAAGAGGAACACTCCACTTTAACAAATACCTTTGGCTGGTGGATATTATCGTGTTGCTGTCTGAGGTGCTGAAAGGAGGAATCGGGATGTTAGGATTCATTACACGTGTAAGTCAAGACACTTTTCATCCCTTAGGTACTCAAGTGAGAAACACATCCTGCTTCTGACTTTCTTACAAACAGTTACTATTTGGTTCTTTAAAGAGGTCTCCCAGTGGATGAGAGGGTTAGAACTCTCCACTGCCTAATCCAGGAAGACGGGAGAACACGGAATGCTTATCTCCCAGAGAGCCCTCACGGTCCCATCAAAGCTTAAAGGGAACAAGCTGGAGGTTTCCTGATGGCTGTTTGAGCAGAGATGCACGTGTGTTCTGGCTAGTACCATTAACAGGGAAAATCTATGTGCACAGATATTCTCTGGTCACTTCTTATCAAAGTTCCCTCTTTACTCTTGGTTTTACTGTAACTATTTTAATAAAATTAAATCCTATCATTATGCTCCATGATTAAAATACTTATTATGTAAAAATTAAGGAAAAAATCCCACGACCTATACGGATTATTTTCTTCTTTTGCCATAAAATGAAGCATACATGCACAGAAAGATACAAAGCACACCTGTTCAGACAGGTGGAAAATGCTAGAATGGACACCTTCTGCGACCACCGCCCAGTCAAGGCTACAGGGCTACCAGCAGCCTGAGGCCCTCCAAGGGGCAGGAAACCCACCCTCCCCTCCAGGGCAATCACTGTTCCTTACTTATGGTGATGATCACAGATTGCTTTCTTCAAGACATATATATTTTTTCCAATCAAAATGTAGACAGGAATAACCAAAATGCTGGACACTATACTTTAAACTGAAATACTTGATGTGTTGGGAGCCAACTGGTACCCAAGCTACCCGACTTCCCTCTGGTGTTAGAGGGCTTTACTTTTCAACGTCTAGTCCGCGTGGGAAGGAGAGGAAGAAGGCACTACTCAGACACGGAGTAAGAAAGACTGTGTGTTCTATGAGTTAGGTGTGCTCTAAATGTAAAAATGGAGAAGCCCATGACCTTGACTCGAATTTCTACTCATCCTGTTTGAATCTAAGATCCTCACTCCTACAGAGGTTTGGGGGACCTTGCTGTTCTGAGGCTGTCAAGGGATCCCTTGGGGCCATCTGAACATTTCAGCCTGACCAAAGTGGGTCTTCCCTTCACCAGCTCCCAGAAGTGTCACTGAGAACACGTCAGTGGCCACTGGACCATCCCCCTTTCCTCACTTTGTAGAAGGTTGTCAGAACCTGGGATCCCTGCCGCAGCCCGGTGTGTTATTTGAAGGAACAGCCCTGGTAGTGAATACAGCTAAATACATTTTTTAAGGATTCCTCCACTTCTTGTTCATCTTGAAAGAGTATTTTTCATCTTGAGGTTTTTAAAATGACATAAAATTTCAAAAGACCCAACCTGACTTAAGAGCCTTTGGTAAAGGGTGCACCTGGGCCGCCCCCTGGACGCTGCAGGACCTGGGGCGGCGGGTGGCCCCTCCTGCTACGTTCAGACGAAGGTTGCTTACAACAGCAAACACGTGGGACAAGAAACACCCACGTCTGCACCGTGCTTTGCTGTCCACAAAGTCCCTTCACTGCATGACCTCGTCTTTCTGGTGTGCAGAAAGCTGACCGGCTTCGCCTGGAAAGGGGGTGCTTCCTGGACAGTTAAGCCTGGAAACCATTCCACAAAATGTGCACCACTGGGTTCTGTGTGGCAGAAAGTGGCTCACGGGACGGGAGCATCAGGAGCAGAAAGCACTCACTGATGGGGCATACACGCTCGGCACACGTCTCACAAAGCTGCTCCTTTCCACACGTGGGTGAAGGCAGTGGCCAAACCACACCAACCGTGGCTGCTTCCAGAGGTCCACGTGTGGCCACGGCAAGTTCAACGATAAAGGCTGAGCCACAGATATGAATCAAGCAAACAGGACTCCTGACACGGGGCAGTCATTAAAATTGGCATATTTTGGAGGTGCCTGGGTGGCTCAGTCGGTTAAGCGTCTGACTCTTGATTTTGGCTCAAGTCACGGTCTCAGGGTCATGAGATCAAGCCCCGCATCAGGCTCCATGCTGAGCACTGAGTCTCCTTGAGATTCTCTCTCTCCCTCCACCCCTCCCCACATGCGCTCTCTCCTCTCTAATAATTTTTAAAAATTGGCATATTTTCCAGACTTATTCTGTAGCTGCCTCAAAGTAAGTGAGGATGAGGAAGGACCATCGTAAAAACTGATGGTTACTGGGCAGCACCGTGCCAGGCGCGGGGCTAGAGGGTCTGACGGGGGTCCTCGGCTGGACCCTCCCAGGAGTCCCAGGGATCACTGGCTTCCCCGCCATTATTCTATAGAGCGTGCTGTGAGGCTCAGCGAGATGGGGTGCTTTCCCGAAGCCCTGAGAGGCGGGGTTGGGGGCCGGGCTGCACCGTGTAAGCGCCCGCATGCCCGCCCACCCAGCCTTCCTACTGGGGCTCCACGGCACCGGGAAGCGGCCACCACAAGAGGACCACAGGCACACATGCTGGCTCCCATCCGGTGGCATGCTCGTGAAGGCCTCACATGGGGCTCCTGCTGGGAGAGGAAGCCCTCACGGTCTCACTGGTCAGCTTCTGTGCTGTCAACACTCAGATGGACAAGTTCAAGCTGCCAGTGGTTTGGCAACTGCATCCCAAACTCCTGAGAGTTTAACCAGGAGCCTCTTAAGCCACAATAAGCTGCTAAGGACACCGCGTCAGCGTGCGCTATTCCATAAAGCACCCAGAGCGTTCAGCTCAGAACATTCCATTCTACCTCAGTTCCCTTACAATCCCCTCTAGCTGAAGACACTAACTCTTCAAATATCGTCGACCAGCGACAACATTCTAGGTGTTAGGGAGCGGTTCTGATGGTAAATGATTTAAGGATAAGCAATGATGAAGTGGTACGTACTCATTTTCTTGGTTCACAGTGAACATAAATGCCACCGATATAATCATACAAGAAAAATGCTTAACAGAAATGTCCCCACAGAGGGGCAGCTAAAGAGAAAGGATCAGAATGATGATTACAACAAGACTGTAGAATGATTTAGGAGGGAAATAAAAGAAACCCAATGTAGTTTCTGTCCAACATTGGCCTTATGTTTAAAGAAAAATATACCAAACGTCCCAAATTTTCTCCAGCAGTGACCTTGAGACTTTGCACTGGACCCGTTTAAAAACACGCTTGTCTAGGGTGCCTGGGTGGCTCAGTCAGTTAACTGCCTGCTTTCAGATCAGGTTATGATCTCAGGGTCCTGGGATTGAGTCCCGCATCGGGCTCCCTGCTCAGAGGGGCGTCTGCTTCTCCCTCTGTCTGCCGTGCCCCCTCCTTGTGCTTGCTCTCTCTCAAATAAAGAAAATCTTTTTCAAAAAATTAAAAAATAAAATAAAATAAAAATACGCCTGTTTAGGTCCTGGTTCCCCAGCATCACAGGACAAGGAGACGGAGTTCTGCGCACATACCGGGGCAGCCTGAATGGGACTTCTGGCGGAGCCATCTGCCCATCTGGGACGCGCACCCACGCGGGCGCAAGGCCGAGCCCGTGAAGGAGGCGCATGCTCACCGTGCACTGACCGTGGCACACATTAGCACATCGCTCAGCATGAAGACGCGGCGCTCCTTGGTTTTAACGATCTCTCCTCTGTCGTTGTAAACGGTTTCTATCATATCGTCGGATCGCACAAGGTACCGATTCCCACTGCTGAGAAGCTGAACATTCAAAGTCACACTTGACATGCTTCCCGCCATCAAGCTCATCAAAAGAAGAAAAAGGGTGAGCGGAAGTCTTGCCAAATACAGGAGCATAAAGCGTGAAAGCTTTGCAGATTTTCCCCTTTCCAGAGAATTCGCATACTTCCAATCGCACTTTATGTGCATACTACATAGAATTCTGAGAGTGGCTTTTTTTTTTTTTAACTGCATAGTTTCACAGTGTTTGGAGTTATCCTAAACAGTGAAAGGAGTCTAACCCAGCCCTTGTAAACAGAATTCCCCCAGCTGAGGGGCGCCTGGGTGGCTCAGTCGTTAAGCGTCTGCGTTTGGCTCAGGGCGTGATCCCAGGGTCCTGGGATCGAGCCCCGCATCAGGCTCCCTGCTCTGCTGGGAGCCTGCTTCTTCCTCTCCCACTCCCCCTGCTTGTGTTCCCTCTCTCTCTGTGTGTGTCTCTCTGTCAAATAAATAAACAAAATCTTTGGGGAAAAAAAAAAAACTCCCCCAGCTGAGAGATACTGATTCAGCAAAGGAGGACCCATTTGTTTTCACCTGTCAGTTGTCTTCCTTCCCTTTAAATGAGCTGCCCAAGTAGAAGCTCCAATCTTTACAGACAGTCACCCATGGCCGGCCACCATTGTTCCTTATAACACTATGCCAACCGAGGATGCTTTATGTAAGTGCAATAGTTCCCCGGGTGATTTTCGTTTTCCCAAAGGATGGCATAAAAAAGAAAACATCTTAGCTTCTTGAGATACGCCATATTTCATTTCACTGAGCTCAACACAACACCCTGGGTCCTCTGCAGAGACGCTTCGTACTCATCAGTATGAGGAGATACAGCTTACAGAGGTCAGGCTTATTGTAACAATTCAGCCCAAAGGAACATGGGGAATCTGCAGCCCAGATGCTCTGGACACCCAGATGGTGTTCTGATCCCGTATCTGCAGTGGCCGAGATCACGGTCAACCTACACTTGGCGTGCTCGCGGGGATGATGAGGCCGTGTGCACGGGTCCGGGATCGCGAGCGAGGGACACGCACCAGTTCCCCGTCGGCCTTACCCCGTGCCCCACACAGCTTTGCAAACACTGCTACCACAGGCAAGCAGGATCTAAACGACATCACCATCACCTCCGGCAATTTTCGGCTCATAGAAATTCCTACATAAAAATCAGGAAAAACCTGTTCCTCAAAATGTATTAAAGTTCTTGTAATTAAGCCACTGAGGGTCACTATCGGGTAGGAAATTAGCCCTACAGACAGAAATGGAAGTGATTTTAGCAACGATGAATCCGATATAGAATTATATAACACCACTCCGATCAATGAACCTGTTCCTGTGGACCAGGGCCCTAAGTAAATATGGTGACGTCTACACAAAATCAGCTTGCTGTCGCAGGAAAAGGACTTGTCAACGTAAAGCAGAAATACAGCTCTGCCTAGGAACTGCTTTCGTGCCGTATTTCCCTCACATTTCCGTGATAAACACAGCCTAGTCTGTGCACAGACAGGGACAGGTAAGAACGTATGTAACGTCCTCTGCTTTGATTATGACCACCTAAGAGGAAACACCACATGTTGGCAGTAAGATTCAGACCACGCGAGGGTCTCATGAACGTGGGAGCCCCTTCCCCTGAGCAAATATGCCCAGACATGCCTGACGCTCTCCACTGACTTCCGAGGCAGAGCCCTGGGCCGCAGCATCACTGCAAAGCTTCCAGAAGGTTAGTAGCAAGTGGCAGAAAGAACTGCGGCTTGTTAGTACAAAGCAAACTGAATCCCAGCACAGACTGAGAAGCCTCGGTCAACCTTGTTCAGGTATCTCTCGTTTATGGCTTTGGCGACGTGCTTGATTTCACAGCGCTGGTCCGCATCTCTCTTTCTCTCGTTCAGCTTCTCTGCTAACGTTTCCAGCTCCGTCAGCGCCATCTGAAGGGGCAGCCGGTCAGGGTGGCCTTTGGATGTATTCTTCAGCATGTCCTGTGGGAGACACACGGTAAAAAGGGCACATGTGACTGTTGGTGCGGGGGCGCAGAAGGCGGCCCATGCACGCTCCCAGCCAGCAGCCGCGTTGCTCACGAGCTGGCGGCCTCATCAGCTACTTCTGGGGGAGGATAAAATAAGCACCGGGGAGAGAATAATAATCCAGTGACTCACGATTTGGCTACATGCTGGAATAGCTCCTTTTGCAAAAACAAAATGAACTTACTAAATGGCTTTGCTGATGGAAAAAAACAGCATTTCCCAATAAAGGGCACTATAAACACGAATGTGCCACATCCTAGAAAGTCCTGCCCTCCATAACCACGTTCAAGGTAACTCCTAGCCTGCTTCTCTCAACCCGAGGCGGACCGACGGACCCAGGCCCCAAAGGTCGGCTTCCAGACATGAAGTGGGCAGCATGACTCCCGTGCCTTCGCCACACACAGCAGGATCCACTCTCCCGGGGGCGCCCCACCCCTGCTGGAAGGGGGCCAGACACTCTCCCATCCACATCCGCAGTGTCACAAAGGGAAGAGATGGTTGCATGGAGGGAGCGACGATCTGGTCACTGATGAGATGGTGCTCTGTGCGTCCAACACAGGCGTCGACTTTCAAGACCAACATCTAAGTGGCAGCCACGAGGTGGTCACCTTGCTTTGACACAGGACCCCTGGTGTGCCTCAGCCCGCCCACGCAGACCACATACTGGCTTCTGCGGCCGGAAGCAGATGTGTCCGGAAGCACCCTTCTCAGAGCCGGTCTGACCCTCTGCCTGGCCCCCGATGCTGATGTCAACTCAGCTGGCGCTGGAATCCAACAGCGCCCTCACCTTCTAACCTGCTTTTTATCTGAACAAACAAAACCTGGCAGATGTGATGAAATGTTTCCGGTCTGAATGGACTATATAGACCCTGTTATACACCTGCTTCCCTGTGAGTCACTTCAAATCGGATCAAGGCAACTAAATCACCTTACAATGACTCTGGCTCCAACGTCACAAGCTGGCGGTGCCGGCCTGGTACCTGACCACGACCAGGACAAGCACCGCACCAGCAGAGCCGCGGTGGGGGCGGGGGGTCCGCCAGACGCCAGGAGAGAACCGAGTAAGGAAAAAGGGACGTCTGTCGTCCTGTCCAGACTGCAAGTCATGTTGGTCCAACACAGGACCGAAAATGGTAGTGGGATACAGTGAGACAAAGATTCCTATGGGACCACGTGTCCAAAACCAGCAGGCCTGGAAAAGCCAGGGCAATTCAGCTTTACCCTGGATCAGGGAAGGCTGTGGGGTCCCAGCGCCACCAGTAACAGGGCCTAGGAGAGCTGGGACCAGTGCAGAAACAAGGAGAGCAGGGTGCCTGATGGGCCAAAGGAAGGGGAAGGAAGCACGCCGGTCCCCATGCCATCCCTTCCCGCGTGTGCAGAGCACAACTCAGGAGTGAAGGAACACGTCTGCCCACAGTGTTCCAGCCGGGCCACCAGCCCTGTGTCCCCTGCAGTCAACAGCTCCCAGGAGCATCATTACTGGGAGCCGGCTCCCTGGCGAGCCATGCAATTCTCTCAGACACACAGAGTGTACACTCTGAGTTCAACTGTGCATTTTTCTAAGTACCCTGGCCCGGCCCTGAGCCACCCCTTCGCCTGCCAGGGGAGCCACTCACACAAATCCGGGGAGTTCTCAGGTGAGTCTCCAGGCACACAGGGACTGACCTCACTAAGCCCAAGGGAAACCAGGTGGGACAGCATGCCGCAATTTTTAAGTGCAGTGTTCTTAGACCAAAATCAGAGAAATATCATCCAGGACCACGTCCCTGCTCCCAACCACCACGAGGCTCAGAGCCTTTCCTCTGATGTTTTTGTTCCATTTCCCACGGCCTTCCCACCCTTTCTAAAAAAACATATTTCGGTAAACATCTGCGCCAAAGGTTTGCCATGATTTATGAACAGTTAACCAAAAGCTGATGAGTTAGATTGAAAACTACATCCAACTTTAATTAAGAACAAAAAAGTATTCATGAGCGAGGTGTGAAAACCCAACAGGGTCGTGAGTGACCGGTGATAACCAGGCATTTACTAGCACGTTACCAAGCACAGTCTGCACGTGAGTTTGAATGTGCAGCACACGGATTATAGGGTGGTTATGCCTTTGCCCTTGGTCCCTGTGTCCCCATCTAGCTAAAGAAGGAGCTAATTGGTTCCATCTTTCTTCCTCACCGAACTGTCCGCCTGGAGCCTCCCACATTTGAAGAGCTCAGGAAATACTCGACAACCGGAGGAAGAAAACACATTTTCTGGATATTTTGATTTTAGGGGTAAACAAAGAGCTTCCGTTATTAACACTCTAACACATACGTTGGAAACCAGAAACCGGATCCAATACATACCATATGCTAACCGGACACGCACTGGAAAATGTACGAGGAAGAGAGGAGGACAGAAACAGCCTATGAAGCTAGCCATGGAGATAGCTGGTATTGACAGTCTAACGTGTGTATCCCTCTTTCTCACAGTTTTGTGATGACTTTATTTAGAAGGACACAGATTTGGTTGGTCACAAAAGCAGCCACGATCTCGAGGGAAGGGGCCTTGGCAACGTTGCCTGAGTGCCCGTCCACTTCCCGGGATGATGTCCCTATTCACCTTCACTGCGTTCCCATACGCAAGCCACGCCAAGCCACCTGAGAAATCTAAGGAACCAACACCTTGGGGGCCAGCGTGGACTGTCACCAGAAATCCACTTCAGACGGCCTGCCGTTCGCCTCCGTGCGGCGGGGCCCCCCAGCGTTGGGGAGGACGAGGCGTGCGCACAGACGGTGGGTTACACGGAAGCCGCTGAGTCCCATCTGTCCTCAAAACCAGGTTTGTCGGAAACAACACATGCACCCATTTGAATATTCTGTTTTCAGCCATGTCGGGTCCAGGGCTAAGCCCCTCCGCCATGGCATCTCCGGTCCCCACACCATTTGTGGACCATGCTCGCGACAGGCACGGTCTGTCTGAATTGTGACTCGGGCTCCTGAGCCCAGCTGTACCCTCTGGCCAGAGGGTAGGTCATTTTTCCTTCTGACCCTAGACCCAGACCCTGACAGCGGCAAGAGGGGGCGGATTCCTTTCTGTCCCCGGGGAACATGCATCCAGCCCCCTCCGCTCATGCCTGAGCGGGCCGGTGAGGGTCCAGGGCCGTGTTCATGCTCCAGGCCCCCCGCCCCCCGACTCTGCCCTCCCGTAACTGCTCGGGGAAGGAGGAGAGAGGAGGTCGGAGACAGAAGCAGGAGCACAGATGCGGCTTGCAGACAGACGCTGGGAAAGGCACACGTCCTTACCTGGAGCAGCAGAATGAACTGTGGGAACCTCTGTATGGGCTTCATCATCAGGCTGTAGAGCGTGACGCGGTCGGGGCTGGACTCCTGGCACTGCTGTGGGGAGAAGCCCAGCTTACTCGCACTTCGGGGCGGCGGGGACCCCCACCCGGGTCCGCGGCTGCCCTCCCGCCACAGCATAGACGCATCGGCAGGAGGCCGACCAGCTGGCCCGAAGCCCATGCCCCGTCTTCACTCAGCAGAGAGAGTGCATGCAGATTTGCTGCAAAATACTCCCACGCCTGGCATCACACCACACACGTGCTCGCGCCTGAGGTCGAGAGCACGCTGTGGCGGGTTGGGAACTGAACTCTGTCGCTGTTTGCGTTCCATGCTTTACAAGCCACCTCTGACAGCCGGGCAGGGCTCATCCATTTACAAACGCAATTCAACCCTCTACGAATTGAGTTAGTTTTTGAAATTCTACAACCACCTGAAAAGCGCATTTACAAAAAAAAAGAAAACGAGGCACCTGGGTGGCCTGGCCAGTGAAGTGTCTGCCTTTGGCTCAGGTCATGATCCCGGGGTCTTGGGATCAAGTTCCTTCCCTGTCATCCTGCTCCTTGCTCAGTGGGGAGCCTGCTTCTCTCTCTCCCTCTGCCCCTTCCCCTGCTTGTGCTCTTTCTTGTTTACTCTATCTCAAATAAATAAAATCCTTTAAAAAAAAAGAAAAAAAGAAAAAGAAAAAAAAATATCACAGAACCCCAACCAAGAGTTGCAAGGGCCCTTAAAGGCAGCCTGCCCCACGCATGAGGCGAGTTCTCCGTGGCAGCCACGGCCAGCCAGGCTTGGCTCTGGGGGTGAGGCTCTCAGGGTGAGGGGTGGGGGTGTCCCTGGGTCTGTGTCCTGTGTGAGCTGCCCCAGGAGCGGCTATGGCAGAGGATGTCTGGTCTGAGGGCTCCTCTCCCATGTGGCAGGGGCTGCCTAGTCCCTCAACCCGCCTCTCTGAGCCGGGGAGGGACGCTCCAGCAGGCTGGACCATTTGCACACCAGGGTGGGGTCTCCAGCTAAAGGAGCGGTGTGGTCGGATGGCAGAGCGAGGGCTCAGCCCCATCACCACCACTAACACTGGTTCCCGGGCTGGACCAGGATGACACACGTCCTCATCCCCAGGCCACCTGGCAGGAGGTCACCTGACAGCAGGAGCCACGGCTGACCCCTAGCTGACATCTCAGGTTCCATCAGCATCTGCAAGACACTTACAACCTCCTCCAGGAAATGAATGTGGGAATCACCTGTGTTTCCTTCCCCCAGGAGCCGTGCTGAGATAGGGAAAGACCACCGAGCACCAAGACCCCTGAAGCTGGGGGCTGACATAATCCCTCCGCTAACCCTGACCAGAGAAGGAGGGGCAAGAATTCAGCTTCAGTGTAACTGGCCGGCGAGAATGTCGCCTGAGGCCACTCGCTGCAGGTAGCAGGGGCTTCGGGAATTCAGTTCAAGTAACAAGAACAAACTTTGGCCCAAGGTTTTATGATGGGAATTGGGGCCTCGCGCAAAGGAGGTCTGGGGTTGGTGACTGGCCACGGTAAGGGACCATGGGCTAAATCTCCCAGGTCAACAACAACTCCGCGTCATCAGCATCAGACGCACCTCCCCTCTCACCAGAGCAGGGATGGAGCCCTCGGCCCACACAGGGCTCATCCTTCGGCGATCAGCTTATTGCTCTGAATGGAAGGGGGCCGGAGAGCTCCACCCCAATCCCAAACGTTCTGTCTCTTGCTGAAGGACAGGAAGCCAAAGGCAGCTTCCTCTGGGATCGGACCTTAACTTTCTTTCTGCCCATCCACCTACACCCTTCCAAGGAGGTGCAAATAAAGGTTATTTTCAAAAAGTCCTGCCACCACTGAAGATTCATCTCTGTTTCTAGCACGGACCCAACATCTTCCTACCAAAATCTTTATGACAATTAACATTACGTGTTGAGAGACAAAGTGCAGTAAAATTTCACTATGGAGTATTCTGACATGAAAGCTGTTATCAGAGGGTGTGATAACCCAAAATGGGAAAAAAAAAAAAAAAAGAGTGCTTACCTTTAAAAACTCGAGAAAAGCAGGCTTTGTAGCACACGTTTTCTTGAGGATTGCCACCGCTGTGCTGAAATTATTCACATACTCGCTGTAGGCGTCCAGCACCATGGATTTGGAAAACTGAAAGGCCAGAGAAAATTGAGAACTATCAACAGTGCATAGAGCCCAGGGGCTCCCTCTTCCAGGATATGATAAAAGATTCGAAACCTGCCCTAAAAGTAACCTCTCAGTCACTGGGATGTTTCCACAGGACACACTTCATTATGACCCCGTGTGATTTTTTTTCTTCTTTAAGCAAACTTGTTAGGAATTGTTTAAACAGCTGGTCGATCTTACTCTGCTCGCCCGGATGCGCTTGTCGGCATCCTTGCTCAGATCCCTGGCGGTGGGGCCTTCAGCTAAGCAGACCCCATCTTTAACTTCCGGGCAATCCTCACTTTGTGGATTTCGCCTCCAGGAGAGGATGCCACGCAGTCCCCAAAAGCTAGACTAGCAGCCACTGAGTGTCCCCTGGAAATGTTGGGGGGGGGGGACTGATCCCTTCCAGCCTCTCTAGCTGAAGGGCCACGTTGGTCCCTGTCCTGTTTTCCTAGAAACACCAAGAGACCTCCCTCTGGTATTCTCCTTAGATCCTACTAATTCTCAAGATAAACAGTAATATCCATAAGTGGGTATCTGATGGGACTGTCGCTTATAGAAAACAATGCTTTCACCTAAACTGTATTTTGTAAAGTTTTTTTCCTGTTAAAAAAAAATGTTGCCAAGGTAAATATTTCAAGAAGAGAAAGAGAGTAAATGTACACGCTGAACACATAAAACGGCCAAAAAATGCAACTGCAAAGTAACTATCCACTGCTTCCTCTTTTTCATAAAGATCCACGAAAGGCGTCATGCAAATATTTTAGTAAGAACTCCTGTTCCTGTGTTGTGCCGAGGCATCCTGTAATTTATACGCTTCCTGTAATTTATACATGTCATCAAGCCCACACAATTCTATAGGGAAAAAGAAAAGGTCTTTGGTATCATTATTACAGCATTTGTTTAGATAAACGGCCACTTGCACCTTCAAGCTGACATCCCGTGGACAGCACTGTACCCATAAGCTCCCACATCTAGAGAGAATGCTTACTAAACACAATACACATAGTTCATAAATGGACCAAAGATGAAAGGGCTCAGAACTGCTGGATGCACACAGGAGGCTGCTGGTTTCCAGGCAGCCAACCGCTTCCCCTGCCAGGAAACGCGAACGCATTCCGCCGCGTCCTGTGTCAGCAGACGCCTCAACCCTGTGTCCGCGCAACAAGGCCCCAGGCCACAGAGCGCTGGTTGGGTGTTTTCCACTGCCCCCAGACAGGGACAGGGATCAGGGTGAGACCCACCTGCCCCGGGGATAAGTGGGACAGAGTGACACACTGTTTCCAGAGCCCTGGCTCGGCCACAAAACCATGCTCCAAAGGCCCAGCGATGCACGGGATAGAGCTGGCGGATCCAGGTACACCCCCCAGCAAGCCTCCAGATGGTGTCCTGACCCTGTGCACCTAACCCCTTCCCTCGTGCACTGAGCAGAGCACGGGGAGCTCACGGTGGCCTCTGAGGGGTCGGCAGCCGGTGGCCCCGGAGAGCACCCAGGCCCGCTGCTAACACCCAGCAGGAGATGTCCCCCTGAGCACGGAAACCGTTTGCACCGGCGAGCTCCGTGAGGCAGCTGGGCACACCAGCAATTACCGAGGCCACGAAGACGTCCCCGATGGTTTCCACGGAGTCCCACTCGGCCACGCGGCTGGCCAGCGCGATCTGGAACATGCCGTGGCACTGCAGCAGCTCTTTGATGCGGTAGAACACCATCTTCAGCTTCCTCTCGCTCAGGATCCTCGGCTCCATCTCCGACAGCGGCTTCTCGTACTGCTACAAAGACACGCGGGAAGACGGCACAGACTCTTTGAGGGTGCACTGGAAACACAGGGAGAAATCCACTCACGTACGTTACAGTTCACGCAAATCACGCGACTTCTCACGTCCACACACAGACCCGACACCCCATGTCTCCCGGGAATTCTCCCATTCCGATTTCGTCACGGTTCGTATGCACGCGTAAACCCGTGTGTGTGGGAAGGGCCAGGGACACCTGTGTCTCCCCGCGACACGAGGTCTCGGTACCTCCAGAATCCTCTTCAGAGCATCCACGTATTTCTTTTCACTGTCGACCACTGAACCCAGGATGTATCTTCTTACGACCTGTTGGCAATTGGAAAACACAATGGTAGCAAACTGCTGCAGAAAACAAATTCTACTTCTTGCAGATAAAGAACTTTGTTTTGTTTCTTGGTCTTCAAAGCAGTAGGCAAAGGAAACCTCCACATGCCTCTAAGGTACTTTGAACGGCGCGTTAACGAACGTTACAGGCACAGAACCTACTGGCCCTGTTGCCAGTTACGAAAGTATGTTAAACCTCAAATCATAAACCGTAAGGACAGCAGGACAAGTGACATTACAGCAGTAACGTCAGCAATTATGAGCTGAAGTAACGGTATTTTCTGGGCCCCATGTGGATGTACAGGATATTTCACGTAGGCATGAAGCATGAAAAAAACCATTCCGGTCTTGACTCAAAGAATGCTAGCAGCAACACAGATCTAGCGAAATTATTATTGCAAAATTGTAGAAGAAGAAACAGCTTGTGCAAGGTGAAAGAGTGCATTTTTTTTTTTGGCTCCAGGGCTTTTGACCAAGGGCAGACATGCCCAGGAGGCGGAGGGTACAGGGAGGGGATGAAGGCCACCCCGCCTCAGACGTGCAGGTCACTCAAGCACACAGGAGGACAGCGTCCTGAGCGCTCGGTTCCTGTTAAAGGCCAGGGATGATGCTTGGCATTTCCGTCAAGGCTAGACATATTCTGGCAAGTTAATTTTGCCAATAAATGGAAAATGGGCACAAAATTACAGCAAGGCTGCCTCTAGACCACACACACCCCAGAGCGCCCCCTCCACGCCTGCCCGAGGGAGGAGGGGCCGCTCGCCACGGGACCCACAGCGCCACCCAGCGGGCAGAGATGGCATCTTCCACAGTGGAGATCCCTCGGGTTAAGAATGCTCTAGGGCCACGGAGTCTTACAAAACAGAATTGACAAGCAAGCGACTCTCTCCACAAAAAGGACCATTCAAATTCACAAAATGAAGACAAAAACCAGTGCTTCTAGAGCACGTAAGAGGTCAGGGATGTACTGAAAGAGTACAGAAGCGTCTGGGGTTAAAAGAGGCCCCCTCGAGGCCGCCAGCCACCTGGCCCCATCATGGTCTGAGCGCCGACCCCTCCCCTCTATGAGGAAGGCTAGACCCCGCATCCCAGTCACTCCCCAAACTGGCAGATGGCCCATATCCACCATCCTTTTTCCCCAATTCAGGTTCCCATATGCTGCAAGTCTCCTCAGGCAGAATATCTGGGGTCAAACCCAGGAAATTACAGACATTTTTAACAGTCCTGAGAGGATTCTGAGAGATCAGATCCCACGTCTTCTACACAGCTGTCCCACCTGTGCCTGCTATCTTGCCTGGGAGTGCCCCGCTTCATCCCCTACCACCCCAACACCACATCCTCAGACAAGGGCACCCACATCCCAGTCATAGTGTGTCCCCCCAGGAAAGAGCTCGGAGACCCCATTAATGATCAAAGCCCCAGAGAGCACAGGAGTGGGGCAGGAAAGACCCAGGTAGAGACTTCAATGGAACATCAAGGGTGTTTTCAAGAACTCAAGTCCCTTTCTCCAACTGGTGAGGTTGGAGAGTGGGGAGTGAGACCCAGATGGGGACAGCCAGCAGCCCCCCTCCCCATGCGGGGATGGCAGCCACACGTCCCCAGGGAGCACCAGAGAGAGCAGGGGATTTACAGTTCATCCAACAATTCACTTAGGATTTAGGATTCTAGGTTTGGGGATTGGAGACTCGGCTCAGGCATCGGGCCCTACTGCGCCCAGGGCACGGCGCCATCCCGACCATCAGCCTCCTTGGAGCCATGGAGTGTGTGTTGACACGGAGGGATGCGCAAGGATTTAATGATATCTGGTGCGCTCCTGCAGGCGGCTCACAGCATGGGTGTCTGTGGCGGCCACCGCACGCCCGTCGCCACGTCTTCCTTCGCTCCCGACACGCTCACACATCAGCCGTGCGGCCCGCAGACACGATTCCTTGTCCTGTCAGCCCTACTGCTTGGGCTCCCCCTTCAACTCAGTGAAATGTGAGCTTCCTAATTTGCCGACAAGGATTAACGGCCCCTGGGCATCCTCCCAGCTCGGCTCTTTGTTCAGACTCCAACCTTAGCGCTGTCACTGCCTTGTTCCCTCCCACGCCGCTGTCCACACATGTCTACCTAATGCCGCGTGTCTCCATGACGTGTGTCATGCTGACCCCGCGGAGAACAACTCAAGGGCCCCCCAAAAGCCCCAAACTGCTCCATGCTCTTGTCCTAAGGCTTCTTTTCCTTTTACCCAAGATCATCAAATGGACACCACCGTGTTTTTTTCCCTCTCCTATTTCCAAAGGTTAGGAAATTCATTTCTGCCCCGCTGATTTCATCAGGTGCTGGAAATCTGTTTTTGCTCTGCGTGTGGGGCACTGTATACACGCCGTTTGCCCACGCCCACCTAGCGTCTCCAGGTAAAGTCGCCCCGTCGGTGAGAACCGGTATAAATCGCGCCCACACACGTCTCCCTCTGGGGGTGACACCGCAAACACTTGTGGACCACAGAGCCCCCGTCCACACCACAGGCCCTGGCCAGGGCTGCCGAGGCCACAGAGGGGCCGGAGTAGGGGATCGTGGGAGTTCAACCGTGGAGACACTGCGCTCCGTTAGGAGCCGGCACAGCTGCGCCAGGAAACAGCCCCATCCTACCTGCTGCTGAGATAGACCTTCCGGCATTGGGGTAAGGATGGCTTCTGGATGTTTGCAGTCAACGTCAATAAATAAATTCTGCTCCTCCTCAAGACAGGATCTGTGATCTTGAAAAAAAGTCAGAAGGCACTAGAGTTTGACCTTGAAACGATATATTCATAATAGTACAGTGTGGTTAAAAAAAAAAAGCCATCAAGTCAATGCTTCGGGCAGACACTTTGATTTTCCGTGCTTACTTTTCCACCTGGCAATGATTAAGTTGACATTTTAATAAACACAAGAAAATATCCTTTCCAGCAAAGGAACACAGTGTCCATCAATATCTGAAATTTTCAATACTTGGAAGTTTAATTTCAAAAGATAGAGATGTCCTCTGAATACCTGGTTGGTAGATCAGAAATAAATACTTCAATTTCTTAACGTATAAAGTATGGCGTTCAGAGACAAAGAAGGGCAGCCAAGAACCCAAGCTCGGTAATCGACGAAAGCTAAGCGGAGACTCAGTGAGTTTCTTGACGTCCCGTCTGCCTTGCTCACGGGGAAGCACAGCTACCATCAAATCAAAACACTGAGACCAAAACTAAATTTATCTTTAAAAACTTGGCCGTGGCTAAATCATCCACAAAATGGCTGGAAAACAGAAAAGCAAAGGGATTCTTAGGTTAACAGGAGCCCAGAGATGATCAAATTCAAATCTCCAAAACCCTGGCTGCACAGAAAAATTTGTGAGGATCTTTTAAACACCTACCAGCGTCTGCACACCCATGAGAACGGCCCAGATCCAGAGCACCGAGCACACCACATGCTGGCGAGAGCGTGGCACCACGGGAGGCCCCACTCGCTGCCCGCGGGAGAGCAGAGGGGTGCGGCCACTTTGGAGGGCAGTATGGGGCTTGCTCACAAAAGTCAACATCCTCTTACCCTACAATCCAGCAATAACACTCCTTGGTATTTACCCAAAGGAGTTGAAAGCTTATGTCCACACGTGACCCGCAGTGGAGTTCCCGGCACCTGATTCACGATGGCGACAACCTGAAGCCACCACGATGGCCTTCAGCAGGTGAGGGACACATAACTGTGGTCCATCCAGACGTGGGGGAGTGTTCAGCACTACACAGAAACAAGCCTTCAAGCCATGAGCAGACGTGGGGGAGCCTTGAAGACCAGTGACTCAGCCAAAGAAGCCAGTCTGAGCAGTCTACGCATGGTCGGATTCCGACTCTGACCATCTGGGGAAGCGAACCTACGCAGACGGTGACAAGATCGGAGGCTGCCGGGGGTTGGCGGAGGGAGGGACGAGCAGGGGGAGCCCAGGGGACTTTAAGGGCCGTGAAGCTGCTGTGTGTGGTACTGTAACGGTGGGCACCTGTCACTGGACTCGTGTCCAAACCCACAGAATGTACCATGTCGAGAAGGAAACCGCGTGAATGTACGCGGCGGACTCTGGATGACGACGTGTCCGTGCGGGCTCATCAGTGGTGACAAATGCACCAAGGTGGTGGGAGTGCTGGGGTCGGGGAGGCTGTGCACGACGGGGGGTATATATGGAAAATCTCCACACCTTCTGCTCAGTTTTGCTGTGAATCTAAAATTGATCTTAAATACTAAAGTCTTAAAAGAAATAGAAACAGAACCTTCTTGTATCCAGAGACCCCCTCGGGTTTCACAGATCAGTCCCAGGGCTGCTGAGCCTGGGTATGTGGGATTTGTTAAAAGCTCCACTTCGTTCATGAGTACACCCAGGTTTAAGAACCACTAAGTCTGTCCCATCTTCCCATTTTACGGCTTGGGAAACTAAGATCGCTGGGCTCAGGGATGTCCTTGACTGACTGTTGCACCCCCCGGGGGGTCCCCATAGACCTCCCCCCTGCCCAGCTCGGGGCTTCCTGCCCCATCCTGCGTGCTGGCTGCTGGCCTGCAGATGCCCGGTCAGGGTGTGGGGTGGGACCCCAATCCCAACCCGGGCACCTCTCAGACCTGCCCGTGTCCCCCCACGAAGGGGTTTCATCCTGGGGGCGCCCGGCATGCCGCTAGCAGCTCATCAGGGCACACCCTGTATCAGACCCCTCCCCAAGCCATCTCCTTCCCAAGTGAGCCGCTGGGGCTCCTGACAACCCTTTCTGCATCTTGTTTCGAGATGCTGAAGACTTCACTAGGACTAGAATTTATACAAGAGTCCAGTTTGTTTTAACGCCCATTACACACAGTCCTCCGAGGCTGCTCCTTAGGAAGTGTGGTTTCAGCAAATACTATACACACACCAGCTTGCCTCTTAGAACACTTGTGCAAAGAACAAAGTCGTGTTTTTAAAGGAATCCGTCAGGGTCCCGGTGCCCACTCTGGGAAAGTACGTTCCCAGCCACCCTGCAGGTAACCAGCTGTCTTGCAATAACGCACCAGTGCGAAGACAGCTTCTCAGATAATCCTTGGTCCACAGCTTGTCGTCCACATGGCACATTCTAGACACAACCTTGCTCTCTGACGCACAGATAGGCTCCTGCCCCCGTGCTAAGAGCCTCAGAAAACCTGAAACTTCTGGAGTCACCCCAGATCTTTCCTCACCAGCAAAAGGGTTCCTAAAATCCCTGCTAGAACAAGCCCTCTTAGCTTGCGTCTTTGTGAGAAATAGACGTACATACGAGAATCTGTGCTCTGTAAATAGATCATCGTTATTATGCCTTAGTAGAAATAAACCTGCTGGGGCGCCTGGGTGGCTCAGTCAGTTAAGCATCTGCCTTCAGCTCAGGTCACGATCCCAGGGTCCTGGGACTGAGTCCTGCGTTGGGCTCCTGGCTCCGCGGGAAGCCTGCTTATACCTCTGCCTGCCGCTCCCTCCCCACCCTGCTCATGCTCGCTCTTTCTCTCTGAAATAAATAAATAAAATCTTTAAAAAAAAAGAAAAAGAAAAAGAATAAAGTTGCTGAGAATCCAGACTGACTAGGGTCCCAGGATACCCGAGGGGATTTCGGGAGGGAAAGCAGAGAGTGAAGGCCCCGGGGCAGGGGTTCATGAATGGCTGGTGTGCTGAGAGGAGACAACAGAAAGAGAAGTGAAGTCTACCACCCACGAGAATTCATGTAACTTTCTGCTGCCTGGTGTGTGTGTGTGTGTGTGTGTGTCCATCCGTCCCTGAGCTACTGCACAGATCCGAGCACGTCTTCAGCTGAGAGAGCACGCCCTCCCCCCATCTGGGAGAGGAGACCCAGGTGGCCCGGCTAAGTCAAAACCCCAGCGACAAGCGCGGTGCTGAGGGGGTTGTGCGTGACAAGCCGGTAGCTGCACTCCACGCCACCAACATGCTGTGTGACGGAGCAGTCTGCAAGCAGGACCACACACCTGAAGCCAGGAAGGACCTGGTCCGAATGAGGGAGCGGCCTCTCTTCACAGCGGCCTTCGTCTTCTCGAGCCCATCCTTTGTGCCCTCCTTGGCGGCCTTCATGAACTTCTGCATCTGCAAGAAGAGGGGGAAATGTGAGAAGTGGCACCGTCGATAAAAATCCACTTACTGCTTTTATTCTATTTTAAAAGAATACTGTCAAGTAGCTTGGTCTTAAAACATCCCCTGAAGTTGGCTTTGTGACCGGGGAGAGCTCACTTGCTTGTTGCGTGTGTGTGCGTGTGCGTCGCTTGGGCCACATTTTGTGTGGTTAACAAAAAAAAAAGAAAGAAGGAAAGAAAGAAAAGCGAACTTGAACAACCAGCCCTTCCTCGACCTGGCGGGGGTGGGTCTCCCGCTGCGTGCAAGGTCAGTCTCCATCGTTCCCGGGATGACTCACAGACACAAGAGACTCTGCAGAGGCAGAGGCAGAGAATGAAGAGCACACACAGTTACGCGGCGGGCCCAGGTCAAGGGCGCACGCAGGACACGGCACGACAGCCCCCCAGCTGCCCTCCTGAGCTCCACGCGGAGGCAAGTCCAGCGGCTTACAGGGGCGCACATGGGCTGCTCGGGCTGTGGGCTGCGTGAGTGGACACAGACGGAGGACAGCCCCACTTCCCCCCAGAGTGCCGTGTCGGGGTTCTGGCGCCCTGAACCCAGAGTCCAAGCACACACGCACACCGGCTGTCGGGGCTCAGAGCCACAATGACCTGCTTTGGCATATCACCTTCCTTATTCTTGAAAACTCTAAGGTCTGAGGTATTAACCATCGGGGTCCAAGTGATTTTTTTAGAGAAACCCCAGATGGCCTCCTCCAGACAAACCAGCATCCAGTCCAAAGGACCTCCACACTGCCTGCCGCCCTGGTCCTCCTGCCGATTCCCTCCTAACGCCGGAGAGATTTCAACCCTGTCTCCACCTCCCTGCACCCAGGCCCACTTGCCCTGCCTGTGTGTCTCAGGGCCGGATCATCAGGGTCCCCTCTGGGTCCCACCTTAGGGGTGGCGTGTGCTGGTGTCAGACACGCACCATGGCCCTGGCTGTTCCTGCGCGTCCTCTAGTCCCCTGAGCCTCAACCAGCTGCACCAAAACCACGTCCACACTCGCTAGCCGGGACCCTGCTCCAGCCTCCAGCACGGCCACTGCGGGCTCCTCTGACACCGACGTCCCTTCTTCCCCCTCCTAGGGACACGCCCTTCGCTGCACGCACCATCTCTCCTGGCCAGCCGCTGCTGGGCCTCCACCCTGCACTCCCCCAGTGCTCATCTGCCTGCAAGGCGCCTCTGCTTTGTCTCCTGACCCACACAGCCTTCCTAGACCTCACTCTTTCTTACCCCACCCTGGACCACTAAGCCTCGATCTTCAGCTAGACCCTGGTCAGGAACCCTCAGATAAGAATCAGAGAATTGCTAACACACGACCGAGGGGAGCCAACCTGCAAAGTACCAGCAGCAATGAAGACCCAGGTTCTGGGGAGCTGTGATGCCTGTCCCAGATCACACAGCAGCCGGGAAACAGAGCCAGGCCTCCCGACCCATGCTAATGTCTGTTTCTTATTGGATGAAGGGGGTTGGGTTGGCCTGGCCCTAATTACTTACACCCCATCTCATTTTTCCCTGCTTCCTAACACATGCTGCTCGCCCCTCTCACTGCCTACTTCCTGCACCTGCTTCCAAACTCCTCCACCGAGCTGGCCTCCTTCATGACTCCCCCATGACCAATGACTGAGCTCATGGTTCTCTGGAAAATCGCAACAACCGACACTCCCATGTGACGTGCTGCCTTGGATTCTTGGATTCCGGCCAGAGGATGACCTGAAGGAAGTGATGAGACTCCCAGAGTTTTGCTCCTGCCGTGGGAAGCCCAGGACACAAGAACACTCTGGAATTAAGCAGGTAACTATAACGGAAGACATTTCTAAGTGAACATCTATTTTCAGTTAGACGCCATTTAACACATACAAACAAATCACAAAACATTGGGAGGACAGAAGACCTACTGGGCGTGAACGTTACTTGACAGTGCCCTTTTAAAACACATCTGCAAGGACTGACCGCCACCACATTCAAACCTAGCGGTTCTCGAACTTGCCGGTCTCAGGAACCCTTTATACTCGTAAAAGTACCGAGGGCCCCACAAGCTCTGTCCATCTGGCTTTCACTGGTCTACGTTTACTGGATAAAAAGTTAAAATTGAGAAAAATATGGAACTTTAATGAACATTCATTTAGAAATAATAATAAACCTACTCTTATCAAAGCAGCACGTTCATGAAAAATCGTTGTATTTCCCACACGACCGGATAGGTGGTGCTGTTGCGCACGTCTGGAAATCTCTCGCTCATCAGAGAGATGGCGGATCCCACGTGCCAGGGACTGTGGGGTCACAGACATAGGTGAGCCTCGGGAACACTGCCGTCCCCATGTAAGAGAACGAGAGACAGAAGGGTAGACACTGTCTCAGCATGAATATGAGCCCGCCACGTGGGCCTTGGTGACACCTGGAAGCCCAAGACCACACTCTGAGAACCACTGTTCAGATAGAAAGGGCCAACTGAGTAGCCGTGGTGCTTCTTTTAAAAAGCACGGCCCATTTCTGAATAAGCATTTTCAACGCAGCTGGTCAAAAAATGAACCACACTACCTTCAGTTCCTGTCTCTGCTTTAGCTGCTGAATCTCTGTGGCTCCCACCGTGTTTGCCATCAAAGCTCTCATCTTTTTCTCATAGTGGTCCTTGAAACGGGTTAGGTCATGGGAAAGCTACAGCATAAAGAGATACAATCTTTTCACAAAGACGCTCCTTTCGGTACTTTGAGACAGTCTTACGTTGAGAGGACGTGGCGGCGGCGTCTGGGGGACCCCACGCCCCACGGGGAGCCCCTAGTTCTGGCCCACCAACTCCTGAGAGATAAAAACGAGGAAGCCAAACATGTGGGGCAAGGAGGCGACTTTGGATGAGCCAGACTGGAAACTTTTCTGTGCCAGACAAGAGCGAATATGGGAACCAAAGGATCTGGGACGTCATTCACGTGCATTTTGATGACTTTAAAACGATCAAAAATGTAAGTAAAAAATGCATAAAATTATTCTTTTGGGTCAGCACCAAAGCGGAAGATACCCGAATTGAAGACTGCCCTCCATGCAGGGCTGCATCATTTGGGAATGGGGAGCCCAGATTGTTAAGACTCCAAACTGACCTGACGTCATCTCAGCTGATGGGGGAGGGGAGAAATCCTGTCAAACACTGTCCACGTGATCACACGTCTTGGATACGGAAACCAAGGCCTGAAGGCTTCTTCAGCGAATGTTTCCCATATCAACCCAGGAAAAGACACTTTAAGCAATTTTCATTAAAAATGTGGACTTTTTTGAGTTGATTTGTCAATAACTTCAGAGTGTTCAGTAGGCCGTTTTAAAATCATGACTTAAAACGAGAATGCCTAGTCCTTCCCACGGCCCTTCCATCTTGCTGGCCGGGCTCCCAGCTGCCCTCGGGTGCGGCCGCGCTGGGGCAAGGGAGGGAGGAGGATGCCCACACTGACTATCCCGCACTCGTAAGCCACCTTGTGGGCCGTTCACCTGCTGAGGAGCAGCCTTTCACTCGGCATTCCGGGGGGTCTGCCCAGGAGCGGGGTTCTACTCAGAGGGCAAGGAAGGCGGTCTTTCAGTAAGTGTGTGACACCCGGCCTGCCAACAGAAGGAAACTGAAGAGTGTTTTACCCACTCTTCCGAGCGCCCGTGCACAGCTCCCCGGTCTCAACGTAAGCCCAGAGTGGCAGGCGCATGGCGTCAATCCGACTACGGCTTCCCACGCTAGTTAGTCCCAGCTGTGCTCACTGCCAGTAGAGGGGTCCAACGAAAGGCTGTAACGACGTGAGGTGCTCGGGCAACCTTCACAAAGCGGTAGGTTCTTCTGAGCTTCACGAAGCCAGTTCACAGAGTATGAGAACACTAGGTGACCCGTAACCACATGCAAGCCGGACATACGTGGCCACAGTCAAGAACCCCCCCCCACCCCGGCTCTGCTTACTGGGTGCGGGCGGGGCCAGTGATCTACCCACACTGTCACAGTCTGCATCAACAGAGTCACACGGGCCAGCCTCCATGTGCCTGTGGCCTGATGCTCAGCCTCACACAGAAAGCACGTGAAGCCTGCAGACACGTCTGTGAAGCCTGCAGACACGTCTGTGAACCTGAGTGCAGATCACCCCTTTCACAAACGACCAGAGCCCAACAACCAAGAGCAAACGGCACAGACACGCACCGCTGAAAACCACACATCTCAGTAAGAGGACCCGCTCTACAAAAGTGCTTCTGGGTCCCACATCTGACCACCACCCAGTTCTAGAATTCACGCTCCTGATCTCTTAAGTTCCTCCTTAGACCCTGACCTCATGAGTCACGCACATGTGTGCACACACTCCACTCAGGACAGATACCCCGGCAGCTCAGGGGCTCTGTCCTTCAACCCCATCTGCGTCTCACAGAGACCCGACGCCATCCACTCAGGGGGCACAGAAAGCCGTGACTGCACAAACACAAATAATGCAGAGAGTGGTCACTTAGGGCCTTCTGAGCGTGTTTATAAAAACTTCCTGCTATGACTATACACACGAGGTAAAACCAGAGACCCCTTCCCTACTGCTTACACCTTCCTCACACTACGTACCAACATCTTAAACATTTAGAGTATGGAATGCAAAATTTAAGTCCTGTTCACGTGCTAACAGGAGATACGCTGTCTCTCACACAGACTTAACACGTACTTGCTTCTTGTGGTTGCTGCGCAGGAAGGACCTGGGGACCCCATTCTTGCACTCCGAGTCACTCTGCTCCTCGTAGCTTTCGAATTCACTGGAGCTCCATCCATACTCCAAAGAGCTATTTCCACCTTCCTCTCCATTCTCAACGTCGTCATAAATCATTTCATCTGAGGGCAAAAATGCCAAAATGAAATAAAAAATGCAGAATTTGCTAGTTACGGGTTTGCGCGTGTCTGTTGTTTCACCGTATCCTCGAGCGCTGGGGGCTGGAAGCATATCAGACCCCTGGGGGCAGTGCAGAGCCCCGGGCAGGCTCCCCTCCAGGACGGGGGCGGCGATGTGCAGGGTTGGACAGAGCACCAGTGAACCCCCAGCCCCAGGTGCATCCTAAGGGCCACTGGTCTCTAAGAATCTGCCAGAATTATACCAAATAACTTGTTGGCCATGAAGACAAATGTACAGAATATAAACAGATTAGATGAATAGAAGGTAGATGTATAGATGATGGAGACATTCAAATACGACACAAGGGAAGCTCACAGGAAACAACTAAAATTTTGCCTTTGTCAAGAAACAACAATTGTTGGAGAGGATGTGGAGAAAGGGGATCCCTCCTACATTGTTGGTGGGAATGCAAGTTGGTACAGCCACTCTGGAAAACAGTGTGGAGGTCCCTTAAAAAGTTAAAAATTGAGCTACCCTATGACCCAGCCATTGCACTACTGGGTGTTTACCCCAAACATACAGACGTAGTGAAGAGAAGGGCCATATGCACCCCGATGTTCATAGCAGCATTGTCCACAATAGCTAAATCGTGGAAGGAGCTGAGATGCCCTTCAACAGATGACTGGATTAAGTTGTGGTCCATATATACAATGGAATATTACTCAGCAATCAGAAAGAACGAGTTCTCAACATTTGCTACAACATGGACGGCACTGGAGGAGATAATGCTTAGTGAAATAAGTCAAGCAGAGAAAGACAACTATCATATGATTTCTCTCATCTATGGAACATAAGAACTAGGATGATCGGTAGGGGAAGAAAGGGATAAAGAAAGGGGGGGTAATCAGAAGGGGGAATGAAACATGAGAGACTATGGACTCTGAGAAACAAACGAGGGCCTCAGAGGGGAGGGGGTGGGGGAATGGGATAGACCGGTGATGGGTAGTAAGGAGGGCACGTATTGCATGGTGCACTGGGTGTTATACGCAACTAATGAATCATCGAGCCTTACATCGGAAACCGGGGATGTACTGTATGGTGACTAACATAATATAATAAAAAATCATTAAAAAAAAATTTTGCCTTTGTGCTAACAATGGTCTAATAAATCTTATAACCTATTACTGCTTTTAAAATGTTTTAATCACATCAGTCATTTCATAATTAGTAATGAACACAGGTCTATGCCACCAAATACAAAGGGATCTTTATAGTTTAAAAATTCCAAAGGCTTTAATTCCCATCTTTTACTCCATAATCTGTATTCTGCGAAAGTGAGTTCACTGAGCCCAGCCGCCTTATTGGTACTCCCATAGCAAGGAGAAAGTCTTGACATTCATCACCAATTAATTAATCTGCTTCCTTTCTAATAGGTGCAAAGGCCACAGATCCACGAAAAGTAACTCTGTGATACGCCTTGACTAATACAAAAAAATGCAATGGAACAGAAAAATACAGATGGGTTTCCTATTTTCAGTGCCGTGCTGCTGGTGACGGGACTTTCTGAGAATGAAAACGTCATTCTACAAACTTCCAGGGTTATCAGTGTCTCTCTGATTTCTATTACTTATTAAACACGTGAGCATAAATGGCTATTTCAGATGAACTTTCTCAGGTACAAGTGACTTGTTAAAAGTAATTTCTGCTTAAATTATCACCGAAGGACAGTACAAAGTTAGATAAAAGATGGCATTTCCATACCTGAAAATACATTCACATTTCTTGATTAAATTTATTCCATATGCATCCTCCACTGACCTCTGTAATAAAACTTGGCCTTAAAAATCTTCAGTAATGAAACCTTGATCAATAGATTCTTTAGGGCCAAGAGCAAGCTTTGTATATATAATGATACTTAAAAGCAAATTTGCTTTCACTGGAAATGAAAAATACATAGGAATTTGTCACTTTGAAAATTCCTGTAATATTTCAGATTACCCTGGCCTTGCATGACATCCACTGGATTCAGATTACTTCTAGAACATAAGACAAATCCAAATCTCTGGTTAAAAGAGCTAAGGAGTTAAATGTCATCTGGGTAAAACCCAGCAATATTTGAAAATGAGCTCACTTTCCAGGAGCCGCAGCGCATGGTTCAGCGTGCCTGAAGGACACCTACCATGACCACCAACTGGGCAATGGGTCAACAGGGCAGGTGGGTTCTGGGGATGCAGCCAGACTCTGGCTTAGCTGCCATGCAAGTCAGGGCCAAGAGCCATCCTGACAACAGCAGCTGGCCATGAGTGGAAGGACCTGGTGACCCGCCACGGACCCTTCAGCAGGGGAGGCACCCACACGTGCCGGTGTGTGCCTGGGCACCGTTCCCCCAGCGCGGTTCACGAGTCCCGAAGCTGCCAGATTAGCACACCGTCGTCCCATCACCAACCCCTCTGGACCTCGGGCTACTCTGTCTGCAGGAAACAGTCTGCACACATAGCATGGCACGTGGTGCCCGTACCTACAGTAAGATTTCCAGAGTGGTCCCAGCTCTGGGGGGGCAGCTGAGGGCCCCTGCTCGTCTGTGAGCCCTGCTCTCGGGTCAGCTGGATGGCTTGTCCATCTCAGGAAAGTAAGTGCCATCACAACCCCAGGCGCAATGGACCCCCTTTAACTTAGGGATGTTACCACTCAGTGGTCAGGACGTGTGAAAATAATGCTGCTCCACGTTCTGGAAAAGGCAGTGCTAGCTGGGCCTCCCCCCTCCACATACTGAAATTTCAAGGGCTCTACAGCGTCTTGTTAACTACAGAGGACTGATGGTTTGTGAACTGTGAGGCCCTGTGGAGTTCCTGGATGCACAGGGTGATGCTTTCTGACCCTGGAAAGTAAACGCAGACACCTGGCACATGTTTCTCCCCCAGGCGTGAAGGGAGAGCTGGTTTCCTTGGCTGAGTTATTCTGGGCAGCAACCTTGTTACCTGCCCTAGGCCAGGACTGTGGTGGGGGTGGCCACACCAGCCCATGAGTGTGCTTCGTACCACTAAACAGTACACACTAAACTGGATAAAATGGACAATTTTATGTAGTGTGCACTTTACCACAATTAAAAAATATATAGATGGTTATCATCATATGTCATGAGAAAGTCTTCAGTATCTTCCCAGTATTGTGACAGAACTTCACCTTAAATGGCTATATCTTGCGCAAAGCTCATAGGCCTCTGCTCTCCCTTGGACACATCCGTGTCTCCACAGTTCACCACACAGCCGATGTCCTAGACAGCTTGAATTCTACAATTATACTCACAAGGAACCTCACAGATTTAGAGCCAGGGCACACATCAGGGCCCTGCAGGCAGTCCTCACAGGGACACGGCTGGCTCTCCCCAGAATGGCTGCCACCTAGGGAGACTACTGGTAGACCTCTTGTTGGTGTTTTGGTGTTGGAGGCCTCCTATCACCCCTTCTGTGCTGGGAAAGGCCGACCTGGTAGCATAAATAACCCAAAAATAAATTTCAAACCTGTTTTTTACAGAAACCAGTCTTTAATACCCACTTTCTTTGCAGCATGCATTTAAATAGATACCTGGAAGCACATCCCTTCGTAAGCACTTGAGTTAAATTTACAAAGGGACCCAAATGTTAAGTGTCCGTCTCCCTCAATGTCGGAATCTTGAGGGCAGAGACGGCTCTGTTGGCTGAACGTAGATCAGTGCTCAGTATGTGACAGCGTCCAAACGCACTGTGGAATGAACACATTACCACGTGCTTCTAACTCTCCATCATTTAGTGCATTGGATGCAGATTACAAGAACACGTCCTTTGTTAGGCTGAGGATCTTTCCTTCTGTCATGAGTTTTTAACACTGAATGGCCATAGAATCTTATCAAGTGCATTTTAAGCATCTATTGAGATGAACATAAGGTTTATGTCCATTAGTCTGTTCCTGTGGAAAAGATGGTAAAAGAACCTGCTAATGTTAAGGGATCCATGAACACCTGAGACCTCCTAAAGGGTTGAGGTTGGCTTTAGCTTGTTTGTTGGGATACTGCTGGATTTTATTTCTTTCCATTTTCATTCGGATGTTCAGCATCACCCCTTTGGGTGAAGGGGGTTATAAGCTGATACTAAGACCCGGAAGTGAGTTACCTGCTCCTGTCTTCAACTATCCATTGGAACTGTGTGTAGAGCAAAGGGGCTGTCTGTCCCCTGATGGTTTGGCCACTCTGAGATGAGAACACTGGTCTTAGTGGGCTGTCTGGCACATTAGTTAAGCAATTAATTCTATATCAGGAATCATTATGCATTAATGTTTTTTACCTCGGATGCAGTCCAAGTGTTTAAACTGATTGATACCAAGTTGTTTCTAGAATCCCTTCATGGTGTTTATCAGTTTCTACTGCAGTTTCTTGCTCCTGATCAGTTTTTCCTTCCCTCCTTCCTTCTCTCTCCTCACAATACTATCCTTTCTTCCCGACACTACCAGAGGCTGGTCTATTTTCATATTATTTTTAGAAAACTGTTCTCTGGTTCTGTTGATACTATTGTTTTCTGTTAATCACTTTTGCTGTTACCATTTTTATTTCCTTCTATTTTCTCTGAGTTTACTCTGCTGTTCTTTTATATAACGGAGTTGGATGCTGGCTCATTATTTTTCCATCTTCTTTGATTAACAAATGCCGTCGTGTCTATAATTCATTATTTTAAATCTATCCCGTAGGAATTTATGTAATATTTTCATTAGTATTCAAGTCAAAATATTCCTAATTTCCATTCTGCTTTCAGCCTTGTCTATGAGCTAGGTACTAGTGTTATTTTTTAACATTCAAATGTTTCTTTTTATTGATTTTTTTAAAAATAAGGGAATGAGGCCTGAATACCAATTCTTTGGCATTTGTTAATATTTGCTTTGAGGAATGGTATATAATTTTTATAAATATCCCATGTGTTTGAAAAAAATGCATTCTGAAGCTACTAGCTTCAGGGTTCTATATATTACCTTTAGGTTTATCGTATACTGTGCTCTTCTGCAGTTTACTCATTTCACATCCGGTCTCCATGACAGTGGAAGGAGCTTTCTTAAAACACCCCACTCCAATTATGAACTTAGCTAGCGCTGATTATAGCTCAGTCCTATTTACTTTATACCTTTGGAGACTGTCTTGTTGGGTGTACACAAGTTTAGAACCGGTACAGCTCTCTCTCGTGAAGGACTCCATACCTAATATTTTATACCCCAACACTCACTATATTGGAGTAATACTAGCTATATTTTGGCTGGAATTGGCCTTATATTTCTTCTTCCATCCATTTACTTACAAATGTTTTTTATCCTTATACATCTTTCACAAAAATACACGCCGAGCTCTGCTATTTTACCCAACCTGAGAATGTCTTTTCTGGGCAATTGGACTCAATTTATATTTACTACAAAAAGCAATATATTTAGACTAATTTTTGCCATCTTTTTTCATACTATTTGCCATACTCTCCTATTTTACATTTTCTTGCTTTCTACCAGATTGGGTTTTTTCCTACGGGGTTAGAAGTGAAATAATCTGTTTCTATTCTTTAGTGGGTTGCCCGTAAATGCAGACCCAGCCTATCACAGCAAAAAAACACACAATCATTATTTATACCCTCTTCCTGCAGTTCCTGGTGCAGAACGTCAGCCACCCCTCCAGATGACAGGTACACTGCCTAGGGCTTTAGCCCCGCCCTGCGGTCACACCCGGGAAACGGAACTGTACTGTTAGTGCTGTCTTAATCAATGCTTGCTCAGATTCATTCACAAGGTCATTGTTGGCTCTCTGTTCTTTCTGCAGCTCATTACGTTCAGTACCTTTTTCCTTGAAACGCAACATGGAATAGTTTTTAGAGTCTGAGTGGTAAATCTCCCCAGTCTTTATCTGATATTGCCTTTGTCCCCCTCTTTTTAAACACTTGTGTTCTGATATGAGTGGACTGAGTTGTGCTCAGCGGTTCAATTGTATGTGCCTGGGTATGGATTCAGGCTTGACCCTGCTTTTGATTTTGTATTTCTACAATCTGAGAACGTACATCATTCTTTAATCCTGGAAATGTATTAGTACTTCCTTCTATTTTCTCACTTAAGTCATTTATTATATATATGCTAGTTCTTATAGCTTCATGTTTTTTACCTTTCTGTTCGTATTTTTTGCATCTTTAACTCTTCCTGCTTCTTTCCATGAATCAATTACCCTAAAGTGCCCTAACAGAACCACACACACCTACGTGCACAGACCAACGCTCCCCCCCATGATATCAGTGAGACACTACACAACATACAAAACACGAAATAAAACACATAAAAGCTGTGTATCTAGGGATTGTGTGCACACGAACTGGTCATTTTTTATACCCAGAAGGAAACACTGGTAGACTGAATCCTCTAAAATTCAATTACAGACAATTCAAACCTGGTTCAGAGTCTGAATTTTCTCTTGGCACGTCATCATAAATGGCTTCTTCTGGATCTGGAATAAAAAGAGGGAAACGTTAGGGGCGCCTGGATAGCACAGTCATTAAGCGTCTGCCTTCGGCTCAGGGCGTGATCCTGGCGTTCTGGGATCAAGCCCCACATCAGGCTCCTCTGCTGGGAGCCTGCTTCTTCCTCTCCCACTCCCCCTGCTTGTGTTCCATCTCTCGCTGGCTGTCTCTCTCAAATATATAAATAAAATCTTTAAAAAAAAAAAAAAAAAAAGAGGGAAACGTTAAAAACCAACCAAGACCACCCAAGTACAATTTACACTGTTTAGGACCGCAGCCTCCTATGATGCTGTAATTATTCAGAAAGTTAGTCTGTAAGGGCTAATTGGTGATAACCTACCAAAACATAAGTATTACTTTTGGGACAGGATGTTTTCTTGGGATTGAAGGATGACACTACACGAACCAGCTGCAAAATCTCTCCAACAGGGAGTTTTGTGGTTTCTAGACCAATTTAGTCCATTATTTTGTGTTCATCTATGTATCTCTGTGTGGCTCTTTAAAAATATTTTTAAGTTTACGAAGTTAATGTGTTCCGATATGCAAAAAAATGCAAAGGTGCTGTACACAGTTTCAGAAATAACGGGACAGCTCAAGTGGGGCTATATTAAAAGGAAACTGTTAAAATAAACCCATCGTTCCATGATATTCTGAACCTCTGGCTAGGAAAAGCAGGCTTAAGCAAGGGTGCGAAGGTTCACCTGTTAGGGTAAAATCTCTCCAACTATATTATGTGGAACATTCGTGTCCTATGAAATTATAACAAGCTTTCTTAAGATAAAGCGAGGACCCTCCACGGGCAAACTACTCAGTGTACACTGAATGAGAAGGTCACGTACAAGAGCATGTGTGAAACCAGAAATGCATTTAAATATTTGTAAGAGTTCGGGCCTCACGTGGAAATCAACCACACTACAAAGTCACTGGTGACTAAGCAACAGCAAGAAAATGAGCTAAATACACTGAACACTTCCTCTGACATTGAGCCACTGTTGCACCACAGGAGCAAATTCGGGAACGCTCTTCATTCTCTTGCTGCTGTCAAGCCCCTGTATGATAGACGCTTGCTTCCTTGTAATATTGTAATATTAACTGCAACCACGGTAAGCATTTCTACTCCTGTTAGATAACGTGAGGGGTGCTTGTCTGTGGACCCTTGGAAAACACAGCTGTGAACGCACAAAGCCCGCTTACGTGCGGATTTGTTTTTGATGTCTGCAGTACATTCCGCAAATGTATTTTCACCTTTTTATGATTTTTCTAATAACATTTTTTTTCTCTAGATTATTGTAAGACTGCAGTATATAACACATACATAAAATATGGGTTAGTTGACTGTGTATGTGATCTGGAAGGCCTCCGGTCAACAGGAGGGCTATTATTAGTGGTTAAGTTTTGGGGGAGTCGAAAGTTATACCCAGATTTTTAATGTGTTATTCTAATTAACTGCCACTTATGTAACAAAACAAGTAAATGGGAGAAAGTCAGACAAATTTTACTCTGGAAATAACATTGCTAGAGAACTGGAAGATATTAACCTCATCCTGTAATGATCCCAATTTGGCAGCCCCCAGCAGAATCATCTATTTATGCTAAGTTCCTTGTTTCACAATGCCATAATTAAAACCAGAATGACACATTCCAGGAGATAATTTAATAATTAGGAGACAGTTAAGACAGTTCTCCCTTGGAAGTCAATCATATAAAATAATTATACAAAAATTAGTGAGCCAGTGGATAATAAAGAGATAATTAGAAAAGCCACCTTTACTTTTCTTTAAAAATTAAAAATCATATGTGGTTAAAAATAGCTCAGCTTTCTCAACCACATGTGGAACAGAAGATCTGGTATGCCATCTGGACGGTGGGCTGGCTTAACCAGCCACCCACCCCGTTTTCAAAATGGTAGCATGAGAAAGCATCTTAGAATCCCAAGAAAAATACCTGGTTGATGTCTCAGTGGTGACTTGCTGTCTAAGGGCCCGGGTCAAAGCATCAGTTCCCCAAATGTAGGACTATCATGACAAAAGCCAAACACTGTACGAGGAAGAAGCAATGAGGAACACATACGTGCAGGGACGGGGCGAGCGGAGACGGTACGACAGGATCTAAAGAAGGGCTGCAGAGAGTGCCGGGTCAGCCCTGGTCAGTACGTAAGCTAAATGAACACACTGCTAAGTGTTCCATCAGAATAGGACCTGAGACTCATCAGCAGAACCTGACAAAAACACACGGTCCCCCGGGGCGGCATCCCCACGGAGCGCGGCGAGGATCCCGGGGCGGCCCTGCCAGGTTCCTGGTGACAGCGGTACCTACTCTCCATCCACGCGGTGTTGGCTGGGTCCGCAACCCAGCGGGCGAGCGCACTGTCCTCCTTATGCACCCGGTCGTCGCTAAGAGAAAACAAAGCACAGAATCACAACAGCGGAATGCTGCCCATCATGAGACCGCTGGATGTCCCCAAAGGGTACAGACGCGTCACCGTATGTACATTCTATGTTTCCCCAGAGATTATCACAGATGTTCTGTGCTGAGCATCCTGTCTTCTGAGCTGCTGCCCGTGCACTTCACAGTACGACAAGCCTGCTCACACCCACAGTCTGGACCCGTGTACAAGGAACCAAGCGTGAGATTCCCACCATACCTTCCCGCTCTGCTTTCTCAGGGCACCCTGTAAAATCAACAGAGTAAGCCCTTGACAAGCTAGTGACCTCTGCTCCACTCTTACCCAGTAAGTGACAGGTGCTGGTGGCCTGGCTCCGTATCTACGGGAGCAGAGGATGCCCTGCCCCCAGCTCACTGCACCACCCTGGTCCTGGGATGTGCACGGCATAGATCTGGTGACCAGGCTGGCTTTGTGCCAAAGTTATGCCTTCCATCAGTCACCCCGGGGTTTTCACTCCCCACACCGGTCACTGGGAGGCTGAGGGAGCTACATGTGGACACTTGCGGAGGCTTCTGCCCCCTCACTCAGCCGGTCCTAATCTGCACATTCCCAATTTAACAGCCCAGCTGCGGCATCTCAACACAGAGCCCAAGTTCAAACTTTCATGCCTGGCTATCCAGGAGTGCCCTCGAAGGCCCACCATATGCACAGCATCACAGACACGAGAAGACATGAAGTCCCTGTCCCGGAAGACCTGAACTGTCTTCCGGTTTTCCACCAGAACTTCTCAAGGGTCAGTTAGGTGTCACACATGGGGTGAGTCGGAAAGACTCACCGGAGTAACCAACGGGCCTTCGGGGCCTCCAGGAACAGGTTAGTGGGAGAAAGCGACATCACACCACCAGAAATTAACGATGCTCACGACGTGACTGGTGGTGTGCTCACAGAGCGGGCCCCGGGGGCCAAGCCACGGGTCTCACAGAGGGACGGGGACGCTGTCTTGCAGGCAATGGCAGGCCGCCGCAATGAGATCAGATTCACTCAACAGATGGAGCGCCGCCTTGGGGAGAGGGACACAGCACTGGGGAGGGTCTCAGCGGCACGCACAGGAGCACGCTGCAAGGAAAAACTCGGTGCTGCGTAAAGCACTTCCCGGAAAGGGAGAGAGCCGGGAACGCCGGTCAGCACCCCGAGATGAACACAGGGCGCTCTGCAGACCGTCCATATGGATAAAAGAATCCTTAATACGGAGTTGATGCCACACTTCACAGTAAGTGACAGAGGTGGTGGGGGTTACTGCCGGGTGGTCTCTTCCATTACCATCATTTTTGTTTGTTTGCTATTAGTTTTAATAGTTAAATATTTGCAAGACTGAGAGGCCAGGGAAGATGATAAAGGTCTTCAAATTGTCCAGATCACAGACACTAGCTCCTGGAGGATGTGTTGTGGGTGTGCGTGAGGAAATAAGTGGAGTCAGTCCTGCACTTAGTCGAAGAATTTGTCACATTAAAAAAAAAATATTCTTACACTTTTTAAGTCTAAGATTACATCAAAATAACATTAAGTAAAAAAGGAGAAAATCTGAAGCAAGTATGGATGATATTTTAAACTATTCCTGAGTGTTTCCATAAGTTTAAACAAGGTCGCACTTTGGAAAACAGTTTGAGGTTACCCTCTCACGTCGTTTCACCTCCTTTAGGTTCTAACAAATCATCCCTTCAGCAGATATATTTCTCATCATGAAGTTTTGATTACCAGTGATAATGTGCCCCCCACTCCTCTTTCGTTATATACAGACCATGATTCTAATGAAGGGTCTTGAGTGGATCTACTTGGCGACACACGTAATGTAATCTAGGTAGAAAACCCTGCAAGTGTGTACCTTCCTCCAGAGATCACACTCATTTTGGGAGGAGAGCACCTTTGTACTTTCAGAGGCCGGCCTACTGTCAGAAAGGAAAAGCCAAGTGAGTGTGAGAACAGCAGACCGAGACCAAGGACTCCCAGCTGCGTGCATGAGTCCACATGCCCGAGACAGGACCCCGCACTCTCGCTGTCTGCTTTGCTGTTACTCTATCTCTGATGCCTAGCACGTGCCGGGCACGCGGTAAATACTTGGTAAATTAAGATACAACTAACTGAGCTAAAAGGTAACAAACAAACACACCCACCATGCACCAAACACAGTACCAGGCCAGGTGGTAGACATTCTAACACGTGGTAAAGGCTGGTCAGACAGAATGGCCTTGAACTGATCAAAGGTTACAAAAAACAAAGGAGATTATAAATTGATAAAAGGTTCAGTACAACAAGAAGATGTAACAATTATAAACACACGCACAGCTAACAAAGGAGCCCCAAAATAAATGAAGCAAAAATGCACAGAACTGAAGACAGAAATAGACGGTCTCACAATGATAGCTGGAGACATCAATCTAGCACTTCCAGTGATGGAACCATCAGGCAGCAGACCCGTAAGAACACCACAAATCAACCAGACCTAACACACCGTTCAGAACGTGCCACTCAACCTCACAGGCTAAACAGAGAACTCTTAGAAGAAAACATGGCGAGAGGGCTTCAGGACACTGGATTTGCCAACCACTTACTGGATAGGACACCAAAAGTACAGGCAATATAAAAGAAAAAAATACATAAGTTGGACTTTATCAAAATTAAAAACTTTTATACAAAGGGAACTACCAAGAGAGTGAAAGGCAGCCCACAGAATGGGAGAAAACATTCACAAATCACGTAACCAATAATGGATTAATATTAATACTAATAAAGAATACCTACAACTCAACAAGAACAAAAAACTGAATTCAGGAAAAAGTAAAGGACTCGAAAGACGTTCCTCCAAAGAAGACATACAAATGGGCAACAGGACATGAAGTGGCGCTCACATCATCAGTCACCAAGGAGATGCACACCAAAGCCACCACGAGGACCATGCCACACTCAGTGGCATGACTATAATCTTTAAAAATGGAAAATAACTTAGGTGATCTTATGGAGAAATCGGAACTTGTACTGCTAGTGGGAATGTAAAATGGCACAGCCCCTGTGGAAGACAGTTTGCTGTTCCTCAAAAAGTTAAATAGAGACTCATCGCAAGACCCAGCAGTTCTGCTCCCAGGTATAGAGCCAAAGGAATAAGGAGCAAGGACTCGAATGCTTGTACACCAGTGTTCACAACAGCATTATTCACAAGAGCCCAAACGTGGAAACTACCCAAGAGTCCACTGAGAGGTCAATGTGTACTCACAAAGGAATAATGTTCAGGCTTGAAGAGGAAGGCCATCTGGACACATCCTACAAGATGGGGGAGTCTTGCAAACATGATGCAAAGTGAAATAAGTCTGACACAAAAGGACAACTACCGTGATTCCAATTACATGAGTTAGCTAGATTAGGCAAACTCGTAGAGACACAACACAGAATGGAGATTCTCTGGGGCTGGAGGTAGGGGAATGGTAAATTACCACAGAATGGGTAGAGTTTCCGTTTAAGAAGATGAAAAATGCTGAAAGTAGATAGTAGTGATGTTGGTACAACACAGTAAATGCACGAGATGCCACTACATTTTATACTTAAAATGGTTAAAATGGCAAAATTTTATGTTATATAGATTTTAACACAATTTTAAAACAGACGATGCAATGTACCAAAACCCACAGGACAGTACACTTGAAACAGGCATGGTGTGCAATTATACCTCCATAGAGCCGCCCAATAACACCACACAGGCCCACCCACCATGCGCCCAGCACACTGCCAGGCTAACGCTTGGTAAACCTGGTCTTTAACTTTGCAGAATTCTTAGCTCGACAGCAGAAGAGGACACTCAAAAAAACAGTGAGGGCACACAGCAATCAGCTTTAAAGCAGATGTGCCTACACAGCTCTGGAAGAATGAAAGAGGGAATTTTATAAAATGGGACATTTAGGCAGGGTTGTGAAATGGAAATAGGAGTTCACCTGGAAGATGGGATTTTTCCCAGGCATCCCAGGCAGATGACATAGCATTTTTGAAGGCAAGTGGCATGAAAGAAAGATCTAGAATCCTCAAATCAGTTTGGAGGATTCTGGATGAAAGGTGGGTTAGACACACTGTAAACACACCCCCGCCCAACCCACCACAGGATTCTGAGACCCTCTACAATGCTAAAGCACACAGAGTGTAAGCTACACGGAGCCCGAGGAGCGCCGCGTCCTCCTGGTCTACCTGCCTGTGCATTCAGATGGCCTGTCTTTCCACAGAACACGAACACCTTGCAGAGTCCTCGTATTCCGGAGAACCCACGACGGTACAGAAGACAGAGCTGCCCAGGACCTGGGAGGGGCGGGTCTCGGGCTGGGGCCAGGCCCGGTCGTTGACCACCTCACAGCACCGAGGGCGGGCGGGGCAGCACCTCGCACCACTGCACTCCACATCTCAGGGAAGGGTCGTGAACTCAGAGCACGTGTGGAAAATTAATAAACGTACCTGTTCGTTGGATCCTCAGAACTTAAGGAATTAACCTGGCTGTCTTCTACTTCCTGTGTTTCTGTGAGGAAAGAAAAAAATTCACACGGTTTTAGGCTTAGGGTAAAATACATACGGAGTGGCTTTTTAGCCTTAAAATGGTTTTATAATTTTTTCAATGATAAGCTTATCTTAGCATAAAAATGATTACCTGGTAGATTTAGAGTTTTTTCAGGTTTTACATAAGATGTATTTAAAATAGGATTGCAGTAAAAAGCGATATCCAAAAGCCCTCTGAAACAGCTGGAATTAAAATGGTACCCCAAAGAAATCAAGCTAGAGTGACAAAACTATTTTTTCTCATTCTTAACTTTTCACGGAAATTTACAATTGTCATTTATTTGAACGTGTGTCTAAATGGCAGCCTCCAAAGATTCTCAAGGGAGAAAGAGTTATGTTCATGATACCTGACAATCAACCTTTCATATACTCATGTACATGTGCACACACTTACACACAAACTCACACACATGCACACACTTATGCGCGCACACACACACACACACATATATGCCTACACACACAGTCTGTCACACGTGTCCTGGCTGATGGCTGTTCTCCCACCTCTGGGTTTGGTTTACCAAGAGGGTGATGAGCTCAGGACAAAAGGACATGTGCTCAACCAAGGCCCAGTGGGTAATGGCTACGCTGGGAAACTGTCCATAAAAAGACTTTAAGAAAGGATTGACGGGGTTCCACACAAGCATTCTCGAACACTTTCAAACTGCTCAACAGTTGACTCCAGGTGCACAAGAGCTGTGCTCAGTATAATTAGCTCGCAGACCTCACCCATAAAAATGGTCCCCTGATCCTGATAAATACTAGCAAATACCCTTCCTCAGTAGCGGGGAGCTCCCTGGCAGTGCAGCAGGGACCACACAGACATGAACTCATTGCGTTCTCAAGGCCACTGAACTACGGTAGGCATCTCCCGAGGATCACACGTCAGGTCAGAGGCAAGGTCAGGATTTTAACTCAAACCTGCACCCCTTTCCAAAGACTGCTCTTCCCGCCACACCACTCTGCCCCAAAGAATGACCCACAGGACCTCCCAAAAGACAAAAGCTATTCGACAAAGTCGTTGAAGAAAGGACATTAATTGGCAGCAAACACACTTCACACCATAATTATTTTCCCTGTGGGTGGGACGAGGGCACCACTCCTCATCCCTGAATGCACACCACCCAGGCCTCATCTTGACTGCCCACCCAAAACAATGCTTTCTTTCCCTGGGCTCCCCTTTCAAGAAAGGAGATGCACCCCAATGTTACTGTCTGCTCAGACACAAGAACTTGGATAAGGGGAGGTCAGGAGAAGGTGAGCATACTCAGTTGTTCTCTCTCTGGCCACACCAACTGCTCATCCTTTATTGTTCTGGAAAGATCTGGAAGCTCGTGCCAAGAAGCACGGCACCATGAGTTTCTGGCCATTGGAGGACCACTAAAGAACAGAAGGGGAACCTCGGAATCTTTTTTCAAACTAGGTTTTGGGCAGGGAGGAAGAGAAGGGGTTTTGGCTGTTCCTGTGTCTGAGGGCCGTGTTCCAGGTGAGGTGGCCTCCGTACTAGGGAGCTTGTGCCCCTGCAGAGCCAGGAGGCCCCCCATGTCCATGGGAGAACCACAAGGTGCACAGCAGGCCACCAGCACAGGTCCGATGCCCGGACCCCAGCCTCACACTGCACTCCAGGCTTTCCTCAAGACCTCAGGAAAGAGCCTGGTGCACCTGTTTATCTTTAAAGGCTCAAGAAACAAACACAGACCCAGGATCTGGGAACTTACAATAGTGTTTATTATGATAGGGTTTTATTAATGGCCCTAGGATAACAGCACAAAAAGAAGCCAATGGTTTTTAAATATGCTAATTTACTTAAAAATAAATTAGTGTTCAATTATTTACAGTAACCAAATGATCTGAAAATAAGCAAATTACTTTAATGTAAGAACGTGTTCCTTAATCTTTTTTTAATTGCATAATCTACTTCCTTATTTTTAAATCGTTCTTACTCTTTAGACTACAAAATATGAACAGCATGGTTGATCCTGGTGAATTTCCAAGATTCCTGCCAAATACAACAGGAAAACATATGGGGAAACATCGACCCTGAAAACCTCGTGTGGTTTCCCAATATAAATTCAAGATTTTCTTTTAAGATTTCTTTGTCTCCATTGTGATTAACAGGGGAGGAAAGAACCCGTTTACTGAAATCTCACATAATCCGAGTTATGATTCTGTGTCTGCGGGGCCTCTAGTCCCTCAAAACCCCTATGCCTGGGGCAGTCCCCGTGGCATGTCTGGGACAGAGAGCACGGATTTCAGGGAGAGAAGACAAACTCAGCTGGACTGCGTTCACGGGGTCTGCTCTGAATAGAACACACTGCACTTTGCTGAAGGGGGACAGTGTTGTACTCTCAGCAGCCCCGGACACCTGGGCCCGCAGCAGAGGCGGCAGGTGCCAGCAGCCTCAGCCAGGAGCAGGTGCACCGGCGACTCCATCTCGGTCTGCTCCGGCGGCTCTAACCTAACACCGAGGACGGCAGGTCTTAGGAATAACAGACATCCATTGCCTGCGGTACGCGAGAGGAGGAGGAGCGCTACCTTCCTCGTCCAGGGACGCGGCACGGACGACGACAGGGCTGGAGTAGGCTGGCAGGAGCAGCGGCAAGTTGCAGGGCACGGCGTAGCCACAGGGCACGGGCACCGAGTACCCGCTGGCCACAGGCTGGCTCGCGCCATCGTCCTCAGCATCTGGGTCTGGGGGCGGGGGCTGCTCCTCCTGGAAGGGCGTGATGTCAATGACGGAGTAGGGGTTGACTCTCGTTGGGACCTCAAGGGTGGTGGGTTCCACCGGGGCGGCCGTGTCTGTTCCCATCCCAACTTCACCTCCTGGAGGCAAACACACACGCATCAACGGGGAGCGCCGCCGACCTGCCCTCCTGGGCCGGAGGCGAGAAGGGGGTGGAGGGCCCCCCAGGGCCCATGCAACACCAGGGGGTCCAGGAGGTGCCCACATCTGGGGGTTTGGAGGGGAGCCCCCGACTCTGAGGCATCGGAGGGGTCAGCGCAGCCCCTGGTGGCTCCCAGGGCGGCCTCTGCAATGAGATGAGCCAGTGAGAAGCTGCCTGAGCTCAGGGAGTCGCTAATGACACAGAGAGGCTGTTGTTAGGAATGAAGACACGTAAGGTTCGCCCCAACCCGTCCTCCTGGTCGGGGAATCATAGCAGACAACGCCCCCTCCAAGATGTAACATGGGTTTAACTCATCCCAACAGCGGTCCTTCTAGAGCTGTCTGACGGCATCCGCTGACACAGTGCTGGGGCCGTGCTGATTAGGTATCAACAACACCCCCTCCAACATACACACAGAGCGGAAGCAGGAATAAAGGAAAGTAGCCAAATGCAAATCCATCATTTCGGTTCACAACACAGAAAGGTCATGAACTTCCCGCTCCGGGACCCCGCCTGTTTCTGCACCATGCCCACCGGCCGTCGGAGCGAGGGAGCCGCCGGGACCCACCTGAGCCTGAGGTGGCATCCGCGCCCACATTACTGGCCGCGGGGGCGCCCGCAGCCTGTCGGTCTGCTTCTGGAATCTCATCTCCGCTGTCAAAATCAAATTGTTCCCCCTCGTCCTCCTCGTTGTTGGCAGCATCGTATTTCACCGCGTTGCCTATGGGTTAAAAGAACACGACTTAAGCCAGCGGACGAACAGACAGACGCATTCACTTTCAGTGACAAAGGACGTCCAGGAGGCCAGAGGAACAGGGCGAAAATGAAGGAAAGGAAAAATCCGGAAATGGGGGAGCCCACGATAGAAAGTTCAACTTCAATACAGAACAGGTGTGTCTCACACCCCACAGATCCCCAGCGCCACGGGGTTCCGTCCATGCCGTCACCTGAAAGGTACGTCGCCACCCAGAGGTAGGGGACCTCGCGATCCCTGCCCACGCAAGGTCTCCTCCGGGTCCCTCCTGCCACGCGTCCCTGGGTAAGGATGTGGGCAGGGCAGGGCAGGGGGTGGTCGGACTCACGGACACCACCAAGGGGGCCTCGGGTCAACATCTGGAGGGGCATCTGAGATGGGCCGTCTGGGGACTTGTCCACAGGGATGAGGCTGGACCCCCCATGCTTGCCTCACAAAGTGGGGGACAGATGGACAGATGCCCAGCACCCATGAGGGGTCACAGTGCCCAGGCTAGGGAGGTGGGGCAGGGGACAGAGGAGGACATGCAGGGGACAGCACGGGAGGGAGGAGCCTCTTCTGCTTCATTGCGCCCAACGCCGGGGCAGAAAGTCAGAACATGGAACCCCCCCGACCTGGACATTCTTATCCACCAGCACAACTCACTCCATGACACCAAGAGGGTCTGCAGGTGACCGGTGCTCAGACAAATCACAAAATATCGCAAAAAATCAGTCACTTTCCAGGGAGAAGCTCTGGTCAGTTAAGGTTATGTTCCCGCACACTCACACAAGGGACCCCTCTCCTGGGACAGAGGGATCCCGGACCCTAGAGCTATCTAGGGTGGTTTCCTTATGAAATAATGGGCACTACGGAGAGAAAACATGATCTCCTGAGGGAGATGACCGGAAGGTGGGCATGAGCCCAAGTCGCTCACTTTGCAAGCAGACCAGCGTGCCCCACCTGCCGCGGAAGGCCGCTCTTCCCGCGTTTGGGGGCACCTGTGTGCAGGGGCCCGAGGTACATACAGAGCTCCAGAGTTCTACAGAGGCTGGGGAGGGATCTGCTGGGAAAGGCACCCACTGTCCCAGGCCGGTTCGCTTCCGGATGGTTCCACCCCTACTCACTAGCCAAACAGCTGGTACACGTGCCTGAGTGTTTCAAAAGTGCCCTTGGGGAACGCAGGGATGTGAAATGAAGTTATCTTAGAACTGAAGACACGTAAACAGGATCAGAGGCCAGCCTCGGGGTGGTGCTTCTCAGGGGTGAGGTAATGGAGACATTGGGGACCCCGCCCTCCACACCCCAGTGCTAAGGCCACAGGCCCTCCTTCCCTGCTCTGCCCGGGGGCTGGGGTCCAGGTGGATTTCTGGGATGGCTTGGGGTCTTAGAGACAGTGGTAAGGGGGTCACCTCCCCTGGGTCGGGGGCAGCGTGGGGTGAGGCCAGGCCGGGGCTGTTCCAGCGCAATGGTGGGCAGCCTCTGCCCCTCCAGCTCGGCTCAGAGCCCTCCAAGTGCCCCTCAATCCCGGGCCAAGACCTGGGTCAGCAAGAGCCAAGCAGCACAGGTGCCGAGCAGCTACAGAAACAACCTTCCACAGACACCTGGCAGCTGAAGGATGCAGGCGCCTGGCAATTCTTGAGCCGGGGGGGGGGGGGGCGGTGACTGGGAGGCGGAACAGTCATAATTGGGGTTTTAGAAGTGGAGAAATTTCTAAGGAGGGAAGGTGACAGACGTGTGTCTGACGCTGGAGTCGGTCTAGAAACGGTCTTTCCAGCTAGGGCCTCACTGTCCAGACGAAACTTTGATGGTCCAAAAGAAAAAGTGGTTTTAAATACCAGGTGTTTACTTTTTCCTTGAATCTTTGGAATTAGCGATATGTTCTAAGGGGTCCTTCGAAGGAAGCACTTTCTTACCAGCGATGAGTAACAGAAAGCTCAGGCTCGTCCCTGCGATAGGGCAGGCGGGAGGGGCCTCTCAGCCGGGACACCCGTGTCCACGGCACTCACAGGACCCCCAGGCAGCATTCAGGGACAATTTCACCCTCATTGATGCGTGCTAAAAGCATGATAGTGGCAAATATTGACATGGAATCAAGAACAGGCTTCAAAAAATATGTTCTGAAAACATGTAATTCTGATAAGAGTGTGCACTGGTGATCTTCCGGATGGTAGGCTGCCAGTATTTATCAAAGCCTTCAAATCTTGTATATCCTTCATCTCAGAAATTCTATTATGAAATGTCTACGTTCAGGAAATAATCAGTGATCATTAGAACACTTAACTGAACGTCTTATAATAGAAAATAGATTTTCCAAATCATGACACATTTATACAGTGAAATGCTAATGAAACCATTAAAATTATTTTGTTGAAGTTTATTCAATAACTTGGAAAGAGATTCTTGACATACTAATAGTGTTTCTGGTTGGCCCTTTCACACTCATTTAATAGAAAATAACAAATATTGACGACGGCTGGAGACACTGGCACCCCGGTGCACCGCTGGAGGGAACGTAAGCTGGAGCAGCCGGTGTGGACACTGCACGGAGGCCCCTCAAAGGGCTAAACACAGAACTCCCCAACGATCCAAGTGCCTGCTTCTACGTATTCACGTGGAAGAACTAAAAGCAGGCGCTCAAGCAGATGCTTGTAGACCCATGCAAGTGTGCAACCACACACAGGTGTGCAACCGTACATGTGCAACCATACCAGTGTGCAGCCTTACATGAGTACAACTGTATAAGTGTGCAACCATATGCGTGTACACCCAGACACGTGCAACTGTACAAGTGTGCAGCCATACAAGTGTGCAACCATACAAGTGTGCGACCATGAGTGTACAGCCATGCACATGTGTAACTACGAGTATGCAGCCACACAAGTGCAACCACACACGTGCAACAGTACCAGCGTGCAGCCATACACGTGTGTGACCACACAAGTGTGGAACTGTACACATGTGACTGTACAGGTGTGCGACCATATCCATGTACAGCCATACACATGTGGAACTGTACGAGTGTGCACCCACTACAAGCAGCATTATTCACAACAGCTGGGAGGTGGACACAACCCCAGAGCCACGGCCAGATGAAAGGATAAATAAAACATGGTTGATACTGACAACGGGACGTATTCAGTCTCGACAAGGACAAATCCTACCACCTGCTACAGGCAGGTCCATCCCGGATGGACCCTGAGGCCACTGCACCAAGTGAAGTGTGCGAGTCACCAAGGGGCGGATGTGGTGTGACTCCACTTACAGAAGGTAGGATGGCGGACACGTGGGCTGGGGAGGGGAGGGGGAGAGTCCACAGAGGACAGCACTTCGGCGTGGGAAAATTGAAAGTTCTGGAGACGGAGGGTGGTGGTGGTTGCCCAGCAACGTGAATGAACTTCATGATGCTGAGCTGGGCACTGAAAGATGGCTGGAGTGGTAAATGGTATTGTATTCCACCACAATAAAAAAATTGGAAACTCTTGGCTTTAGTCATTTAATCCCTTTCACACACGGACCAAAATATGACCCATGGCACTCTTGGGGCCGAAGCAAAGGACTGGCATTTTTTCTCCGCCCGCTCCTGTGTTTTGCAAACTTTCTACATCTCTTGTCTGTTTCTCGGCCGTTTCTGGCTTCAGCAACTCTACTCGGCAGTCTGAATTAGCCGAGCGCGTTAATCCTCTGAGGTTCATATTCAATAAAGACGTGGATACGACTCGCCCGTTTCCTGCAAGTGAGGACAGTTTACAAGTAAAACCATCAGACACGGACTGGAGTTGGGGGTGGACAAAATCTCCATCCCCACGCATCGGTCGTGGCTTACGTACTGTCCAACCAACTCTGGTCGAGTGCCAAGCGACGGGAAAATAATCCTGGTTTAGGGTTTTGGCTTTATCAGTAAGTAGTTAGCTTATTCACCGAAACAAACAGGTCACCACGTCTTGGGGCAAGAAATCTCTTCAATGGAAAAACCCAAACTGACAGAACATTTTCTAAATACAACTGTGACCACGTCTGTAGATTCCTGTTTGCCAGATTAACACAGCAGGGAAATAACACCAACTAAACATGTGACCAAAAACAACAGGTGGGGGGAGCTGATGGTCTGACTTAGCCACATAAGAAACCATGCCGCACACGCATCCCACTCCGCACGGACAGACCCGGAATCACATGCCAGCTCTTCCCCCATCACCCTCTTCCTGGAAGTTATATTCTATTACTGGGGAACGTTAAGAATTTGATAAAATACACCTAAAAGTGACCTTTTAAACACTACTTTTAAAAAAGCCTCACAACATCTGGCACCATGGGACCTAACCCTGGGCTCCCCCATGCAGGGAGAAAGGGATTCCCGTTTAATGTGTTCAGGAAGGAAAGTGGGCAGCAAAGAGCATTTCTTACGACTGACCCACACTGGCAGGTCATGGTCACATGCTCCCATCAGGGGCCGTGCACTGTGTGAGTTTGGACGATGACACGTGTCCACCATGACAGAGTCACACACAGTAGTCTCACTGCCCTAAACCCTCTGTGCTCTGCCTGTTCCTCTCTCCCCCACCACTCTTGGTGCCTCCCCACCAGCTGGTGAGACGGCTTCACAGGATGCTGGGTGACGTGTCCCCAAAGCCAATGCCCACGGGTCATCCGTGGCTTCCCTTCCAGTCACCGGGCTGTTCTTCACCACCCCGTTTGGCATGACCTTGCTTTGGCATCAACGACATTACACTCTCCTGCCTTCCTCCCACCTACCTGGCTGCTACTTTCAGCCCTTCCCTCTCAAGGACTGAATTGTGTCCCCCCAAATCCTACGCTGAAGGCTGAGCCCCCAGTACCTCAGAACGCAGGTACATTTGGAAGTCCTACATAGGTGGGCCCTGATGCCGCAGCACTGGTATCCTTACAAGAAGAAGGGATCAGGACACAGACACACACAGAGGGATGACCACAGGAGGACACGGGGAGAGACGGCGTCTATTCATCAAGGAGGGAGGCCTCTGAGGAACCCGCCCTGCCCACGCCTGGACCCTGGGCTTCCTGCCTCTGGGCTCTAAGAGATGCAGGTCTGTGGCCCTGTCCATGGCATTTGGCATGGCTGCCCAAGCTGACTCCTCCTTGACGGACACCCTTCTGCCCCCACAGAAGCGTTTCAGTGTAACTGACACTGTCCCCATGGGAGGCCAGCCTGGCCCGTGGCCATGGCCTTCATCAGCACAAAACCCCCCATCTACGTCAGACCTCCTGCCAGAGCTCCGGAGTCACATCCGAGGAGCTCTGCTTGGACTTCCACGAGGCCCCTCCAAGTCAGCCATGCCTCTGTCGCTCTCCATCCCTGCACACTCCCTCTGAGGTGAGAGGTCTCCATGGCAGGAACCTCAGGATCCCCCCTGGGGCCCTGGCCTGCTTCAGTGCCATGAACCCACCCACGGAGAAGTCCCTTTGCTTCAAGCACCCGGGACTCCCCTTCACAACCTCCTGCAGCGTTCGCGGATGTACCACACCCGGTCCCAGGCACCACCTGCTCCATGTCCTTCCAGGCGCCTCTGATTCCCTGGATCCCTCGAAGGACCCCGAGCCTGCCCTGGGTGACCCTGGAGCCCCGAGCACCCTGCTCATGGTCTGTCTCCCACCTCTCTTGTGCATCAGTGTGTCCCAGGGCACCACACAGGCTCCCAGCCAGCAGCCCCCCAGGTAGAGGAGCCCGGCCCCCCAACTCAGACCCTCTGCCAGAGTGGCCCTCTAGTCAACGCCCTAACAACAGTCTCGTCAGCAAGCACAGCACCAGGGATGCGGTCTGACCTGCGACCTCCCTCCTTCTGCAACTGAATCCCACCCACCTTGGTCTAGCAACAAATTGCACGGCTGTGGCCAGCACACTTCAAGGAAAAGAGAGTTCACAATGGATCTCTTAGGGGTCAAAAAGGTCTTAGTTTCTCCCTGAACTGCAACAAAACCTAAGTCACTATAGGCTACAATGTTACGTTTCCCACTGGGAGGGATGCAAACGTTCATCAGAGCCCTAAGGAGCAGAGAAAGGTAGGGAGGAAGACACCGCCTGCCCCCTGCCCATGCCAGCCGCCCACTGCTCCTGGCACACATCAATCTACACAGCTGACACAGAGCCTGGGCTCAGGATGGGCTGGCTCGGGTCGCTCACCCCTCAGGGGGTCAGGGGGTTCCAGGGCTCAGGGACATGCTGAGGGAAGATGGGGGAGAAGGCTGCCCCTCCCTGGTCATCCCCTTTTTGAGCAGACGGCCCTCCAGGACTGCTGGAAACCCACCAACAGGTTTGAAAGCCATGCCACAGAGGAGCCAAGACACGGAGAAAATAAATAAGAGAATATTCATTTTTAAGCTCAGAGATAAAGGAGACACATTTTGTCCCTAGGGCCATTAAGACCACATCTATCATAACATGAAAGCCTAACCCAAGATAAGATGTTTCTCTCATGGCTATAGAAGGGTATTTGTGCTTTATTTCTTATTATTAGAAAAGAAGAAAAGTGCTTTGCAAAGCAGCAGGCACAAAAAGCTCCCCCAACAAGGGGCTATTCACGGCCACTGTCCTTGTCGGCCTCCTCCTGGCTCTGAACATCCCCGGGGTGGTGGCTGCCTATGAACAGCGGTGTCCCCTGAACGTCACCCCTCCCAGGCCGCCGCTCCTCCACCCCTGCACCGGGCTTCTGTTCTCTGGGCTTTGTCAGCGCCCCGACCTGTCGTGGACAGGTGCTTGGCTCCCAGCTGTGGGTGAATCCACGTTCCTACAGCAATGGAGCGCTTCTCCTTCCCTATCATGGAGGGGCTGGAATTTACCTACAAATTCCGGAAAGCCTGGTGCAGGAACCTTAACACCAGGAGACTGCGGGGTTCAGACCTATCCTAGAGCATCTCTGGATAGGATTCCTAAGCCCCGCAGCACCTTCTCAGGGACCCGCAGAGCAGCTGCCACTCTGCCTGGTCCAGACCTCGCACAAACCTGCAGCTCAAGCCCCCTAGGGCCGCCGCTCCTGAGGACAGGGGGACAGAAGGGGCCAGCCCCCCACCCCTGCCACATAGCCCAGTCCCTGCACTGGCAGAAAATGTCTATTTGATGTCTGTGATCACGCAGCCGAGAAATACAAAGAGCAGAGCAGAGAACCAATCTCAGGGAACAAGTGTTGTGTCGTGGTGCTGGCATGAACGGACCTGGTCCTTCCTGCTCCCTTCCATGCATGCAAGGGTAGCTGGGAACAGATGCTTTGACAATGGGGAACTTATAATTAAAATATCACTGATTGACCCAAAAGCGACACCTGGCCGTTATGCCCATCGCGGACGGTAGCACCGCAGCTCTGAACTATGCTGCCCTCTCTTTGTAAACAGTGGCCTTAAATCCACACCAAAGTCACAGGCCACACTGCAGACCAGGCCACGGATATGGGGACCTTGTCCACGCTGTAAGGACCGCTAGCCACGTCCCTAGAGGACACCTCCCAGGGGACCAAGAGCCAAGAACAGGGGTCCATGGAGGGGACTCACTCCACCTCCTGCCACCCGGGGTCAGCTTCCAGCTGAGAGGGCCCAGGGCCCAGCCCACGATGGCCTGACGGGACCAGCTGGGCCCCCACAGCTGCAGCCCTTGCGGGTCGGCCTACTCATGACTCTGAATGCACAGAACAGGACAGGTGAGCGTGTGGTGCCAAAGGGAATGGTGTGGGTATGTGGGGAAGGCGGGATGCCCTCTGCCTAGCCCCTCCACTACCCTTCCATCCCAGCTCTGTGGGCCTTCGTGCTACAAGCCTAGTCCTTCTTCCCCACCTCGGACACACAGGTGACAGATAAAGACATGTAGGTTTAAGGAGCGCAGAGGAGGATCCGAGACTCGTGGACACAGAACCAGCTGCTCCAATCGGGCTGGCCACCGGACACCCCACACACAAGCACCGTCTTCCTCCCGTTCTATTCCTATGGTGAGAACACGTGTGTCCCCCCTTGGGGTGCTCCAAGTGGACAGCCACCCCCCCTTCCCATCACGTCCTGCTCAGCGTGTCTCAGACCTGCTCCCGCTGACCAAATGCCTGCAGAGCCTGCTCACAGCCCCTTGGGGCCATGACTCCCAGTCCCAAGGCCACCCCCAGGCTCATGCACACCCACCAAAACCCCAGCTGCTTGGCCAGGCCCCTTCTCTGTCCCAGACCAAGTGCAGAAGTGCATCTGGCAGGTGAAGCCTGTGGGCGGACAGGCATTCCTGCAGGTCCCAGGGTGTCACTGTCAACGCTGCACCATGCACAGGACCAGCCCCGGCCAGCTCTAGATGCTGCTGGCAGCAAACACTGGGACACATGAATAAGAGAAGTGCCAGTTCTAATTCTCTTGAAAACAGCAAAGTGTGGCAGAAAAGAACATGCATCCGCCATCAGAATCTGAAAACAGCGTGTATCACCCGTATTGCTAACAACAGAGCTGCAGAAAAGGGCCTTTAGTTTCCTAACTTTTCTGGGCCCTTTAGTTTCCTAACTTTTCTCCAACAACCTGTCACGAGCGCACACCCAAAGCCCCGCCCTGTCCTCGCTGCACTCCGGATGCTGGCGTGGTCAGGCCACGCGGTGCTCCCATCACAGGCACCCCATGGCAGCCAGCACGGGCCTTATGGAGCACAGGAGCTGCTAATGCAGGACCCAGGTATCAGCCCCCCGGACAGCAGTGCCACAGCACCTCCAGCCTGTACCCACACCTTCTCTGGGCAGCTCAGCGTGCATGGGAGGACCCCAGGAGCACACACCCCACCATGTGTGGTTTCACAGGGAAGGAGAGCAGGGAGCAGTTTTGGTGTCCTTTGCAATAAAAACCATCAAGAGAGGATCTAGCCTGTAAGACCCTAGTGCCAGCACTTCACACATGCATGAAACCTGCAGCGGGAAGACACCCAGAGCCCTCACGACCAGACCCTGCTGGCCGTGGCCCGAGGAGGGGAGCCGGCCCGCCAAAGGTGCCTGCAGAAGCAGGTGCGTGGTGGCCTTGCTGTGTGATTCCTGGGGCGCCCTCCAGCATGCCACCCCACCTGGGGCTCACGGCTCCACGAAACTCTGGGTGAAGGCACACAGGGGCCCCTCTGAACCATGCGGCCAGCTCACCGGCTCTTCCCAGGGCAGCCCCTTACCACCAGGCACTCCATCAGAGGTGATCCTCGCGTGCTGTCCCCGAGCCAGGAGATGCAGCCCTTGGCCTGAGCCCTGGTTCCCTTAAAGATCAGCCCTACCCGCAGGCTACCTTCCTTCTGCTCCAGCTACAAGCGCACCACCAGCACAGGAGAAGGGATGGAAAGGCTCTGACCCCGCAGGGGTTCCTTCCAGACACTCAGGTCCCGCAGCCTCCAGGTATGCAGGGGACACGCAGGTCTGTCCGGGGTGGCATGTCCAGCAAAGCCGCAGGTGACGGAAGCCCTGAGAAGGCCGTGCCCTGCGAGCTGGGAGTGATACCACCAGGCCCTCCGATGCCCCGCATCTCCCCAGCAGCACCTTAGCTCTGGCAAGGGGACAGGACTGGGCCCCTCCCCCACAGTCCTCGAGTACAGAGCAGCTGGACAAAGGAGGTCTGCGCTTTCCCTGAGTGAGCCAAGGGCGGCAGGCAGATCTGGAAACCGCCCTCTGCTCCACCCACAGGCACGTAGTCTCTCCAATAGGAGGCCCGCCCTTTTCATCACCAGGTGGATCTGTGACGGGTAGGGAGGAGGCGGACCTCACAGGATTCCAGGCCGGCGCGTGCCCCGTGGGGGTGCCCAGGGCCCAGCAGGCGGCTCAGCCAGGGCACCCAAAGTGAGGGCGGGGCCTGGGCAGGCAGGGGGCTCAGAGCTCCACCTCCTCGAGACGTGTGGTCAGACCCTCCCCTTCTCCCCAAGGACCCCCAAGTTGGAAAGGGCCCCTGCAGGATGCCCGTTACCTTCGGGAGCGGGGGCGGGTGGCTCTGGCTCATCCATAGCGCAGCTGCGGACACCTTGCTCCTTGGGCCCCTGAGGAAGGAAAGACACCACGGTCACCGCAGGCAGAGGGGCTGCCGTCAGCTCCGTGGGGCACTCAGCTCCAGGCACAGTGCTCACTGAAGGACCAGCACACCCCCTCCCCCACAAGAACATCCACTCCCCCCTGAAATCAGGCCTCTGAGAACACAGAGTCCCCCGGGCCTGACTTCACCGGGGTCGCAGCCAGGAGTTCCCTCCGCACCCGGGGTTAAAAGGCAGACCCCTCCCAGTCCAGCACGATGGTCCAGGAGAGGAAGGAGCCGGAGGTCAGATGGCTGCCCCTCCTCTTCCTGCAGCTTCAGCTTCAGATGAACAACTCACCGCCCAGGATCGCTGACCGGGCTGATGGTCCCTTAAGCCTTCAGTCCCTAAGCTCTGGGGTCTAGGCCAGGTCTGCACACTGGGCTTTATTCTTTTTCTCCTCTTTTTTGCACTTTTTGTTTCCCTTGTGCTTTCGGAAGAAAACGAGTCTGAGAATAAGTGTGAAACCAGCCACTTGGCGAGGACGTTCGTCCCCAGCTCCCGAGGAGGCCATCCTGTGGCCAGCTCCCCTGTTCACAAGGGTTTACGGCATCGGACACCTGCCCAGCTTCTACCACAACAGCCCCGTGAAAAGCAAATGCCCAGACTCTGAGGCGGCAAGGACAGCACCAAGGGTGGGTATGGCAGGGACGACGGTCTGGCCCACGCCTGCCCGTGGTGCACAGGAGAACAGGCTGGAGGAGCCGGCAGGGCAAGCTCTGGGTCCTTTGCCAACACACCTGCGATGCCTCCCCACCCTGCCAGCTCTCTCAGCCGGTGCAGCAGAAGGGATGCTGGTGAGGGCACCGACGGGGGCGTCACCCACACTGCCCGCACAGCCGTGCACCAGCCCCTCTCCCCGAGCATCTCCGTGCTGTGCTCCAGGCCTGTCACTGGCTTCATCGCATCACACCTCTGTGACACAGACTCCCATGCTAGGTTCAAAATGAAGGAACCAAGGCATGGAGGGCTTCCAGGAACCCACCCCGGGGGGAGACTCAGGACAGACGGACGTCCATGCTGGGGCTGCATCCCTTCTCCCTGCTTTCCTGCAGGCCACCGGGAGCCCCAGAGCGTCCCACGTTTCTAGGCCAAGTCCCTTACCGGGAGTGCAGGGACAGCAGCAGGGCCAGCCTCAGCTGCTGCAGGGGTAAAACATCCAAACAGAGGGGGTCAGGAGGGGCCTGGCACACAGCGGGCTCTCTGTACGTGGCAGTGGGCACTGGTCCAGCTATGCTGCTGTCATTTGTGCCACTAGGCCCATCCCCAGCCCTCTCCAGAGATTCAATGCGACAGATACTCTGTGGTGGCCACAGAGCCCACGGCATAGTTAACCCTCCTCGCCAGAAACTGTCATTCGATTCCCAAACCAGACAGATGTGTGCAGACCACAGCAGTTACAGGAGGAAATAATGCAGGTGGCAACACGTTTCCCTGAGACGCTGCGGTGGCCTCAGGCTGCAGTGACCTGGTCCACAGGGAGAGCGACACAGGCACGGAGACCCTGACACAGAACACCATGCCCACCACTCCAAGTCAGCCAGCAAACGTCCGACCAGCGTCCACCGCGTTCAAGGCACCGAGCGTGCGGTCTGCAGGGCTCACAGCCTGCGCGCACGCACACACGCACACACGCTCTGCCCAACCACCCAGCACTGACGCAGGACGGTCCGCCTCTTCTGGGGCCATGGGCGACAGGACGGACAGGGCACACGCCAGGTTTGCAGAGATCACACAGGTCTCAGAGGTGCAAGGAGGGGAGTGCCTTCTCCCAAGGAAGTGAGTCAAAAAGGCTCAAACGCTTACGCGTCCTACAGGTGAGCTTGCAAATGTAACACACGAGCGTATCCAGGATGCTGGTGGTTCTCGCCAATGCTGGTCACACAAGGAAACACCGGGCTGGTCCCCACACTGGATCCGGCCCCTCCCGGTCAGTGTGCCTAGACCCCACAGGCACTGCGGGGAACAGGAAAGACGCGACGTATCCGCAGGAAGAGGGGACAATAGATTCCACAGTCGTGAGAGGAAGTGAGGAAAGAAGGGAAACTGGTATTTTTAGCCATCCGAGAGGTGAGCTCCAGCGTGTGCAGCTACTCAACGTTCTTGCCACAGACCAGGGGTACAGACATCCTGCATTTTCTGAGCTGCATGGACAACATCCCCGAGTTACAGAGCCCCGGGTAGCCAGAGGGGTCCTCAGGCTTTCGGGCAAAGCAAAGCTTTCTACTGGGTCTGATCTCAGCACGGGTTCTGCTCGTGCATGAGACCAGCTGGGGGCACGGCCATAAAAAGCTATCCTTCCTGGAGGGGGGACAATGTGGTGGTGTTTCTGCCTGGGGCTCCTCCGGGAGGAGCTGCGACGCACCAGCCGCAGCGGCCGGCCACGTGGCTCTTCCTGCCTGAACACGATTCTCCTCTCTCCTCACACTGTTCACTTGTCTTCAACTGTTTTCCAAACCACAGAGTACAAATTTCATGAATGCTAATTGTACTTAAATACATAAGAACAAAGTCCAACTGAGCACTCCTTTTCACCTATGACTCGGGCACAGCGCGAAAGATGCCGCTGCAGGTTTTGCTAGTCCGATGGCTGGCCCCGCTGGACGCACACAGCTCACGCTCACAGCGCCCCTGCGCGTGCCGGACCGGTTCCGAGCCAGCTTGGGGCTCACTTCACCACGTGGCCTAGCGGGGACTGGAAGGCAGCCTCTGGTACCAGGATCTGTGTTCTGGATCACTGGTGAGTGTCCACCAGATCACAGCATGCTCTGCGACGGTTTTCTCCCCAAACCAGCATCCCTGGGAAGCCATGCTCCTGAGAAGGAACCTTTCCAGGCAGCCGACACGCAAACACACGATTCTGCTTCTGGATTTCGGAGGCCTGCGTGCACTCATCCCCAACAGCCTGCTCAGCACCGCGGACGTGTCTTGCACTCCTGGATGCTTCAGGCCACACCGAAAACCCTGCTTCCCCCGCAACCTAGCAGGTGCTGAACCCGCATGTCTGTGCCACCTTCCCGTGGTGCCTGACTCTTGACGCCCTCCCTGGGGACCCTCTGCATTTGTGGACAGCGTTCTGGGGACGAGCTGTGCTGCAGCCGGCTCTGCCCAAGACTGACCTCGGGGCAGAGGACGAGATTCGCTTACACAACACTGTCCTCCGACGGACGGCAGCATGACATAATTCCAGTCTGGGCTGTCTTACTGTGGTCACTTTCCAATTTAAGCATCCTAATGAAAGATTGCATTGTGCACCCAGATCGCGGTTTCAAACAAAGAGATGACGCATTCCGTCAGAGCAGCAGCCTGAGGTGAGGATGAGCCCTACAGGACGATTCCATGGGACATGTCTGGAGGCTGTGTGGCTCCATGTCACAAGATGGTTTCCGAGGCCGGGGCAGCCACTCAACACCCAGATCACTTTTCGTGCTTTTCCCCACGTCACAGAAACAGACGTGAACCTATCCCTGTGACATTTCTTCGCACCTTGAACCATCCGTGGACACGGGCAAGGTGAGCACCCAGGGCACGTGTGCAGCACGATGCTGAGGCAGCGGGGACAGGTGCTTCCTGCAGCTCCTACCCTGTGACCACAGTAACGCTCAGTTTTCTGAATCTAAAGACGGCAGGACACTCACAAGCAAGGTCCCTTCGGCTGAGAAGCAGCAGAGAGAATAAGCAGCAGAGGGCTGAGGGCCAGGACTCTGGGGGACACCCTGCTCTCCTGACCTCTCCCAGCTGCACAAGGCTCTGCAGTTCATGCCTTAGTGTCCTCAGCTGTGCAACCCACCTGCGGGGTCCAGCTACAGGGCTGCTGGGGGTGAGATGACCCCACGTCCCTATATTGGGGGCAGCAGCCCGGAGGGGACACACTCACTCACCACACAGCAGGCTCAGTTCCGCTGAGTGCAGAGAGTCTCATGCACTGGGGGCCCGGGGTGGCTCCCTGACATCCACTCCAGCAGGCTCCCCACAATCTGGGTCACGCCAAGATGGGTGGCAGGCGGCTGGGCCTGTGCCCGGCCCAGATTCATGCGAGCCCACCACCACTGATGGGGCCAGAACCAGAGGTCCTGCCACGGTGTGTCAAATGCACACGGCGCCCAGCGTCCCAGCCAAAGGGGCTGGGTCAGAGCATCAGCGCGGAAACCAGCTGGAGCAAGGAGCCTCAGGGCCCTCATGCCTAAAAGGACCCCAAGGACAGAGCCCAGGGACAGGGAGCTGGACGCTGAGCAATCAGCGTGAGCCAGGAAAGCCCGAAGGCCCACCGCAGGTGCGCTCCGTTTGGGACCGCCTCTGGATGGACGTCACATCAGCAAGGCTCTCCATCCACAGAGACCATGGAGGGACAAGGAATAGCACGCAAGATCTCACGGCGCACGTGTTGCTGGAACGGCACCGTCTAAGTTTCATTAAAATTCACTGCAGACCGAATGCACCAACCTCCTGCACGGAACGTTTTTACAATTAAGGTAATGCTCACAAAAGCAAGAAAGGAAGGACAGAGAATCTTCCCGCACACCTGCAGGGAACGCAGCCGTCTGGGGCTTCCAGCCTGTGGTCACTTAGATTTTACCAGTGTGGCCACGGCAAGGCGTCGATTCATGACGGCTACACGGGGCTGTCCAGAGTCCACATCTTCCCAACTATAAGCAATGAGCTCCTGCCAGACTGACGCCGATCCCAAGACCTCTTCCCCTCCTTCACTCACTGGCCCCAGAAGACAAAAAATTAAAAGAGAAGCAAATTTATTCCATGTCAATGGCTATTAGAAAACTTCCAGCCACCAGCGGTCAAGCAGCTCTTTTCCCAAACAGCCCACGGTCCAGGGAAGGGTGTGAGGCCCCGAGCGCACACTCCTCTAGCCAGAGGCTCGGTGTGTCCCCTCTGCTGTGCCCAGCTCTCGCCCTGAACCTCCCTGCTGGCCGTCTACCTGCAGCCTTGCTGCTGCCAGACCTACTCGCCCCAACTCTCTGGGGTGCCTGCCTCCCCCCCTCCCCTGCAAACTCGGATCCCCATCCCGGGTCCTCCCTCTGCCCTCCCTCCCACAGCTGCACCCCTTCTGCAGGAATGGCTTCTGCTCCCAGCCACAAGGAAAGGACGCTTCTTTTCCCAGGGAGCCTGTCCCTGTGGAAAAGGACAATGCCCAGCCTCAGTGAAACAAAATAACTCCACGAGTAAATCCTGACTAGGAATGGCTTCAATTCATGGCCTGACGAGACAGAATCCTGGGGTGTCCCAGGATGGAAGAGAGTGACCAGGTGGGGACCACAGGCTGGAGGAGCCGAGCAGAGACGGTCCAGCATCTAACTGAAAGTCTCAGAAATGGAGCCTCAGCTCACAAGAGAGGGAAGCCGTGGAGACGTAGGGGCTGAGGTGCTTCCCATACCCGCACTCTCTCCTGGCCCTCCCTCCCCGCCACCTGGCCCCTGCAGCTCACCATCTATGCACCCCCCCCAGGGCCGCTGCACCCCTGCCTCCTTACCCTCCAGGGCCTCTGCACCCCTGCCTCCTGCCCCCTAGGACCACTACACCCCTGCCTCCCCAGAGCCTCTAGCTGCTGCACCCCTGCCTCCTTCCCCCCCACCTGGGCCTCTGCACCCCTGCCTCTTTCCCACCCCAGGGCCTCTGCACACCTGCCTCCTTCCCCCTAGGGCTGCTACACTCTGCCTCCCCCCCACAGAGCCTCTAGCCTCTACACCCCTGCCTCCCCCCGCCCCCCGGGCCTCTGCACCCTTCCCTCCCTCCGCCCACCAGGGCCTATGTATCCCTGCCTCCTTCACCCTAGGAGTGCTATGCCCTTGCCTCCCCTCCTGCCCAGAGCCTCTAGTCTCTGCACCTCTCCCTCCTTCCACCTTCCAGGGCCTCTGTACCCCTGCCTCCTTTCCCCTAGGACCCCTACACCCCTGCCTCCCCTACCCCAGACCCACTAGCCTCTGCACCCCTGCCTCCCTCCTCCCCCTCGGGGCCTCTACACTGGCTGAGATGAATTCTGAATTCGTCTGTATGTTCACCTTCTTGTTAATTGCTCTGTTCTCTACCCCTCGCCAACCTAGAGTCAGGACAGGAGCACCATCACTTTCTTCTAGAGACAGAAAGAAAGGAGAGAGAAGGAGCAGTGTCCCTCTCCACCCCTCCCACTGTGCCCACCTCATAGGGAGTAGCGTGGTTCAGGATGGGGACACAACCAGGAGGCCTTTCCAAACAGGGCTCACTGGAAAAGCTACAGGCTGCTACATGCTGGTTTAAAAGAAGGAATGCACGTAACCTTTGCCTAATGCCCGAGCCATACTCTGCACATTTGCAGAGTTGGAAAAAATATACACCTAATTATTTATTAAGGGGCCTACTAATAAGGAACAAAACACAGAAAGTGGTTCACTTTCAGCAAAACTGTGAGGAGGGAGGAGGAGGGAGGAAGGAAGAAGCAAGGAAGAGGAGGGTGGGGGAGGAAGGCGGGGAAGGGAGGGGGAGGGGAGAGAAGAAGAGGGAGAAGGAGGGGGAGGAAGGAAGGGGCAAGGGGGAGGGAGGAGAAGGGAGCAGGGGGCAGCTGCTGGGTGCAGCAGGTGCTCCTGGTTGGTCCTAATGTGGGCAGCTAGAGAGCCAGGCGGGGAGGCCCCAGGACCGTGTAGACCTGTACCCTCCCCTGCTGCCCCTCCTGCCCTCTCCTCTCCTTGGGCCACACTGTCTCCTCCCCCTGCCACTCACTCCTACTGGCCAAACTACAGAACTGGATGGACTGCTGGCTGTCTCATAGAGTCTGGGATGCGGGGTGGGTATGGGCCAGCCCCCGGGGCTGGGGTCCACACCAGCTCTGCCAGTATCCATGAGACGGCTATCCTCACCCTTTGAGGATCAGTTTACCAAGAGGAGACTCGCAGAGGGCAAATGCATCACCACCAAACAGCACATCCCCGGGAAAGCTCCTGAGACGCCTGCCCACACTGAATGCACAAACATGGGTCATCCAAGTCGGAACAAGTCAGAGTTTTCTCTAAACCTCAAAATCACCTGGACAAAATTATAATTGCTTCATGTGACCACAACTTACCGAAGAGTAAGTTAATTCTGTCTTTAACAGACAATGCTTTCCAGAAATGTTTTCATTAAATATTATGCTCATAAAACAAGTTAGCAGAAGTTACTCCTAGAAGGGAAGAAAGACTATACTTGCCCCAGCTCCCAGTGAAGACCTTCCGAGTCCCCCCCCCCCCCCGCGACCCCCGGGGCAGTCTGCCAGTAAGGCCTCTCATTCCCTGATTAATTCTAGGGCTTGTTCCCCTCCTCAGCCTGCTCAGGCCTCCCTGTAATTCCCCATACCACGCTGTGCCCGATCCAAGGACAGGGACGGGCACCACCAGGAAAGGGTCAGCACAGGACGTGACCCACAGTAAAATCCCAAGTCCCTCCCCTAAGACACACGTGCCCAGAGATCTCGTGTAGAACGTGAATTCCAACTTTAAAAAAGGTCCTCACAGACAAGGACACCAGGCCTCAGAACGGAAGTCTCTGGGGAGGCCCCCGGGGCCAGAGTCTGTGCCCCCGCAGGGCAACCACTGTGCCAGGGTGCAAGGCCTCCATATGGGGAGGGGCTGGCCCAGTGCTGCCAGTCCCACAGCGAGGGTGCTACTTACAGGAAGCACAATAAGGTGCTCCCACAGAGAAGAAGGGGCACCAGGCAGATGTGTTATTACATCAGTCAGATCCAGAATAAGTAGTTATCGCCCCGGGGCACAGCGAGCCACTCTCCTCAAACACCAGGGGGCAGCAGTTCAGCCTGGGGTGGGGTGGCCTAGCCCCAACTGCTCCCTCCCCCACAAGACTTGACCCCCGGGGTGCTGGGGCTGCCCACACAGCCAACACTGGCTGCAGCCACACTGTAGACCCCGGCAAGAGGAAGAGGAGGGTGTCCAGATGGCACAGTCACTCTGCCCACACAGCAGTCCTGTGGCAGGGATGCAGAAATAGAGCCAGCTAAGACTCTGCGAGGACAGAAGGAGCCCAGAGCTGGGGAGAAGAGAGTGCTTCCCGGAGGAAGATGGAGAGGTGTAAGGCCCCAGGACAGAAGGAAAGGCAGCTCACATGCCATGGGGACCTGCAGCCCCCGTCCAGGGCAGGGCCTCAGCGTGGGCTCAGAGGAGATTCACAGAGGTGTTTGGTCAGGGGGCTGAGGTGGTCAGAGTACTGGGGAGGAGGGCCAGACGCATGGAGGGCAGCACTCAGGAGGCCACAGGGCAAGAGTGGAGGCTCATGACCATGAAGATGATGATAATTAGGAGACTAAAGACTCCTTAGCCTGCAGCCCTCCAAAGTGGTGAGCATTTTCTCCTTGAACCTCACCAAGTCTTAAGGTAGAGTACGTGTGACAGATGGTCCAGACAGAAAGTAAGGAAACACCGGCCTTAAGTGGCACATCAGACAAGATGGATTAACACGGACAGAACATTCACTTCAAAAGCAGAAGACACGTTCTTCTCAAGTACACATGCACATTCTCCAGGAGAAAGCACAGGTTAGGTGACAAAACAAGTCTTGATAATCTAAGAAGACTGAAATCATACCAAGCGCCTCTTCCAAACACAATGGTATACAATAGAAATCAATCACAAGAAAATGAGAAAAAAACACAAACATGCGAGATGAAACAATATCCTACTGAACTACCAATGAGTCAAAGAAGAAATCAAAAGAAAATCAGAGGGGCGCCTGGGTGGCACAGCGGTTAAGCGTCTGCCTTCGGCTCAGGGTGTGATCCCGGCGTTGTGGGATCGAGCCCCACATCAGGCTCCTCCGCTATGAGCCTGCTTCTTCCTCTCTCACTCCCCCTGCTTGTGTTCCCTCTCTCGCTGGCTGTCTCTATCTCTGTCAAATAAATAAATAAAATCTTAAAAAAAAATAAAAAAAAAAAAAGAAAATCAGAAAAAATACCTTGAGACAAATGAAAATGGAAACATAACACTCCCAAAACCTATGGGATGCAGGAAAAGCAGCTCTAAGAGGGAAGTTTGTAGCAATAAATACCTACATAAAAAAACAAGAAAAATCTCCAATGAACAACAAAACTTTGTATCTCAAGGAACTAGAAAATGAAGAACAAATAAGCCCAAAGTTAGTAGAAGGAAGGAAATAACAAAGGTGAGGGTGGGGGAAATAAAGACAAAAAGATGATAGAAAACATCAATGAAATGAAGAGCTGGTTTTTTTTGAAAAGATAACACTGACAAACCTTTCACCAGACCTACTAAGAAAGAGAGAGAGAGAGGACTCAAATAAAACCAGAAGTAGAAGAGGAGCCATTACAGTGGATGCCACAGAAATACAAAGGATCAGGAGAAACTAACGTAAACAATTACAAGCCAACAAACTGTCCAAACTAGAAGAAATGGAAAATTCCTACGTACAAAGACTGAATCATGAAGAAACAGAACATGTGAACAGACCAATTACTAGTAAGGAGATTGAATCAATAATCAAAAACCTCCCAAGAAACAAATATCCAAGGCCAGACGGCCTCACTGATGAGATGTATCAAATGTTAAAATCAGAATACCAGCCCTTCTCAAACTCTTTAAGAAAGAATGGGAAATACTTCCAAATGAATTTTTGGAGGCCAAAATTACCCCAAAACTAAAACAAGACAAAGACAATACAACGAAGGAAAACTACAGTCCAACAGCCCTGACAAAGGATGTAAAAATCCTCAACCAAGGAGTGGCAAGCCAAAATAAGCAAGACGTTAAAAGGATCAAACACCGTGACCAAGTGGGCTTTATTCCAGGGATGCAAGGATGGCTCAACATCTGCAAGTCAGTCAATGAGATACCATACTAACAAAAAGAATAAAAATCAAATGATTATTACAATCAATGCAGAAAAGCCAACTGACAAAATTCAACATCCATCTATGATTAAAAAAAAAAAAACTCTCGGGGCGCCTGGGTGGCACAGCGGTTAAGCGTCTGCCTTCAGCTCAGGGCGTGATCCCGGTGTTATGGGATTGAGCCCCACATCAGGCTCCTCCACTATGAGCCTGCTTCTTCCTCTCCCACTCCCCCTGCTTGTGTTCCCTCTCTCGCTGGCCGTCTCTATCTCTGTCAAATAAATAAATAAAATCTTAAAAAAAAAAAACAAAAAAAAACTCTCAACAAGTGGGTCTAGAGAGAACGTCCTTCAACATAATAAAGGCCCTACATGACAAGCCCACAGCTCACATCATCCTCAATGAAAAGCTGAAAGCTTCTCCTCTAAGAACAAGACAAGAATATCCTCTCACCACTTTTATTCAACATTGTACTGGAAGCCCCAGCCTCAGCAATTACGCAAGAAAAGAAATAAAAGGCATCTAAATTGGTAAGGAAGAAGCAAAACCGTCACTATTTGTAGACAACATGACACTACCTATAGAAAACCCTAAAGATGCCACCAAAAAATGGCTAAAATTAATTCAGTGAAGTTACAGGATACAAAATCAATATGCAAAAACCCGTTGCATTTCTATACATAATAACAAATTATCAGACAAATTAAGAAAATAATCCCATTTACAACCACATTCCAAAAAAAAAAAAAATCTAGGAATAATTTAACCAAGGGAGTTAAAAACCTGTACAATAAAAATCTCTAAGACCCTGATGAAAGAAATTGAAAGAGATACAAATAAATAAAAAGATATTCCATGTTCATGGATTAGAAGAATATTGTTAAAATGTCCATCTGACCCAGAGCTATCTACAGATTCAATCCAATCCCTATTAAAATTCCAATGGTGTTTCTCACAACAATAAAACAATCCTAAAATTTGTAGAGAACCGCAAAGACCCCAAATAGCCAACGCAATTTTGAGAAAGAACAAAACTGGAGGCATCACACTTCCTGACATCACACTACGTTGCAAAGCCGCGGTCATCAGAACGGTCTGGTGGTAGCATAGAAGCAGATGCACAGAAGGGAAAGCTCAGAAATAAACCCACACGTGTCTACCCAATTCACAACCAAGGAACCAGGAGTGCGGACAGGACAGTCTCTTCAGTGCATGGTGTGGGGAAAACTGAACGGATACACGCCGTACAAAAGAATGAAACTGAACCGTTACATCACAACATACACAAAAATTAACTTGAAATGGGTTAAAGATGTTAACACAGCTCTGAAACCACAAACACCTAGAAGAAAACACAGTAAGCTCCTGGACATCAGCGTCGGTGATGACGTTCTGAATCTGACACCAAAAGCAAAGGCAACTACAGCAACAAAACAAAACAAAAACGAAGGAGGACTACTTCAAACTAAAAAGCTTCCACACAACAAAAGAACCATCAACAAAATAAAAAGGCAACCTACCAAATGGGAGGAGAAAACATTTATAAATCGTGTAACTCATAAACGGTTAATATGCAAAAGATATAAAGAATTTGTACAATAGCCAAAAAATCTAATAAAAAATGGACAGAGGACCTGAATAGACAGCTTTCCAAAGAAAACATACAGGTGGCCGAAAGGTACATGAAAGGATGCTCAACATCACTGACCATCCAGGGAATGCAAATCAAATCCACAATGAGGTACCACCTCACACCTGTTCAGAAGGCTACTATCAAAAAGATAAGAGATAACAGGTGTTGACCAGGATGTGGAGAAAGGGGAGCCCTCTTACACTGCTGGTGGGAATGTGAGCTGGTGCAGCCACTCTGGAAAACAGCGTGGAGGGTCCTCAAAAAACAAAAACTAGAACTACCCTATGATCCAGCAATCCCACTTCTGGGTATTTACCCTAAAAACCAGAAACACTACCTTGAAAGGACACCTGCACCCCCAGGTTCACTGCAGCATTAGTCACAATAGCTAGTGTGTAAACCACCTAAGTGTCCACCGATGGATGAATGGAAACAGAAAATACAGTAAAATGCATACGCAGGGGAATAGTATTCTGCCGTAGAAAGAGAAGTTCTGCTATTTGCAACACCGTGGATGGATCCACAGCTAACTGAGGTAAGAAAGACAAATGGAGGAAGACAAATTCCATGTGATCTCATTTTAAGTGGATTAAAAATGAGCTCATAAGTGCAAAGAACACACTGGCGGTTGCCAGAGGCCGGGGTGGGGCTGGGCAACATGAGTGAACGGTGTGAGAGATCCAAAATTCCACGGATACAGTCCGTAAGTCATGGAATGTTCTGTGCAGCACAAGACTCAAGCTACCCCTGCAGCATGGGGTACAGGATCCCCTGCTATTTGAAAGTACCGTGTTCCCATGAAACCCTTCACAGCAGAAATGGTGCAAACCAAAGAAGGAACTACCATTCGTTCATGTGGAAAAATCAGTGAGCACGCTCAGACCCCAAAATTACTTCTCTTTGGCTTTTCTTAGGCCTCAGGACACAACTCCTAACGGATGCCCAGCATAAATGGAGATAAAGCACAGCAGACGCTCACGGACACAATTCAAAGCGCTGGTGGCTGGACACGGAGAGCGGTTCCCAGGAAGGAGCTGGTTGGGGTGCACGCTGACTCTGTCGTGCTTCTCCCCAAAACAGATGCTGACAGCAATGCTCACTTTTCGACTTTTTTCATAAGAGGCAAACCCTCCTTAGGTTTCTTCCTGTCACTGAAGCCGGGTAATAACATAGATCTTTCCAAAAAGCTACGTGTCTTACCATGAACTTTTCAAAAGTGGGGGATACTTGTACTTGAACGTTGCTGAGGGAGGAGATGTGAAATGTTCCCCCGGACACAAACCTCAGCAGATCCACCGGGAAAGGCACCTTCCTCAGCATGCAGACCACGGACTACCTCCTACCCCCAGAAACCTCCTCCTTCTCCTCGCTCAGGACAACCCACAACAGCTGGGAGTAACCCCAGTTCCTCCTTTCTCCCATCCCCGGTATCTAAGCTGTGGGCAAATCCCATGAGCTCCATCTTCAAGATGTACCCAGAATAGGACTAACCACACCTTCCAAGGCCACCTGTCTGGTCCACAGTGGAGCTCATCTCTTGCCTGAGTTGCTGGAAAAGCTTCATCACTGACCTCCCTTGCCCATCCTCAAACCTGTATCATCTGTTCTCCACACTGTAGCCAGGATGGCCCAGTGAAACAGGGTCCCATGGGGTCACAGCCCTGCAATGGCTTTCTGTCACCCTCTGTCACCTCTCTGAGATCATGTCCTAAACTGTCTCCTGTGGCCACAGGGCCCTTCTTGCTGCTGCTGGACATACCTGGTAGGCTCCTGCCCTACTCCAGGGCCTTTGCACATGCTTTCTCTTCCGTTTTGAATGCTCTTGATGTGATATCACTCACCTTCTTTAGATATTGACTCAAGTATCACCCTCCTAGTGAAGTCCTACCTGGTCCCTATGTGAATAGCAGGCACCACCCCACCTCCCCTTCAGCACCCCAGCCCAGTCACCTGCTTCATATTTCCACAGCAGTTATCACAGTCACCAGTCCATCTCAGCAGGGGTGAAATGGAGGTCTACACTGATGGTTTCACCACTGATTCCCTCCGATTTCCTGGTCCAAAGCCCCGGGGGGAGAGGTGCCCCAGGACCCTTGAACAGCCAGGATGCCCGGGACAAGGGGGTCTACCTACTGCACCCTGAACACCATCAGGAAAATGAGCCACATGAGGAATCCACCTGCACACGAAACCTGAAACCAGACACCTTCCTCAATGACAGGTGAGCACACACACCTCCTCCCCTTGCTGAGGTGCTCATCCGAGAAAGCTGAGCAGAGACGCTTCCCAGGGTCCAAATCTCCCTCTGGCCAAGGTCCTGGGAAACAGACATCTCTCCTCCCTGCACCAACCACCTGGGATTGCTGTCCGGAACCCTCCTGTGCTCAGGCAGACCGGTGCACCTGTCCCTCGTTCCTGTGATGTCCTCACAAACCGGTGTTCAGGAAGGAGCCTGCAGCCATGTCAGCAGGCCGCCCAGGCTCAGCCTCAGTCCCGCACGTCTGCCCCACGCGGAACTGGGCCTTCACGGAGACTTGGGTCCTGTGTGGCCTCGGCACCTAACGACAGGAGCGGAGAGTTCAGGTCCAAGGAAAAGGACCTGCTGCACACAGCACAGGAACGTGGAGAGAGGGTTTCTCAGGGGTGCGGCTCTGGAAGAAGGGCTTCTGCTGGCTGAATGCATGGAACCCACGCAGATGACATCTGGCAGCAGCTCCTCCCCAGGGAGCAGGCGACACACCGGGCATGACCAGCGCTGCCGGTGGGCTGCTTGCCACCACCCTGCTGAGCCGCGGGCTCCAGAACCAAACACGAAGCAACCTTCTTATCGCTTATGCAGCAAGAGGGCTGGCCGGGCAGGGAGCCCAGTCCCTGTCCTTGGGAGGGAGCAAGCAACAGCCCACAACCTCTCAGCTGTCTGATCCGACCAGCCCTGCCAGGCTCAGACCTGCTCACACGGTGAGTGAAAAGACAGAGTGAATTCTTTCCACTCCAGCTCAACGCTTCTCACAGAGAAGCAAACTCCGGCCTCAGAAACGTGCTCATCATTAGCTCTGGAATTCCCTGGGTTGTGTCTACACTGGCCCACACAGGTGTCTCATCTAGACTGCTTAGCCAATGCCCTAGGGTTTCAAGCCACTCTCAAGCTGCTGTTAAAAAGGCAGGACCTGGCCGGATTAGGCAGACCAGCCAAGTGACTCGATGTGCTGGAAACTCCGACAACTTCCTCCCTGAACACCAACGCTCCCGAGTCCAAGCTTCCAACCTTCGCTCACTGGGCACTGAGCACCACGTCAGCATGAACACTGCTCTTTCAATTCACTTGTCTCTCATTCCATAAAATCAGAAATCAAGCTCCAGTCACCACTCCATTTTTCCGTTCGGAGGAACAGGGCAAATAAGAGAACAAAACACTGCGTGTGCCCAGCACACTTCTATCAAATGTGATTCCTTGGCCTTTCTCATACGGGCACCTCTACGTCACTGGCCCTACTAATGAGAGATCCCCCAGGTTTGATCATCATGTCTATGTGTGACTTTGCAGTTTTCCATTTGGTATTTCTATCTCAAAGCAAATGTCCATATTTCTTTCTTAAAAATAATAATGTCCACATGTAAGGGTCTGGATCTCCACAGCCAGACAACATGGCTCTGGCCCAGATAAGGACAAAGACACCACCTCAGCCCATGAAGCAAAACCCACACCCTCAGGGATCCCGACACGCCTCACAGGTGAAGAGCCCCTTTGCTATATGGAGTTGTCCGAGGACAAAGGATAGAGGCACCCTTCACCCTTCTTTCTGTTTTCTTCATAAACTCCCCAGTTCAAGTCGTAAGTGACTCAAGCTTCCAGAACCCAGGATAAGCCACCAGGTAAGCAGCCCCCCACCAGGGAAGGCTAACAGGGGGGCTCGATCTCCTGTGGGAGCACACTGAGCCACTCCCCGAGCTCCTAAACAACCTACACTCCTTCTCCATGTGTCCCCCTCACAGAGGGCACATGCCCTGTAACAGCTCTGAGGCTGTGTTTCACTTTAAAAAATAATTTCTGATACTGGAAGTTGGTTCCTGGAAGAGAAAAACATGAACACTCACAAAGGATTTTTTTTTTAATATTTCAAAAGGTCGTTTTCCCATTGTTTAATTAAAATAGGAAATAACCCACAGAGAGCCCCTTCCACTAGCAGGTACGATTCACTGCAGTGACTTAAAGAAGGGCAGAAAATAAAAGAGTAACAGACATTCCGATGACCTGTCATTCCCATAATCAAAGTTTTGAAACTTCACACACATGCAAAGAAAGAAGCACCAACAAACGCCTCGCCCTGGCAACTCTGACAGTCTGAATTGGAGTGACAGGGACAGACTATAAGGTTGTGTGTGTTGGGTGAGGCTGGTGGCCCAGAAGGAGGTGCTCGGCCAGCTCTCCACCTGTGCCTCTCCTGTCCTCAGCCGGGAACCTGCTCGCAGCCCTCACCTGTCACAACTGTCACACGGGAGACTCCCAGCCACCCCTGGAGCCCGCCCTGCCCATACCCTGCTGCAGAATGCACTCCGCTCTCCTCTGGGACCCCTGTCAGCTTTACCCAGATCTGGAACTCCCCTATCTGCTGCAAAGCCACAGGATTCCCCCTCTTCTTCCAAAAGTACACTGGCCCAAGGCTTTCCTGAGAAAGGTAGAAGGCTACCTACCTAATGAATGTTTCACAGCTTCTTTCCCCTTCTGTCGTATTTCTCTCCACTTACCTTCCTACCTGGCAAACTGTAAGCAACGTATCCATCAACATGAACGTGCTCTGAGATCTCAATCTTTCATTGCAGCCCTCCGAGGACTCTTTGTGCAATAAAATATACGACAGGGGATTTTAAAACTATTATTTATAGAATAAGACAGCCCAAATCACCTCATTTTTAGTTGCTCTTCATCAGGCAGAACAGTTTCTGTATAAAAAGACATAGATATTACCTTCCAGCAATTTCATAAGTAGGAAACAGAAACTCTGTGGGATAACCTGATTCACCCCGCATCAGGCAAGCAGTTCCAGAAGTCAGGCCAGGGCTCCTGAGGCCAAGCCCCTTGAAGCCACCAGCATGCCTCTATCCAAAGGAATTCCTGAAGACTCTCCTTCTGACTCCATCACAAAAGAAACTACAGAGAAAATATGGCACTTCAGAATATCTAGATGATATATACAGTAAAATTAGAAAGTCAAGCTCAACTTTTAAAAGGTAAAAGGCTATCCTGAATAATTTTGAATTTTTATCTACCCTCATTGTAACTCTTTCGGTGGAAAGAATGATCAATTAGGAAACAGCATCTTAGACAAATGACAAGACATCATCAAAGTCTGTATCTGACGACAAAAAGACACAATACACCTAATCCTAGATGTTGGCCACTAAATCCTATCCTCGGGCCAATCAAATAAATGCCGTTAGATTAAGTAGCAAATTATATTTTAAGAACACACAAACAGTAAGTCTCATCTTCCCTTTCTAACAAAAGAGATTTCCTAGGAAACAGATGTTCAGAATACACTTGTAAGCAATAAGTGAACAGAGAAAATGTTATCCCTTGCAATGCTCTACCTGCAGGGAAACTAAGTAACTCTTGCACCAAATCCGGAATACTGAGAGCTACTTAAGTCTCACTTTGTGGCTCAACTAGAGAAACGACAGAAGCCCATGAGGTTTGAGTTAATGAGAAGTTTTACCTCTAGCAAAAGTGAGTCACCGACATGAATAGTACATTACATCAAATATATCTGCTGTTTCTTCTGAACGTTGATGCCCTGTGACAAGCTGAATCATTTACTCAAGTGTTTATGTTCAAAACTCAGGGTCTCACAGAGAAGTGTCGTCAGGTGGGAATAAGTAGGCACCTGCGGCCTGCACACCTGCTTCAGTTTCTGGGAGAAGAGGAAACACACTTATCCCTTAAGTAGCAATTCCCTTCATCCTAAAGTAGACCAATGACTTTGTCTTTATAGAAAAAGGGAAATTACTCTTCCAAATAAACACCTCAACTCCTCATTTCTCATGGAACTTGAGTGGGGTCTGGTTTACTCCAGCCTCCAAGCCCCCACCTGGAGGACTTTCCTGCAGGATCCTGACAGCCCATTACCACCATCCCAGGGGACACGGGGCACAATGCTGAAGTTGGGGGGTGCTGCTCGTGGGCTTGTTACTGCCACACCTGTGCGTAGCTGGAAGGGGTACACCTGCTGAACTTGGGGGTGCTGCTCATGATCTGTTAACTGCACTGTCTGTACGCAGGATAGGGGCCACCCTGAAGTTGGGGTGCTGCTCGAGGGCCCATTACCTGCATTGTCTGTGCCAGGGGACAGGGGGCACCCCACTGAAGTTGGGAGGCTACCTGTGGTCCTTTATCCGAAGTATCTGTGCCCAAGGGCGCAGGGGACACACTTCTGAAGCCTGGGGACTGCACGCAGGCCGTCACCTGCGCTGTCTGTGCTCAGAGGAGCTAGGAGGACACCCATTACCTGCACTGTCTGCTGGGCTGAAAGCACAGGGTCACCACAGTAAAGCTGGGGGCTGCGCTGGGTCCGTTACCTTCACTGTTCCTGGGAAACAAGGGACACCCGAGCTGTCTGCGCCCGACCCGCAAACCTCGTGCAGCGGGCAGCCCAGAATTCACAGATCGGCGGGCTTTAGCGAGTTTGGGAGCATTTGGCAAAAGAGAGACTTTCAAAGGAAAAAGAAAAAAAAACTCGTTCGAGGCCCCGCGATTAACCCGCTGGACGCGCCCTTCAAGGACCCCCGCCTCCCCCCCCCCGGGCCCGCACCCTCCCCACTGCAACCCCCGCCTCCCCCCCAAGACCCCTGACTCCCTCCAGCCGACGCTCATGCCCCCACCCGTACCCCCCGCTCCTCCCCCTGGGCCCGCACCGTCCCTCCGAGATCCCCACCTCCCGACCCGAACTCACCCCTCAAGAACCCCGGCCCGCCAGCCCGCACTCACCCAGCCGGGAATCCCACCCGCCGTCCCTCAGAGCGCCCCTCACCCTGCCCCGCTTCAGCCGCCCGGGGATGTGCCCCGGCCCCGCCCACAGGGAGGCAGCTCCACCCCCACGCCCTGACTGGCCACATCCGACAGTTCCAGGAGCCCATTGGATTCCGTACCTGCCCGTCCTCGGCCGCGCTCCACCCTCACGCCCGCGCATTCCTGCGGGGCCACGTGGCCGACCGCGGCCCCTCCTAAGCCCAACGCCCCGCCTGGCTGCGCACGCGTGGGCGGGGGGTTGGGGGCAGAGCGCTCCAGACACCCGGCCCTCCTCCGCGGACCCTCTGGTTTGCACGCGTGGGCGGGGTCGTGGGCAGGACCCCCCCCAGACTCCTGGCCATTCCTGCTGACCCTCGGGCTGTCCACGCGGGGGTGGGGGAGTCATAGGATGGACCCCCTTCTTCCCCCCGCGACATCGGGCCCTTCCCGCGGACCTTGGGGCTGTGTACAGGTGGGTGGTGTCGATAGGCAAGACCCGCCCAGACACGCGCCCTTACCCGCGGACACTCGGGCTTGCACGCGTGGGCAGGACCCCCCCCCCCCAAGACTCCTGGCCCTTCCTGTAATTCTCGGGCTGTGCACGCGTGGGTGGGGTCTGTGGGCAGGACCCCCGCCCCGATACCCGCCCTTCCCCGCGGACCCCTGGGGCTGCAGACCACCCCCAGAGCATGGCCCCTTCCCTTCGGCCCCTTCCCTTCGGGAGCTAGTCCTGCCAGCAGGGGCGGTCCTGGCTTTGCAGAAGGTCAGCAGCTCTCAGACCCGCCAAGACTTGGGCGTTAGGATATGCAAGGATTTCACACATTTCCCAGGCACTTTTAAGAACCTAAAAGTAGTGCTCTAAGAGGGAAGACCTTCACCTTCTGGTTTCACCCTTGGAATGGCTCAGTGCTTCTTAGGCTCTCAAAGCATCCTTACACTAAAGTCTATTGTGGTTGAAGATACAGGCATATGCTTGGGTCTGCACCTGAGGGTCGAGCATGGACAAGAAAGTCGCCCTCTGTGCTGTTGTTAACCAGCAGCATTTATTTTATAATTTAAAAAGAAAATGGATTAGGGGCGCCTGGGTGACTCAGTCGTTAAGCGTCTGCCTTGGGCTCAGGGCGTGATCCCAGAGTCCTGGGATGGAGCCCTGCATGGGGCTCCCTGCTCCGCTGGGAACCTGCTTCTTCCTCTCCCACTCCCCCTGCTGTGTTCCCCCTCTTGCTGCCTGTCTCCCTCTCTGTCAAATAAATAAATAAAATCTTAAAAAAAAAAAAAAGAATGGATTATTGTTATAATTACTACCGAAGGGGGGAACTTGGGACAAAAGTATCTTTAACAAGAATATGAAGAAACCACAATGACACCTACAGGATGTTACTGGTTACAGGTAACAGAGGTGTTCACAGACGCTGGACTCCTCCCCTTCTCCTGTCCAAATCTCTGAATCATAGAAGTTATTTAAAGTCAGAATTTTAAAACTGCCAGACATCTTAGAAATCTCTGGTCCCATTCACTGGGCTTCTAGAATAAAACAATTGTCACGGTTAATTTAAACATTAAGTACCCCTAAAGCTCAGATGCTCTGTATAAGTTCTTTCCCTGCAAATTCTGACTGATGTAAATCATAGTTATAACATGTAAAGACTACAGGGGTTGGGAAGTAAATAACAATAGATAAGGGAATATTTTAGCAATACTTATCATTAGCATTTGCTCATTCTGTGGATCAGAGCTATGTTGAAAATGAGCTATGTTGAAATATGATTTCAGACCTGTCCTGCCTGCTGTGAAGATACTGGGGGCTGAATCAATGACAAAGCATACTTCCTTCCAGTGACATTAATATCAGAAAAATATTACAACATCTCTATTCCTAGGGTTATTTGAGTACCTTACTCAAAGGTCTTCCACCCAGATAATTATTTCAATGGCCATGGTGGACAGAGGTAAAAAGGCCAGCTGAGTTAGTTCTAGTTTGCCACACACTTGTTACGTTTCCGGATCGCGAAGACCTGAGATAAGAGAAAAATGGTACCGTGTGTAGAATACACAAGGGATTTGGAGTCCATTTGGGGATCCTACTTTGGTTTCTGACCCTGATTAAATTCTCTGACTTACGCAGTCTCTAACCATATAAAAATGTGACTAATAATATCTACATCACAGCTTAGAAGTTTAAAAGGGAGAACTCTACGAAGAGCCCGTGTGATGTCCGGCAAGAGCGGGTGCTCAGCAAGTCATAATAATCATTTGGGTGTATTTGTTCTCCCAGAGGAATGAAAGAATGAAAACAGATTGAAATAACATTTCTAATAGATGGCTCACAAGCTTATTTTCAAAACTTAAGGAAAATCACAAAGTGAAATGACTCATTTTTTGCATCATATTTCACTCAGAAATTGTGTTTGGGGGCCTATGAGGACAATACAGTAGCACCATCATAACTAGAAGTACAGACTGGAGCTTCCCATTCCCATATGGCAATGTTGACACCCCTAGCTCAGGGCCACCAGGAAGGGCAGTGGGGGTGGGGTGGGGGGACCACAGGCCAAGGCTGCCGGGTGTGGCTGGGGCAGGCAGAACTCTGATTTGAGGCTCAACTCCTGTCTAGCTTATGGTTCACAGATAGAGTACCATTGTCTGTGAGCCCTGATGCGGGAAAAGTTGAGAATTTCCATTGTGATTCCTTCTCTGACCCTTAGGAGATGTAGAAAAGTCAGGTTTAATTTTTAAACATTGAAAGACTTTCTGGTTTTCTTTTCATTATGACTATGGCTCAATTCCCCTGTGGTCTAAGAATATAATCTATATAATTTTAGGTTTTTAAAATTTTAAAATAGACTTGCTTCATGGCCCAACATATCATGTATTTTGGGAAATGTTCTATGAGCACTTGAAAAGAATGTATTCTGCACGTATTATGTAATGTTCCATATATGTCAGTTTGGTCATATTTGTTACCAAAGTTTTGTCTACCGTTGCTACCAGATATTGAGGAAGGTGTGTTAGAATCTTCAAACATCACTATTCTATTCAAATTGTATTGAAGAATCTACCCTGTGTTATAAGGCAAGAAAAACAAAAAGTATGAGGATTGGGAGGAGGGGAATATGACTATTCACAGATAATAGGATTGTATGCATAGAAAATCCAAAATAATCTACAAATAAATTATTAGAATTAAAAATGGAATTGAGAAATTTGAGATGGATCACAGCCTTAAACAATAACATTTCTGGGGGAGAAACGTAGAAAATATCAATCTTGGGGTAGGACACAAAATGCACTAAGGATTTAAAAGGATTGACTTGGACTCCATAAAAATGTGCCATTTCTGCTTATCTCATGACCATTAAGAAAATGAAAAGCAAGGGACAGACTGGGGAGTAAAGATTTGCAATACACAAACTAAAGGACTTGGCAAGAAAGAATTCCTACAAATCAACAAAAGATTTACTGATGGCCAATTAGATCAGGAAAGGGTGCTCAACAGTGTAATGTTCAGGAAAACCCAAATGAAAACCGCAACAAGATCCCGTCACATGCACACAAGAATGGCTGCAATCAGACTGACCATAGCAAGCGTTAATGAGGATGTTGAACAGCAGAAACAGGTGTATCGGCCAGGGTCCTCCAGAGACAGAGAACCCAAGAGACACCTGTGCAGACTTAGAGGTTCAGCTCCTGCCTGAGAGCGCCACAGCCCTCCCTAGGGATTTCTGACTCCCAGCCATCACCGACATCCCGCCAGCCAAGCCCCTGCAATGAACCTCTTAAAATCTGCCTCCTAGTGGCTCCACTTCCCTGGCTGACCCTACCTATAGACCTACTCACAGAATTGTGTCACTAGAATAGAGATGAGCTGCTGAAGATCTAGAGCACTGGCTCCTAGGCGTGGGAACTCAACTGAGGTTGGTGGGTACTGTTCTGGGTGGAAGGGCAGAACAGGCTTTTGGAACCAGATCCCCAGGGCCGGGTCTCTACTACCTCCTAGCTGGGCAACCTCGGACATGTTATGACACTTCACTGAGCCTCCGTGTTCTCCTACATAGACGGACTTAGCCACAACCCCCAGCTCAAGAGACCCTCGGGGGTGAAGACTGAATGTGGCCGTGGGCGTGCACCTGCCCAGCACTCTACCCAGAGCCACAAGTGAGTGTTTGCTAAAGGTTCTGTCAGTGGTCAAATGACAGTCTACACGGTGTGATGGGAGAGTAGTCAACAAGGGGGATCCCAGCCAGTGCCACCTAGTCAAGGGCCACAGTGAAGCCTGGGGTGGCAGACATGGCTCCAGGGAGGTCCCAGATGGACAGCAGCTCAGAGGACACAGTGCTGGGTTAAAGAAAGCTCCCTCTGATGCCCCGGGCCTCAAAGTGTTGAGACCACTTTGAAGTCTCAGCCCCCCGTGTTCTCCTGTGTCTGGATCTTTCACTGTGGGCTCTGAGCCATGGGGTCCTCCAGCTCCCTCTGGGCTCCCAACACCAAATACCGGGCCAGACACACATCCCGTGTTCAGTTAGCATGGAATACTACACTGATGGCCTATCTGTCTCACGATCTGTCCTGCCCACAGCCCCATCTCATTCCATCCCCTCCAGCAGGTTTTCCATAAGCCCCTCTCCTCCTGTGCCATCCTTGTCTCAGAGATGGTCCCCATTGTGTTTGGGTGCCCATCCCCCACACAGCTTGCTCACCATGCCTACACAGGACCTCCTAGGGGAATGTCCAGCCCACGTGGGCCACCAGGGGAGGGACCAGGCTCATCAGAAGGGGCTGCCGATGGCTCTGGGCAGCCCCTCCTGATGAGGCATGTCCACCCTCTCTCCCTCCCCTCCCCTCTACCTCTTCCCCATCCCCTATCCCTGAGGACAGAGTCAAAGACACACACTGGGGCAGAGCACGTAGCAAACAGCACACAGTTCACTTCCTGGTATAGCCTCATTGCCAATCAGCTGATCATTTTGTGCCTTTATGAAGTTCTCAAAAAAAACAAAAGCAACTAGGTTAACACAGATGCCATTCAAGAGTCCGTCAGGACGGGCTTCTGATGGGGTAGGTGGTCCTAAATGGAGGACGGTGGGTGTGCTCACTTTCTGAACCATGGTGATGGTTTCACACGTGTACGCAGTCGTCCGAACTCACTGAATTGTGACTTCAATTACACACAGTTTCTTGTGCGTCAGTTTTATCTCAACAAAGCTGCTAGGAATGAATCATGGAAAGCATGAGTGCCCTGCGCGGTGATGCCACAACTATTCCTGAAACCACAGGTGAGCCGCCTCTGGTCGGGCTTCCCCCCAGGCTGGCCATCCTCTCCTGGTTCTCAGGGCTGTACTCCTGGGAACTACTGTTTACGTGCACACATGTTGGAATTGGGTTTCAGGGTCAGACGGTTATAAAGAGCTTCCCACCTATGGCGGCCCAGTGGAACCCTGGTCGGTGGTATGGGGTGTGGACAAAGTTGGCCTGCAGGACCAGGCCATGATTGGTGAATTCCAGGATGTCAAGCCTCCCTGGCCTCCAGCTGCTAAATGCCCCAGGGGGACAGCAGGACACAAAGGATCAGGGCAGAGTGTCTGCAGATCTATGGATGTGTTAACTCAGCCCAGGATCCCATCCGCTGAGCTGGAATGCGTGTTGGTCAGCGGAAGATGATGGGCAGGAAGGCAGGAAGAGGGGAATCATGTGGGCGCCGTAAGCGCGGGGGCTGCGTTCTCTCCGTGTGCCCCTGTCACTGCTCCCTTCAAACATGTGCACCTCCCACCCGCCCACCCATGTCCCCTTGGAGGGATGGCAGGCCGCGTGGATGACCGCTGTGGGGAGGGGAGGAAAAGAAGACAGAAGAACCGGAGTGGAGGGTGGAGGGGCCTGGTGAAGATCAGGGGGTTAACACTGCCCCTCTGTTTCAGAAGGGTGCTGGAATCTGGTCAGGAGAAGGAAGCATTGTTCCAGGCGGGAAACAGGGACTTGTTTGTTCCCAGAGCACTTGCAACAAGGACTAAGCTGTTTTCTTGCTTTTCTCCATGACCAGTGGAAGAGAGGCTGAGGGGGAGAGCTCTGAGGAGAGCAAGCAGCTCCACAACCAAACTCCTGCAGCACAAGTTGGGGGAGGGGCACGGGTGCTCCTGGCTCCTTGGGGCCAGCAGGCTGGGACTTGGGGTTCTGAGGGCCATCGGAAGGGCTACACCCCTCCTCACATGGGCACAGACCACAAACTCTCCTCCCTCCCCCACCTTCTCCCCATCCCCTCCCCTCTACCCCTTCCTCACCCCTCCCCCACTCTCCCCCAACTCCCTCCTCCATCTCCTCCCCCACCCTCTTCTCCTCCAGACCAAGCCTCTGGTTGAATAGTCCCAAGCTTGAAGAACTGGAGCTGGCAAAGAATGTTAAAGAAGGGACAAAGAAAGAAGACTCCTATGGATGATCTAGAAGTTTCTTTTCTGTTCCGAGAGCCCTGGTTCTGCCCACGACAAGCTGCAGTTCTCAGTGCTGACAAGCATAGGCGTCATCCATGCCTAGCAAGACACATAGCTGGAGCAGGCCATGACTCGAAGAGCACCTGCACCCCAAAACTGTCCCCCTGGCCTGAAGCTCTCCGTTAGTGAGAAGTAGGGCATGTCGAGCCCCAGCCACGTGTCGGAGAACAACGGCACTTGCTCTCACTCCCGCTGTCGTCTGAGGACCATTAGGAGAAGCCCAGGTGGTGGAGTGGACAGGAGGCACCCCGCGGGCTCTGGGAATTTGGGAGCCCAAGGCTGCTGAGCAGCAGAGGCCGAGACCAGGAGGGCTGCAGCAATCGGATCCATTAGCCAGCTGCAGCTTCTAGCTCGCTCGGGTAGCTGGGAGCCGCACCAGCCACCGACACGGAGCACGTCTGGGGTTGTCAGCTTCACTGACGCTCCCTCCACGAGGATTCCAGCCTCAAGCAACCCCGTGGGGCTGACCATCCACACCTTCCCTCTCCTTCCATCTTATCTAAATCCTGAGGCTGGGCGGTGACCTCCCTCTGGCCCCTTCCTATCCGCACACAGAAGGACATGCCGTCCTCAGCTCTTATCGGGAACAGGGTGTCCCTGCTCCTGCTCAGCCCCGTCTCTGGCAACTTTCTCCCCCAGACTTCAGCCTCCCAGTGCAGCTTTCTCTCAGTGCCCAAACAGGCCAAGCCTCCTGACCCCCGCAGACCCCCACGCAAACTGGCAGACACTCAGAGAGGGCGCGTGGGGCTCCACGTCCATTCCCCGGGACCCTTCCAGGGAGAGTTCAACCCACCCCAGGATGCTCACGTGTTCTAATTCCCCACTGCCCTGTCTGCCTCTCCACCCTCTTCAACAGGGTTTTGTCACACCTTTGTGAGAGAATACAAAATGTCCCTTTATCTGCTCCCAATTCCTGACACAGAGGGAGAGGGAGAAGCAGGCTCCCCACTGAGCAGGGAGCTGGATGCGGGGCTCCATCCCAGGACTCTGGGATCATGACCTGAGCTGAAGGCATGAGCCACCCAGGTGGCCCCCGCCTCAAATTATTTCTGTGTTGTTTAACAAGCAGACTACCAGGAAAACAAAGAGCCCCGCCCTTTCTAGCTCTAAGAAGTTGGCCCTGCTGGGTTACATCCAGCCAAGATTTGAAGCATCTGTAGAAAGGCTATTACTCAGTGTATGTTCACAATAATGGTGTTTTAATCTCTTCTCATTTCCTTCCCAAATAAGACTTAGACAGGAGGACTGTGCTGTGGGAGATCAGTAATGTTAACCAAGTAATCTGAGGGGTAAACTGCTACCATTTTCTAAAATCCCCTAAACATTCCCTCTTCTGAAAACAGACATTATGAATTGAAGTAATAGGCCAATTAGATAGTATTCATAGGAAGTAACGTCCTGTGATAATAAAATGTGCTTTGGGCTGAAAGTACAGAGATGTGTGTGTCCACTTTAGTCATGCTTCAACTAGTCGGACGACTGCAAACAGTATCTAGCTCCTCGGGTCTGCGAGCTGGCTGCGATACCTCAAAGTTCCCACGCAGTCCACAGGTATGGACCACTCTAAGAGTTTATTACAGAGAGTTCTTTCTATTCGGGTTGTCATTCATTCCATATGAGGCACCCCATAGGTGACTCCGCCGAACCCACAACCCAGTGTCCCGTCCCATCTTGCGGCAGCATATCATGAGAATTAATGATATATTCCACACACCCAGCAACACGCATAGCACACGTACAGATAGGAAGAACAATATAACCAATACCCACTTACCTACCACTCGGTTTAAGAAACAGGGTGTACCAATGTTCATAGCAGCAATGTCCACAATAGCTAAATCGTGGAAGGAGCCGAGATGCTCTGCAACAGATGACTGGATTAAGAAGTTGTGGTCCATATATACAATGGAATATTACTCAGCTATCAGAAAGAACGAGTTCTCAACATTTGCTACAACATGGACGGCACTGGAGGAGATAATGCTTAGTGAAATAAGTCAAGCAGAGAAAGACAACTATCATATGATTTCTCTCATCTATGGAACATAAGAACTAGAATGATCAGTAGGGGAAGAAAGGGATAAAGAAAGGGGGGGTAATCAGAAGGGGGAATGAAACATGAGAGATTATGGACTCTGAGAAACAAACTGAGGGCTACAGAGGGGAGGGGGGTGGGGGAATGGGATAGACCGGTGATGGGTAGTAAGGAGGGCACGTATTGCATGGTGCACTGGGTGTTATACACAACTAATGAATCATCGAACTTTACATCGGAAACCGGGGATGTACTGTATGGTGACTAACATAATATAATAAAAAATCATTATTAAAAAAATAAAAAATAAAAAAAAAAAGAAACAGGGTGTAATTAGAATATATCAACGTCCCCATTTGTGTCTCCTTCCATCCCTGGGGGTAACTGGAAGAGCCTCGATTTTGTGGTTGTCATTCCATTGCTCTAGTTTATTTCTTTCATCACCAACACTTCCTGCCCTCTCTCAATCTGTTTCTCTCTCATATGTCTTTTTCCACTTCCATGTTCTTGGTCCTGGATATAAATAGTGTCCTACTCTATTTTTCTGAGATGTTTTTACGTTCAACATGAAGTTCACTCGTTCTCAGTGCTCTCAAAGAATGAACTATTGAATACACCAGAGATGACTAGTACATTCTCCAGGTGATGGGCACTCTGGACACTCAAGCTGGTGCTGTTATGAGCCACACTTCCACGAATCTTCACGAGCATGTCTCCCTGGGAACCCCTTTCTTGCCCCCTAGGATGGACATCCAGGACTGGAGATGTTAGGTCACAGCGTATACACGTCTTCCATGTCCCTGGCTGACACCAATTCTTTGCAAATAGTTGGATCAACTTAAACTTCTACCGGCTGTGATTAATCGCCCACCTGATACACGTGGAAATGCCCTTTATCAGATTAAGGAAGTTCACTTTCATTCCCACATGCTGGGAGGTTTTATTATTAGTGGGGTTTGAATTTAATGAACTCTCTTTCCTGCAGTTAATGAATGAACATATAGTTTCTCCAGTGGGGATTCAATAGTAATAGATTTTTCTAACTTTAAACAATTTTGGCTTGCTGGGATGTATGATCCTTTTAAAGGACTGCTGATTCAATTGCCTAATTTTTTGAAGGATTTTTTTTCCCTAAGTTCATGAGTGAGATTGCCATTTCCTTTCTCATACTGTCCTTATCAAGTCTAAACGAATCTCATCAAAATGGGGACGTTCTCTGCTCCTTGGGAGAGTTTGTTTAAAATTCGAAGTGTGCCTGGGTGGCTCAGTCAATGAACCATCAACCTCTTGGTTTTGGCTCAGGTCCTGATATCAGGCTCCGTGCTCGGCAGGGAGTCTGCTTCTCTTCTCTCTCTCCCTCCGCCCCTCTGTGTGCACACGCTCTCTCCAAAATAAATAGATATTTAAAATAAAATAAAATTTGAATTCTCTCTTCCTTGAATATCTGGTAGAGCAAGTCCACAAAACCAACTGGAGCTTCTATTTTCTTGCTGGGTAATTTTTACTTAATTTTTATAGTGGTTTTTGAACTTTTCGGGTCTCGTAAGCTTTCTCCGGTCAGTATTGGTACGTTAGATTTTTCTAGGAATTTATCCAGGGATTCTAAGATTTCGGATTTATCAGCGTAGAGCTACTTAGGATAGGATGCTATGGTCCCACTCTCCGTGCCTGGATTGCTCTTCTGTTGCTCCCGTATCAAAGCACCACAAACGTAGTCTGGAAACAACAGATTTATTATCTAGGCTTCTGAAGGTCAGAGGGTGACACAACTCTCACAAAGACAAAGTCAAGATGTGCGCAGGGCTGTGCTCCTTTCCAGAGGCTTCAAGGGGAAATTTGGTCCCTGCATTGTGCAGGTTTAGAAATCATCCCCATTGCTTGACTTGATGCCCCGTCTTCCATCTTTATTTTTTTTAATGATTTTTTATTATATTATGTTAGTCACCATACAGTACATCCTCGGTTTCCGATGTAAAGTTCGATGATTCATTAATTGTGTATAACACCCAGTGCACCATGCAATACATGCCCTCCTTACTACCCATCACCAGTCTATCCCATCTTTAAAGCCAACAACAGTGAGCAGGCTCCTCCTCATACCACCTAACGCTGAACACTCCTCCCTCAGCCCATATCAAGGACGCTTGGGAATATACTGGGCCATTTGAATAATCAAGGACGTCTCCATCTCAAGGTCCTTGCCTTAATCGTATCTGCAAGGTCCTTTTTGCCATGTGAGGTCACAGTCACTGGTTCTGGGGACTAGGACGTGGACACTTTGGGAGACCATTATTCTGCTACCACAATGTCTAAGATTACTTATATACTATCCCTTCTCTCTCCCTCCCTCCCTCATTTCCCCTCCTGCCTCCCACTCCCCTCTATTTTCCATCAATCAATTTTGCCAGGGATTTTCATGTTTTTAATCTTTGCCAAATCCTTTTTGTATTCTGTCTCTATGGTATTAATGTTTCTCACTTTATTAATTTCCACCCTATCATTTTTATTTTCTCCCTTCTATTGACTTTTGGGTTGTTCTGTTATTCTATTTCTAATTTGCTTATGTTATAGAGCCAATAATCTTGACCCCCTCTTTTTTTCTAATTATAACATATAAAGCTATAAACATCTCTGGAATTACTGCTTTAGCTGCATTACACACTTTTTTAAAATTAGCCTTCACGTGTAAGTATAATCCAATTTCAAAGAATGATTTATTCTTGACTGTAAGTTTTAATAAGTATATTTTTTAAATTTCCATTATTATGTTTTTTTAAATTACCTTTGTGATTTCTGAGTTAATTTATCCACACTCAGAGAACATATTGATAAAAACATTTTCTTTGATATTTGCTTTATGGTACATTATAGCAAGGTTGTTTAAAATGCTTTTAAAGCATTGCATTCTCAAAAAAAAAAAAAAAAGGAAAACAACCCCATTTACAATTGCATCAATAACAATGAAATAACCAGGAATACATTTAACTAAGAAGATAAAAGCTCTGACATTGACGATTATGACATGGCATTGTTGAAAGAAATTGAAGACATAACTAAATGGAAAGATAGATATGCTGGGCTCAAGGATTGTAAGAATTAATATTGTTAGAATTCCATACTACCCACAGCAATGCACAGATGCTATGCAAGCCCTATAAAAATTCTAATGTCATTCTTTACAGAAATAGAACAATTATAAAATTTGTATGGAACTACAAAAGACTCCAAATAGCCAAAGTAAAATTGAGAAAGAAGAACAAAGCTGGAAGTGTGCATGCACCCTGATTCAAAACCTATTTACCCCAAAGATACAGATGTAGTGAAGAGAAGGGCCATATGCACCCCAATGTTCATAGCAGCTTTGTCCATAATAGCTAAATCGTGGAAGGAGCTGAGATGCCCTCCAACAGATGACTGGATTAAGAAGCTGTGGTCCATATATACAATGGAATATTACTCAGCCATCAGAAAGAATGAGTTCTCAACATTTGCTGCAACACGGATGGCACTGGAGGAGATAATCTAAGTGAAATAAGTTAAGCAGAGAAAGACAATTATCATATGGTTTCCCTCATCTATGGAACATAAGAACTAGGAAGATCGGTAGGGGAAGAAAGGGATAAAGAAAGGGGGTAATCAGAAGGGGGAATGAAACATGAGAGACTATGGACTATGAGAAAAAAACTGAGGGCTTCAGAGGGGAGGGGGGTGGGGGAATGGGATAGACTGGTGATGGGTAGTAAGGAGGGCATGTATTGCATGGTGCACTGGGTGTTATACGCAACTAATGAATCATCAAACTTTACATCAAAAACTAGGGATGTACTGTATGGTGACTAACATAATATAATAAAAAACATATTAAAAACCCTATTGCAAAGCTATAGTAATCAAAACAGAATAGTATTGGCATAAAAACAGACATAGACCAATGGAACAGAATAGGGGACCTAGAAATAAACCCATATGTATATGGTCAATTAACTGGAGGAAAAGAAGGCCAGAACACGTAATGGAGGCAGTTAGAGTCTTGGTCAATGGTGCTGGGAAAACAGGACAGCCACATGCGGAAGAATGAATCCGGACCCCTCTCTTACACCATACACGAAATCAACTCAAAGTGGATTAATGACCTGAAAACAAAAAACTCTTAGAAGAAAACATATTGGGAAATCTCCTGGACACTGTCTTGTCAATGATTTTTTTGGATTGGACACCAAGAGAAAAGCAAAAATAAACAAGTGTACTACATCCAATGAACGAAGTGCTGCACAAACTTCACGGAACAAAAAGGAAGCTTTCCAAATGGGAGCAAACATGTCAAAAGCATAGACCTGACAGTGGGCTAATCTGCAAAACATATACAGAATCATACAACGCAATAGCAAAAACCACAACGAGAACAACAAAAAAACCCAATCTGATTGAAAAATGGGCACAGGATCTAAACAGACATTTTTCCAAAGAAAACATACATGTGACGAACAGGTGCGTGAAAAGGTGCTCAGCATCCCTCATCAGCAGGGAAATGCAAATTCCAACCACTGCGAGATTTCACCGCATGTCTCTGAGCATGCGTGCCTATTACCAAGAAGACAAGAGATAACAAGTGTTGGTGAGGATGTGGAGAAGACGGGACCCGCGTGTGCTGCTGGTGGCAATGTAAATTGCTGCAGCCACTGTGGAATACGGTTCTTTAAAAAATTAAAAATTGAACTATCATGTGATCCAGCAATTCTGCTCCAGGGAATATATCTGAATGAAACGAGAACACTTGTAAAATTATCTATCGGCCTCCCCATGTTCACTGCAGCCTTATTTACGTTAGTCAGGATAGAGAAACAACCTAAGTGACCATTGATGAACAGATGGAGAAAGAAAACATGGTCTAGACCCATAATGCTATGTTATTTGCCATTTGTAACCACACAGGTGGACCTTGAGGGCCTTATGCTAAATGAAGCAAGTCAAAGACAAATACCGTATGGTCTTACTTACAGGTAGCATCTAAAAACCCCTGAATGTGCAGATACAGGGATCGGATTAGTGGTTAACAGAAGTGAGGGGTGGAGGGAAAGAACTGAAGGAAAGTGGCCAAAGGTACAAACTTCCAGCTGTAGAATTCATAACTCCTGGGACGTGATGCACAGCACGGTGACCGTAGTCTACTGTGCTGTGTGCTGTATTTGAAAGCTGCTAAGAGCGAAAATGTTAGAAGTTCTCACCACAAGGAAAAACATGGATGTTAACTTATTGCGGCAATGATTTTGCAGCGTCCATGCACGTCAAGTCTCCATGCCGCACACATTAAACTCATACAGGGTTGAATGTCAATCATATCTCAATAAAACTGGGAAAACATAAAACCTTCCCTTTCTTCATCTGAATGCTGATGACTGAGTGCGAATGAGAAGATTTAGTTGCACCTTATGTGAGATGGGAGTTCCCTGCATCTTCCAACATTCAATTCTAAGGCACCAAAATGTTAGCCAATTACATGTACTCCACTCCTTCGGCGCTGGTTGAAAATATCAGTTAATGAACACTGTTACAAGGTAGAGTATTACGTCCATTTTACAGATGAAGAAAATGAGGCTCAGAGAGGCTTCTGACCGGTTGCAAGGGAGGAAAACCAGTCCCACAGTGTATGCTCCAGTACAAGGTGCAGGTCCCTGCAAGGTCTTTGGGGACTGTTCCGGGCCCTGAAAATCCCATATTCACTCATGGAAATGTGTTTCCCCCTCCCTCCTTCGGGGTCCCACAGGCCTTGTCTCCTCCGCCCAGTGCCCCTGGACACCCAGGGCTGGGGTATGGGTCACAGAGAAACCTGGGGTCCTGGGTGCCTCTCGGCCCGCTCCGGTAGTCCCCTGGTCCCCCAGCGCCAACACCTGCCTGGGTCTGGGGTTTGGGCAGGAGGTGGGCTGGGGTCCGGGGTCCGGGAGGGAGGTGGGCTGGGTTCTGCGGTCTGGGCAGGAGGTGGGCCGGGGTCCGGGAAAGAGGGGGACGGGGCTCCGGGGTCCGGTGGGTTGGTAGGCCAGGGTCCCGGGCTTCTGGTGGGAGGTGGACAGGGCTCTGGGGTCTGGGCAGGGGGTGGACCGGGATCCATGTGGGAGAGGGCGGGACGCCGGGGCCCGGGCTGGAGGTGGGCCGGGGTCTAAGGTCTGGGCTGGAGTTGGGCGGGCGTCTGGGGTGTGGCCGGTTCACGCCTCCTGCCCCGCCTTACGGTGCCCTCAGCCCCCGGAAGGGTCCCGCGACCCTACGCCACCTCTGTGGGACGGGCTTCAGGGCCCGAGCTGGGCGTCGACACGTCCGCTACGTGCCCAATCCAGATGCAAGGTCTCTCTGGCTGGATGCCAATCAGCCGCGCATGGGGTGTGGATTGGTTGTTGCGGGGGCTGCGGGCGTGGGCTGTGGGCACTAGCGCTTCAAGCCTGCTCAGGGAAAGTGATTAAATCCTAGGTGACCCAAATCCCAGCCCGCGGAGGGAGTCTTGGGGAGGGAATCATACGGATATGGATGCGGGGAGGGGGTGTCAAGGGGAAAGGGGTCAGCAGGAGGGGTCAAGGGGAAGGAGGTCAGCGGGAGGGGGTCAAAGGGACGGGTCTCGGGGAGGGGTCACTGGGAAAGGAGGCCCAGCAGGAGGGGACATCTGGTAGCATGGCTTGGTGACCACCCATGGTGTCACCTAGGGTTCCGTGGCCCCATATCCGGGGTGCTGGTGCTGCCGGGATGGGAGCAGTGCAGCGCCCTGCTTAGAGCCCACCGTGCACCAGGTGTCCTAAGGTGCCCCAGAAATAGGGTTGTGAAGGCCAAGGGATGTGTGGCCAAGGGGAAGACCGAGAGCCATGGAAAAGACCATCACCCTCCCCCGTCCCTCTCCCCCGCGGGTCCACGTCCACCCCAGGTAGGTTTCTTCCCTGTGCGCCCCCACCCAACCCCACTGCACTTTCTCTGGGACCCTGACTTGTTGTTTGCTCCCTTTCTCGAATTTACTTCTTGGAAAATATATTTTCCCAGAGCTCAGAGTCTGCATGTCAGGCACTGTTCAAGATGCTGCAGACATGTCGTGAAAAATGGGATGATGGGAGACGGGAAGGGAATGAAGAGAGACACACAGCTTGTCATGTGGACACGAGTGTGGTGGTCAGGAAGGTTCCACAGGAAGATCATGTGGGCCAGGCTGGCTGCAGAGGGAGCAAGGCTTGGTGATAACCAGGCAAAGAGCACTCAGCAGAGGGGAGGCACATGTCCTTTGAGGTGCCTGGAGGGACAGTGTCTGCAGCGGGACCAGGGAGGGCAGAGGGACTGATGCCATCAGGCAGGAAAAAGGCCTTGGTGTTGGGGCACAGGCCTAAAGTGGATTATCACAACCCTGCTTCCCAGCAAGCCACGGAAAATCATCAGCCTGCTGGGGCAGAGGAGTGAACTGCTCTGACCTCATCTTAAAGAAGTCCCTTGAGGGGCGCCTGGGTGGCGCAGTCCTTAAGCGTCTGCCTTCAGCTCAGGGAGTGATCCCAGCGTTCTGGGATCCAGCCCCACATCAGGCTTCTCCGCTAGGAGCCTGCTTCTTCCTCTCCCACTCCCCCTGCTTGTGTTCCCTCTCTCGCTGGCTGTCTCTCTCTGGCAAATAAATACATAAAATCTTAAAAAAAAAAAAAAAGTCCCTTGAGGAAGCAGGGAGACCAGGGTGAGGCCATGGCACTTAGACCTTGGGGGCCAGCATCCCGGCAGTAGCATCCGAGGTTGTAGGAAGCAGTCCTCGGATTTCGGATGTATTTGACAACAGAGCAAAAGAGGTTTTCATGTTGACCCGTGTGGGCTCTGAAGAAGAGAAGTGTGGCATGTGTCCATGGCGTTGTCCCAGAAACTGGAAGGATGGAGTCACACGGAGGAGATGGGGAGCCTCTGAGAGGATGATCCTTGGGGGTGGCATGTAGCATCCGCCCTGAGAAGTTTGAAAGGCTCTCTCGACCCCTAAAATGTAGGCGTCCATCAAACAGTTGACTAGGACTTTAGGGTTCAGGGGTAACCATTCACTTGTCCAAACCCACAGAATGTCCAGCACCGAGAGTGAGCCCTGATGAGAATCATGATGGACTCTGGTGGTTGATTATGTGTCAGTATGGGCTCAGAGGTACCATCTGGTGGGGATGTGGATGATGGGGGGCTGAGAGTGTGGGGGAGGCAGGCAGTATATATGAAGTCTCTGTGCCTTCCCCTCAATTTTGCTGTGAACCTGAAACTGTTCTAAGAAATAAAGTTAAGTAAAACATGTTGGTGCAGGAGGAGGGGATACTTGCCGGACTAATGTCCTTGATGAGCCTGCATCTTGAACCTGTCCTTCTCTTCTGCAACACCCCACCAGAGTTCAAGCCCCCTCCAGACTTGGTGGCTTTACAACAAAATCTTCCCAGAAACCAGATTTTCCTCGTGCCCTAAGTCCCTAATCTCTTTCAGACCCAAACTTGAAAGAAGTGAGGGCAAAGTCCCAACAGGTGGCGCCTGCAGTAGAACCGATGTATCCCGCTGGCGGAGGCCAGCCCCTCCCCAGCGGCAGCCCCCTGTGCTCCAGGCCTCCCACCCCCGGTCCAGCGCCCAGTGCGCAGGCCCCGGAGGAAATGTAACTTGCGCGCAGACCCGCTGACCTGGTCAGCGCCGTGTCTCGCAGCATCTGCTAAACTCAGAGCGCCTGAGGATTTCTGCGCTGAGGATGGTGCCAACCGCTGGGGCGGCGGAGGCGTGGGGCGCGGACGAGGACCCCAGGGCAGCCTGAGCAGGGGTCCCAGGCTGCGCAAGTGGCCTAGCGCCTTGCTGTGGCTGCACCTGTCGCTGACCGTGGCTGGGGTCTCCGACCTAGGTTAACCCTGGTGGAGGCGCAGGCATAGAGCTGGCGCCCCGGAGGCGGGACAGGCTGGTGCTTGGCCTGCGAGCTGGGGTAGCTGGCAGAGACCAAGGAGGACGCAGTGGCCGTGGAGGGGGCCACGCTGGGCTTCTCCCCGGCGGGCCGCTGCAAGGCGCCGCGGGTGGAGTGGCCTCAGCTGTGCAGTGGACCCAGACTGGGGAGGATCCCAGGGTCCCGGAGCCCAGGCTGCGCGCGCAATGGGTCCGGGAGGGCGGAGGGGCTACTTCTGCCTGGTCCTAGCGGCTGCCGCACAAGGAGGGTGTGGCCGCCTCCTAGCGAGATCACAAGGCTTTTTTGGGATGGTGGTTAAGCGCTGCGTTTCCGGAGCAGGGTTTTGTAACCAAGCCTCCCCTGGCAGCGGCTGTTGCTGTTCTTGGCTCGCCTAAGAATGGCAGAGAAATAAAGATGTAATTACTGCAGCCTGCGCTGCCAGGGGTGGGGGCGGCAGGCACGGGCTCTGCATGCGCTAGCAGGTGAGGCCGGGCTGGGGAGGGTGCCCCAGCCCACCTGGCCGCCCTCTTTGCCCATGCTGCGCCCAGAGGCTTGGAGCCAGCTGGACAGGAGACCTCTGGGTGAGGGGCGGTTAGGAGAAAGGGTTAGGAGAGGTGGGGAGGGGACGACAAGGCGGAGTGTCTCAGAGGTCAAGGGGGTCTGCAGTTGGAGAGGGGAGAGGGTGCAGGTGGAGAAGGGATAGGGCCCAAGTGGAGGCAGGAGAGGTCTGCAGGTGGAGAGAGCAGAGAGGTCTGTGAGGGGAGAGGGCACAGGTGGAGAGGGCGCACGTGGAGGTGTGAGGGGGGCCCAGGTGGAGAGAGGAGAGAGCATGCCCAGTGGCTGGAGATTTGCATGGGAAACTGGAGGCAGCCTCTCTTCCTCTGACTCTTGCACACTTCTCAGCTGCTGTGATTCCAGCCGCCTGTGTTCTCTTCTGCCAAGTGAATGGCGATTCCGGCCGGGGCTTGGAATTGGGAATTCGTGACTTCTCAGCGTTGGCTGTCTTGTATTGATTACAAATGAAGCGATGGGTAGCGAGTTCTTCCTCAGTGGTGGTAATGCTGCCGGCAGGGCTGGCGTGGCTTTGGAGCTCAGAATGTAAAGCGCACGGCTTTGTCTGTCACCTCGGAGGCAGGAGAGCTGAGGGGAGGACTTCAGGCAAGGACTCTCCCTGGGGTCCTGGGCTCTTGCTGTCTGTGTGTCCTTGGGGAGCATTGCATGCGGTAGGAACTGGCCGACTTGGTACTTATTTCAGATGGTGAATTAGTTCTGTTGGTGACTAGAAAACCCCCAGGCTCTCAGCACAGGCTTGGGGAGGCCATGTAGCACCTCTCGGGGACGTCACCCCCGCCCTCTCCCCCACAACTTGGGAAAAGCAACATCGACGTCTGAGGTTCATGTGCCTTAAACACCATTCTCATTTTTCTTCCTTCATATTCTCTGGGTAAGGTAATAGGTAATCAAGGCAAAACATGGTGAATTGATGAAAAAATTGTGATTTTTGGCAGGTCAGGTTGTTACTCTGGTGTTCAAAAAAAGTCATTAATCAGGATTTTCCAGTAGCCAAATTGTCTTGTGCAGGCACTGGGTGACTCACAGCCTTGGCTCCGACACTGATTGTGGAGCGTGTGTACCATTTCCTTTCAGATGATAGGACTTTTTCGTTGCTTGCAAGAGAACAAATTGGGATATTTTATGCCCCACATCTGGCAGCACGATGAGCAGGTTGTGGGGAATACGGTCTGCTCAGGCACATCTGGGAGAAGCAGGGACCTAATGAACGAAAACAGGGGAGAAAGTCCTGTCCTAAAGCACACTGCCTTTTTCTAGATCACGGCAATGTCCTGTCCCGGGTGAGGAGGTCCATAAAGGTGGGATTACACTCACTGATAACTTTGTGTCTGTAAGCCCCTCTGCCCCTGAAATCTTCTGTTCTTGGTGAAGAAGTCAGTAAACCTTGGGTGACTTACTCTAGTGACCTGTCCTAGCCCATCTGCAGGATCATTGTAGGTTATAGGGTAAGCTTTGTGAGCGAAAGGAATACCATCTCAAATAATCCAGAGTGATGAAGTGCTTAAAATGAGAGTTTTCTCACCACGGAGATGTTTTCTCAGATAAGTGTTCTAAGCCAACTTTTCATTCTGTTAATCCTTTATTCCCTTTCCTTCCAAGAAACTTCGCATTTACAGTACAGTTGTCCAAAGTGCTCCTGCTTGAGACAGAAATAAACATGTATTCTTTTACCACTATTTTTGTATGGCTTAGGTTGCTGGTGATTTAGATGAATTAATAAGGGTTTATTTTTATAGAACTCAGGTTACTTTGCATTATTGCTTCCTGGAGACATAAATATGGCCCCTAATGTAATCTATTGCTGCTCTTATTTCTGTTTACTTCATTTTTGAAATTGGGAATTCCAAATTAAATATTAAAAGCAAAAATATGCTTTGCAACATTTGGGTCACATTGGAATCCAGATGCCCAGAGTCAAACCACTTCTGAAACTAAAGGGTTCTAATACGGTTAATATTGTTAGCGGATTTCTTATGTCTGTTTTTTTTTTTAAAGATTTTATTTATTTATTCGACAGAGATAGAGACAGCCAGCGAGAGAGGGAACACAAGCAGGGGGAGTGGGAGAGGAAGAAGCAGGCTCATAGCGGAAGAGCCTGATGTGGGGCTCGATCCCATAATGCCGGGATCACGCCCTGAGCCGAAGGCAGACGCCTAACCGCTGTGCCACCCAGGCGCCCCTCTTATGTCTGTTTTTAACAGAGTATCTTCCATCCTGTGCCTACACGATGAAATTGAAGAAATGCTGTCATTGTTTTATGACTATATTTGAGGACAACTTCATAGTTACCCAAGGAGTTGAAGGATGTACACCTTGAGTATAGATCTTAGAGGGAAAAATAAGTAAATGTATCATTTATTGACCCTTGGGAAGGATATGCCACGGTCATTCATTGGATACAATAAAAATAACTGTGATTCATCCTGTTGGACAGATGGGAGTTCTCTTTAGAGCCTCGCCAGCATGTTGGTTCTGAAAGAATTATAGGCTACCGTGCAGGAAGTTAGTAGGCAAAACATGTTAGGAAGTTAAAAATCATTCTTCGTCCACCACGGTTTATCCTGTGACCAGGGTCCTAGCCGATCATCAGTGTTTCAAATGTGTCTTGTTGTTTTGCAGGTACTTGTGAATACAGAGAGTCCGTTTGCTCTGAATTTCTCCAAGATCCAGATGTTAAAACCCTTCACCCTCAATTTTCTTCTTCCTCCTCCTCCTCTTTTTTTTTTTTTCCAAATCCATAATCTCTTTCATGATTTCCTTGATTGGCTCTGTCATAAATCCTATGAAGTCATGCACAACATCTGGAAACAGTTTTTCCCCCCATAGGAATTTGGTTTGGGCTTGATGGTTTTCATGGCTTTTTCTAAAACAAGGATTGCATCTTCAATGGTGTCATCCTTCCAGACCTTCATGATGTTCTATCAGGGTTCTCTCCCATAGCATTGTCCATCCTTTCCATACAGTACCGTGTGTAACGACCCTTTAAAGTTCCTTATAACCCCTCAATCTAGAAGCTGAATTAGAGATGCTGTGTTGAGGGGCAAGTAGACCACTTCGATGGTTTTGGTGTTGAACTCATGGGGATCTTGATGGCCAGGGGTATTGATTAATATCAGAAGAACGTTCAAAGACAGTTCTTTACTTGCAGGGGACTTCTGACCTCAAGGACAAATCACTGGTGGAACCAATCTGGAGAAAGAGTCCTTGTGTCTGGGCCTTCTTGTTGTGCAAACAGAAGGACTAGCAGCTCGTGTTTATCTTTTCCCTTCAAGGCTCGGGGGCTAGCAGCTTTGTGGATAACGGCAATCCTCAGCATAAACCCTAGTGCACTGGCACAAAACAGTAGAGTTGGCCTATTCCTTCCTGCCTTAAACACTGCTGCTCGCTTCTCTGCCTTACAAATAAATGTCATTTGTAGCACTTCTTTTCCAGAATGGGATACTTTTGTCTGCATTAAAATCCTGTTAATATACCCTTTCTCCTCAATGATTTTTTTGTTTGTTTTGGCAACTCCGCTGGGAGTCCACAATGATCTTAATGGCATCTGGGAATCTGCTTAAGATTCCTTCTCTCCCTGTCTCTTCCCTCCCCCTCCCTCTCTTTCTGTCTCAAATAAATCTTAAGAAACACTGTAAAATGAGTAACAAAGTGGGTATAAATACATGTCTAGTGACAATTACTTTGAATGTAAGTGGACTAAACATCCCAATCAAAAGATGTATGGTGACTGGATAAAAAAATCAAGACACGTCTATATGCTGGCTACAGGAGACTCATTTCAGACTTAAAAACACATACAGGGGCGCCTGGGTGGCTCAGCCGTTTAGCGTCTGCCTTCCGCTCAGGTCATGATCCCAGGGTCCTGGGATCGAGCCCTGCATTGGGTTCCCTGCTTGGTGGGGAGCCTGCTTCTCTCTCTCCCACTCCCCTTGCTTGTGTTCCCTCTCTCCCTGTCTCTCTCTGTCAAATAAATAAATAAAATCTTAAAAAAAAACAACACACAGATTGAAAGTGAAGGGATGGGAAAACATTTGTGATGCAAATGGATGCAAAAAGAAAGCTGGGGTAGCAATACTTAGACAAAATAGACTTTAAAACAAAGACTGTAACAAGAGACAAGGGCACTATGTAATCATAAAGAGCAGTCCAAGAAGATAAGAAAATTATAAATATTTATGCACCCACCATGGGAACACCCAAATACATAAAGCATCGATTAACAGACATGAAGGAAGAAATTGGCAGTAATAAAATAATAGTAGGGAAATTTAATACCTCACTTACATCAATGGATATAGATCAGAGAGAAGACCAACAAGGGAACTGGCTTTGAATGACACATTGCACCAGATGGACCTAACAGATATTTGGAACATTCCATCCCCAAACGGCAGAATCCACATTCATTATTTTCAACTGCATATGGAACATTGTCCAGGACAGATGACATATGAGGCCACAAAACATGTCTAAACAAATTTTAAAAATAGGAATCCTATAATGCATCTTTTCTGACCACATTAGTATGGAACTAGAAATCAACCATGAGAAAAAAAATCTGCAACAGAAATACATGCAGGTTCAATAACGTGCTACTAAACTGATAAGGTAAACCAGGAAATCAAATTGGATAATATAAAATACATGGAGACAAATGAAAATGAAAACGTGATAGTCCAAAATCTTTGGGATGCAGCAAAAAGCTGTTCTACCTGGGAAGATTGTAGCGGTAAGTGCCAGAAAGAAGCAAGAAAGCTTAGGAAATAAGAAAAATCTCAAACAACCTAACCTCACACATAAAGGAGCTAGAGAGGAAAAGCCCAAAGCCAGTAGAAGGAAGGAAATAATAAGAATTAGAACAGAAAGAAATGAAATAGAGATGAAAAGAAAAATAGAACAATGAAACCAAGAGCTGGTTCTTTGAAAAGAGCAACAAAAATTATAAACCTTTTGCCAGAGTTATTAAAAAAAAAAAGACACAAGTAAATAAAAACAGAAATGAAGGGGGGGGATAATAACCAACACCCCAGAAATGCAAAGGATTATAAAAGAATATTATAAAAAATTATACGCCAACAAATTGGACGACCTAGAAAAAATGGATAAATTCCGAAAAACATATAACCTCCAGGACGGAATTAGGAAGAAATAATTTGAATAGATCAATTACTAGCTATGACATTGAATCAGTAATCAAAAAATGGAACAAAAACAAAAACCAAAAACTTCCCCAAAACAAAAGTTCAGGACCAGATGGCTTCATGGGTAAATTCCACCACACATTTAAGAAGAGTTGATACCTGGGGCGCCTGGGTGGCGCAGTCATTAAGCGTCTGCCTTCGGCTCAGGGCGTGATCCCGGTGCTCTGGGATCGAGCCCCACATCAGGCTCCTCTGCTAGGAGCCTCCTTCTTCCTCTCCCACTCCCCCTGCTTGTGTTCCCTCTCTCGCTGTCTCTCTCTGTCAAATAAATAAATAAAATCTTTAAAAAAAAAAAAAAAGAAGAGTTGATACCTACACTTTCCAAACTATTCCAAAATATAGAAGAGGAAGGCAACCTTCCATATTCATTCTGTGAGGCCAGTGTTGCCTCATACCCAAACCAGATCGCAACACTGCAAAAAAGAAAACAGACCAATATCTCTGATAAACATAGATGCAAAACTCCTCAACAAAATATTAGCAAAAACCTACATTAAAAAAATCGTTCAGCACGATCAGGTGGGATTTGTTCAGATACGTCTTCTGCACCCCTTCCTCTCTCTCCTCTCCGGGATCCCTGTGATGCCGATGCCAGAACGCTTGATGGAGTGGCTGGGTCATCTGAGTCTGTTCTCATTATGCAGCATTTGTCTCTCCCGCGCTGCCTGACCGCTGTTCGTTACCCTACCCTCCGTCCACTGCACCTTCCTCGGCTTCCGGTAGCCTCCTACTTAGGCCAGCTCGTGTATTTTTAATTTCTTTACCGAGTTCTTCGTTTCCGACGTTCTTGTCTCCTTGTCAGGGGTCTCATCGATGGCCTCCACCCTTTCCGAAAACCGGTGAGCACCTTTATGCACATTGCTGGAAATTCTCAGGGAGACAGATCACTCCTGGTTCACTTAGATCTCCTGCTGTGATTTTGTGCCGACCTCTCACTTGGGACCTAGCTCTCTGTCTCTTCATTCTATCCACCTCTGTGTGTCTGCTTCTGTGTGTTAGGAAAGTCAGCTGTCTTCTGCTCTTCAAAGTGTGGCCTTATGAAGAAGAGGTCCTGGGGGCCCCGCAGTGCCATGTCCCCTGTCCCCTGTTCACCAGACCCTGGCACTCAGGGGGGTCTCCTCTGTGTGTTGCTCGTGTCTGAGCTGCTTTTGCTTTCAGTCCAGATGTCTGGGCGGACTCCCTGCAGGCTGCGGCTCTGCTTGCTGGATGATGTCAGCGGGACCCAGCTGGCCAGCTCTGAGGGGGCGTGACAAGAGCAGGGCTCGGGCAGGGCAGGGGTGTCAGCAACATTTGCAGAGGCCACTCGTGCTCTGCTGGATCTCCTGCCGAGCGGTTGCTGCTGGGGGGTGGCCTTTGTCACTCCTGGCAGCAGGTGGGGCACGGCATGCGGCTGTGCTGGTGGCCGGGGCCAGAGTCAGCTGCGCAGGGACGGGACGTGCGAGGTGTTAGCAAAACTTGTGCTGAGCCGCTAGTTGAGGCCTGATCCCCTGAGACGCAGAGGCCGCCAGGAGCTTGGCTGCACACGCAGCAGCGGGGTGCGGCTCGCGCAGCCTTAAGGAAATTTGCCCGAGCCCAGAGCCAAGGCTTGCAGGCTTGGAGTGGGTGAGTCCTCAGGAGAACACGGGGGCAGGGGCACCGCTAGCAGGTTAGGTAACAAGTGTCTATGCAGAGCCACCTCCCTCTGGTGGCTATGTTTATGCTTGGCTTGGAGGGGGGGAATGGCACCTGCATTCTCTTGTTCCCAGAGAAGTCCCCTAACAGGCTCTGACATCCAGGATAAACAGGTCTCCCTGCTGTTTGCCCAGGCGTTGTGCAAATTGTCTCTGTTGCCTCTCTGAGGTCTCTTTAAGGGTGGGGACCCAGCTATCACTCACCCTCGGGGCTCATGCAGCGCTGAGTCAGCGGACTTTTTTTTAAAGCTCCAGGCTCCAATTCCTGCCGGTTATCCTAAATCAGAAGTCAGCCCCTCTGGTTTTAAAGGCCAGGCACTTTGGGAACTTACCTGCGTGGGCTCCCTGGTGCTTTCCGGTCTCCACACCTGCAGTCCCTACCTCTCGTGGGCAGCTCCCCGCCGCGCTGTCGCCCTTCCTAACCTCTCCGCTGTGACTTCTCTACATTTCCTCGTGGCGTTGGTTCTGCCTGTCTTCAGATTGCCCTGCAGTGTCTTTACTCCGATGTGAGTGATTTCTAGCCGTGGACATGGGATGGGGTGAGCTTAGCACCCTCCTACTCTGTGTCTTCCCACGCTCCGGATCCACATTTTTTGGAACCCTGCCCTTCCTGAACCTGGATGTCCGTTTCTTTCCCCAGCTTAGGGAATTTTTCTGTTTTTATTTCTTCAGATAGATTTTGTGCCCCTTTTTCTCTCAGTCTCCTCCTTCTGGAACCCCTATAATCTAAATATTTGTCTGATGTCCTCCAAGAGCTCTCTTAACCTATTCTCCTTTTTAATTAGTTTTCTTTTTGATGTTCAGCGTGTATGCTTTCCATACCCGTGTCTTCCTGATGGCTAATCCATTCTTCTGCCTCCTGTCATCTGTGCAGTCCCTCTAGTGTATTTTTCATTTCAGTTATTATATTTTTCAATTCTGATTGGTTATTTATTGTATTTTCTCTTGGTTGAAATTTTCCCCGAGTTCTTCCCCTCTTTCTCCTGTGAACATCTTTATGATAACTGCATTAAACTCTTTCTCAGGCACATTGCTGATCTCCATTTGATGTGGTTTTTTCTGAAGTTTGTGCTTAAGTTTGGAGCATATTCCTCTGTCTCCTCATTTTACATGACTTTCTGTGATTGTTTCTACGAATTCGGAGGAACAGCTACTTCTAAACTTAAAGGAACGGTCTTGTGCATGATCACTGGGTAGACTGTGTGTGTCTGGTGACTTTGGCTGGCTGGCTGGAGACGTGGCTGGTATGAGCTGGTGGTTCTGGGAACTCTGTGCTGGGGCTATCCTGGTGGCATGGCTTGAACTGAAGTGGGCATGGCCGGGGTAGTCCTGGAGTTCACCACAAAGTGGCACCTTTGCAGGACAGCCACAGTTCAAGTGGGAAAGAACTGGGGAATCCTGGGGATCTCCACAGAGAGGGTGTTCTGGAAGGACGGTGAAAGCTGAGGTGGGTTTGCACCACGGTGGTCCTTGAGCTCTGCACACAGAGGTCACCCTGGCCAGGGCAGGTGGAGCCAAGGTGGGCCATGGGGCATCCAGGTAGGCCCGCTAGAGCCAATGCAGGTGTGAGCCAGGCGGCCCAGGAATGCTCTGAATTGGGCACATCCTAGCAAGTCATCTGTAGTCTAAGTGGCAGGGGCCTGGAGTGTTCTGAGGTGCTTTCTGCCTGTGTGACCTTGGCCCAGTGACTGCAGCTGTAGTGAGGGCTGACCAGTGTGCACCATGCTGGGGCCACCTCGGTGGGATGGCGTGGGCTGGTGTGGGCAAGGGGAACTGGGCTCAGTGGGGCAGGAGGCTGACTAGGGTCCTAGGCTCTGCTCCTGCCTATTCTACCAAAGTGGAGGGTTAATGTAAACTGTGGCCCTCGCCAGGCCCTCTGCCCCAGAGAGAATTCCAGCAATTACCCCCTTTTGTGGAGTTCTAACTCTGGATCCTTTATATACTAGTTGCTCTTTTAAACCATGGCGTGTGTGTGTGTGTGTGTGTGTGTGTGTGTGTGTGGTGTGGTATGGTGTGTGTGTGTGTGCGTGCATGCCCCACGGCAGATGAATCTGTTCACAGTCTCCAGTTCCACCCCTCCCCCTGCAGTGCACAGCACAGGGGTGGGGGCAGGGTTCCCTTTATTACCATCTCTCCGTCTCTCCATTCTCTGTGATCTCTGTGTACAGAAGCTCTCGGTTCTTCAGGAGGCATTTCTGGAAACATCCGTGTAGACTTGGTGTGTCCGTGGAGGAGGTGAGCTCAGGGTCTTCCTACATTGCTATCTTGGAATGGAACCTTGTTCATCTCTTGATTTTCCGAATTTGTTCCTGGGTCTGCTGAGGCCTGGGGAAGCCCCATTTCTCTTGTGGGAGGGAGCGGTCCCCTGGGAGAAGGGAGTTCTAGCCCCAGGGAGGCCTGGGAACAGCATCCCCCCTTCCCTGAACAGTAGGGAGCTGCTGACTGGGACTTGTGCCTTCAGGGGTGACCCCGGGAGAGGTAACTCCTGAGCTGCCCCCAAGGTGGAGTCCTCAGGCCTGTCAGTGCCACGCAGAGCCAACTTCCGTCCACACAGGTGCATGACTGGGTAAGAGGTGGTGTTTCTCCAAAGCAGAGGTGCACAGGCTACCCCCAGAGCAACCTACCGGCTCAGCCCACCGTAAATTCACAGTGGATGTTACCCTACCCTAGGTCAATGAATGCCTAATTTAAAACATTTTTTTTGGGTTAAAAACCAGGATTATAGACAAGTTTTTCCTGGTATTGTGTTAGAATGTGTCTACCAATATGAGTTACCTTGACTGAATTCAGTAAAAAAAAAAAAAAAATTAGGTTATTTTTCATGTGAGTAGATCAGTTAATAAGAAATAAGTGGCTTGTCTGACTGTCTATCCCTGGTCTCACTGAGGGCCCACTGGGAGAATGGAAATGCCGTCATTCTTCAAGCACGAGGAGTGGTTGTCAGGATTTCTTCGACTATTATATTTTATTCTCCAAAATAGACTTTGTCACGGGAAGTACTGGTTTGTGGTCCTTCTGACTCGCCAAAAAGAACCGAGCACCCTTGTGTCAATTTGTCCTTGGTGTGTGATGCCCTCGAGGAGCCCTGGACCGCAGGCAGGAGCCTCCATTGGGAGCCCTGATCTGCAGGTGGTGATCTGTGCTAAAACCTTTTTTATAGTGGGGATGGGTCCTTCAGTAAAATTGAGGTTTACCATGACGTCCCCTCAAACCCTTTAACTATTCGTGATCTGGAGTGTCTGCCGTCTCTCCATGGAGCGTGTGGGCTTCACATGAACCTAACGCTGCTTACCGTCTCCACGTCTGACCTCTGCCTGTTCGTTCCTCCAGTGCTATGGGTTCTTGCAACATGAGATAATTCAGATTGTTCAAAATGCATTTTATAATGAAATTCTGCTCATTATCTTTTTAGTCATTAGTTAAAATATTAAGCAAAACATAGAGTCACTTCTCTGGCACACACCATTACACATCTTATGCTAATGGCAATACAACGATTATAAAACAATTGCAGATATGAAGATGGAAATGTCTAATGCTCTGATAACTGGATTCCACACGCAGCCCTTGGCCACCTATGGTTTCTGAAGCACATTCTAGAAATGAACCTCATTACACTGAGAAACATTTTTCTACAATTCTTGTTTATGACATACGCCACATCACAATTTCCTATAACCTTTGTTTACTAAACTTTGAGTACCATTTTCAATGGGAATCAACTCTGAAAAGGTTTGAATTTTCTTATCCAATATGTTAAATTTTTTTTTTAAAGATTTTATTTATTCACTTGACAGAGGTAGAGACGGCCAGAGAGAGGGAACACAAGCAGGGGGAGTGGGAGAGGAAGAAGCAGGCTCCTAGCAGAGGAGCCTGATGTGGGGCTCGATCCCAGAACACCAGGATCACGACCTGAGCTGAAGGCAGACGCTTAATGACTGTGCCACCCAGGCACCCCTCAATATGTTAAATTTTTAAACTGAAGATGGAAGATGAAAAATAGTTGTAAGAACCCAGTTTGTGAATTGGTTTCTTAACCTTGTCATCGGCTTGTTTTGTCACTGTGCCAACCTACGCAGCACTCCATCCAAAATATTTCTAGGGTGTAGTAATATAGTCAGACCCCGGGGATGTGGGGGGCTTGGTTCTAGAGCATTGCAACAAAGCAAGCAAAATGATTTTTTTCGGTTTTGTGCATATAAATATTTACACTGTACTGTAGCCTGAAATGTACAATAGCGTTATGTCCAAAAGAGCAAGCTAGAGGCCTTCATTTAAAAACACGGTATTGCTGAAGTGTTTACCATCATTGGAGCTTTGCTGGTGGGGGTCTTGTTTCAGCGCTGGTGGCTGCTGACGATCAGCGTGGTGGCTGCTGGAGGTTAGGGTGACTCTGGCACTTACATCAAGCGGACATTGACGTTTGTAGCGCATGATGCTATTCATGTTTTTTTATAGTATATTTTTTCTTTTTGTATTATTATGTTCAGTTCGCCAGCATATATAGTACATCATTAGTTTTCTATGTAGTGTTCGACGATTCGTCAGTTGCATAGAAAACCCAGTGCTGTTTGATTATACTTATTACCCACAGTAGAACTTCTTTCAAAGTGGAGTCAATCCTTCCAAACCCAGCTGCTGCTTTAGCAGCTTAAGCTTATCTAATGCTCTAAATCCTTTGTCATCATTCCAACAATCTTCACAGCATCCTCACCAGGAATAGATTCCACCTCAAGAAAACATTTTCTTTTGTTCATCCACAAGAAGCAACTCCTTATCCATCAAGGTTTCATTATAAGATCACAGCAATTCTGTCCTGTCTTAAGACTCCACTTCGGATTCTCCTTCTCTGGCTCGCATGGCTTTAGGGAAAGAACATTTGTAAGTCTCAGTGGCTTTGAGTCGGAACGTCGGAGAAAAATTGGAAATGCTAGTTTAGAGGACTGGAGCCAGGTACTGGAAGAGAGACTAGGGCAACTCAACAAGCAGTCCAGTTTATAGATAAAAAAGGAAACAACGTCTCTCTACAACTGGCCCATTTCTATGAAAGTTATCATAATAACAATTTGTTTTCCCAGTTTTGTAAGTCCATTTTGATGAAACTAGATGTAAGTGCAGCAAGAATAAAAATATTCCATATGGCTAATCTCTAGTCTAGTTTGCTGTAACTTTTCACAAGGAATCTCAGATTGAATTTCTAGCCACATTTGAGGCCAGAAGCCAAGGGACACGTTTGCTATCAGGCTTCACCTGCAATATCCATAGATTTGTGTGAATTCCTATCTTCTTGAGGTGCCCCAAATATCCTGAGGTTCCTGCACCTGCCAGGACATGACCTTCCTTACTCACCTGGTAAGGTTGTTGGCATCCCTGTAAGTAAGGTACCAGGCTGATATTTCCAAGGGGCTTTATTGGCTTCACAAAGTCAACCTTAGTACTTTATTTATTTATTTATTTTTTAAAGATTTTATTTATTTATTTGACAGAGAGAGAGACAGCCAGCGAGAGAGGGAACACACGCAGGGGGAGTGGGAGAGGAAGAAGCAGGCTCCCAGCGGAGGAGCCTGATGTGGGGCTCGATCCCAGAATGCCGGGATCACGCCCTGAGCCAAAGGCAGACGCTTAACAACTGAGCCACCCAGGCGCCCCAACCTTAGTACTTTAAAGCAGTCTGGTCACATCTGAGTGTATGCAGGTCTCTCAAATAGGACGTTCCAGTACGACCAATGTTAATATGACCAACATTGCCAAATGTGTCCTGTTAGGAGAACAGATTGCTAGTGTTCTTATTTTTATGGCTAAATATATTTATTTACCTAAGTTTAATGAGGGGCGCCTGGGTGGCTCAGTTGTTAAGTGTCAGCCTTCGGCTCAGGGTGTGATCCTGGCATTCTGGGATCGAGCCCCACATCAGGCTCCTCCGCTGGGAGCCTGCCTCTTCCTCTCCCCCTCCCCCTGCTTGTGCTCCCTCTTTTGCTGGCTGTCTCCCGTCAAATAAATAAATAAAATCTAAAAAAAAAAGAAAAAGTTCAATGAGTTTCTGAATTCTGGAGGGTCAGTTATGGAGGAAAAAATGTTTTAATTCTGCTTTCAAAGGTATAATTTTATGAATTGCTCTAAGTCATAGTTACCTTAAGAGGAAAGGTTTCCTTATATTTGGAAAACAAAATATAAAACACTCAGCTCTATTTCAAAGACTCATCAAAATTATCCTCTTCAGTTTTTCCATTAGCTCTGGAAATTTTCACCCAGTTTAGTTTTATGATCTTAAAGTTATTAGAAGCCTGTGTTTTGGAGCTTATCCCATGAATCCCCTTGAAGAGGAAGCATTTCTGTAGGAACACTTTTGTAAAAGCATCTGAGTAAAAGAATAAATGTCTGTATATGATAGAAATCTTTAATGGCATGTTAAAGGTCTGAGTAGAGTTCATTATAATGCAATTGATAAGGAAATTTGCTTATTTTTGTGACACACTTTGAGAGAGTAACTGGAATTACATGTGTTACCACTGTTTTCGGACGTATCTAGACATGTTCCTAGAGAGGGAATTCATACAATTTCCGGGTCACTTGTATTAACATATATCCACATAAACATCTAAGAAGAGTTCAAATCAGCCTCCTTAGTTTAACATTTCCCTTTTATAAGGAAAGAGGTCAAATCCTTTGAGATATTTCAGGAATCTTTATGAATATTTTTTAATTGGTTCAAGATCAAAAAGCCTTCATCTATGATTTGATGTGGGGCATGTTAGTCCAAAATACCCCCAATTTTAAAACACTTGGTCAAATAGTACTGTTTCACAGTGACCTATGATCTTGAATTAACCATTTAACCAACCTGACAAAGACTTTGCAGACGAATAAATGTAAAAGCCTAAGTTCTTTGAGCAACCAAAAGACAGATAAAGGCATTAACGGTAGAGAAAAGCCTTTGTTAATGACTTACCGAGAGCAGACTCACTAAGAGAACTGGGGACGTGGAGAACGGGAGGATCCTGAGCTCCCCTCTTCCCGTGGACACCTCGAGGCAATAACTGCACACTGAGCAACCCATCCAGAAAGTGACCAGAGGATGAGCAGGACAGATCTTCACAGCTGAAGATGGAGTGAAGACACAGTGAGAAGGGCCAGAGGGCAAGAGATGTGGGAGGTCTTCCCTGAGGAGTGAGGGCATCAAGCCCCACACTAGCACCCCCGGCCCTGGGGACCCACACTGTGGAGATGAGACCCCCATAAAGTCTGCCTTTGAGAATCAAAGGGACATAACTCTGGGAGAGGCCAAGGGCTGTACGAACCTGAGTTTCCACCCTTAAAGGGTCAGCATGCCATATCAGTGAGACCCAGCACAGAAGCAGGGAGATTCATAGACGTATTATACTGTGTGTAGACGAGGGACAGGGATCTGCATGAGCTGTCTCTGTCAGTGGAAGTACTGGGGGGGGGGGTCACCATTTCCTCTCCTTGCCTTCAGTCTGGCTGGATGCTGGTGTAAGCCAGTTCCAACACTGTCCATCACTGTGCTAACACGGCGCTCCTGCCCCAGCATTTTCTTGTGGACTTGCACCACCTTGTGGTCAGCACCACCAGAAAAAGACTCTTGCTGAGGAGAGGGGAAGGCAGCAACACCCACTAGAGCAGCCAGTGGCTCATCTCAGCCAGCCACAGCCAGCCCTGCACCTGCAGCAGTCCCAGCCAGACCTGTCACAACAGATGACACCCTAAAAACCTGGTTCTGGTGATCGGGGGGGGGGTATACTAGTTGGCCCCACAGGACACCTTCTACCTGAGGCCACTACTTTCAAGACCAGGAGGTGTAGCTCTCCTACGTAAGACATGGAAGCAAACAGAGTAAGACACAATGAAGAGAGAGAGGAATATATTCCAAACGAACGAAACAAAATACAGATGAGCAAACTCCCTGACAGAGTTTAAGTAGCAATGATAAGACACTTACTGGAAGAGAGAGAAGAGTCGATGAACTCAGATTTTCAACGAAGAGACAGAAACTTTAAAAGGACCAAACAGAGCTAAGGAACATACTACCTCACTGGAAAATGCACAAGAGGGAATCAATACTAGATTAGAGGATGCAGAAAACAGATCAGCAGTATGGACGACAGGGTGATGGAAATCAAACAAGATACACAGCAAAATAAAAAAATGAAAATGAGGAAATGTTAACAGACTTAAAGGGACAACATCACGCACAACGTTCACATTATGGGGATCCCAGAAGAAGACAGAGAAATACGGGACAGGAAACATCCCTTATGCAGGGAAGGAAACAGACATCCAGGTTTAGGAAGCACAGAGAGCTGCAAACAAAAATGAACCCCGAATTCCACACAATGACATGTAATCATTAAAATGTAAAACTTAAAGGTGAGGACCAAGAGAAAGGGATACAGTGAAATACAAGGAAAACCCCAGAAGGCTATCAGTGACTCTTCAGCAGAAACTTTATAGGTCACAGGGGCACCTGGGTGGCTCAGTTGGTTGCGTGTCTGCCTTTGGCTCGAGTCATGATCCCAGGGTTCTGGGATCAAGCCCCACATTGGGCTCCCTGCTCCACAGGGAGCCTGCTTCTCCCTCTCTTTCTGCCCCTTCCCCCACTGTGTGTGCTCTCTCTCTCAAATAAATTTAAAAACATTTTTAACGAAACTTTTCAGGCCAGAAGAGAAATGGCACCATCTGTTCACAGTGCTGAAAGAAAAAGACCTGTAAGCAAGTATACCAGCAGGGGTGTCATCCAGAATTGTAGGAGAGAGAGTTTGCCCAACAAACAAAAGTTAGAGTTCATCATTAAAACAGACTTACAAGAAACGTTAAAGGGACTTCTTGAAGAAAAAAAATTGCTAGAACTGATACCTGAACTCAGTAAATTCACAGGATACAAAATCTACAGAAATCTGTTGCATTTCTATACACCTATAACGAAGTAGCAGAGAGAGAAATCAAGGAATTGATTCCATCTACAATTGTACCAAAAACAGTAAGGTATCTAGGAATAAACCTAGCCAAAGAGGTAAAAGATCTGTACTCTGAAAACTATAGAACACTTATGAAAGAAATCAATGAAGACAAAAAGACATGGAAAAAATTCCATGCTCAAGGATTGGAAGAATAAACATAGTTAAAATGTCTATGCTACCCAGAGCAATCTACACTTTCAATGCCATCCCGATCAAAATACCAATGACATTTTGGAGCTGGAATAAACAATTCTAACTTTTATGGGGAATCAGAAAAGACCCTGAATCACTTAGGAAATGTTGAAAAAGAAAAACAAAGCTGGGGGCATCACGTTACCTGATTTCAAGTTATACTACAAAGCTGTGATCACCAAGACAGCATGGTACTGGCACAAAAACAGACACACAGACCAATGGAACAGAATAGAGAACCCAGAAATGGACGCTCGACTCTATGGTCAACTAATCTTTGACAAAGCAGGAAAAAACATCCAGTGGAAAAAAGACAGTCTCTTCAATAAATGGTGCTGGGAAAATTGGACAGCTACATGCAAAAGAATGAAACTTGACCACTCTCTCACACCATACACAAAGATAAACTCCAAATGGATGAAAGACCTCGATGTGAGACAGGAATCCATCAAAATCCTAGAGGAGAGCTTAGGCTGTAACCTCTTCGACATCGGCCACAGCAACTTCTTTCATGACACATCTCCAAAGGCAAGAGAAACAAAAGAAAAAATGAACTTGTGGGACTTCATCAAGATAAAAAGCTTCTGCACAGCCAAGGAAACAGTCATCAAAACAAAGAGGCAACCCGCAAAATGGGAGAAGATATTTGCAAATGACACTACAGATAAAAAAGACTAGTATCCAAGATCTATAAAGAACTTCTCAAACTCAATACATGAGAAACAAATAATCAAATCAAAAGATGGGCAGAAGATATGAACAGACACTTTTCCAATGAAGACATACAAATGGCTAACAGACACATGAAAAAATGTTCAAAATCATTAGCCATCAGGGAAATTCAAATCAAAACCACACTGAGATACCACCTTACGCCAGTTAGAATGGCAAAAATGGACAAGGCAAGAAACAACAATTGCTGGAAAGGATGTGGAGAAAGGGGATCCCTCTTACATTGTTGGTGGGAATGCAAGTTGGTACAGCCACTTTGGAAAACAGTGTGGAGGTCCCTTAAAAAGTTAAAAATTGAGCTACCCTATGATCCAGCAATTGCACTACTGGGTATTTACCCAAAGATACAGACGTAGTGAAGAGAAGGGCCATATGCACCCCAATGTTCATAGCAGCATTGTCCACAATAGCTAAATCGTGGAAGGAGCTGAGATGCCCTTCAAAAGATGACTGGATTAAGAAGTTGTGGTCCATATATACAATGGAATATTACTCAGCTATCAGAAAGAACGATTAGCCAACATTTGCTGCAACATGGACGGCACTGGAGGAGATAATGCTAAGTGAAATAAGTCAAGCAGAGAAAGACAATTATCATATGATTTCTCTCATCTATGGAACATAAGAACTAGGAAGATCGGTAGGGGAAGAAAGGGATAAAGAAAGGGGGTAATCAGAAGGGGGAATGAAGCATGACAGACTATGGACTCTGGGAAACAAACTGAGGGCTTCAGAGGGGAGGGGGGTGGGGGACTGGGATAGACCGGTGATGGGTAGTAAGGAGGGCACGTATTGCATGGTGCACTGGGTGTTATACGCAAGTAACGAATCATGGAACTTTACATCAAAAACTAGGGATGTACTGTATGGTGACTAACATAATATAATAAAAAATATTATTAAATAAAAAAAAGAAAGTGAAAAAAAAGAAATTAAAAAAATAAAAGATAAAAAAAATACCCCCAAAAAAACCAATTTATGAAAAATAACTTTTCTAAAACACAATAGCGTAGTGAGCAAATTACTGTCATCTCTGCCACCTTGTCCCTGTCGGCAGAGGGTACTTGGGAGAGGCTTGTGCTGTCCCCATGCCGGCCGGTCCCAGCATCGACAGTTCCCAGAAAACTGGACTCGTGAGGAACTGCAGGCAGATGGCACACAACACCTGAGTCTCTTAGGAACTGAGCTGCGGTCACGTGAAGCTGGGATGTGTTCAGGAACCCGGAGGAGACGTCAAAGGCCGGTAGCAGTTTGGGCCTAGGCTGCAGATGAAATCTGGGGAGGTCTAGAGCACAGATGTGGTTGAAAGCCAAGGGACAGGGTGAGTTTGCCAGTGGACCGAATGCGACAGAGAAGAGGTTCTGAGAATAAAGAGAAGGCAGCAGAGAAGACCAGAGGAAGGCAGGAGGGCCCCCTGTAGGAGGCAGCCCAGGAAGCACTGACTGGACCCTCGACCCTCCGAGGGGGGGGGGGTGTAAAGATGGCTGGCGCGGGTCTGAGGAGAACAGGACAGGAGGAAGCAGAGGAAACTCCTTCAAGAAGTTTTCCTGCAAAGAGGAAGTGGCAGCCGCAGAGGGGACAGGCCATGAAAGGACGTTTAGATGACAGGAGCCATCACTGCACGTGGGCTGCTGGTCGTTGTCCTCAGGTGGGGAGGGAAGATTGCCCGGCTGGACCCAGTGCTCGGTGGGAACAGGCGCAGGAGATGCCCGCACTCAAGGCCGGCGGGAGAGGCCCCTCCGATGGTAAGAGATGGACATTCCCTGTGGATGCCCTCGGGGATTTGTTTTCCCACAACTAGAGGCAGCATGGCCCCAGGAAAGGGCCTGGATTGCCAGGCAGCGGGCCGGCGAGGGTGTGACTGGGCATTGGGTGAGACCTGCCAGCAACAGCGTGAGGACTGCGCTCGGCTGGAACCCCCTCCGTGGACGCAGCCCCTCGCTCTCTGCACGCGCTCCCCTTACAGGGCCACCCAGATCTGCCAACTCTGTCCTCCCTAAAAATGCTGTGTTCCCAGCACCCAATAATATTTGTTGGGCTACATAATCTGTAATGTTACCATGAAGTCTGATCGGACTCATGAGATACAAGGTAAGTGTACTTCCCAGTGTGCATGCACACACATGTGCACACACGGGCACACACATGCACACATGGACATGCTTCAAATTGTGCATCTCCCATCCTGTGCTCTGGAGAGACCACACATCACACACTGTATGTCCTCACGGGGATGAGAATGGCCACAGTGTAACTTCCTCCCAGGGGTCATGTTCTGCCAGCAGCGCTCTAAGTCTCAGGTGTCCACATGCCTGGGGTGGGGGACCGAGGCGCATGGCAAGGCCATCCACAAGTGTGTGAATGTGAGGCTGGTGGGGTTGCGTCTGGGTCCCAGCTGGCCTCACGGAGCTCAGGGACAATTCGTGCAGGGATTGCACTGCGAGCCCCCCAACTGCACGGCTCTCTGTGCTGTGGTTGGGGGTCCCGCTGTGGACCACACAGATGGACATCCTGACACGGGCTGGAGGGGCCCGAGGCCACGGTGGGCCGCGGCTCCCTCTCAGGGAGGTCAGGGCTTGTCTGGTACACATCGCGGGTTTCACACAGCCACGGATTACGTTCACGGGTTTATAAATTGCAGACAATTGAGTTCTATTGCCTAGTCTTTAAATTTTTTTCAGCAACGACAAAATCAAAGCAAATGATCAACAAGTCCTATCATCTATTTATTATCAGTATTAATTATGGTAAAACATACGTAACACAAAACGTACGATCGTAACCACCGTCAGGTGTAAAGGTCGACAGTGTGAAGCCCGTGCACGCTTTGCCGTGACCACTGCCCACCTCCAGAACGCGCTCGTATTGCAACACTGAACGTCTGTGCCCTGAGTCTCAGACTCCCTCTCCATCTCCCCCACCCCCGACAGCGTCATGTGTCTCTCAGTGATTGGCTCATGTCACTCAGCAAATTGTCCTCCAGGTCCAGCCCTGTTGTCATGGGCGTCACAATTTCCTCTTTGTTCTAGGCAAACCCTATTCGATAGCATGTCAATACCCCACATTTTCTTCACCCATTCATCCACGGAGGGACACCCAGGCTGCTTCCAGGTCTGCGCTGTGTGACCAATGCTCCTGAGCAGGGAGGCAGGTGTCTCTGCGAGATCCTGATTTCAGTTCCTTTGGGTAAATACCCAGTAGTGAGATGGCGGGGTGGTTGGGTAGCTCCAGCTTTAACCTCCACATCCTTCTCCAGCGTGGCTGCACCAGCTTGCATTCCCACCAACACTGCACTGAACTGGGCTCCACTGGGTTGTACTGGTCTGGGCTCCACTGGGCTGGGCTTGGTGGCATTCCCTGGGCCTAACACTCGGTACTCCTCCACACGGCCTTACAAATGGCTCCCTTGGGCTTTCCACAGCTTGATGGGGCCGGCGGCTGGTGCAGAGGAAAGGTAAGGGGGTCAGGTGACATGGCAAGTTCCACGAGGAGAGGAAGTCAGTCCACCTCCACAGGACACAACACTGAGGCACGGGGAGAGAGAGGCCACATGCACCTGTCTGGAGACACCATCCCTCCCAGGAGCAGAGCCAGACAGAGCCTGTGTACCCAACACTGAGCCACGGTGTGGCCGGGGAGCTGGAGACACTCCAGGCGGGTTGGTATCTCCTGGACTGGTTACGGAAACAGGCCTGCTGAGGGGCACCAGAACTGCCCCCAGATTGGGGTCTGGAGCAGAGGGAGGAAGAAGACAACTCCAGGGCATGGGGACAAGAGTGGGAGGAAGACAGGGGCGGGTGTTCCCGAAACCTAGTGCAGGTCACTGCGGGCGCCGCCCAGCTCATCCTGCCTGTCCAGGCAGAGTGTGTGCCCACGCAGAGGCCTGGGAAGGCGCGAGGGCACGGAACCTGTCTCCCCAGCTCCCTGGGGATTTGGGAGCTGGGAGATGCCCCTGCGCTGGTCCCTGGAGGACAGAAGAGACTCGCTGCATCCAGACACAACATACGATTTAGCAGCACCCACCCCTGGGCCCCCAGTGCAGACTGGAGCCACGGTCTTCCACTGAGAGGGTGAAGAAGGAAGAAGGTGAAGTGAATCCAGACAGCAGGAGAACGGCCTGAGGTTCTGCCAAGTCTGTGGGTGAAGAGGAAGAAGCTTCTAACGGACGAACATCAGGCAGCAAACAGCTGGGTCAGGAGGGACCATCGTGAACACGCATGTGCCAAACAGCACTTTGAAAAGTGCATAAAGCAAAACCCGACAGAACTGAACAGAGAAAAACATAAGCTGGCAGTTGCTGTTGGAGGTTCTTTTTTTTTTTTTAATTTTATTTATTTATTTATTCGACAGAGACAGAGACAGCCAGCGAGAGAGGGAACACAAGCAGGGGGAGTGGGAGAGGAAGATGCAGGCTCATAGCGGAGGAGCCTGATGTGGGGCTTGATCCCACAATGCCGGGATCACGCCCGGAGCTGAAGGCAGACGCTTAACCGCTGTGCAACCCAGGTGCCCCCTGTTGGAGGTTCTTATTTTCTTACTGCAGAAAGAAAACATTGCAGAGATACGGAAGATTTAAACACACATTTGTAAGCCTGAGCTATTACATCTGTATAGAACTCAGTACCCAACAGACACTACAATTTCTAAAAAAATACATGGAATGTTTATAAAGTTTGTCATGTATCACGAAGAGTGTATTTAGCAATGAAGGGAAATCCAGTAAATCAAAGCAGCAAAGCAATCACATTCTCTCCAACACAGGACGATAATCTACAAAGTAAATACAAAGAGAACAGATTTGCAAAAATACCACATTTTGGGGAAGAAAATAATAGTATTAAATAACACTTGGTCTCAAAGATAAAACCTAAAATGGTTAAGAACTATTTAAAACTGAATGAAAATGAAAACAGAAATGTCAACATTTGTGGGACAAAGATAAAGGCGCTCTTAAAGGAAATTTCATGATTTCAAAGTACAGGAAGCAAGAAAACTGCAAAAGAAAACAAAATATTCAATACAAACACTTAGAAAAAAGGAAGTGAATGAAATCAAAGTAAGAAGAAATAATAAAAGAACAGAAATAAATGAAATAAGTTATTGGAAAAGAGAAAGGTTTAATAACAGAAAACTCTTACTTCTTGGAAACATTAATAATATAAACAGACCTTGAGCAAGACTAATCAAAACCAAAAAACATGGGGTGCCTGGGTGGCTCAGTCGGTTAAGGGTCTGCCTTCGGCTCAGGTCATGATCTCAGGGTCCTGGGATGGAGTCCCCACATCGGGCTCTCTGCTCAGCAGGGAGTCTGCTTCTCCCTCTGCTGCTCCCCCTGCTTGTGCTCTCTCTTGCTCACTCTCTCTCAAATTAATAAATCTTTAAGAAAAAAAAGCAAGCAAGGAGATGCAAATAAACAAAATATACAATGATCCCGAGAACTACAGACATTAAAAGATTTGCTAAAATAAGAACAATGTGTTTTAAAAAGTTATATATTCATGAGGAAACGCAGATGAAAGGCAGGTTTTTTGAAAACACAAATGCTAAAACTGCAACAAGAAGGAACAAGACACAGGAGCCACTGCACAGGGCAGTGGAACAGGAGCGAGGTGGCACTTTCCTGAGGGGTAACTCGCAGTGTCGCATGCAGGGGGAGGGCACCCAGGAATGCAGTGGAAGGCGTCCCATTCAAAGAGGGGGAATGAAAACGGAGTAAGAAGAACAGGAACGGACTCTGAGGGAGGCAGGGGCAGCGAAGGAGGGCAGACAGGGCAGACAGGTGGAGATGACGGACACAGCCACGCCCCCCACACCACAGCCTCAGTAAACGCAGACACACCCAGCACCGCCACCAGGCCACGCCCTCGTTAGGCTGGAACACGGAGTGAGACCCTGCGCTCGCTGCACCAGGGACACACTCGGCTGCAAGGCACCCATGCTGGGGGGCAGCGGGCACCGAAGCCTAGCCCAAGGGTGTCTGCGTGGCTGTGTGGGTGTCACATGGGACAGAAGCAGAAGACGCAGCATCAGCACACGAACGGGAGGGACGCTTAGCATGGTGCTCACTCAGCAGGTCATGGGGTCGGGAAGAGATAACAGTCTTACGTGCATGTGGATCAGGGACTGAGCTTCCAAACCCAAGGAGCAGCACTGTCCGATCTAAGGGAGACAGGGCAGTGACGTGGCCAAGTCTCAGCGGCCACCCAGCAGCCAGGGGACCACGAGAACACGGAAGACCAAACCACACCAGTGGCCACCTTGCTTCAGTGGCAACCAGTTTGGGAAAGTGTGGCATTTTACCATAAATTAAACTCCCATCCATCCTATGACCTACGATTCCCCCTGAGGTGTGTACCTGGGAAAGCAAAAGCAGGTGCACATGGAGGGGCTTGTGCAAATTATTCGTGGTGGCTGTGTTCCTCCGAGCGGGAAACCGCAGATGACCCAGCATCTGTGAGCTGCGAGAGCACACGGGGCGTGCCAGGCACACAAGCCAGTGCTGTTCAGAGACAAAGGGGATGAGCTGCCGAGACCCCCAGTCTGTGCACGGAGCTCACACACAGGAGCTGAAGGAGCCAGACCCCCAGGGCAGAGTCTACATGGCGCAGCTGCAGGATGTTCTAGAACAGACAAAGCAGGTCCAAGGCGGAACGTCCCATGGTTGCAGCGTTTGCCTCTGGGGGTGCGGGGAGCAGGGCCGACAGGGAAGGGTCTGAGAGACCCTCGGGGAGGAGTGTACAGGGCACTCGAGTGTAAGCGGTGTTCAGACTCAGTGACGGCCCGCGTGAGGGCTGTGGCCTTACTCTACGCAGATTTTGCATCAAAAAGGAACTGGGACTCGATAGTGACTCTGGGTCCGATGGGCTCTGCGCCGTGGTACAGGCTGGCAAAGGAGCGAAGCAAGGCAAACTCACAAGTCTGGAGGGATGAGGAAACAGGCCAGAACTCTGCTGAGAAAGAAACGGTCCAGTGGCACCGGCTACGCAGATCAGACAGACCGACGGGTGATGTGTGGATATGAACATGCGTACGGACACAACTGAATACTGTGAATACTCGTGGGGAAGGAAATAACCAGCTGCTCAGGGATGGCAGGGGACACTTTCCTCTCTGCGTGGAAAGACACAAAGCTGGCCAGCATCAGACACCAGGCATATGTGTGAAGAAGCTTCCAGAGGATTCTAGCCCCAGCCACTGCTTGACCCCAGCCACTGCAGAGCGGAAACAGACCCGGTCTACTGTGCCCCATCTGCATCCCCAACCCAAGGAGCCCATTCACATGGTAAAAAGGCGGTTTTCCACCACTAAGCTTCGGGGTGGTTTGTGACCATGAAACACCAACAGGAGACCCACTAGTACCACAGACAAGGGTGAGTCCCACTTGCACGTGGAAGATAAAACTACAGAATTAACAGAAGATGATACGGGCTGGCACCCCTGTGATACAGGATGGGGAAAAACTCCCCAGTCACCAGGAGCACAACCCACGAAATAAAAACTAACTTGATTACATTAGCGCTAAGGATTTACGTTAAATGAGGGGAACCACGACGTTAAGAAGGTGAAAGACTGAAAGAGGATATTTACAATTAAAAAAAATTAGTATCTAGGATATGCAAGGAACTTCAGCAAACTGACATTAAAAAAAGGGAGAGGAACTTCGGTTGAAAACAGGCCAATGACATTACGGCGGGCAGAAAAAATGGCCCCCAAAGATGTCCACGTCCTTGTCCCTGGAGCCTGCACATATGTCCCTGACGTGGGGAAAGGGACTCTGCAGCTGTGTCTTACGATCTGGCCCTGAGAAGGGGACATAATCCCAGAGTACCAGGTGGATCCTTGGTGAACACATGGATCCTTAAAAGTGGAAGGCCTGCCCCAGGTGGATTAGGGAAAGGAGCCAGGGACTGGAGAGGGGCTGAGCTGGGAAAGGGCGTTCGGGGCTCGCAGCACACCCTGCGGGCTGGGAATGACCCTGGCTGATGGTTGGCCAGCAGTGAGAGGGTCTCTGTCCCACCACTGCAAGCAGCTGGATTTTGCCAACAACTGGCAAAACTACCTCCCCCATTACCTCCAGAAAGGAACCCGGCTCTGCCAACACCCTGGTTTTAGCCCTGCGAGACCTGTCCTGGACGGCCGAGCTATGGAATCGTGGAGGGTGGGTCTGTGCTGTTTAAGGCCACAGAGTTTAGGACAGTCTGTAACAGCAGCAACACAACACTCACGCAGGCATTGATCCGGAAGCTACCGTGCCCATGAAGACTAGCTCCATCATTAGTGGTCAGAGAAAAACCATTTGCAGCACGAGATACCGATTTTCAGCCTCCAATGAGGCTGGCAAGAATTAGAAATCTAAATCGTGCCAACTGTTGGGCAAGGAGTGGGCTAACAGGTATAGCCATTCTTGTGAGCCATCTGGCAGAACACAGGAAAATTCAGTGCCTAAGAACAGAGACAAACTTTCAGCTGTTCTCCTCCCCCAGGAAGGGGCCCAGGAGGAGGACGCTGGCTTCAGTGTGAACTGTTGAATGGCGAATAATGACTTTATAAAGCATGTGCACTACCACCACCCCCGGGCAGCCCCTCTAACCTGGAACCCCCACACCCTGCACACGAACCACCAGCCGACGGGGCCGGAGCTCACCTCGGAGTTTCGTTGGTGACAACACGGACACTTCCGTTTCGATCTCCTGCTTGAAGCAGAGGTACGAGGCCCAGTTACGTAACTGTGTGGCCTGGCATGTAAAGCGACAAAGGTGTTATTAGTTCCAGGACGGTCTACATTCACTGTACCGAATGTGACTGCAGGAAGACAACGAATGTGCTGTTAGGCAGAGTGGGGAGGAAGAGTGCACTTACATCAGCAAGAAAACAATCAGCAGCTTACAAATAGACGTACCAGACATGTGCAACACGTGTGTTAGGAGACACAGAAAACACTCCTGAGCACACAGACGTGTCAGAGGAGGAGGCCATCATCCTCCGACCGGGCTCTCACGGAGCAAGGGCTCTCTGGACCGGCCCCTGGGATCCGGGTAGGCTTTGTGACGACCGAATACAGCAGGAGGGATGCTTGTGTGCTTCGGGTGTGAGGGTGAATCCGGTGAATCCGGACTCACAAACGTGGTTTTCACCTGTGGAGTCTCGGGCAGTCGGCTACGTGGCAGAGAGTAACTGGAACAGTAGACGTGAGTACACGGACAGGCTTCCCCTGTCCTTGGGCATGGCCTCTCGGAGTCACTCAGATGTCAGGGCTCCCTAACGTACTGTGCGGAATTAATGGGATCCCACAGAGGATCAGTAAACTTCTGTCTTTGCAGTTAGGCAAGCTGTCGGATATTAAAGTACATATGGGAAAAATACACAGTAATAGCTGGAAAACAGGGAAATGACAAGTTGAACACACTGAGAACAAACTACAAAGTTTCTGTAACCGAAACACATTGCTCAGCTGACCAAAAGGACAGAGTACAAAATCCAGAAATAGAGCCCAGTGCAGACAGACAGACATTATCTCCAATCTGCACAGCCAAGACGGACGTTGTAACAAACGGTGCTGGGATAACTGGATAGCTGTTTGGAAAAAGATAAAAGTAGATCCGTTCTTCACACTATGTGCAAGAACAAAATCTAAACGGCCCAGAGACTGAAGTGTAAAACGATGAGGCTGGACAGTTCTTCCATGGTGTGCGTGGAGAGGCGGCTTTCCTAACCACGGATCAAGATCCAGATGTAATGGGAGACTGATCCATTTAACTTAAAAAAATATGCACAGCCAAACAGAACAAACAAAAAATCTCCACAAGCAAAGTCCAAAGACAAGTGATAAACTGAGAGAAGATGACCATGTATCAGAGATAAAGGTTAGTATCCCTGATATGTGAAGACTTTCTTAAGCCGTACGTGAGTTAACAATCCTGTGGGAAACAAACGGGCCAAAGACATGAATAGATGACTTAAAAATATATGTGTATATAAACGGGCCTTAAACATATAGAAAGATGGTAAGCTTCATTCATAGTAAGAGGTGCAAGTTACGACTTGTCTGAGGCGCCCACGTTCACCCGTCAGAAAGCTTGCCCGTACGCTCTGTGGTGACGGGCGCACGCGGAGCTGGGACGGCTGCCCGACGGCACAGCTCCTGGGGGTGGGATTTGGGCCCGACCACTCCACACAGGCATTCCCAGCAGTCTCCCGCCCGGCAGCGCTTCTGAAGATCCGCCTCTGACTACAACCAGGTACGTGGACGAGCTGAGTCACGGACACGTTATCTATCATCGCGACAGATGGCAACTGTCGAAGGCCTGGCACGGGCGGCTGAGAGAGTAAAGGATGATCGGGGGGCCAGCTGGGGTATCAGGCAGTGGAACCAGAACAGAGAGAAATATCCAGGACAAGAGCGAGTGTCTGTGGGGCAGGGAAGAAGGGGCAATAAGAAAGCATGTGCGGACTTCTGAGGAACACCAAGACAGAGACATTCTATGCTCACGTGGAAACACTGCCCAGTTGTAAAACGTACGAGAAAGCAACAGTAATGGAGACAGTGTAATAGCAGCGGGAGGATAGATGCGTAGACAAGTAGAACAGAACTGAGAATCCAGAATGAACCTTCATACTGAAGTCTGTTCATTTTTGACAAGGGTGCCAAGTTCATTCAATGGGGAAAGAATAATCTTTTCAACAAATCGGTGGGAAACAAGCATATGCAAAGGAACAAGGTGGATGCCTTCCTCACACCACACACAAGAGTTAACCCAAAATGGACCAAACACCTCAACATAAGAGCTAAAACTAGAAACCTCCTGGAAGGAAATATGGATGTAAATTGTGATCGTGGGTTTGGCAAAGCCTTCTTAAACACCAAGAGTACAAACAATAAAAGAAAAATAAAGACTTCTGTGCTTCAAAGGACACCATCAAGGTTGAAGACAGCCCAAGGAGTGGAGAAAGTATTTGTGACTCTTATGTCTGGGAGGGGCACGTATCCAGAGTATATAAAGAATGCTTACAACCCAACAATAAAAGGACTAAGAATGCAAGAATGTAACCAGAAAAGAACAAAGTGGGGCGCCTGGGTGGCTCATCCAACTCTTGATCTCAGCTCTGGTCATGATCTCAGGATTGTGAGTTCAAGCCCCGCATTGGGCTCTGTGCTGGGTGTAGAGCCCACTTAAAACGAAAAACAAAGACCCCAAGTAGGCATCTCTCCAGGGAAGATGTGCCAATGTCAATGAGCTAATGAAAGGATGATTAACCACCAGGGGAAGGAAACTCAAAGGTGTCACAAGACGATTGTGCGCCCCCCAAAATGGCTCCAGTGAGACGAGCAGATGAAGACAGTGCTGGCGGAGAACCTGGAACCTGGAAACTCACAGCTGCTGGGGGGACAGCAGCAGGTGCGGCCACTCCCGGAAACAGTCCTGATCTGCCACATGTAGAGTGACTGTGTCCCAGGAAATCCATCCCCCCGCTCGTGCCCAAGAGAAAGGAAAACACATGTCCACACAAGAACGTGTGCAAGAATGTTCGCGGCAGTGTCATCCATGATGGCTGAAAGGAGGACCATCCCTGAAGGGAGAACACGCGGACTTTCCACAGAATGCAAGCTTCCTGGCAATAAAAAGGAGCACAGTACCGGCGCGTGCTGCAACACGGAAGAGCCCAGAAGCTGGCGCTCCGTGAAGGACGCCACTGCAGAACACCACCCGCCGTGTCATACGCTTACATGAGATGTCCGGAACCGGCCAACCTGTGGACGGTTGCCTGTGGCCGGGAGGCCACTGGGGCCACGGGGAGCAGCTCCTGATGGTATGGGGTTGCTCTGGGTGAGGACAACACCCTAACGCGGACTGTGGTGATGGCCGCATGGTCCTATGAATACAACCCACTGAACTACAGACTTGAAATGAGTACATTGAACGGAATGTGAATGACGGCTCAAAACCGCTGTGAGCACAAGTGAAATCGGTTACTGATGAGGAGTGGAGGGCTCGGGGTGGAGGAAGGAGGGGACGGGATGACATTGCTTGACGCCGTTCTTGTCTCACATTGGAAATGTCTTCCGCAGGGGCTAAGAACACCTGTTCCCTTGAGCCCTAGACGGAAGACCATAAACACAGGAGGGCTGAACGCAGTGTCTCTCTAGCTGACCCTCTCTGTGGGGATGGCGGCTCTGGGGCTCACGCAGCCTGTCTCACCTGACAAGCCATCCGGACACAGGTGGCCCGGGGCTGTGTGGGAGGGCTGTGTGCCCCGCTGTCCCTGGTCCTCGTGCATGCCTGTCCCCTCTGTGACGAGGACCACGACTGCACCTCAGGCCAAGAGGAGGCAGGAAAGGGGTGAAGGGCATCTGCTCTCGGGGCCAGTCTTCATCTGGGAAGGAAATGCACTGACTGAGGTCCGTGGCCAACCATCATCCCTGTAACTGGCTCCAAATTAAAATGCGGAAAATCACTTCTGATGAGGGAGCTATGTTTCTGAGCCTTATTTTTAAGTATCTGCATGTTTTATATCTGAGATAGTCATGCACACAGATATAAAATGGGAGTCCCGGCATGGTGTGCCTCCCACTGCCTAAACTTGGCTACCCACACGGAAAGCTTCTGTGGCCCCAGTTGTCTGGGCGCTGGGTTTGCTCTGGGTGGAAATAAAATCTCTGGGGTGGGCCAAACAGGCTCGGGAATTTCTTGGGAAAGACTCGAGGGTTAACTTAATATAAACCAAAGACACTGTGGCTGAAATGTGCCATCTCACTCTGGTGGTTTTGCCTTTTATAGATCTTTGCAACTGAGAAAGTTACAAGGTACCAGTAAATGTTTTCTGTTTGAAATGTCAACAGGGAATTTGGAGATTGAAGGTGCTGACATTTAAAAAATGAAGGATTCTAACTCTGGGTTAACTTTTGGAATCCTTTGGCTGCTTTGGGGCTGCACGCAGAAAACACTGAAAGAACAGGAAACCCAAGGGCCCCCGTCAGCTCTGGCTGCCCTAACAGTTTACCATGGGCCAGGAGGTGGGGAGGCCAAGGTCGTGGTGCTGGCTGAGCCCAAGTCTGGTAGAGCCCTCCTACCCTCACCAGGAGAGGGGGAGGAGTGCAACACTGCCAAGTACGGAGTAGCAAGAAGCTGAAGGGAAGATGCACAGTGACAAAAGGCTTCAACTCCCCTCGCAGGGCTCCCAATGTGGAGGCGAGAAGAGTTCTGTCACATGGGACGGTGTCGCTGTGAAGCCAAGTGCCGGGCTCTGGGCTCCTGGCCATCTGCAGAAGGAAGGGTGTGGTTTCTGTCCCCCTCTCCACGCTGGCGCTCGGGCCATCCTGAAAGGGGACTACCAGGCTCTGGATACTCTGGAGTCAATTCCAGAACATTCTGTGTTCCGTGTCATTAGAAGAAAGAAAACAGATTCCCGGATTCCTCCCATGACTGTATTCTAGACAAGATCAGGCAAGACGACACATACTAGAGTATATTCTAGTTACTGACAAACGGGAAGAGCTATTTAAAAAGAATTAGTGATTGGTAAGCTCTCCTGTTAGAGCAAAGCACACTTAGTAAACGTGGAGGTGAAGTGAGAGTTTGTGCGTCGTTTGTGTTTGCTTACCTCTAGGAGGGTTGAAACCCTCGCTCCTGGACATCAGTCTGGCGGTGGCAGCGGCACTGGCTTGTGCACATGGGTTCCACGCTCCTGCAGCCGCGTCCGCTGCATGGGGACCTTCCAGAGCCCGCGCCTGCCCTCCACCCGTCCCGCGAGCTCATGGGAACTCAGCTGGGAAGGGACAGCACGGTGCAGGCATAAAGCAAGTACCTGGTTTGGGGGCCCTGAGCACAGAGGTGTTCTGATTGTGACACAAGGGGCAGCCCTCCGGCTCAAGGTTGCCCCACTCGCCCCTACACCTCGTCCTGGACGAGGGGCTCCGGGTCCTTCTTGCTGAAGCACAGAGTTGGGGGGCCCATGCATCTGTCAGGACTTCTAACTGGTGCCGAGTCCGTGCCAGCCTGAGCAGGACAGGACCCACAGGCACAGGGGACACCTGACAAGGGACCAGCAAGTCAGGTGACATCTCCACAGTCCGACTGCATGAGGGCAGAATGAGGCAGGCTTCTCCGCTTTGCTTGCATCCGTACGAGAGTTCACAGGATGGGCTAAAGGGAAGGCTGGTTGCCGGGCAGAACACTTAGACACACTTAACGCTACTTGGGTGTACCATCACGCCATCTGCACACACCTTGATGCCAACACCCACAAGGCAGAGATGGCTCGCAGACCCCGCCTCCAGGGGCTCCGGAGGCACGAGACCCTCCCACAGCTCAGCCCCCTTCAGTGACTCCAGTTCCCCACCAAGAATGTCCCCCACGGCCACCGGCCTTCCCAGGCGCCCTTGAGCAAGGCTGAAGCTGCTCACCACGTCTCCACCCCACCTTGTCTGGAACGATCCGTCAGCACGTGTGTACCTGCTCGCCGATGGGACCCTTCTCGATGGCTGCCTCAGGGCCCCATGTCTGCTCACTCCCTCACTCACTGTTGCGGGGCAGCTGTCCCACGCTAGGCACTGCGGGTACGTGGACGGACAGACACAGACCCCGCTCTCACCAACGTGATCGTCTGTGAACCCGGGCTATTGCTAAGTCAGCTGGCAAGGACCAGCCAGGGGTCCTCCTCCACCCTGAGCTGACCGCATGTTTACGAGCCTCAGCTCTGACACCAGAGGAGTGAGCCCACGTGTATGCATGGCTGTGTCCCAGCCACGTCTAACACCAGCAGGTCAGGTTCCCAACTAAGTGGAATGAACCGTGCTTCCTTCAGAGTCGTTCATGCGAACAGTGAGGAACTGTGGGTTACCTAGTACATCGCACAGCAGAGCCCGGCGGCACAGACCTGCAGCTGTTAGCTGTCTGTGGGGCATGCAGGGCGCTCTGAGGGAACCCTGGGGTCTGCGGGGAGAGAGACAGGGGGCAGGGGCACAGCCTCCCTGCCTCAGGGCGCTCAGGAACGCAAACCAGCAAGGGCACCTTCGCCTGGTTTGTTTCCTCATTTTGAAAAACACAGAATGGCTAAAAAGAGAAGGTGCAGGGCCACGCGATCATCAATGATTTGTAACCTCCACGTCGAGGCCACGCTGGAGAGCGGTGTCCTTGCCAAGGGCACAGCAGGCTCCCACCTCAGACACCTGTAACAGCACAGTCCAGGCTGAGGTTGCCAGATCCTCCCATTTCTTGAGATTCCAGAACTCCTGGCGGCTGTGTGTGCTTTCCAGCTCAGCGCCTGCCCTCCCCCTCCGTGGACGACACGTGAGTCACACCGGCCGCCCCGGCTCTGCGCAGCCGGCTGCAGGGGCCTCTCCCCTCGGCAGCCTCACCCACGCACACGGCTGGCGCGGGGTGACCTGGGCCTGGCGCAGAACCCGGGAAGCGCCGTACAATCTGGAAGGTGCTACCAGTCCCAGGGCAATAAAGGCACGTGGGTCCTGGATCAAAAGGGTTCAAAAAGCCTTTTTCTACACAGACAGGCTTGCTTTTGTGTTCCTCACGGGAAGTCCCCGGTCAGAGGGAGTGCTAACGTGTGCGTGGGGGAGGGGGCAAGCTCATGTGTTCTCCGGCATCTCCCTCTCCCCGCTGGAGAACCGCATCTCTGTGAAGACGCAGGGTGTCGAGGCTGAACTCGGGCAAGGTCCAAGTCCTCCTGTAGGTCAGACAAAAATTAAGCTGGGGCGCCTGGGTGGCTCAGTCGGTGAAGTGTCTGCCCTCAGCTCAGGTCATGATCTCAGGGTCCTGGGATCGAACCCCACGTCAGGCTCTCTGCTCAGTGGGGAGCCTGCTTCTCCCTCTCTCTCTGCCGCTCCCCCTGCTTGTGCTCTCTCTGTCAAATAAATAAATAAAATCCTAAAAACAAATGAAGCTAACTACTTCATACCTTAACTCGAATTTTGAGTCTGTAGCTCCAAGACACAGAAGACTTGCACTGATACAAACAGTATCGAAAGACAAGAACTGACATCCGTTTGGGTCCGTAAACATAAGTTACTTTATTATACTTCTGTCCCATCAGAAAACACCAGCCATGTCTGTTCCACGAGACTGAGTGTGACCGTGGGCAGCAGGGAGCCACGAAGTCTTCCGTTCGCAGTCCTTGCAGGGACGCAGTGTGCTGGGAATTGAGATCTAAGTCACTTCTTACAAAGAGATAAATAGGTATTGCACATCTTGACCTAAGCATAATCTGTAAGTCGAAGCAGCAGCACTGAGGACACGCACTGTGAGCTCTGTGTCCCAGGATGAGCGCAGGTCGGGCGTTTCCACGACCAATAAACACGTGTTTTTTGCAAACACGTCAAAGGGGCTTTTGGTAAAAAATAAACTTAAATTTTATTGCACGGTCATGGCCAGAATAAAACGTGTGTGCAGGTCTCCCCCGCAGCCCACATGTCGTGAGCTGAAATGACCCCCGCTTTCCTAAAGTTTGCACTGCAACACTTTGCAGACCTACTCTGTGCCTGTTTTTGCTGCCTGACAGAAACCCACTGGGGGCCCTCCCTTCCCAGAAGGAGGCAGTGCTGTGGGGACGCAGGTCTCTGGTAAAGGTGGAGAGGCCACAGCGAGATTTTGGAAGTGGGGGTGCCTGGGTCTTCCGGCACACGTGCCAGGCTGCTGTGACTTCCACCAGGCACGGCGTGGCGAAGGCGACCACTTTGGATGCACCACCAAGCGCCCAGCAAGGGCCGCTGCAGAGCGAGCCGGGACCACGGAACCTGCCGTCTGGCCCCTCGGTGCGCAGGGCAAAGCGACTGCTGCCCGGCCCTGACACCCACAGAAACACCAGCCACGGAACAAGGGTCTGGATGGGAAGCCCACTGGCAACTCAGTCTATTCAAAATGGTTCTGCAGTACAGACAGATCCGATGACCAAACATCTCCCTTATTTTGCTCAGTGAGCCATAGAGTATGAATATGTTCTTATTTTCCTACATATCCCCTGACCTACCAGCCTCACAGGCCTCGCTGTCGCGCACGCTCCGGTCAGGCTGGGTCTGGTCCCAGGCAGCGGCTCCTGCCCACGGTCTCCACGCGCCCTCACCACCCAATGGACACACCACTGTGCAGCAGGCTCCAGGCTTCATACGGGACACTCTTAATGAGGGGCACGAACAGGACACCCTTCCAGCTCGGGCAGTTCTCTCCAACTCAGCAGGACACCACGACCGGAGAGGACACACGACACGCTGACCGTGTGACCAGAAAGACCACGCTGGCGGCCACAGCGCCATGTCAGGCACTCCCGGACAGGACACTCCCCTCCTCCCGGACAGGTGGCCCGGCCTCCACCACTGATCCCCTCCTTGGTGCTGATCAGGGCCCCGCACAGGTAGGCGTGCAGGAACAAACTCTAACAGACAACAGAGTTACGACGGCAAAAATCCACCCCCAGAGGCAAACCAAGGCTTTAGAAACACTTTGTGGCTACATGGAAATTAACACGACCGCCACAGCTGGTCCGAGTTGGAAAGAGCGCTGGACACGGAGCCCGTGTCTACGTGAGCCTGTGCAGGGGACGCCGGCGGAGCCCAGGCAGGAGCCGCTGCGCGCTGCAGTCCGGGCCCCAGTGGCTACTGCCCCTTCTTCGGCGGCACCTGGCCGTTGGCCCCGGCGGGCCGGCTGCTTCTGGGCGCCGGCTGCGCAAAGTTCCAATCCACCGGATGGAGCAGCTGCTGCGTCTTCTTGTGGGTCCAGTAGGGATTGATGACGAGCGTGAGGAGGCTCAGTCCGACGAGGAAGAGCGCCAGGTGCGGCGGGTAGAGGCTGCGGAGCAGCCCGTCCCAGTGCCAGAAGCACACCCACCACATGTGGTAGGTCAGCACCATGCGGCAGTGGAACATGTGAATCATCAGCCACTGGTTCAGCTTCCAGAACAGGGAGTCGGACCAGCCGGCCTGCGGGCAGAACAGAAGCCGGGTCAGTGCACGGCCAGCCACACGCACTCGTGCTCTCAAGGGGGCCACCAGCCCAACACAGCCCCGCAAAGGCATGTGCGTTCTCCTTGCCCTGCGACTTCTCCGTGGAAGGAGCCGCCTGCCGACTGAGCGCCCGCACGGGCAGCGCGGCCCCCTCCTCACCCGTCCCTTCTGCTCCTTCCGACTGTTTCTCCCATGAGCAAAACGCAATCTTCTCTTCAATCTCACTCCAATGTTCACGTTTAACCTTGAGCTCACACATACCGCAGCCCTGCGACAAAAATCTCCGAGAGGAGAGACGCTGAGGATGACACACATTTCCTGCTTTGGGTTTCGATTCTTTTACCCCAGGAGCCCATGGACACAGGCAGACCCGGACTTTCCTTAACACAACTCTAATTTACATTAAACTAGTTTCTGAGAGTTGTAGCCCAAACCGAACAGAGAACTTGAAGGTGGTCCATCAGATCGTGGACACCAAGGTGGGACCTCGCTGGCACCGGGACAGTCGGCACTGGGACAGTCCAGCACCACATTCCAGCACCCTCAGACCTTCCACACACCAGCCTCTCCAACCTTGTCTCTGCTGAACCCAAGCTAGAAAATCTTCCTCAGGAATCCACGTGGCAGGTGCCCGCCCCAGGGTGGGGGCGGGGTCCTGCTTTTACAGAAGGGAACTCTGAGTGGTGGGAGAACGTGACCTCAGGAAAGGGCACTGCTCTACTTGCAGTACGTCTGCTGAGCCCTGAAGGGGACACAGCAAACCAACTCCTGAGAGCATGTTTGTAAACAATAAGGAAGGAATCCTAATCTCTCATGGCATAAAAACACATCCACACAGCTCTGACGCAGGAAAACAAGAATCCATGGAACTGATGACTCAGGAAAAATAAACTAAGAAAAACAAGGAACTTCCTTGTTGTCTGCAATACTGTGAACTTACCCCAAAATAACTGCACAAAACTCAGCATTATCTAGTACTTTGAGAGCAGAAATACCCATGCATGCTTTCTTCTAGTCTTCTGATAATTCAGTTAGTGTAGATAACACCCCAGAGAAACATCCTATTTACTCTGGCCGAGTCTGACACGACACACTCCAGCTCGACTAACGAGCGTGGACGCGAAGGGAGGTGATGGAAGGGCCCACGGAAAGCCCCGTGGAGGCTCTAACAGCGTGCTGCCTTTCTGGGCACGCGGCTTCTCGGGGCCGCTGTACCTCCAGCCTCCCGCAGGCAGCCTCCCTAGCGGAGTCTACAGGGATGGACGCTGCTGTGCTCGCAGAACACACCACCTCCAGACCTCGCGGGCAGCTTTTCAGACTCACCAAGCACTTCATTTGCTCCAACCCTGTGTTTGGTGCCACTCAAGGTGGACCGTAGCCACATGCTTCCCGTGGACCCCGCTCTGCTGGAGCGGTAAACACGCAGGAGGGAGAGCCAGGGCACAAATCTGAAACAAGCACAGCACCGGCACACAGAAGGACGGTGGAGAAGCTGAGGCCAGGAGATCTGTGTCCTCAGTCCTGACGGCCACGTGACAGGAGGATAAAACCAAGTGTGTCTGGTAACGTTTTTGTAAAATCAGAGGGCGAGGCTACAGTTCTCGGAGGCTCCTGTCTGAAGGAGAAGCCAGGACCACAGTCAGCCCTCCATCAGCAGGAACCAGGTGCCCTAGCACTCTGGCGTGCCCCAGTCTGCTGAGAAACCGTGTGGCCCCTGCCAAATGGCCCCATCACCAGGTCCAGAGGTGGCGATGGACAGCACTCAGCGTTGGCACAGGTGCGCTGTTCAGTGCCCTCCTCCAACACCCACTGGCAGCACTGGGTGCAGCCTGGATGCACACAGGTGGGGACACCCGGTCCCAGCTGCATGGGCTCTGCTCCCTCGTGCGAGCTCCTCTAGACTTGGCCACACTGTTTCCCAAGGGAACAAAGCACACGTCTGCCCCGCACGGACTCCACCTCCAGAGCTCGGTGCATCATCCATGTTTCCTCCCCAGCCCCTGCCTACAGCTGGCAGAGTTCTCGATTACTACTCACGAGAGCATGTATCTTCTGTGGGACCGTACAAGGAGGCCACAAGCGCACATTTCTCAAGCACAGAAACACGGAAGGTTTGATGTTTCCAATGTCAGATCGCTCCTGTGGAAGAGCGTTAGGCTTCGCATACAAACTGTGGAGGACACAAGAGCAGGGCACACCGCAAGGCCGCCTCCCCATCACCGCTCCATCACACTTAGTGGCATGGACTCCGTCCCACTTTGCCACTCCCCCCAAAATTCACAGAACAAAGGGCTCTTCTCCATTATTCTCATTGCTAAAAGTGGCCTTCTTAAATTATTAATTTTCATATCACGAATATGAACTTTTATAGTAATTATGTTAAGTTCAGAACGCTCGAAGCTTGAGAACTGAGCATTCTTTGGCATAAGTCGGGCACCGTCACCTCGTGTCCAGTGTCACCAAGTGCTCTGAGCAGGGACAGGGACAAAATTGGTGACAGCACGTACAGAGAACGCTTTGTGCAGCTCTGGCTCCCGGGGCTAGCACTGCACGGCACACGTGTGCGGAAACCGACATGCCCTCATTCACACTACGGGCTAGTCGTTTGTGGGTGAATTTTATCCAGAGGTTCGAGTTCCGTGCAATTCGTTTATTAACGCTAACATTTCGGAATCAGGTGAGAAGGAAATGCTAAGAACAAGCCACTGGTGGAGGCAGAGCCCGTCTTAAATTATGGTGACGTCTGCCGTCTTGATGTGCATCCTTTGCTCTCTCAACACATCAGACCTGAATGGTCTGGCAGATCCTTGAATACGGATGCCCAACCATGCACGACTTCGGCAGCTTACATAAAAGCTGGAAAGGATTTCAATACTGTAGGCAGCACCTACTTACGTTTAGTATATGTGAACTACAACAAGAAGTGAAACATCTAGAATAACTGACCTAAGGCACCTTAACTTGGGGTACAGTTCTGCCGTAGGGGTCCACTGGTTTGGCAGAGTCAGTTTCATGAGGGTGTTAAGAAGTGAAGACACAGAGATCCCTTCTTCCGTCCTGCACAGACAGCACCCAGCAAACTGTAGCGATAGCAGCAAAATCCAAAACCAAGTCTCTCTCCCGCGCCCACCCACCGCTAGAGTCTGCCCGCGTCCTGAGGATGCGGGGACCAGAGGCTGGGCCTCCCTGACGGCCCTGCTCCCCCCAGTCGGAGCAGGCGAGTCCGCGGGAGGCTGGTGGCCACGTCTGGCCCCAGGTGGTGTACAGACAGGTCTGGAGAAATACACGTGAGACCACTGAACACTGATCACCTTATGGGCTGGAAAGAGACAGGAAGATTTTCTTTCTTTTTTTTAAGAAGTGCCTACAAAAAAAATAAAAAATCCAGATAATGAATCATCTATTTTCTCAAACGTGTGAATTACATCCCAGGCACATCTGTCTTGTAGGTCTGGGGTAGGTCCCTGCTGACCACGGCAGTCCAGCCCACCCAGGTGAGCGGGCTCCTCTGTCCGGGGGGCAGATGGGACAGGACAGCTGGACCACAGCCGGACCGTCTGGCACACCCTCCGTCCACAGCCGACCACAACGCTGGTGCTGGGCTCAAAGCCAGAGAACACAGGGAAGTCTCAGCCCCTGCTCTCCGCCCTTGGGAAGCCCCTGTCTGTGGAGAGGACACCCACAAGGAGAGGACTGACAGCTGCAGGGCGTGAGCAGTACGGGCAGGCGCACAAACGCTGATGGCTCCCAAGTCGCTGCCTCTTACCAAAATGACCCACCGCTGGACCAGCAGCCTCGATGGTCAGAGGTTGGCTGGCTTGACTCCTCCACTCCATTAACGATTTCCAACCTTCCCCAAATCACTGCCGCTACGTGGGAACGGTCTGCCCTGCGGACACCGGAAACTCACTCCGATGTCCCCACACCGCCTACCCCAGGGGACCTGAAGGCACTGATGTCTCTTCCTGCTTCTTGATTTTCTCCCGAATCTTAGCACGGCGCTACAGAAGCGCTCGGGCACATGACCCGCCGGTGGTGACTGCATCAGCCGCAGACTTCACGTTTCACATAAAACATCCTGCGAACAGTGAGCCATGAAAGACGGCAAGACATCTGTGCTCCAGACAGAATTCTCAAGAAACTCACCTGAACGTTTTGATATCAAAATGAGAATCCAGATTGTATCCAGCAGACAAACAGCTTCTAAAAATACACTTTTGAAAACAAAAAGGAGACAACTGCTATGCAAATAATGATGCTAGGTCCCGACACCTCTGATTGGTAGTAAAACGACCTTATTCAGAAACACAGGCATAAGAAAACAGAGGACAGGGGTAGGAAGCCGGACCCACCCTCCCCGCAAATACCCGGATTCAGCACAAGGCACACACAAAGCCCCTTTGTGAGAAATCAGAAACTAACGCAGACAATCTTGCATGTGGGGGAATGTGAGTCACCCTCGCCATGGCAGGGAAGGACCGTCCAGCACCACAGGGTCAGGGGAGACCCCAGAGGAGGGAGGAGCTGGTGCACATGTCCAGCACCCCAACTTTTCCGAGGAGCTCACGGAGGACTGGCCTCGGTGTGGTCGGTCCTGGAGTTCCAGCGGGTCCGGCAGAGTCTGGTTGCCCTGCCCCACAAGAAGAGAGGCGGTGGCTGGGCTGGCAGACCCCATAGCTTCTGTCCCCCACTCCAGCTCCGCACGGAGGGAGCAGACCACACAGCGGCCCACTTTCCCCTGGGGAGGGACAGAGCCAGCAGAACCCCCCAGAATCTCTGGCCAGGCTGACCAGAGGGGTCAGCTCCTGCCCGAGGACACCGTGTGGAGCCTGGGCGCGGTGCCTGCTTTGTCTGATGCATAGACAGCAACAGACTTGGGCAACGGTGTTCTCAAGGTCAGTCTTCAAAAGCAGACCCTAAGGAACTGGGGTTAAAAGACTTACGTGACAGAGAAGAACAGGCAAGTCACTGAAGACGCAAGTCACTAAAGTCTCGAGAACAAGGCATAAACAAAATGAGAATTTCAACAGACAGAAAATGTTTAAAAAAAAAAAGTCCCAAAAGGAAATCAAGGAGCTGAGAACACAGTAAAGGAACCGAAAATTTCACTAGAAAGGCTTGCTGACATGATCTCCAGTTCAATGCCGTCCCTACCAAAATGGCAATGGCACTCTTGACAGAAATAGGAGAAACCATTCTAAAATTCACAGGAAACCACAGAAGACCACAGACAGTCATCTGAACCTTGGAAAAGAAGAGTGCGTGGAGGCACCACACTTCCTGACTTCAAACTATATTATGGAACTACTCAGAACCGTAGGGCACTGGCGGAAGGCGGACATGGAGTCCGGGGGCACAGGGCCCACAGCCCAGAAGGAAACCCACCATGAACGCTCAACTTGTTGACCGCTAAGGGGCGAAGAACCTACTACGAGGTAAGGACCGTCCCTCTGACAGGGGTGCTGACCAGACCACGCTCCTACACCAGACACAACAGTTGGAATGGGTTGAAGGCTCACACGGAAGACCAAAAACTAGTACTCCTGGAAGAAAACACGGGGAAAAGCTTCACGACGCTGGTCTTGGCCACAATGGCCCAGCTACGACGCCAAGAGCGCAGGCAACGGAGATAAACAACTGGGATGGCGTGACGCGGACACAAGCCCCACAGTGGGGGGAAGGCGCCTGCAGAGCACGTGACCAGGGACAGGCTACCCTCCAACAGATAAGAAACTACACGCCAAGTGGAAACAAAATTCTGATTCGAACACGGTGCAGGGCTGTGAACAGTTTTCCAGGGAAGACACATACACGGTCCACAGCTGAATGAAAAGCGTCTAAGCTCACTGATCGCCAGGGAGAAGCAAACCAAATCCACCGTGAGGCCGCCGCACATGGTCATGACGGCCAGAGTCAGCAACACAGGAGACCAGGGTGGGCGAGCACAAGGAGACCCCAGGACTCTGGCGCGGTGTCGCAGGAACGGGAGCTGCGGCAGCCGCGGTGCAGACCAGCATGGAGCCTTTCTCTTGTAGAACAGAACTGCCAAACCATCTGGTCAGCCCACTTCTGAACACTCGTCCAAAATAACGGAAATCAGGACCTCGAAGAGCTGTGAGCGCCTCCCATGCTCACTGCAGCGCTATTCGCAGTGGCTACGATGTGCCCACGACCTGGGTGCCCACGGCAGACGCACGGACACAGCGTGGTGCCCACACACCACACAAAACCTGTCTGAAAGGGGATTCTGCGGTGGGCCACGTGCATGAACCCTGTGGACACGACGCTCAGAGGAACAAGCCGGTGGCAGAAAGACAGACATGGCCTGCCTCCACCTATGTATCTAAAACAGTCGAACTCACAGCGCAGCGTGGAGTGTGGCTGCCGGAGCCGGCGGGAGATACTCATCAGCAGGCAAAGCTTCAGCAAGCACGGGGAGCAAATTCGAGGGCGCTGCCCTATGCCGCCATGCCTGTTGTCCGCAGGAACGTCTTGTCCACATAAAAACTCATGAAGAGGGTAGATCTCATGGTAAGTGTTAAAATAAGATGAAATAAAAATTTTAAAAAAATATGTGTATACATATATACTATTGGATTTTTTTCCCCAAGCATTTGAAAGAGAGAAAAAATTATGTTTTCTTGAGCTTAGAAAATCCTATCGACTAAGTCCTAAGATGCAGGGAGTCTTGTTTCACTGTGGAGCTCGAAGCCTAAGAGATTCATGATTAGGGACATGGAATTCAACTAGGAGGAGTTCCTCATGGACTCCGCATGCTGCGATTTAGTCTGGGGTGACCGCAGAGCACGGTGCCTAAGGAGCAGTCGTCTAGGCACGAGACGGGACAGGTGCTCGACCCGGCTCCCCAGCCGCTGCTGACGAAGGCAGAGACGGCAAAGGCCCCCCGCGTCCCGCTGGAAACACTCACCTTCAAGAGCATCCAGGAAATGCAGGTGAAGGGGGTGCTGGCCTCCAGGAGCAGTGTGGTCATGGCCAGATAGTGGCCAGCGTCCAGGTTGACCACCGAGCCAAGAAAGCCAAGAAAGGCAAAGAGATGGTGGACAACCAAGAACAAGTCGAACGTGCGGAAGAGCGCGTTGGACAGGTGCACTGCTACGTTTTCAAAGAAAAAGAATCCAGTCGCCGTGGCGATGTGGAACCAGCACCAGTTCCGCTGCCCACGCGCCTTGTCGGCTTGCAGCACGGGGTCCGCCAGCAGGGCCCACAGACCCGCAGCACTGCTCTGAACACCAAACACGGCGCGCGTGGCCGCCAGGTTCCAGAAGACCTTCTCCCTGGCCACCAGAGAGCGGTACGTGGCGTTGAGGGAGGATGACAGCTGGTGGCAGACCACAAAGACGCCCAGGTAGAAGACGAAGCCAGCAACCGCCAGCGTGGAGCGGATCTTCCAGGACGTGTAATCCATGTCGAAGATGCTCTCTGATGTTCCTCCATCGCTCACAGGCGTCATCGTCCTCAACTGAGCCTACGACAGCGTCCCAGGCCACGCCGCACCTCGTCCAAGAATGCAAAGTCGGTGCAGGCGCCTCTGCAGTCTACATGTACCCGTGTGCAACCTGCAAGAAAGGACAGACAGGTCACCTCACGGGGCCGAAGCAGGCACGAGCCCACAGCCCTGCTCCAGCAGGACAGACGTGGTACCGTAAAAAGGATTTCTAAAACTTCTTCACCGTATTTGAAGGTACATAGACACAGCAAGAAAACACCCGTCGGTGGCCCAGGACAAGGCCAGGAGAGGACCCAGGAGCTGGACGGAGCTGACAGGACACGCCGTCCCAGACTCCGCCGCGGGGCCACCGGGGAGTCACGCTGTGCACACGCTCCACAGGGTGACCCGCCTTCGGATACTCACACGGCCATCTGCACTGGCAGCTTCTTGGCCCGGAACCCGAGACAGGAATACTGGCCTGGTCGTCCACAGTCTGGAGGGCCACAGCCACGCGCCACAGGCCCGCCACAGCCCTGCGTCCCGCATGCTGGCTTCAGACCATCCGCGGCTCAGTCTTCACACACAGAAACAGCTGCGGTGCCAGACACAGCCACGTGCAGCACCGGTGTTCGCAGGGTGCAGCATGAGGATGGGCCTCACCTGTCGCCGTCAGGGCCTTATAATCACCTGAGTCCCCAGTTTGCGTCTGCTACCCTGCCATGCAGCGTGACGTCCGTCCTCAGTCCCCCATCAGAAGCAAGCACAGGGCCTGGATCGGAGTGGGGCAAGGCCAGCCGTGCGTGCCCATCCACGGACAGCGGGAAGGACAGCAGGAATTACTGCCCCCCACAGCTCTGTGCTAAGTTCCCACCCCTGGACTAGATCATCGTCGGGGCCTTCTCGAGCTCTCAACTTCAAGTAATTCTACTTCCACCCATGAAAACGATCTCGTACACCACGTACATAAAAACATAAACAGAGCACGTAACCCGAGGGCCGTGGGTAGAGTTTATCACCACCCTGTTTCCAAAACTCCTGTTGTCCTACCACCAATGGCCTGTGGGCCGAGAAAACATTATGAACACAATTACCTATTCGAAAAATAAGTTCAATTGAAATAAGCCAATGACTTTTCTCTGTAACGATGTAAAAACAGAAGGTCATTCTTTCATTGCCCAGAAATATAAACTATTTCTTCTTTTCACAACCACCCCACTTCCTATTCCCACATAGGTTCGACAAAACGTGGAGATCACGAGGAAATGAATGTCAAATCTGATTTCCTGCCTCTGCGTTAGAAGATGGTTGCCGTGTGGGTTATACTAGTTAGCAGGACAGAACGGACTGTCGTTACCCCCAGAAGAACGTCGTACAGGGCTGTGCTCCTGCCCCATTTAAGTCTGAGCCTCATGCTCTCAGGACCAGACCCCACCCACCCTGCACCCTGCTCCACGCTCCAGCCCTACTGAGCCTTCCAATTCCTTGGAAACCCATCTCCATTATTACCTCTGGGCTGCTGCTCCTCCTGGGTCCTCTACCTAAGAGTCCATGCACCTGTCCCACCTGTTAGCCACTCTTAGCTTTCAGATCTTGGCATCCGTGCCGTTTCCTCCAGAAGCCCGCTCAGACCAGAGGAAGTGCCACGGACAACACACCCTCTGTTCCTAGCACTGTCGTATTTAGACACGCGCTCTGACTGCTGCTGCTGCTGGAATCCCTAATCTCCCCCAGACCAGCAGCTCTCTGAGGCCAGGGGCCATGCCCGCCTGTCCATCACTGCACCCCCACTGCCTGATACAGTGCCCGGCGCAGAGGACACGTTCAGGAAACACTCGTTGAACATAGGCCCAGATTTCAAATTATGCTCACGCGGTCAAATTTACACCAACAGCAGAGTCTCAAGTCTTCCAAACAGGCAGGGATGTCTGAAGCTCCCTATGTCACTTTCAGGGAGGGGACCCCCAGCACAGCTAAAACTCTCCGTCCTTGGGGAGAGCACTACATCGAGTGAAGCTGTGGCCTACGAGACCAAAGCCTAGAGCCACAAGCACTAAACCAGCTGTCAGTCTGTGAATATTCAGCGAAAAGCAGAACAGCTCTTCTGCCCAGACGGTCGCTATGACCGGTCGGGATGCAGAAAGTACTAGCTCACTTGACCCAAACTACAAAGGAAACATTTCTAACCACTGCACCCTTGGATTTGATGATGGTCCTATAATCGAGGGCCAAACTCACAGAAGTGTTTTCCTATTTCTCAGTGAACACGACCTCTAAAGTAGGCTGGCTCTCTGTGAGTAGGAATCTGACTCAGGGAGAAAAGACGAGACCACACTCATTCGCACTTTCTACCCAGAGCTCTGGGTCTGCTCCAGGGCACGTGCCCAGGAGTGCTTTGTATTGGATGGACTAAAGGTGTCCAGCTGGCTGCTCCGATGGGTACATGGGCAGGTCTCTCTTCCCCACGCATCCCAAAACACGTACACGTGCACACAGACCTAACACCAGAGGAGAGGCTGGCAAGAGCGCTCGGCTCTGGGAATCCGTGCACAGGTGTGTGTATGTTTCTACTGCTGCATGTTTTGACATCTTCAAACCTTCCTGGCTGGGGAGACTGCTCGCTCAGGGCCAAGCCCACTCTTACAAGATAGCAAAACAGGGAACTAACCAATCAGAGGCCCGCCTCCCCCACCGTCCCCACACCCAGGAGCCACATTCCTGTCTTGATCATTCCAGGGCCTGGTGCCACCCCTATTGCCCAAAGCCGACCAAAATTGTTCAAAGTAGCCAGTCCTGAATCATTCACCCTGTCCTGCCTACCTATCCCATGGAAACCCCCACAAATGCCATGGTCTAAATCTCCCCCTGCCTCCTGACCTGGTGCTTCCCCTGGTGGCCCAGCATGGGGTGGCATGGCGTGCCTTCTGTCTCTAGGACCCATGACTATACTGACCTTGGTTTTCCTGAGCCTCTGCTCTGTGTTCTCTTGGCTGCACCTACCTCATAAAAGGACCCAGAACAATCTGGTTCTGCAGCAAGTCACCTTCTAACCCATGAGGGTGGGGGACTATGAAGTTTACGGGTGCGGAGCAACTTCCGGCAAAGATTCCAGGGTTCGGGAGAAGGAAGCCTCACCACCAAGCACTTCCCAGTCACCATGAAAAGCGTTAGCCTGCACTAAACTGCAAACTCTGTGAAAATACAGACTCCTCCTAAGATTTCTTCTTGTACTTTCCCACAAGTCGGTCAGAGATCTGGGTCACATTTCCCATTCTGTCACGATTGCATCAATATGCACTTAGCCAAGTCATCTAACTTCTGTGGCACCTTGGCCTTAAAATGGGAGAGTCCCCGTGACTCTGGACCCACTGGCCAGTACAGGTGCTACCTGAGGAGGTCCGGGTCAGGACTGAGGGACTCCAGGGCCAAAGGAGCAAGAACAGTGGGTTCTAATCTTGGTTCCACTACTTAGGAGCTAAGAAAATACGTTTCATAACCACCGTGGGCTTGTTTCTGATGAGAATAAAAAATACACAGAAACGCAGGGTAGTAGGACAGTGCTTACCAATACGAAGCACCTATTAAGTGCCAGGCACATTCAACTCCGTCATCTGGTCTTTATAACGTTTCCAATTTCCGTAGCGAGCCCAGGCTCAGCCCCCTTGTTTTGTACTGGATTGGCACCTGTCAGAGACTTCGGAGCTCTGGTCCCTGGTGCACGCAGATCACCAGCAGATGCTTTGCCGTTGGTCAGTTTCTTCCCTACCTACAGAACACGCCCGGGACAAGGCCCACCTCCAGACTCTGCCTTTCCTGCCCTGCAGTGATGGCCACGCTTGGGCACTTTGTACATGGCCAGGTGCCCTAAGGCAGGTGCAGAGCCACTGGACTGACATGATCTCCGGTCCCCACCTGGTTGTAAAAACCACAGAATCGGAGGTGGAATGGTTTAGTGTCTTCCCTCTTCCAAACCCAGCTAGCGTAACTGAAAGACAGCAGGTAAGGGTCTTCCTGTGTGCCTTAGTGGTTTGACAAGTGAGCAGATAAAATTTAAAAAATCGGATTATCCTGCTGGAGAGAAACCCTGAAAGCAGGCTACCGTGAGTCCCTCTTTCTTCCTGCCCCTCCTGCCGTCCCTGTTCCCCACCAAGCAGCACGGGGACAGGCAGGGTCCTGCCACTCCGGGAGGGGATGGCACGTGCATGCTCCCGGATGGTTACAGGACAGGGAACCGCACACCAGCCTCGCAGGCTCCTGAGCACGTAGGAAGAGGCTGGAGCACAGGTCCTTTCCTAGGTCCGCATGTTCCTGAACTACATGCTTGATTCCTTAACAATGAGACACTGAGGCATGGATGGGAGGAACGGGGCTCAGGAGGGAGAGAGGCCCATGTAAGGAGGTCATGGGCGGCACAAGCACTTCTCATGGGTGATAGGCAACTGGTTGCAAGGGCTCAGAAATCCAGGAAAAGCCCCGTGCCTTTGAAGTACACCACAACACAGCCTGAGGCCGGCTGCCAGGTCTGGTAGCCTTCAAGACCACCTTTTTGAAGATAGTTTTGGATCTAAACACAGAACCGCAGACAGGTGAGGGTCAGACACAGAAACAGAGACAACTCACCTACAGCCCTCTTTCTGCTCCCCGTCCTGATCCTGATCCCTGCTCCAAACCTGATCTCACGTGCTCCTATACAACTGCCTGCACGGTGTTTGTGAGCAAGCCCGTGCTGGTCTGGCCGCACCGGGCACCGTGGGTGTCTCGGGTCTGCTGACACCAACAGCACCGCCCAGCTGGGGATGCTCCAGCAAGGTGAACCACCAAGTGAAGAAGGCCAGGCCTCGGGTCGCAGGGACCTGCAGGGACCCAGTCGGGGCAGCAAGTCAGCCTCCCCTGGAGCCCTGAGGAGGCACCGCTGTCTCTTCCCACAGCGTCACAATGCTACCTGAATCCATGTGCCCACAAAATCGGCCAGGCCCCATTCTGGAAAGGCGGCGCAGACAGGGTGGGGCAGACTTCCATTTCTCCTCTTGTCTCCCATTGGCCCGTCAGCCCAACCACATCCCCCCAACTTAGATGGCACAGGGGACACCAGGTCACCGCTGTTCCGCTGCTGCATGCCCAATCCCCAGACTGGAGGGCTTCTTCATATGGCCTGAAGTCCACAGGCAGTCACAGCTGGAAGTCACTGCTCCCTCCGGGTAACGAGGGGGGCAGCAGCTCACACCCAGCCCACCCCCCGTTCCATGTGGAAGGCTCCGCAGCCCAGGCACTCCAGCCCTGCATCTCCGCAGCCGGGAGAGACACTGGCTCCTGGAGCGGCCCAGAGCCGCATCCCCGACTCTCTGTGCGCCTTCACTGTCTTTGGGAAAAATCTATCTACAAACCTCATCTTTCCTTCTTGTATAACATTTGGTGGTTTAAGCTGAAGCATTGCACTGGATCAGGCGTTTTTTTTTAAAGAACTCCTGAGTGTGAGTATCAGGGCTGCAATGACCCGGCGGCCGTGTCTCCAGGGATGGGACTCTGCAGCCACCAGGACCCTTGGAGCTCCACCTGACTCCCACTGATGAATTCATGGGGTGCTAAATTGCTACAGATACCACTATTTCTGTATTTAACTGCCAAAATTGATCCAAAACTTGGAAATGAAGTCAAAAAGATGAAAGAAGTTTGCGTGCTTCTCAGGTCATGCTGGGTTACTGCTTAACAAACCCCCTGAGGATCACCTGACTGTGGGAGAGATAACTGTCCCTTACTGTTTCCCGGGGACTGGCCATGTCAGTCAGTGAAGTGAGAGGTTAGACTATGACACTGGTAAGGGGCCGTAATCCTCCTCTCAGCCCAGGGAGAAGAGATAATGTGAAGGCCGTGGTTTCATTGCACTATAGGTACTCACCAGTGCCCCGCTGAACCCCAGGAGCTTGTCTGTGCATTCGTTTCATTCACTGGTTCTGACCGGCTTTGTCTTCCTGCTGGGTCAGCCATCCATGAGATCAAAGTAAACTGACCCGGCTTCCCCATTTGTGTGAGAACTATGTTTGTAACATTTTGAGAATTATGCTTTGGCAGTGTGTAAAAATATTTCTTCCAAAATCAAAAGAAATAGAGACTCAAGGAATAAAATTTAGGAAAATATGAACAAGCCTAAAAATACAAAAATAAAACTGTGTAATCCCCCACAGCAGCTCCAGGGAGCATTGCTGCTTTGGGTTCAATCATTTCACTCACTATAAACTCTTATTTTTTCCCCATGAAAAGGCATCAGGTATACACACGCTGCCTTGCGCCTGCTTCTTTCCTCTCCACGATATAGGACTCCGTTTCCCCTGTGAATCAATCCTACTGTACAGAGTGTTTCCTCCTGGCACCGAGACCCTCCGCCTCTCCAGGTTGCTCTGCTACATCCAACACCCCATTAGGTTTCCCCCTTCCTCACAGTCTCAATTGCTCTGCAGAGAACTTCCTCGAGCGTTCGCGTTCCTCGAGAACCCACCTCATTCTCAGCTCCAGGTTTTAGGGACAGGAGGTGCTCAGCGAGAACCTGCACAGCAAGTAGGGCCTGGAAGGTGCTGGAGGAAAGCTCACAGCTGCGCACCCCGCTCCTTCCCGACCCCCAGGGCTGACCTGCACAGGGTTCCCCTAGACGCGGGGGGGGGGGGCTCCCCTGCACGGGGCTCCCCTAGCCGCTGGGAGGCTCCCCGGCACAGGGCTCTCCTAAACGCAGGGGGGGGGCTCCCCTGCACAGGGCTCATCTGCACGCGGGGGTACTCCCCTGCACAGGGCTCCCCTAGACGCGGGGGCGCTCCCCAGCACACGGCTGACCTGCACAGGGTTCCCCTGCACGCGGGGGTACAGTCCTGCACCGGGCTCCCCTAGACGCGGGGGTGCTCCCCAGCACAGGGCTGACCCGCACGCGGGGCGGCCGCAGCCCTGCCCTGCGCGTCCCCGCCTCCCAGTCCAAGCCGGCGCCTGGCTCGGGCCGCGCGCGCCCACACAGCGCTGCGCCAGAAGGGAGCGCGGACCCGGCTTCGGCCGAGGAAACGCCCACCCCGCCCGCTCGGCCCCGCACCCCCGGCCAGCTCGGCCCCGCGCCCACCCGCCGCGCACCGCCCTCCGGCTCTCACCGCACTGCCGCCGTCACGACCCCGCAGCAAACGAGGCCGCGCATGCGCATCTCCGCTGGGCGGGGCCTAGAGCGGGGCAGGGCGGAACCAAGCGCGCGGGGCAGGGGGCGCGGACCGGACGGAACCACGTGCGTGGGGCGGCCCGGGGGAGCTCACCCAGCGGACTTGAGGCCCCTGCCCCGCCTGCCCCGCCTGCCCCGCCTGCCCCGCCTGCCCCGCCTGCCCCGCCTGCCCCGCCTGCCCCGCCTGCCCCGCCTCCCCCGCCCTCTCCGAAGTGCGTTGACCACGGTTGCCTTCGTCATGCTCCAGGCTGAGCCCTGGAGAACTGCGGCTGTACGCGCAAGGGGGCGTCTGAGCAGATGGAGCCCCCACGGAATCCCCACTGGGACCCCACGGAGCCCCCACAGGAACCCCACTGGGACCCCACGGAGCCCCCACGGGAACTTCCACTGAGACTCTGGAAGCCCAGGATGCAGCCTAGGCCAGGGGCTGGGCTGCAGCTGGAGGCGACTGCCCCAACCCCACCCCGTGACAGTGGTGACTCAGCAAGCTGAACCTGTAAAAATAAGTTGAGGCCACCCCAAGGCCACAGAGGCTTGGGAACTTGGAGCACTCAAATACAGTTTCACTTCCCAAACCACCCTGTGGTGTTTGCAAATGATGGGACTTCTCTCAACCCTAGTTTCCCGTCTGCAAAGTCAGTAAAACCTGCCCCACTCAGGCGTCCGTTCCCCAGCTGTCAGTCCTCCACCGTGTGTGATTTTGGGAACAAATTCCCTGGAAACGCAAAACTTGGAGAGACAGCGTTAACTTCGTGTCCTGGGGAATTCCTTTCCCTCTCAAAGAGGTATTGTAATCTCCCCAGGACCCTGGAAAAAAGAGGTTAAGTTGTTTATACTGGCTCCTGGTTTCCAAAGTCCTTCAGTGCTGACGGTCTCATAGGTCACCTCAGGTCGCCTTCAGAATCTGCATCTGTGAAACGGAAAATAGTCGGATGTCCACCCAGAATGTGGCCCAGAGAATGAGATGTTAGGACGGGGAACAGCCGGCATTATATTAGCTTTCAGTGTGTGCTGCTTAATAATACAAAGTAACTAATTGTGAGATGATGTGTGGAAACACCTTTATGAACTGTGAACTGGGTGCAAGATCTTAGGTGTCCTTGGGTCCACCTTCCTGGTAAGGAAGCCTCTAGAATAGAAGACTTCTATGGGAAAGGCAAAGTTTGCTGGCCTTGCTGACGGCCCCAATTTCTCCCACGGTTTGTTATTCAAGGACCAGCCCCCAGAAGATGGAGTTCAGGGGCTTAGAATTAGGGGTTTTATTTTTGAGCATACATGGCCAGGCTTTGGAGAGCCAGCAGCAGCCTTGCCTTGCATAAAACACCTGGCTTTGGAGTCAGACAGACCTGGGCTCCGGAACCACCAGCTTCGAGAAGTTGGTGTGCACCCCCTGAACCTCGGAGCCGTGACCTCCATTGAGAAGTGTGGCAGCAGCTGGTGGGTTCTCTGGGGTCTCCTCGGGGCCCTGACCCATGGGGGTGCAGAGCCCTTGCCCCTGAAACCCCCCCACTGAAGCCTTTCTTTCTTACTACATTTAACCCCGCTGGACATTTGTATTTTTATATGCTCATTTTAGTTCTTTGTTATTTTCTGTGTTTTCTGACCTAAATGTGACCTGCATGAAGGGAGACTTGGCCCTGTCCCCCTCTTATCCCCAGCACTTAGGGAAGTGCTCCTCCATGACCAGTGAATGTCTGCAAACACATGGGAAGCATCTGGACTAACGTAGTGCTCATCCACGTGCCTGCAACACCCCTGGCCTCCTGCGTGAGACGCCCTCAGAAACTTTATTGAGCTGATTAAAACTATGACAGACCCTGAGACACATGCTTTTGTCTTGCTCATTTTCCCTTTCCTGTGGTGCGTTGGAGGGAGCCATTGCCCCATCTACCTCTCACTCCAATCTGGGGATAAAATTAGACATTTAAATTGTGAACGCCCTTTGAAAAAAAAGTATCACGAAAGCATTATCTGTCGAGCACGTGAGGAAGAAAGTTCACATTCACACCTGGGGTTTTGAGTTCAGCTCTTTTTCGGATGTGTGCTACCTGGCTTCAGGTGAAATCCAGAGTCCTTCGTGTTGTATATTTCTGTGCCACCTTAAAATTAGGAACCAAGGCTCAGAAATAGGAAGTGACAGCATCCTCACTCACACAGGTGAAAATTCCTCAGCTACGGTTTAAATATTCAAGGATGGAGCCTTTCCACTATGCCTTTATGTCTTCACGCCTTTATGTCTTTAAAGCTAGTGATGAGGTCAGTCCTTTAAAAAACAGATGCAGGTATAACTAGTAATAAATAAATATAACTGCTAATAACTAACCAGGTGGAACTGAGAGACTGAATGAAACTGGAAATGCAGCCTGATTTCTGTGCATGCAGGACCCACGGGCCTGTCTTCCCACGGGAGGCCCCTGTGTGTCCAGCCGGGTCCCTGGCCTCCTCCCTCCTACCGACACGACAACAGATGTTCTGTGCGGGAGGCGCCCCGGGAAGTGCTTTCCGGAAATGGTTCATTCCGCCTTCCTGTGGGTCTGGCACATTCTCAGATGCTCGTAGGCAGACCTGCATATTTCCTCGGTAAGAAAACCAAGGCCCAGCGTGGGTAAAGCAAGTAACTTGTCTAACTACCCTCAGCAGAGACACGACAAAGCTGAGTTTGGAAATACAAGGCCATGAGGTATTTGGAGGCAATCGAAATGGGTTTTTTAGAGGAGGTGGGAGGGACAGTTTTCATGTTCCTTTCCTTTCTGATCATATAAACAATACATGCTCCTTGTTTGCTTGATTAAGGAAAAGACAGATCTTTAAAAGAGATTAGCAGAGGGCTGGTGAGATCTCTCCCCTCCTGCCTGTTTGTAAGAAGCAGGTGGGATGACCGAGTTCTCACAGGGAAAGTGGGGAGAAGTTTCCTGCTTTAGATCAAGTGCTTCTCACCAGAGAGTGCACTTAGCTGTGCAGCAGACAGATCCCAAACCATATTTTAAAGCATCGGACCCCAGTTCATGGTCTCAAACAACGGGTCACAAACACACACACACGAATCTCCCGACGTCTCCCCTTCAAGTGATTAGGGGCTCAGCCCAGCTGCCATGGAGACTCTCAGAGCTGGCTTTCCTGGGGCTCCTCTCACCCCGCCCCCGCCCCAGGCTCCGATCTTGGGCTCTGCCTTGCGTCATCAGTCCGGCTGAGCGTCCCAGCCCAGATGCTGTTACCCTGGCCTGCTTCAGCAGGAATGCTGCTGGGCCGGCCCAGCAAGAATGGCCCGGCCTTGATGTTGCCCAGCCCCTTGATGTTGCCCAGCCTTGATGTTGCCCGTCCACCAGCACCCAGACACACACCCGCTCCCGGCCCTCTCCCCCTTGCAAAGCCCACTGGAGGGGCAGCGTAACTACAGTGGTACTTTCCTGAAGAAAGTCCAAGTCAGCATTCTTTAACAAGTGTCATGGGTAATATTTTCTTCCAATAAGTATGGCAAAAGGAAAGCATTTTAGAAAGAAGTTTGTCCAAGAAAAATGCGTTTTCTTGGAATCACTCCTGCTTAAATGAGTATTCATTGTGTCCAGCTCTTTTTCTCTGAGAAGCAGCTTGTGGCTCACATCCCAGATTTTCAGAGGGCTCTGAACATGGGTCCCTCTACTTTCACGGGTGGTGTGACCGTGGAAGGTTTGTGTAATGTCTCTGAACCACAGACATAAAAAGCTGAGATTGGTCTCACGTCTCCCGCAGCATAAGCGTTCTGCCGCCCCTGCGTGTCGGCTAAACCAGGGCCAGGCCCCCTCCGTGGAAAATGACCTTCAAGTTAATGGCTGGAATGATCTCCGCACCCAAAGAATCCTTAAGTCTTGGTTGGCCAAACATACGACCATACCGACCAGCATTTAAAAAAAAAATGCCTTGATAAAGATTATGTTTGTTCAAGGGCCAGGAAGCCAGGCTGTTCTCAGGGGCCTGCCCAAGCAGAACACGCATGGACCAGCCCACCCCTCCTGGGGGGCCATGTGGCGAGGTGGACACCTTGGGTTTTCACAGCGGGTGGGGTGGGGGTGCGGTGCTTCGGGCACGTGGTGTGGGGGCTGGTGATGCTGCCACCGTCCCAGCACACGGATCAGTGCCCGCCACAAAGGAACACAATAGTGCGATAGTGCAGAGGCTCAGAAATCCTGGTCCAGGCACAGGAACCGCCTCCAATCACAAACTCAATCACGGGGCAGAGGCTGCCTTTCCCCCCAAGCCGGTCTGGCCAGTTCTGTCCCCTGGAATGGCCTCAGAAGGTACGCAGTGACCTGGAGGACATAGTGAGCTTTGAGAAATGTTTAACTCCTATCTGCGGAGAGATAGAAGCCCTTGGATTTTTTTTTTAACCTTAGATACTAGTTTAGGGACAAACTTACAGGCTCAGAACTTGCCCTCTCTCCCCCCAGAAATCAAATACGGGGCGCCTGGGCGGTGCAGTCCCTTGAGCATCCTCCGACTCCTGATTTCAGCTCAGGTCCTGGTCTCAGGGTCATGAGATCGAGTCTTGCGTCAGCTCTACGCTCCCCTGTGTCTGCTGGGGATTCTCTCTGTGCCTCTGCCCCACCCCTGCTCCTGCTCTCTCTCTCTCTCTCAAATAAATAAATAAATCTTAAAAAGGAAAAGAACTCAAATATAGAGGCGTATAAAAGAAAATAGACATTCAGTGTGTTTGAAAGGGCGGGTAGAATGTTACGAGGTCAGTAAAGCCAAAAAGTGGCCCACCAAGGGGGCTGGACTGCGAACTTCCCGACAGGAGACCTTACCTGAGAGCTATCTTTCCGATCTCGCCCCTGAGCCGCTGCACCCAGTTCAGATGGACAGGCAGGAGGAGCACTGGACCAGAAACCACCAGCAGCCAGCAGCGATCAGAGAACACATGTTCCCGGGCTCCTGCTTTCTCCCCTCCTTGGAAGGAACTAAATCAAGGCCACGGTGAGGGAGCCGGGCCCCAGCGCTCTCCTGCTGTCGCGCTCCAGCAGGGGCCCCAGGTACCAGATGCCTTCCTGCTGGCTTGTCAGGATGCTGACTGCTCACTGGACCGAGGCACAGCCTCCTCTGACTGTCCTAATGACCTGGCAGGCACGGCGCATGACAAAGCAGACCTGAGTCACTGACCCTGGAGAGGGGAACAGGAGTCTGCAGGACTCCCACTGCCTTGGGACGCCCATCCTTATCCTCACGCCCTCGCCCTCGGGAGGCTGGTGAAGTGCTCCGGGCAAAGGCCTGAGGCCTGGCGGGTGTGCAAACAGGTTACTTCAGAGAGACTGCCAGTCAGACAGCCCAGGTGAGGGTCTGACTGGGGGAGCTGTCTTACCAGTGCAACCCCCCCCCACGATGTTGTGCCGCTCCCCCCCACGCTGGTCTGCAGGTGGGGGGCGGCATCGCTGGATCACAGGAGCAAATGGGGTTGCTTTATTTTGGCGCATGCGCAAGAAGGCCTTTTGCTCATTTCTACCGGTAAGTGTTACCCATGAAAGTCAGTTAGCTCTGACTTCCAGGCATCTAGGAGCAAATTCTTGTTAGTACCCAAGTTACTTAAAATAAAGCAGTTTGTGCTCGTGTTTACAAACACCAAGACAGCAGAGATTAACCATGGGGTAGTTGCTCTATTGTAGGAAACAATGCTCCTATGCATTCAATGCTTTTGTTCTAAAGTAGGTTTCATCAACATTATTTTATTCAACTATGTGCTCAAAGACTATTACTTAAGTAAATAAGTAACATGACTGTTTTCTGTTAACCTTGACACGTTCCAAAAGGGACAGAGATATGGCTCTAAAATAGAAAATAAATCTCCGTTTAAATCATTATGTCTGTGTTATGCTTGTGTCTTGGTCCCGTGTTTTACATTCTTTGTTTTATGATGTGTTGCTATGTTAGGGCCTCACTGACTCCTAGGGACAGACCACAGCCCCACCCACACCTGTTTTATGTGGCTCTCATCTGGGGGGCTCTAACCCCCCATGCTCATTGCTCCGGGGCCAGGCCTCAGACAAACAGGGGCAGCCCCGACACCCAGAGCTACCAGGTGGCTTGCCAGTCCCTAGTGGGCTGGGCTTGTTCCCCTTGTCTGCTCATTCTTCCCCGTGAAAACCACAGTCGGGGCTTCTCCCCACACTCTGCCCTCACCCGCCCCCCCCCCGCCCCCACTGACCCTGGTGCTTCCTGGAGGCCCCGTGATGGGGCCTGCCCTGCCTCCTGTGCCTAGAAATCTGCGAACATAAGCTCCTTCCTTCATGACCATCATTTCTGGGCCCATGTGTCTCACCGTACCTGCTTAGAGCCAGGCCTGGGTATACTTTAGAACAGTCTGGTCAACTTTATACCGACATTTTCAGAAGAATGAATCGTTCTTCCATCCCTGTTAAAAACTAACAGATAGATTACTCAGCTATCAGAAAGAACGAGTTCTCAACATTTGCTGCAACATGGACGGCACTGGAGGAGATAATGCTAAGTGAAATAAGTCAAGCAGAGAAAGACAATTATCATATGATTTCTCTCATCTATGGAACATAAGAACTAGGAAGATCAGTAGGGGAAGAAAGGGATAAAGAAGGGGGGGTAATCAGAAGGGGGAATGAAGCATGACAGACTATGGACTATGAGAAACAAACTGAGGGCTTCAGAGGGGAGGGGGTGGGGGAATGGGATAGGCTGGTGATGGGTAGTAAGGAGGACACGTATTGCATGGTGCACTGGGTGTTATACGCAACTAATGAATCATCGAACTTTACATCAGAAACCAGGGATGTACTGTATGGTGACTAACATAATATAATAAAAAAACATTAAAAAAAAAACCTAACAGATAGAAAAACGAAGGCCAAAAATTGCATAAGAACTAAACTAACCTCACACCAGCAAGAACAAAGCATCTGAATTTACAAGGTGTCTATGTTAAAACCAGATGTGCGTTAGAAGGTGTTGAGAAAGGCAGTGGCTGCTTTGTCCAGGTGGTAGCCTGGACAAAAAGCCAAGGGCAGAGTGTTTTACGGGACGCGTGTTACTCTAAGGGGATAATAACATGCAAAGTCAGACATCTCCCCGAGAAAGGGCAAGAGCGGCCATCCCGACAGGAAGGAGCACCCTCCTGGGTGTTCCTGACCTGAAGCCAGTCACAGGCCCACCGTGTGTCCATCAGAGGGGACCACACCACATCAGAGGCATCTCTGAAGTTTTGGGGGGCATGCCTGCATTCCAGAGAGTCTTAGAGTGGATGGCCCTCAGAAGGAGAGTGCCAGCAGAGCCAGGATGGACCCGGGCAGTTCACCCATGAAGGTGGGGGCAAGTCTCCCCAGTTACGTTCGCCATGGTGTTCAGAGGCTGTGACAGACGCTTTATCTGACCGGGAGGACTCTCTGTTCAGTACTTCCCAGCAAGAAGGAGGAGCCCCCATTCAAGGCCCAAATCTAGGACAGGCTCTTCCGTGAGGAAGTGGGCAAAGCATTTGTCCAGAACAAGCACTTTCCAGGAGGTTTAAGTTCATTTTCCTGCAGACACCATCAGCACCATCCCTAGGGACCTAATCAACGCAGGGGGCACTCTCAGCAGGGCTCCTGACATGGGACTGACTCCCTCCCTCTCTCCCTCCCTCCTTTCCATCCCTCCCTCCCTCCCTCCCTCCCTTCCCTCCCTCCCTCCCTCCCTTCCCTCCCTCCCTTCCTTCCTTTCCTCCCTCCCTCCCTTCCTTCCTTTCCTCCCTCCCTCCCTTCCTTCCTTTCCTCCCTCCCTCCCTTCCTTCCTTTCCTCCCTCCCTCCCTTCCCTCCCTTCCTTCCTTCCCTCCCTTCCCTCCCTTCCTTCCTTTCCTCCCTCCCTCCATTCCTCTCTTCCTCCCTCCCTCCCTCTCTTCTTTCCTCCCTCCCTCCCTTCCTCCCTTCCTTCCCTTCTTTCTTTTTAGTTATCAAGTAGGCTCCACACCCAGCGTGGGTCCAGTACTCACGACCTTGAGATCAAGACCTGAACTGAAACCAAGAGCTGGAAGCTTAACTGACTGAGCCACCCAGGCGTCCCAATGCTGGACTTTCCACTTTAATGATCTTTCACATTTTCGACTGTCACTGAGGTGCGTGTGCTGCAGGCTGGTGGGGTCTCCCCGGGCGATGTTGTCGGTCACACTGTCCCCTATGAAGTGCTCCGGCCAGGCGAGGCCTTCGATCAACATTCCGTGTTGCAGGACAGGCAGGCCCCAGAGGAACGGTGTGCGGAGCCACGGAGGAGCAGCTGGGCAAATCCGGGAGGTGGGATGCCGTGCGGGACCGCTGGCCCTGTGTCTCCGAAGTCACGGGCTGGGAATTAAGGGAAGGCGTGCGGCCGGTGTCCCCCGAGCTTACAACAGCCAGACGTGCTGCCGGAGCCCTGCCTGGAGGCTGATTCAGAGCCATAGCGGGAAATGCCTCTGTGAGGACAGAGGGGGAACTTGCGCAGGACCTGAGCCTTAGCTGTCTTGAGGGAATCCCTGTGGCTCTGCCGCAGTGGGTTAAAGGTGTCGTGGTCACACAGGCAATGTGCTCGTTTGTAAGAGAAATGAGCTGTGGGCTGAAGTCAGGAGTCATTGGCATCTGGGCTTCGCTTTGAAAAGGCTCAGCAACGTGCATGAGGGTGTGAGTGTGAGTATGCGAGTGTGCGGTGCATGAGGGTGTGAGTGTGAGTATGCGAGTGTGAGGTGCACGAGGGTGTGAGTGTGAGTATGCGAGTGTGAGGTGCACGAGGGTGTGAGTGTGAGTATGCGAGTGTGAGGTGGACGAGGGTGTGAGTGTGAGTATGCGAGTGTGAGGTGCACGAGGGTGTGAGTGTGAGTATGCGAGTGTGAGGTGCACGAGGGTGTGAGTGTGAGTATGCGAGTGTGAGGTGGACGAGGGTGTGAGTGTGAGTATGCGAGTGTGAGGTGGACGAGGGTGTGAGTGTGAGTATGCGAGTGTGAGGTGCACGAGGGTGTGAGTGTGAGTATGCGAGTGTGAGGTGGACGAGGGTGTGAGTGTGAGTATGCGAGTGTGAGGTGCACGAGGGTGTGAGTGTGAGTATGCGAGTGTGAGGTGCACGAGGGTGTCGGTGGGAGTGTTTGCGGGAGCGTGGGTGAGTGTGTGATGGAGTAAAGGGGGCTAAACACCAATAACCATTGAATCTGGTGTCTGCTACGTGACTAGTCATCTTATATTGAACAACTTTTTTCTGTGGAGGTGCCTGGATGGCTCAGTCAGTTGAACGTCGGAATCTTGATCTCAGCTCGGGTCTTGATCTCAGGGTTGTGAGTTCGAGCCCTGTGTTGAGCTCCTCGCTGGGCGTGGGACCTAATTAAGAAAGCAAAATAAAAATAAGAAACCTTTCTGTGCATTAAACAACTTTCACAGTCAGTAGGAAAGTGTACTTGACCCCTAAAGCAATACCTGGACCCCTCGACACGGTCCATTTCCACGTCTCGAAGAAAGACAATGAAGTGCAGAGGGGACGGTTCCGTTGTGGAATCCAGGCTGTACTTCTCCACCTGGGAAAGCCCAGGAGGGCGCCTTTTCTTTAACACGACGCTAAGAACGGTCCCTGCCGCTCACGCCAGCATCAGGCTGCGCAGAGTGTGGCCAACGTGGGGTTACTGAGGATCTAAATACTTCCCAACCAGCTGTGGGGAGCTGATTCCCAGGATCCACTAGATGTCCCCACCACCTAGCAGTTCCATATACGCCCACCGGTGGCTTAGTGTCTTGAGCTGGGGGGCGGGGGCTGTTTATCTCCTAGGTCTTTGGGGGGGGGACGACGTCAAGCTCATACATTCAGTGAGCGAGGCCCTCCGGACATGCCTGCCCCCTAAAAAACACCCCGTAACCGTTCGCTGTTAGAGGTAAGTCTCCTCTTTTTACAGAAGATTGGATGCCCAATCTCTGTTTGTTTTATGCTGAAAGAGTAGGCTGAAGGTTAATGGTGGAGCAATTAAGTTCTTAACTGAAGTGCGTAATTAAATATTAATTGAAAAGAAGAATAGATAAGGTCTGCCAGACGTTCAGGCCTTTGTGCCCCATGCTGACTTGTTACTTGCAAATTCAGGTGGAGACAGTTCTTGTAAACCAAAGCCTGGACGCAGGCATGAGCTGAGGTCAACCACGGGGGGCTGCGGTCGCGCTACCCAGGGCTGTCACCGTCAATCTCAGATCTGGGCACTCAGCGTCTTCACAACGACTTGGTTAGAGACATTAAATTCTCCAGGGCATTTGCGGGGACCCAGCAGAAGATGCATGGAGCGCAAGAGGCTGCCCTTTAGTTGGGGTACAGCAGCCGAGCCCACATGACTGATCTGTGCAGCTCAGGGGCCTGGGGACTAAGGGCGGGACAGGTGGGGGGCCACAGGGACCCAGGGTAAGGAATCCTATTTCAGGCTAATCAATTTGAACTCAACCATGTAAGGTAAGCATTGAGGAATTTAAACATTAAATTGTAAATTCTTTATATAAAACTTCTTGAGGACCTGAGAACCAGCACTGTGGATGGGGGGGGGTCCCTAAGGCACCGTGTCACCCTGGTGCCTGGGGCCACGTGCGTCCACTTCGCAAGCATTCACCGAACGTCCACTGTGTGCCTGGGTTAAGCCATCAGGGGGTGGGAGAATGGGATGATGCAGCAGCTTCTTAGCTGCCCAGCCAGAGCTCCCAGTCGTGCAGCAAGAGGAAGGGTCACCTTACCCGTGGTACGCAGGTAGGTTTCCGTGGGCTGCCTGTCTGCATCCTCCCCACGTTGGATCACTGAAGTATCCCCCAAGGGAATGCTGCCCGGAGGTGGGCACTGGGAGGTGATCAGGTCCTAGGCGGGGCGGGGGGGGGGGGTGGCGGAGGGGGAGCCTCACGATGGGACAGCGTCTTCCTAAAGGACAGCACAAACCTCACTTCCTCTCTCCCTGCCGTCTGCCCGTGAGGGCACAAACCAGCCACACACGGGCTCTGGTGGCACCTGGATTTCAGACTTCGACTCCGGAACTGTCTGCTGTTTAGGCCACCCCGGCTGTTGGGGTTTGGGATCGACGCCCGACGAGACGAAGACATGGGTGCACCAATCACGTGTCCGGACCTGCGTCCGTAATTACATCCATGATGCGTGTGTATAACATGTATATTTAACTAAGGAAATGAGACCAGAGAATTTACATGTGCACGCCGCTCCTGAGTGTCAGAGGTAGATTGTGTTTTCGGGGGTGGGGGGGTGCCATTCAACCCATAAGCCTGCTTCAGAACACCTAGTGCTCTCCCTGAATCCACGTCCTCTCTCTTAATAGCCAATTCCACTAACTCACCACTAGATGACGCTAGCTCCAAGGTTTCTTATCCGGCTTTCTTAATGCACTGAATTTTTCTAGTTGTAGACATAGGCAAGTTTTAGAAGCATCGTTCCTGTGTCTCAATTTTATGATTTCACCGTCAAGATATTTAACTAATACACCATGCCCTCGGGATATACAGGATTTATAGAAATTAGATACGTTTCAAATATCCTTGGAATATATATTTTACACAAAACACACTTTAGGGGCGCCTGGGTGGCACAGGGGTTAAACGTCTGCCTTGAGCTCAGCGCGTGATCCTGGTGTTATGGGATCAAGCCCCACATCAGGCTCCTCCGCTATGAGCCTGCTTCTTCCTCTCCCACTCCCCCTGCTTGTGTTCCCTCTCTCTCTGGCTATCTCTATCTCTGTCAAATAAATAAATAAAATCTTTAAAAAAAAACCCCACACACTGGTTGTGGATTCGTATCAGGGCCCGGTTGGAAGCAGTGTGTGGTACCCACAGACCGTGTGCTTACGCGGGGATCCAGCCCCAGCTGCGGGAGGAAGCCAGGCCGGAAGCACGTGCTCCTCTCCACGCGACAAGACAGAGGCAGCAGGGCAAATGACTCACAGGTCACAAGCCTGGCAGTGGAGCAGAGGGGGACCCGGGGCCTGCCTCTGGGCAGCTGGCCCTCACCGTGATTCACAGCGCCAGTATTGATTGTGGGGGGCCGGGGGGGCTGCTGGGGAGTTCCTACAGATCCAGGCACAGGAAACAAGGCACATAACAGGGAACACAAGGAGGGTCTTGTACTGTCCTCCTGCCCTCTGTATCCGCCTTGGCAGCCTTATTTTTTCGTATTTCTCTTCATCTGGGGTGGAAAGCAAAAACAAGGAGAATGTGCGTGAATAGAACTTTAATGAGAACTCATGGCTCAGGAGGCATTGTTTCGGGAGGTCCTTCCACCCGAAACACATTAGGAATCTGCGCTGGTCAGGTTTGCATTCTGCGGGCAGGCGTCTCCATCCTGCGTAGGCATGCTTCACGCAGCCGTTGAGCTCTGGTTGCTGTGACAGATTCCACGAAGACAGAACATTCTCGTGGAAACTCTGCTTAGCACGGCGAGGCACCTCACGTGGAGGGCTGGGGCCGAGTCGTGCTCAGGCTAGGAGGACGCCCCAGAGTTTGGGTGATGACACGTAACCGTGCTCATCGGCAGCCTTGCAAAGTGTTGGGGATCTGGGCGGTCAGGCGCGGCTGGCTTTGTCTCTGTTCTGCAAAACCATTTGGTTGCAGGGAGCTCTGTGTGATGTTCTTTTTTTTTTTTTATAATAATTTTTTATTGTGTTATGTTTTGATTTCTTTTTTTTTAATGCTTTTTATTATATTATGTTAGTCACCATACAGTACATCCCTGGTTTCTGATGTAAAGTTCGATGATTCATTAGTTGCGTATAACACCCAGTGCTCCATGCAGTACGTGCCCTCCTTACTACCCATCACCAGCCTATCCCATTCCCCCATCCTCCACCCCTCTGAAGCCCTCAGTTTGTTTCTCATAGTCCATAGCCTCTCATGCTTCATTCCCCCCTCTGTTTACCCCCGTTTCTTTATCCCTTTCTTCCCCTACCGATCTTCCTAGTTCTTATGTTCCATAGATGAGAGAAATCATATGATAATTGTCTTTCTCTGCTTGACTTATTTCACTTAGCATTATCTCCTCCAGTGCCATCCATGTTGCAGCAAATGTTGAGAACTCGTTCTTTCTGATAGCTGAGTAATATTCCATTGTATATATGGACACAACTTCTTAATCCAGTCATCTGTTGAAGGGCATCTCAGCTCCTTCCACGATTTAGCTATTGTGGACAATGCTGCTATGAACATTGGGGTGCATATGGCCCTTCTCTTCACTACGTCTGTATCTTTGGGGTAAATACCCAGTAGTGCAATGGCTGGGTCATAGGGTAGCTCAATTTTTAACTTTTTAAGGGACCTCCACACTGTTTTCCAGAGTGGCTGTACCAACTTGCATTCCCACCAACAATGTAGGAGGGATCCCCTTTCTCCACATCCTCTCCAACAATTGTTGTTTCTTGCCTTGTCTATTTTTGCCATTCTAACTGGCGTAAGGTGGTATCTCAGTGTGGTTTTGATTTGAATTTCCCTGATGGCTAATGATTTTGAACATTTTTCATGTGTCTGTTAGCCATTTGTTTGTCTTCATTGGAAAAGTGTCTGTTCATATCTTCTGCCCATTTTATGATTTGTTTATTTGTTTCTTGTGTATTGAGTTTGAGAAGTTCTTTGTAGATATTGGATACCAGTCTTTAATCTGTAGCATCATTTGCAAATATATTCTCCCATTCCGTGGGCTGCCTCTTAGTTTTCTTGACTGTTTCCTTGGCTGTGCAGAAGCTTTTTACCTTGAAGAAGTCCCACAAGTTCATTTTATCTTTTGTTTCTCTTGCCTTTGGAGATGTGTCATGAAAAAGGTAGCTTTGACGGATGTTGTAGAGGTTGCTGCCTATGTTCTCCTCTAGAATTTTGATGGATTCCTGTCTCACATCAAGGTCTTTCATCCATTTGGAGTTTATTTTTGTGTATGGTGTGAGAGAGTGGTCAAGTTTCATTCTTTTACATTTAGCTGTCCAATTTTCCAAGCACCATTTATTGAAGAGATTGTCTTTTTTCCACTGGATGTTTTTCCCTGCTTTATCAAAGATTAGTTGCCCAAAGAGCCGAGGGTCCATTTCTGGGTTCTCTATTCTGTTCCATTGGTCTATGTGTCTGTTTTTGTGCCAGTACCATGCTGTCTTCGTGATCACAGCTTTGTAGTACAGCTCGAAATCTGGCATTGTGATGCCCCCAGCTTTGTTTTTCCTTTTCAACAGTTCCTTGGAGATTCGGGGCCTTTTCTGTTTCCATACAAATTTAAGGACTATTTGTTCCAGTTCTTTGAAAAATGTCATCGGTATTTTGATCAGGATAGCATTTAACGTGTAGATTGCTCTGGGTAGCATGGACATTTTAACTATGTTAGTTCTTCCGATCCATGAGCATGGAATATTTTTCCATCTTTTTGTGTCTTCCTCAATGTCTTTCAAGAGTGATTTATAGTTTCTAGAATATAGATCCTTTACATCTCTGGTTAAGTTAATTCCAAGGTAACGTATGGTTTTTGGTGCTATTGTAAATGGGATGGATTCCCTAATTTCTCTTTCTTCAGTCTCATTATTCGTGTATAGAAATGCAACTGATTTCTGAGCATTGATTTTGTATCCCGCCACATTACTGAATTGCTCTATAACTTCTAATAGTTTGGGAGTGGATTCTTTTGGGTTTTCCATATAGAGTATCATGTCATCTGCGAAGAGAGACAGTTTGACTTCTTCCTTGCCGATTTGGATACCTTTGATCCCTTTTTGTCATCTGATTGCTGTTGCCAGGACTTCTAGTACTATGTTGAATAATAGTGGCGAGAGTGGGCATCCTTGTCGTGTTCCTGATCTTAAGGGAAAGGCTTCCAGCTTTTCCCCATTGAGAATAATATTTGCTGTAGGCTTTTCATAGATGGCTTTTATGAGATTGAGGAATGTACCCTCTATTCCTACACTCTGAAGGGTTTTAATCAGGAAAGGATGCTGTATTTTGTCAAATGCTTTTTCGGCATCGATTGAGAGGATCATATGGTTCCTGAGTCTTTTCTTGTTGATATGATGTATCACGCTGATCGATTTGCGAATGTTGAACCACGCTTGCATCCCAGGGATGAATCCCACTTGGTCTTGATGGATAATCCTTTTAATGTACTGTTGGATTCTATTAGCCAGGATCTTCTTGAGGATTTTGGCGTCCATATTCATTAGGGAAATCGGTCTGTAATTCTCCTTTTTGATGGGGTCTTTGCCTGGTTAGGGGATCAAGGTAATATTGGCCTCATAGAATGAGTTTGGTAGCTTTCCTTCTGTTTCTATTTTTTGAAATAGCTTTAGGAGAATAGGTATTATTTCTTTGCAAACCATCAGAGCCTTGAATTTATTTATTTATTTATTTAAAGATTTTTTAAAATTTATTTGACAGAGACATAGCTATCGAGAGAGGGAACACAAGCAGGGGGAGTGGGAGAGGAAGAAGCAGGCTCTCAGCAGAGGAGAACAATGTGGGGCTCCATCCCAGGACCCTGGGATCACGCCCTGAGCCGAAGGCAGAGGCTTAACGACTGAGCCACCCAGGCGCCCCCCCCCTTTTTTTAGAGCCTTGAGATTTAAACATGATCGTGTGTCAAAGAGTCCCCAGCAACACTAGAACCAGCCGTCGCAGCCGACCCTCGGACCGACCCCTCCAAGGTCTGTTGCAGAGCACACGGCCCAGAGGGGAACAAACGCCCGTGGGAGAACACAGGGTACAGACTTCCAGCTCTGAAACGAATCAGTCCCGGGGATGTTACGTACGCATGCTGATGGGAAGGAATTTCCATCTGACGTGGAGCCCTGGATGTAAGACAGAAAGCCTCATGCGTGTGCCCTCAGAAACACACGACTGAACGACGGACTCACTGTTTTCCGATCAATGTCTGCTTTGCAGAGAACCGATAATACTGGAATTTTCTTATATGACCCCGGTCGGGTTGGTCTCACCAAATAAGCTGAACTGAGCTTTGTTTGTGTGACTGGACCGGTTTCATCTGCTCGGGCAGCTTTCTGCTCTGGTCTTTGTTTTGATTTTAACAGTCTCACTGAACTCTCCTCTCTTGACCCTGCACCTGTCTGTGGGCACAGCCCCAAACCTCCAGCGGCCTCGTCTGCAGCGTGCCGGCTGGCTTGTCCCGAATTGTGACGCCTGAATGAACTCTCTTTTTGACAGTTTTGACCTCAACTCGGTTAACCTCTTTTTTCAGGTGGGTTATTGACTACCATTAGCGAATCTCCATTGTAGTCTTGAAAGTCAGGGAGAGAGAAGACCTTAGAGTTTCTCATCCCGTACGCAGCATTTGTAACCATGCGTGGTGACACAGAGTGACTAAGCTTTACTGTGGAGATCGTGTCCCAATACATACATGCACCTGATCATTATGCCCAGTACCTGAACCTATGATGTCATATGTCAATTTCATCTCAATTTTAAAAAAAAGGAATTCAGGGGAAGGAAAAGTCACCCATCATATTAATTTCTTAACAGTGGTGCTTCTTCGTGCTTGAGCCTCTCGCTGCGTGGCATCGGATTTAGGTATTGCCATCACTGCTTGAACTCGTTTCCCTCACCTGCTGCCCATCTCAGGACATGTGTCTTTATGGGGAAAACATTTTTCCATCCCGGAGAGAATGGGTGAGTTTCATTTTCTAACCCATCGAGCCCTCGTGTAATGCTTCCTGAGCTCTCCTCGGTGCCAGGCTGGCGTCTGGTGAAGCTGCTGGGCTCTCGTTGAGGTTTTTCCTTCCTGACGTGTTAGGGGGATGTTTTTATGCTCGGGTCCCTTCTGCATGGTACTCACTTTGTGCCGGGCCCCGTGTTGGGTGCGGAGGATAACGACGAAGCATCACCTGGCATTCAATTTAGCGCCACCTCCCCATTGCCCGGAGGACCCAGAGGATGGCCCGTGTCCTGCTCCTGCCACGCCAACTAGGCCATGGCTTCCCTGCCCCACCGGTGACCTTCACCCCGTGGGTTTGCTCATGTTGCTGCCTTTCCCGGGGCTCTGCTGCCACCAAGACCCAGCCCAGGGGCTGCCTTCCCCTAGCTGCGTTGTTCTGTCATAGTCTCGAGGAGCCACACCGTCCCCATCCAGCCAGGCACAGACCCCTCACGAGGGTCCTCAGCGCCTCTGAGATCAGTCTCCGTGCCTGGACCTCATCTCTTGTGACTCTTTATTATGATTACTCATTTTCTTTTCTCCTGGGTGACTGTGCTGTGTCGACTTAGCTAAGCCAGACCTGCATCTCTCAGACTTCCCTTCACAATGGTTCCAAACTCCTGCTGGAGGTGGGGGGCATTCCCACACCATCTGGAAGGCAGAAGCCAGAGCAGCCCCTTTGGACAGACTGTTATTGTAATACTTCCTGAAAAACACTAAGGCCTGTGCATACCCTTCTACCATGCAGCCCTCCTGGTGCCCATCACGGCCTTGGGAGCCTTTGTGGGAGAGCTTTGAAGGTTCTAGGTTTAGGGTGCCTAGTTGTTCAGAGAAAGAAGCTTTAAACATAGTAAGAAATAGAGCGAGGAGATGGGTCTTTGGCAGATGCCAGCCCAAAGCCAGGACTGCACGAAGCCACCTCATGCTCAGTGAGCTCTTCCTCCCTCAGTGGGGTCATTTGCCTGGTCCAAAGCAGTTGTCTTCTTTGTTGCATAGGTGGGAGTGGACATTGGGACCAGGGATGGCTGGTGTACACTATTTGTAGATCTGTGGATCTGTGGATCCGTGGGCCCTTCTTGGTGGCAGGGGCATGTCTAAATCACTCAATCTATCTATCCATTCATGTCTGTCTGTCTGTCTATCAATCATCCATCTGTCCATCCATCCGTCCATCCATCCTATCAATCAATCATCTATCATCTATTATCTATCATCTATTTTTATCTATATATCTCTACCTATCATCTCTGTCTATCCATCCATCCACCCATCTACCTACCTATCTATCCATCTATCCATCCATCCATCCATCCATCCATCCATCCATCCATCCATCCATCTTATCCATCCATCTATCATCACCGCCATCCACCGATAGTACCCATTATCTGTCTCTCCATCTTTGGCACCACGTATCCAGTCCACATGAGCTCACATTGATTTCTTCTGTTCAATCCGACACCACAGGTGTTAGTCTAGCCTTCCCCACACTTGTAATTCCCTCCTTAACAGTGACAATACTCACTTACATGAACGTCAGTGTGTTTTTTATTGTGGTAGAACACACGTGACATACGATTTACCATTTTAGCCATGTTTAAGTGTTAAGCTCTGTGGCATTAAGTGCATTCACAGCGTTGTGCAATACTCCCCACCATGCATCTCCTGAGTTCTGTCACCTTATCAGACTGGAACTCTGTCCCCGTTAAACACGAACTCCCTGTCCTGTCCTCTCCCCAGTCCCTGGTAGCCCAGTGAACTTAGTGTATTTTTGCTCAGTCCCCTAAAAGAAACCAGACTGCCAGACGTGCCACCCTCCGTCATGCCCTCAGCAGGAGCACTAGGACGAGGTGTTCCGGACCCCTGCCCCTGGAGGGAGAGGAGACGGTGGGGGGGGGGGGAGGGGAAAGACCAGTTACTCGGAAAGTGTGTGCAGCTCAAGCCCAGGAGAGAGAGGAAGGGGGTGGGGAGGAGTTGGGAAGACTGCTCAGGGTCAGCTCTTCCTTAACGTGCCATCCCCCTGCCACAGGACAGGCAGGCTCCCCAGCAGGGCGTGGGGACGGGGAGAGGGGAGGGCCACATACCTGTGGTTTCCACCGCTCCTGCTAGCAGCTCACCTCTGCTGCCCCGTCGCTGCTCCCCTGCACGGAACGCCCTTCTCCGGCTGCATGTAGCTTCCCCTCTGCTTTGGCTGTCAGCAGCGTCACCGAGTGCCCAGCTGTGCTCACCAGCCAGGGCTCTGCGCCTCCTCTCGCCACGCTTCACATCCTCCACCGGCCTCGATAGCGGTCCCCCGTCATTCTCTCTCCCAACATTTCTTCTGTCCCATTTTCTCTTTCTCTTCCTCTGGGACTCAAATCGCACGCATCTTTAAAGTTTTTGTTTATTTATTTTTTTAGTAATCTCCACACCCCACGTGGGGCTCGAACGAACGACCCTGAGATCCAGATTCGCACACTGCACCGACTGAGCGCGCATGCGAGACCTGTCCTCCTGTTCCTGCGCCCGCAAGTCCCTGGCACTCTTCACTCTGTTTCACGCGCTGCTTTCTCTGTGTGTCTCAGGCCAGATCTGCGGCCCCCATCCTAGCCCCTCACTCTCCGTGCGTGTCTGCTTTGCACTTCTCATTTTCAGTTCCTCACTTCTCCTTTCTAGAACGTCCACTTGACTTTATGCGTTCGTAGTTCTCTCTTCTCTAGTGAAACTGCCACCTGCTTACTTAAATACCTGACCCTAGCAGTCGTGCACATTTTTAGAGGGCACATCTCATGACTCCAACCTCAGGAATTCCCATGGATCTCTTCCTAGTGTGTTCTTACCTGTTCGTTTTGGTGATATGTGTGTGTGTGTGTGTGTGTGTGTGTGTACGTGTTATCTCTGCCAGATGATCGATCCTTGATTGAATGTTGATTACTGTGTATGAAAAAATACAGACATAATTTGAGGATGTAGATACATTATCTGGAGGAAGCATTTCCTTTCCTTCTTGGTAGGTATGTGGGTGGAGCCAGTTATTCTAATCCAGATTGGGAGCTGGATTTTGGGTTTTTTTTGTTTTGTTTTGCTTTGTTACGTCTTGGGAAACTGCTGTGAAATCACATAGTGAATTTGTTTTGTGTTGGAAATCATGACTCAGAAGTTACTTTGCACCACTTGGCTCAACCTGACTAGAGACACGTGAGTTCAAAGCATACTGTTCTCAAATTGTGGCAGCAAAGAAGTCAGTGAAAGATAACTCCCCCATTCAGATGCCTGGCCCTGCAGGAGAGCTGCTGGGGCTTTAGATGGACAGGTTTGGGTGAGATGGGGCAGTGGCAGGCTGGGCTGCAAGAGGACAGAGGTGAGCCCTATATGGGGAGACCTGAGTCCCTGGGCTGCAGTGGGAAGTTGAGCCCATATGGGGGTGAGCTGAGCCCTATGGGAGCAGAGCTGAGTCCTTATGGCTGGGAGAGCTGAGTTCTATGGGGGGCAGAGCTGAATCCTATGGGGGGAGAGCTGAGCCCTTTGGGGGGGGAGAGCTGAGACCCTGTGGGGGAGGGGGGTTGGAGAGAGCAGGCCCAAGGTCGAGGTAGAGGTTCACTCAGCTTTGGCAAGTACTTTATTCCAAGGCCCAGCAAGATTCCCTGTGAGTTTTACTTTTCCCTTTTATAAGAACAAAGCAACGGAATTAAACCTGAGATGTTCTTTGTTAATCCCCTGCCTTGAGACCAAGCAGAGGCTGGGACAATTGGAACTGGACGATATTTACTGTTTCCATTTTGCATCCAGCGCCCAGCTAATAGGGCTTCCCCTCCCTCCCTCGTGCCTCTCTCCCTCCTTCCTTCTTCCTCTCGTGTACAGAGTGTTTACAATGTGTGAGACATATTATTTCATAATAATGAAATTGTTTATGCATTAAAACAAGAATTTGGTCTATAATTATTTAAGCCAAGAGCTAGTGGGGAAAACTACCCGACTACCTTGGACCCCCACCTGTGCCTGATTGATGAATCCTCACGGTCTACACTAGCGGACACACAGATTCCTGGCAGAGAAGCTTGTCGTTTCTTGTTGGGGTGTTGGGGTGCAGTGGGAGTGGAGAGGTGTCTGTGGACAGACCCGTGTGGGGTGACACGTGTCTGTCCACCCTCCCGTGTCAGTTGGTAAGTATTTTTCACACAAAAACTTTCTGGCTAGAGACAACAATTTTTGGTTGATTTTAACTAGGGATTAAAATAAAAGATTTGTCCCTTCCTACTCCATGTACGATGTTAATTTTCTTAGCTGAGTTTACTTTCTGAGCCATACCCTGTTGGCTAGTTCGGCGGAGAATTGCTAGTTACAGAATGGAATGTTGTTCCCTGTTCCCCGGGGCAACTGTAATTTTGTGACAGCTTGTATCGAATTGTGCATAGTTTTAAGTACAGTGTTGTTTTACCAGTCGCTGTGTATTTAAATTCCTTGATCGAAAATCGATACGCAGAAACAATGTGGACTCGATGTGTGTGTGTTTTTTTTTAAGATTTTATTTATTTATTTGACAGAGATAGAGACAGCCAGCGAGAGAGGGAACACAAGCAGGGTGAGTGGGAGAGGAAGAAGCAGGCTCATAGTGGAGGAGCCTGATGTGGGGCTCGATCCCATAACGCCAGGATCACGCCCTGAGCCAAAGGCAGACGCTTAACCGCTGTGCCACCCAGGCGCCCCTCAATGTGTTTGTTAACTCAAAAATCAGTGCTTCGCAGTGGTGTTCACACTTGTCACTGGCAGTCGGAGCCGAGGCCGGGAGGAAACCTGCCTTGAGGGCGTCTGCGCCCTCGACCCATGTTGTCTCCAATCCGGAGACTCTCATTTCATTTGCCAGAAGCCAAAGTGTCCCTACCACGCTCTACTAAAAGATGTTTACTTTAGGAAGGAAGTTGTTTCTGAAGTCTGGCGGCCCCTGGCGGCTCCTTGTTGATGCCTCGATCTGCAGACAGATTTACTGGGTGTCAGTTTCCTAATTGAAATGAAGGCTCAGCCCCGTCTTCATGGTTTCGGGGTGAGAGCAAGCGGCCGCTGTAGAACCAGCTGTGTCCAGGGAATCGCTGACCTCAAAAGCCAATTCTATATCTCACCCCTGGAAGCTTCCATCCATCATGATTCCAATGGAGAAGGAGGATATTTCCCGGGGAAATTGCTCACTCAGATTAAGGATGCAAAAGCCTCCAGCATTCAGTTTGTTTGGACCATCTTAGGAAACCACCTTTTTCTTCTAATACAATTAAAACAAGCTCTTATCGACAATTAACCATTTGAAATGTTTCATGTGTTTCTACGGAATTACAGAGCAAATGTCCTTAGTGGGTACAAGATGGCCAAAGGGTGGATGGGGAGAATTTTGTGGGCGCTAGAGAAGATGGAAGATTCATTAGAATTTGGATCCAACGTCAATGAAGGAACGTCACCTTTGAGTAACTGGAGACTGTGCCAGGCGCCTCTGTCCTGGTGGGGGCTTGCCGGCCCTGGGTCAGCTGACCCGGGGTGCAAAGTCCCGAGTCCCTCCCTCCACGTGGCTCAGCTCACAGTGGCATGAACAGATCCTGTGTTCGCGGGTTGCAATAAGGAAATTGTGGAAATCACGCGGAGCACAGGACTTTGTGGCAGAGAAGAGCAATGTTGACAGAGAGGTTAAGAAAATCCTGTCCCCCAGGGGATCTCCCGGCACCTCGATCTCTGCCGTTCAGAACAGAAACTTAACAGCTGTTGGGGAAACATGTCCTCTGGGATCCTTCCTAGGCCGGGCTCTCGTCAGGTGTGCCGAGAGGGCAATGCCATGCTTCCTGGTTCCCGAGCCATTTCTCAGGCTGGTGCTCACTGTTAACCCCGAGGAGCGAGGTCATGTCTCCCTCTGGGACCGAAAGCAGGCCTCCTTACTGTTACCTGTACCGGTGCCCACCCCCCCACCCCCGGCAGAGATCTCCAGCTGTGCTAACCCACGCACCCAGCGACCATCCCTGCTCCGGCTCCCGGGCCCTGGGAAGTCGGGGGGCGGGGGAAGAAGATTTTCTGATTCCCCAAGTTCCTCTCTTCGGCTAACATCAATCCAACCGTAACAGGCTGGCTTGTTAGCTTGTAAGTAAAACAGGAAAATCTGTGACCTTCACAGACCAAGGACACTACCGGTAGTTGAACGTAAGTGCAAAATCAGGATTCTCTCAACTACGGTGTCTCCAGCACAGGGCGCAGCGCCTAAATGTTGTTCGTAAATATTGAATGAATCTGAGAATGTCCGATGGAGACACAGAAGAGTCAGATCCATTCGTTCATCCAGATGGTCGCCCTTAAGTGTATGTAAGAATATTCCAAGTGTATATTCACTGGGAACCAGAGATACAGAGAGGAATTCAGCATTTTCCCCGTGCTCAGAAAGCTCACAGTCTGATCCCAGGCCACTTCACAAGTGTGTTCTGCTTACTGAGACATACGATGATAGCTACAAGGGGCAGCACCATTTTGGGGGAAGAGAGAAGAAAGTGATCATGTCACTTGGGAAGGATAAGGACATGATCCCTCCAAGGTCACGGCCAAGGTAATGTGAAAGCTCGGCAGGAGTGGGCTGAGTCCATGGAGGTGACGTTCCCACCGGAGTGCGGCAGGTACCATGGCAGAGGTGGGACACTGAATGATGCCCGAATTTGCAACTCCTGGGGACTGTCACAGCGGGGACTCCGGTGCCTGGTGGTGGCGGGAGATGGGTTCAGATGACGTACAATCTTGTGACCGTGAAGAGGGGTCTTTGGATGTTTGAATCCAGAGCAGCTCTGTGGGGATCTGACCTGTAGAAACAGCATTTTGGCCATGGTGGGGATCAGCTCAGTGGAAAATGAGACTGGGGGGAGAGGCACGGAGAGAGGGTCCTGGAGCACCGTGTGACTGGTTCTGACGGGGAAGACTGCCGGGAGACAGAGGGAGGGACACTGGCCCCAGCCGTGCAGAGTGGTGCCCTGCGGCCACACTGGGCAGGTTCCCAGCTCCCGAGGAAATGGTGCTTCAGGCCAGGGGCCTGCATTGGGAGAGACGAAGGAAGGCCCATGGGGGAGGCTGGAGGAAGAGGCTGGGGCACCACAGGCGCTTTGGAGAGGCTACCCGGGGCTTTGCAGCCCAGTGGGGTACCTGTCCCAGGGGCTCGGAAAGGAGGACCTGCCCGTGGGGACACTCACAAAGGTGCATATATTTCGAATGTGGCCCTCATGGTCACTGCAGCTCGTCTTCGCAAAGTGTGCTGTTGATAGAAAATTGAATTTTTTACACTCTAAGTTGCAAAAGACCACAGTGATGTAATGAGATCATCTGGAAATGGATTTTCATCGGCACCAGACTCTAATTGTTTGGAGAAAATCCACCTCGTCCATTTTAAACCACAGCAACGGTTGCATGAAGCGCGCTCAAGAATTCAAGGTGGCGTTAGGTGGCGGGACGCCAAGGCTTGCAGTCGCGCCTGCTGAAATCGTTGCTTCGTTCCCGATACAACATCTGCGCGTTGCTCTTCACCATCACGAAGAGTCAAGTAATGATGCTCTGAACATATTAAGTGTTGCTAACTTCAGAGCTCACCAAATAAACATAAAAATAAAGAGCAGAGATCTTTCCAATGTCCTCATTTCCAAAAGGCGACTCATTTAAGATATCAAATAATGGAAAGCAAGCTGAAAACATCCAGACTGATGCATCTGACTTGTTCTAATCATCGCTGCTTGTTTCGCTGCTGCGGTCATGTTTAATCAGTAGGTCGTTTTGGGGAAGCCTGTGGCTTACAGGAAAGCCGAGTGGGAAACACAGGGGTCCATATACCTATCCGCCCCCACCCTGCTCCCTGGCACCAACACCTTACACCGGCCTGGTAAGTTTGTTGCAACTGACAAACCAGAATTAACACATTTCAAATGAATATCACATTTCTAGACCGGATTATTTGTTTTTTGGGTGTTGAGTTTGATCAATTCTTTATAGATCTTGGATACCAGCCCTTTATCTGATAAGACTTTTGAAAATATCTTCTCCTATTCCGTGGCTGCCTCTTAGTTTTGTTGAATGTTTCCTTCGCTGTGCAGAAGCTTTTTATCTTGATGAAGTCCCAATAGTTCATTTTTGCCTTTGTTTCCCTTGCCTTTGGAGACGTGTCCAGCAAGAAGTTGCTGTGGCCGATGTCGAAGAGGTTACTGCCTGTGTTCTCCTCCAGGATGTTGATGGATTCCTGTCTCACATTGAGGTCTTTCATCCATTTGGAGTTTATCTTTGTGTATGGTGTGAGAGAGTGGTCCAGTTTCATTCTTCTGCATGTGGCTGTCCAATTTTCCCAGGACCATTTGTTGGAATGAAAGCTGGTGCAGCCACTCTGGAAAACATTATGGAGGTTCCTCAAGATGTTAAAAATAGAGCTATCCTATGAGCCAGCAATTGCACTACTGGGTATTTACCCCAAAGGTACAGATGTAGTGAAAAGAAGGGGCACATGTACCCCAATGTTCATAGCAGCAATGTCCACAATAGCCAACCTGTGGAAGGAGCTGAGTTGTCCTTCAACAGAGGAATGGATAAAGAAGATGTGGTCCCTATACACAATGGAATATTACGCAGCCATCAGAAAGGAGGAATACCCACCATTTGCATCGACGTGGATGGAACTAGAAGGGATTATGCTAAGCAAAGTAAGTCAAGCTGAGAAGGACGATTATCATATGGTTTCACTCATATGTGGAGCATAAGGAATAGCACGGAGGACCACAGGGGAAGGGAGGGAAAACTGAATTGGAAGTTATTAGAGAGGGAGAAAAATTATGAGAGGCTCTTAACTTTAGCAAACAAACTGAGGGTTGCTGGAGGGGAGGTGGGTGGGGGATGGGGTAACAGGGTGATGGGCATTAAGGAGGTCATGTGGTGGAATGAGCATTGGGTGTTAAATGCAACTGATGAATCATTGACCTCTATGTCTGAAACTAACGATGTACTATATGTTGGCTAATTGAATTTAAATAAAAAACCAAAAATAAGTAAATAAAAGGAATATCACATAACTTTCTTTCCACTTTTGCTGACTTCTGGAAAACAGTGTTGAATGTGGATAAAAGTGTAAAGTTTTCAGTATCATGCCAAATAAATGAAAATCCTTTCATTGAAGGATTATGGGATTAAAATGCATATATGTAAAACCTTCTTTTTGCTATTTACAAGTGTGTTATGGAAACAAACAGGGTAAGTGGAGAGCTCACGTATTAGGTGTGTGTTCTCGATGTCTTTAGGAAATGGTTTCTCTTGGCTGAAAAGTTCTCCACATCATGATTGTTGCCAAGTGTGTGATGTGAGAAGGACTCCGGTATGGATTCAGCTTCCTGCATGACCCTATTTCACCTGAAGTCAGGTGATTATGCAGGGATGCTCCGCCCACTGGGTGGCACTCACTGTGGAAGATTAGAAATTAGACTCAGCGGTCCCGACATTCAGCACAGACTCTTCCTGTCTGTCTTGCCTTGTCCATCAGAGCAGGCGGAGGGAAGGAAACAGTACAAAGCATGGTTCCCGATGAACACAGGGGGTCAGGAGCTCTTGAGCACAAGCTCCCCTTCCTCAGGACCTCTGTTCTTATGTCCTTGAGGGTGGACGGGACAGACTCGGGAAGGGAGCCCTGCACTGACACTGGCAAGAGGCACGAGAAGGAAGCCCAAGCAGGGCCGGTCACGCAGTTAGCAGGGGAACTGGTGCCGAAGCAGCATGGGGGGCAGCCCGCTCCACTCCCCACGAGATGAAGCACATGACATGGCTGGTGCTGGCCGGCTGGTGGCAGCCAGGGCCTCCCCGTTCCAGGCGGAGCTCCCTGTTCCAGGCGGGACAGAGGTGCTGCAGCCAGCACCCCACCTGTCTCCCTTGAGCCTGGGTCCGAGACTCAGCGTCATGACCTAACGACGTGTCTCTTCTCATTGCAACTCAAGAGAGTCTAAAACAACCATTAACTAAATACCGTAGTATTTATTAATTTTAAACTCATTTAATCTGTGCCATTTTTGCATACATATGAAATCCGTAGCCTTAATAAATGTCCATTTCTTCTTAGTAGATAGAGAAATTGAGGATATTTCAACAATGAAATAAATTATGGGGGAAGGGTGCCATGGTTCTGTGATAAAACTCTTTGGTCTATATAATTTTTCCGAGTTTAAAATAACACGAGAATTCACTCCAATAAAAAGTAAACATTACTTTTCTCAAAAAATTTAATTGCAGAACTATTTACAAGAGGTGAACATCAGCGATACAGAAATCCAATGAGAGGGGCGTCATCATAGAAGAGCATGGAGAGGACGGTGGGCGTGATTTTCCTATAATTGGCCGAGAGTGAAAAAAAGTCATGAACACAGAGAACTCAAGGAACAGAACGTGGTACAGCCTTAAAGAGACGACCAACATTCTGGTAGGAAGTTATTAACAAGAAGCAAGGAGAGGAGGTGACGGAGAGCATATACTGTACATTCAGATTAGGGATCCTGCATGCTACTGAATAGAATTTATCAAAAGAACCATAAAAGCATGAGAAAGAGAGTTACATAAAATAGGTTAATTCCAGTGAAGGGAAACTGTACAGATGTTGAATATTTGGCACTCTGTTCATCCTCATTTTTGATATGATTTCATATGTATATATATTTATATATATATTTATATACTTTTTTTTTTTTAAACTTTAACTAAACATCTAGTTTCCTGGTTCTAACATTCCTTGAATTTCTATAGGAGGCATTGAATTTAGTCCTTAGGCCACACCTGGGTATTTTGGCATGTAACATGGAGGCGTTTGTATGAATTGGTCTCTAGACAGGAAGGGCCTGTCCGAGAGGAAAGTGGCTTAGCGTTTGGAAATCAGAGTTCAAAAGTAGCCTAGGGTTTACTACTGGTGGGGAAAACCTTTGAATTCAGCAAACCGGTGATAAGGTGGAGGGAGAGACACACATGCTGAGCCCTTTGAACGTGATAATGATCCTAACGTTGGAATGGCGGGGGCTGGGCGGTGGTCGTGAGCTCAGGGAAAATCGAAGAGTGGCTGAGTGGCGTCTAGAAGGTTCCACACCCACGGCCTTAGTGCTTCGGTCGTGTATGTTAGCAGAAGGGTAGAGCACTGTCTATGGAGACTACCGTCTACTGGAACGAGATAAATTTGTACTTAAGTTGGCACAAGAACCTGGCACACGTCTGTCACCATCACCTCTCCCCCACTGAGTACGTGAGAGCTTGGACCGCCAAGCTCTCAGATTCGGAATAAGCACCCATGATGAAGAGTCACATAAAATCTAAGAAAGTAGGACGGTAAACCTCTGTTACCTTAGTGTATATACAAAATCTTTTAAAAAGTAGTGTTAGAATAGATAACTAACATTTCCTCTGCAAAGAAGTCATCTGTCATGTGTTTAAATTGACGCTTGAAATAATTTGTTTTTACTGCTGGATAAAAAGGCCAGGGTTAGGGTAGCAATTCATAAACCTATGGGTACTTTTCAATGCTGCGGGATGAAAAAGATGGTTATTTCTTGGAGCGTTTCCACGGACCACTTCTGCGCTCTCTGAAGAGTGAAAGAGAATAATTACAAAAAGCTGGACTTCGAGGGGTAGCTTCACGAACGTTTAGCAATTTTGGTCAGTCCGTCTGATTGCGTTCTTGGTGTGCTCCCGAATTACACTTTCCTTCATCCCTGCAGTGTTTCGATGGCTCTCTCTCCACGCTTCTGAGATGCAGCTGAGCGTTAAGTAACAGTGAAAACATGGCCTAATTCGGGTTGGCGCTGGTTCTCTGAGATATTTATGAAGGGACCTGACGTTTGCAAGCATCCCACACCTGGGGGGGGGGAGGATTGTTGGGATGAGGGCCCGCGGCACCTCTGGTCACTCCCACTCTCACCCCTGCTCCCAAGGAGCTCGGAGGACTTTAGAGCCCACGTGACATCAGTCTTCATAACCATTCCGTGAGGGAGACAAGGGACAGGAGAAAACAGACGTGAAGTTTCATCTGGCTGACATATGACCAGGAGCCAGGTTGTTGGACCGGCTGGCTGGACGTTCTGAGCTGGCCATTCATTTCCAAAACATTGTGCAGCCACTCTGCACCTGAGCACGTAGCAGGGGGCGTGCAAGACACCTCTCCTCCAGCACTCCGTTCGCTGCCCCGCCTCACTGACCGTCAGCATGGCCCGGGCCAGCAGGCGGGCCCTGTGGCGAAGGCACGGGACCTGACGTCACAGGCCAAGCAGGCCACCGAGTGTGGTGACGCCCCGTGCTCCCCCTGAGGGGCGCAGCGTGTTAGCACTCAGCAGCCGACCGCATTCTCCATCTCTTCTGCTTGTGGTTTTCTAATCTGTTTGCAAGTTTTGAACTCCTGTATTCGACCCAAACTTTCAAACAAATGTGCAGGTAAAAACCAGAGAACCCTCGGGGAGTTCCAAAGCGGGTACGGATTGGGAACCACGGTCTGCAACTACCTGATTAGTAAGTTAAATTTGCAACAGAAAGAAAACATAGGTCAGTGGTCAAGGCTTGAGAAGAAAGCAGCACATGGAAACAGGTAGAATTTAACCATTTAGGCCTGATTCGGGGGGGGGGGCTGGAATCTACGCTTGTTGGCAGGAATATTCCACTTCTCAGAAGGGGGGTCAAAGGCTGTACCTGGGTGCCCTCCCTCACAGGTGCGTGCAGGCGGGACATGTCTCGTGTATACATTTCCTGCTGCTGACCCTACCGAGAAGTCGGGGTCCCTGCACTCACGAACACCAGCCTGGGGACGCACGTGCTGCTAAGCGGATTCCAGATACGGCACCTGGACCTTCTGTCCACTGAGGGCTCTGGGCACAAGGCTGCTTGCTCTTCTCAGCAGAAGCAGCTCAGCACGGGCTGTATCTCCCCTACGATGCTCCACTGGCCTCCGAATCCCCGGGCCACACGAGCTCTGGCTTGACTGACCTTCTGGCGAAGACACAATCCCGTCACCCCTCTCTACTCGGCCCCAGGAGATTTGGCCCAAACCAGAGAGCTGATGGGCACACACCCCGCAGTCAACACGGGCACCGTGACCAATCGGCTGCAGCGTGAGACTTTCCGGAAAGTCCTTCCCAGGCGGGGGTGGGGCGGGGTGTCTGTCGGGGCCTGGTGGTGGGGTGGCCACACGGAAGGACAAACACGCAGCCCGGGGTCTTTTGACTCGAGTGAAGGAAACTGCTCAGAAAGGCCAATGGCAAGGTGGGGTGAGCAGGGCACCGACTGCAAAGCCGTGATGACAGCCCCCCCCCTTTGTGAGCCCTGCAATTGTGTCTCCTGAGTTTGGATGCTTCCAGGGGAGCCAGCACGGTGAGTCCCCCAACTTGGCGGGTCACTGATTTTGTGGCTGTGTGTGCATTTTGTATTTTTTCAAGAGGGACCCTTACACGTGACTTTTTCCTCTAATGACAGTCTTCGCTATTTAATGCTACAAGTCTTTAGTACTGATTTTGCGGTGAACACCGCAACATCTCCTTTCGAACAAAAATGTGAATTTTTGGTATCATACAACAGTTCTGTTCTTGACACACCATTCGAGGACGGTTCTACACATTTGCTGAGAAGAACACGGTAACAGTCGTTACCGGTCGCAACGCTTACGTAACACACGGCGGTGACAGATGAGGATGCGTGAGATGGGTTACATCAAAAGTGCTCTTGTTAACACATAACATTCAACTTTTCTGGGTTTTGTGAAACGTTACGATGCTGTTTATCATACTTGTGTTTCGATGTTGAGAGTTCATTGGAGCCTTCGGTGGGGCAATGTCAGCTGGCTGCTGTGAGCCGAATCCTTTCTAACGTAGAGTCTCAACGGTTACGCTGTGTCTTCTGGGAACGTCGCTACATGGTCAGAGAGAACGTGCGCGATCTTCCGCGAGGCCGTCCATTTCCCACCGTGCGCTCAGGCGGACGCACAATCCTTTATTAAAACTAGAACCACACGGTGGTGGGATGGTCACACTGTAGCTCTGTAGGGTGCCTCTGCTAGAAGGGCCTGGAATAAGTTAGCTGGATTCACTAACACAAGTATTAGAAACAGTTTTATTTTTCTTTACAAGTACAATATGTAAACATGGCTTATCATCTGCATTTCAGGGCGGAATGTCACCTGTGTGAGATTTGAATATATTGCACTTAGTCATGCAGCGTGACAGAGCCAGCAGCAGGTCCGTCACGCGACCTTCTTTGGGACTTGGTGGACCAAACAGGGGTTCGTACACGTCCCCCAGTGCAAATCAATGGCTGCTGTCACATTTAGTGGTAGGTTAATTTGCTCATCTCGGGATGGTTTAGGCCAAGACTTTGGGGGATTTTAAGATAAAAATGAGGATACAAAACATAAAAAAAAAAAAAGGAAGAAAAGCCAAATTCAGCGAATACTTTCATTCACGTCAGGATCAGAGAATCTGGGACCTAGAATAATTATTGTCTAATTTTATAATTTGTTGGTACATGTTTTGTGCAAGCTCAAGGAAATGAGCTAAAATGCACCTGCTGCCGGAGACACTGACGTGTCAGCCGGCGGGCGAACGCGTGTGTATTTTGCATTTCCTCTTACTAAGCGGTCTACACCGACTTGACTTCTCTGTGGTTATTTCTAAAGAGCATTTCATCCTAAATAATACATCATTTTTAAAGTCTTAAATGCCAATACTTGCAAGTACACTTGTTTTTAACAGAGTCTAGTGAATATAGGAAGAAGCATCATTATTGTACACTACTCAGGGTTTAGGTATTTCTTTAGGTAGAAAAAATGCTTTGAATACTCTGGGGAAATAGGATTCATTTATAGAAGAATATTTCAGGGATTTTTTTTTTTTTTGCGTTTTCCAAGGATATACATTCGTACTGATTTTTGCTTCCAAATATATTTTAAGGCTGTTTGGTAAAATATACCAGATACGAGGCTCAATTTACAGGGTTTTGTTCTTATAGGGAATTCTTAACTACTCAGCTTTAAAAAAGTAAAACTTTGAAGCTAAACATGCTTTAATATCAACTGTGCTCCAATGAACCCCATGCTTCGTGGAATGCAGAGTATGAGGAAAAGGAAAACTGCAGGCTGAGCCAACACCCCTACGGGCAAGGACCTCACTGAATGCTCTCGAAGACGTCACCAGGCTGCAGCGGGAGCTGGGTACATTTAAAGTGCCGGTCAAGCTGAGGAAAGAAAGTGCTACAGTGGGTAAGCCGGGGCTGCTCTGCCGGGCCGTGGGCACGGTACCCTCAGAGCAGCAGGGAGGCCTGTGGGGGGACACACCTGCCTTCAGGTGCAATCCTGCTTTCACCTTGCATGACAGTGAGGACTCCGAGTTTGGGATCGGATGGAGACACGCGACAGGCTCTTCCTCCGAAGACATGTCCGAACGGGACACGCGAAGCGTTGGAACGATAGTCACTGACTGCATCTAAATCTAATTGTACAAATGGAAAAGCCTTTTCATTCGAATTCTTCCTGCTTTTTTTCTGGTGCCAATCAGAATCCTGAAAACGAATTACTTAAAGTCCACAGCTAGAAATCACCATATGTGACCTTTTTTTTTTTTTTTCATCATGTCTAAAACAGGCAAGAAGTATTTTCTTGACTTTAGCAATACTGCATAGGACAAAAGAATTCTGGAAAAATACAAATGTAAACTACATTTCTTCTTTACCATTTAAACTGAGATATACTTACCACTCACATTCATATTTCTTAAACTTTTTACAACATCACGCTGTCATTTTAAACAAGCAAACTTTTTTTTTTTAAAGGGAACCTTGGAGAGAGAACTGATACAGCAGCTTGAGGATATATATACATCTAAAAAAAATCACATGTACTGAATGGGGACACTTAAAGACGAGACTGCGTGATGGAAGTGACAAAGGAATAGGACGTACAATGACTCCTGTATCAGAACGAGGGCCACGCTGTTTCTTTTCAGACACCTGCTACGGGACAGCCAGCCTCTTGTAAGACTTCGATCTCTTTTCATGTGTCACTCTCTTGTGTGAATGAAGTCAGTGAGCGTATTTTTTGATCGAGCAGATGCTGTGCTGGGTATCTCTAATGGGTTCAGACGTGGACTCCCCCGGGTTTCTGGAGAACTGCACGGCAGGGCATGGGGGGGGGGGCTGGAAAGATGGCTTCTCATCACCATAGAGTTGGCACAAGGACCCTGGCGATGGGTCAGCTGGATTCGGGGAGAAGCACCCCCAGGTGAAAGGGGGCGGGTGTCTGTCTTTCCTGCCCTTCGAGCTGGAGCACCTTCCACTGGGACGTCTAGTGAGTGGTGAGATGCACCCACTGATTGCTCTTTGTTATTCTTGCCTCTAATTGTCACACAATTTATAAAAATATAAATAACAAAATGTCAGCCGGGTTCCATCTCTCGAGGTGCTTCTCGTTATCGTCTGAGAACAGAGTGGATGGGTTTGGTGTCCCCACGTCTAGCCATCAGAGCTGACTGAGAGTCAGACCATCCAGGGGGAGGAAGAAGAGGAGGAAGAGGAAGAAGAAGCTGTTCCGGCCGTGAGCTCGGCCAGCTGCGGGAATCAAAGCATTCCAGTGTGTGCACGGCACAAAGAACACAACAGGGCGTATTCGGTGGAGAAACGAGACCAAAGTTACCAGGTAGGTGAGAAACTGTACAAGCGTTTTGTTACAAAGAAAAGAGAGGACCACGGTGAGGGCCGCCCCCGTCCCTAGAGGCGCGTCTGGGCCTCGGGGATGTAGATCTCGATGCTGTCTGCACGCTCCGAGGCCGAATTCTGGCGGAAGGAGGCTGCCCTCTTGGCTGCCATGAGCCGCCTCCGGGCTTCCTGGCGCTGTCTGTCCGGCAGGTCCAGGGACTTTTCTCTCGTGATGGGAAATTTCCCTTTGGGGGGCTTCTTTGGTATCGGAGGGGGGACCTTTCTTTCTTCCTGAAAAGCAGCACAAGTCAAAATTGGGGCGATCAGAGGAGGGCAGCGCCAGCCCGTGAGCCTGGCCCACGTGGGGGCAACTGCAGGTGGCACGGGACACCCCCTGGGGGCCCGAGTCTGTCTGGCCCCGCGTCCCTCCCCGCGGCCTGGCCGCCTGCCCGGTGGGCCCTGCCTGTGACTTGCTCACATCCTTCCACGGCGGGGAGAGTGGTCTGGTGACGGCTTTACGCTTAAGCAGCTCAATCCTGCACCAGAGTATTGACTGTCTCCTCAGTCTCTGATTTATTCTGATGTCGTTGCCAGATTAACAGACTCTGTCACCTCTGAGCAGTGGCAAGTACCCACCATTTCAAGTTCTCGAGTATCCTGGGCATTTTGGAAGATGACACTTGACATCCCTGTCACATGCTACAGTCTTTTCAACAGACTTTCGATTCTAAGGACCTTCATGAAAATCATCTTATGTAGGGGAACCAATGGCCAAATTCCCTATTGTGGCCCTAAGATCCCTTGACATTAACTAGATAGACAGATAGATTTGTCACTTGCTTGGGAAACAGATGCAAATAATTATTTCCGACCTTTAACTCATGTTCTTAAATAAGTCACGAAAACACGTGTATGCCTTTTCTAGAAAGCTCCATCCCGCAGTTCTGTAGCAGATATAATATGTAATGCTTGTTACTGTTCTAGAAAAAGGTCTGTGTCCCAAACCTTGCTGCGTTATTGACCGTGGGTCCTAACTAACAAAGCTGGACCCAATGTGGGCTGTCCTTCCTAGTGGAGGGATGACAGAGCCCTACATAGCCGATTACCCCCTTCGCAGGAAAGAGGGCCTGGCATAAGGTGCCAGAATCCCTTTCTTTTCTAAGCAGATATCTAGTTGATGGGGGAAAACCCCATCCCTGTGTCTTTCTCTCTTCAGCCTCTGCAGAAATTCAAATGGGCCAGACATGCTGGGATGTTGTGGGGAAGGCATAGCTTGCCATGCAGGGTGGTCGCCTGTGGCTGAACCTGTCCATTGTGTAATGCTGGATTTGGTAGGAAGATGGTTTTGACACTTTATTCCCATGGCTTATTTTAAAATGACCTGGACCAAAAAATTAAAAAAAAAAAAGTTGGGGGGCACTCATGGCTTAGTTGAGCGGCTGACTTCTGATTTCAGCTCAGGTCATAATCTCAGGTTTGTGGGATCTAGCCCCATGTCGGGCTCCTCATTGAGTGCTGAGTGCAGAGTCTGCTTGGGATTCTCTCTCCCCTTCTCCCTCTGCCCCTCCCCTGCCCCTGCCCTGCCCTGTCTCTCTTCCTTTAAAAAACAGATTAAAAAAAATTAAAATGACTTGGACCAGAAGCAATGACTTTTTTCTGACTCTTGGGCAGGCATCTGTGACAATGGGGTAATTGTTTCATCAAAACTTTCAGCTCTTTCAAAAGTTAGTTCCTGCATTAAGCACATGACCGGATCTACCTATTTCTTTTCTCTTTGCTTGGTAGCCTCTGAAGTATGGGGCTGTAGGAAATACACATGAGCAATTCTTGTGGGAGTCTCCCGTTTAAAGGGGCTCTTGACCTCCAGGCGTCCCACAGTAGGAGAGGGTTGACCAGATGGCCCTGCAGTTCTACAGAGTAGAGTGGCCCAAGAAACACAAGGCATGGGGCCTCAGTGGTGTGAAAGAGCTCCTTATCGTCCGCACTGCGGTGTATATCCTCAGCAAGAGGCTGTCTTCAGTTAGAGGACAATTCCCTGTGCATGGCTTAGGTAGAAGGGATTTTATTAGTTGTTAATTACTGAAGAATGGAAAAAATAGGAAGGATTATTGCAAATCTTTAGATTAGTTTACTGAGTTCTATTTTTTAGTCATTAGAAAATGACATTTTCATTGGCGATCTTTACTTGTGATCTCCTTCACTTCAAAACCAAACCATAGATAGGACTTGCTTATGTACCGTGTATGGCTTATAGACAGCCCGTGACTTCTTATTCCTCTCTGACCCACTGTCTGTGGGAGAGGGGATCTGTCAATCGTCTGCAGTGGCATCTATGGCATCGAGCCCAGAACCCCCCCAGTATGGTCGGTGGCACTCTTGTGGGAACAGTGATGATGGCAATGATGGCTTTTGTTCTAATTATCTACATAGCCATCCTCCACTATGTACTTTCTCTTCAAAGCATGTTGGGTTAATTTCACCATTTTATTTTGATAATGTCTACCCAGAAAATCAGATGATGATTACTTAGATCGTCTTTAAAATGTGTTAGGAAATCAGTGTATTTATTGCTGATTCAGACCTACGTATCCGCCCTACTAACGATGATATCTGAAGGGAAGACGTGACACCATGTCTTCAGATTTAATGGAAACTTTCAGCCTATTTAAGGGCCCAGGCTGAGAGGCCTAGAGGAATTTTACATCATCAAACCATTCAGGCAAGCTCAGAATGTTTTCTTGGCCTCAACTGGAGATAACCAACTAAAACGTTTATCTGAATAGGAAGCGGTCATTGTGACCAGACCTGAAACTTTCCCTGCGGAAAATCATCTTCGTATAATCCAAACAAAGGTATGATGGAGACAATTCAGAGGGTAGATCCCTACAAGAAATGCAACTCTAGGTCTACATGTGATTTGGGTGAGTGTCCAAGAGATACAGCGAGAAAGAAACTTACTTATGACACCTGGCCGGTGACTTGCGTCCCACCTCTGCACACACGTGCACGGGTGACACTTTGATATGGTGTCGCTAACCTAAGACCGGGAAGCCCCTCACGGTGGAGCGTCACTCCTACAGCTGGACCAGGTACAAGGCACTGACGGGAAGCGGGGTGTGAGGACATCACACGCCCGGGGCAGAATTACCTTTCTTTCGGGCGACTCTATTATCTTCCAGTCATTGAGCTTCAGCTGGTGTAGCTCGTCGAACTTCATGCTGACGTCCTCGATGGAGAGCTGCAGCATGTCCCAGTAGCCCGCCAGGTCCTGGGACGTGGGTCTCGGCATGGCGCTGGGGTCCTGCCAACACACGAGCACAGTTTACAGCCCATTCTTTCCCGCACGTGCCTTTCAAGGACCCGGGATAGGGAGAAGCCCGGCTAATTCACAGCTCTGATGCAAATATTCAAGTGGGCCCACAGAGGTCCAGTAAGTTTACACAAGTGTTTGCTGACACACTTCACATTCACAAATACGAAAAGGCTCCGTATTATGTAATCCCAACTCCATGACATTCTGGAAAAGATAACACAGCAGGGACCGTAAAAGGATCAGAGGTTGCCTGGGGCCAGGGGGAGGGAGGCATGGGTGGGACATGGACGTTTAGGGCAGGGAGACTACTCTGCACAGTACTATGATAGTCGCCACTCGTCACTGTACATGTGCGCAAACCCATGGAACGTACGACAGCAAGAGGGACCCTCATGTGCACCGTGGACTCTGGGTGAAGACAGCGTGTCCACGCAGGTTCACTGATTCTAACCGAAACACCTTCTGTTGGGGATGCTGGTTGTGCTGTGAACGGGGGGGCAGAGGGGAACGGGAAATCTCCCCGCCTTCTTCTCAATTTTGCCATGAACCCCAAACTGCTCTTAAACTATAAAACCTATTAAAGAAGATGCATGTACTACATTCATTCATTGTTTCCTTTAGAAAATGCTTCTTAGGCCTCGAGAATGGTGGCAACTATCAAAGTTTTCCGACGCCGGGCAGTTCATAAAAGCAACAGGGCAACTGCGTTTTTGGTCTCCTTGGGGGATTATTCTGCCGACTCGTGCCCGGGCCAGGGCCCGGGTTTGGTGGTGGTGAAGTTGGGCTTGGAGCGGTTCCAAGTGTGCTCTCTGACAGATCTCAGCGCCCATTCCGACGGCCAGTGAGGCTGCACAAACGCACCGCGGGTTTACTTTGCTCCCACGTGGCGGGAGGACAGGCAGGTCTGATCTAGGAAGGTGCACGACCAATTTCCGGACAGGTCCCTGCACGCACAGGGGACGCCGCCGAGCCACAAACCGGCAGTCCGCTATGCACACCATTTCGGTGCGTTCTCTACATTGAAGTGGGGCGACTTTCTAAGATTAGAGTGCACCTGTCCGCCGGTTCCCACACGGCATGAGGCTGGTGAGGATCCGAAGCCCGCCGGGCGCCTCTGTGCTGGGGGCAGGCCAGCTTCACACCGTACCTGCCTGGAGGCACACAGGGCTGTGACCCCGGGTTAAGCGTATGGGTGTTTCCATGTGTGGTGCCTGTGATTCAGTGGGAGGCCATCTCAGATTAAACAGAGAAATTGTGGTGAATTTGCTTAAAATGTGCAATTTTCGGCTTACTTGTAAGTCATTCATGGTAAGCACAACGTCCTTTTTTTGTGTCTTACTCCTTCAGGATGGCTGGACAGAACCCCACCGCCGGGTGGCTGACAGACACGTGTTGCTCACGAAACTGGAGGCTGCGTGTCCAGATTGGGTGCTGGCGTGGACGTGTCCTGGGGAGACCCACGTCCAGGTGGCCAATTTCTGGCTGCGTCCTCACATGAGGAGGAGGTGCGAGCTTTGTGGGGTCTCTTTTATAAAGAGACTAACCCCCTCACGGGGGCTCCACCCTGATGACCTCACACCTCCCTGAAGGCATCACCTCCTAAGGCCATGACACTGGGGGGCGGAGTCCAACACATGAATTTTAGGGGGACACACGCATTCAGTCCCCAGCGTCCTGGTTTGGCATCTGCATCATATGATTGCTTTTGGCCCCAGCCCACCGTGCTGCGTGCAACCAGCCGACAGCCTGTGTGGGTGAGGGTCAAGGGGAAGCGAGCTGCGTGTCCAGCCAGCCCATCTGCGGAAGCCCAGGGGGACGCTGGCGTCCACAGGGTGAGAGGCGGCCGGCTTCCAGGCACCTGTCCTTGTGGGAGGCGGTCCCGTCCACCAGCCGTGGGGCTCTTCCCCTCGCGTGGGGGGCCCTGAGCTCAGCTGCTGCTCGTAAGGAGAAACAGAATGCCTGTGTTGCAGCCAGGACCTCATTCTGGAGGTGACGGAGCAGGACTCTGAACGTACTCGCAGCCATCGGGAAGGAAGTGGGGCTGGAGGAGGTTTCTCCCACCAGGGACCCATCTTCTGTCCGAAATGGAGTTTCTAAGGGGGGTTGTGTCCCCTTCTTCTGGAAGACTTCACAGACACAACGAACCTTCTTTTTTGTGGGTTTAGGGGAGGACGCCTGAGCACGTCTGTAGGAAGCCGTACGGTGACCCTTCTCATCTCCAAGGTCAGGTTGTTGGGCTTGGGTTACGTCTTCAATGAAAAAAGCTAATGTATTCTTGGAGACGTGCAGGCTCCCACTGACCCGCGAGCGGACGTCAGTCTTCGCCTGTCACTCCGCTCGACTGCTTTTGAGGCAGGGGTGCGGCTCTGTGGGGGCAGCGGGGCACAGCCAGGACCTGCCTCCCTGTCCTTGGCTCTTTTCTGGGGGAGCTGGCTGCCTCTGTGTCCACTGGACACTCAGATACCGTGGTATGTTTGTGAAACTGTTTTTAAATGTCCCCTTCCCCCAGCAAAGCGACACAGTGCCGTCTTTCCCAGTTAACTTCACGTCCAGGAGGGTTCCCGTGGCTCGCTGGCCCGGCCGCCAGAGGCCCCCATGACGCAGCCTCTGGGGCTCCCGTGTTCTGGGGTAACGTCTTCAGAAGGGCTGGGAAGCCCTGCCAGACCACACACGGGGTTGTGGAGCTTGTGGGAACGTAGGTCTGAGGGGGACAGTGAGTTTCTACCAGGCTGGCTGGGGATGAGGTGTGCGGCTGGTCAGGGAAGCCCGTGTTTCCCTGCAGGTTCAAGGGCAGGTCCCCCCACTCCGGTCTGTATTCTCGTTATGTGATGAATCGCTCGTACGTCCTTGCCTTGAATGATGTCTGCTTTGTTCAGTCCATCCTAAACACCCCGGGGCGGTGGTGGTTCTGGCTTATCTTCTGGGGTCCTTCCTTTGATTTAAAACCGGTTAGCCACCTAAATCTTCCAGCAGCTGGCAATGCGGCGTCGGACAGTGTCTCTCTCCGGCCAGGCCCGCCTTGGACACCCACCCCCTCCTTCAAACAACGCCGCAGGGTTGTTTTGTTTTTGTTTTTTTTTTTCTGAATCCTAGATAGAAGCCAAAAGAAAAGGAAACAGCCACACTATGCATTTCAAAACTCTAAAAAAGGATGTTTTTAAGGTTAGGTTAAAGTGCGATTTGACATATGTAAGAGGCATCAAAAATATTAGGACAGGTAATTTAAAAATCCAATATTAGCTGCTTCTGGTACAGAGGACATGGCCGTTTTATAAGCTTGAATAACGCTTTTACATGTTTTTACTGCGTGCCAGGTGCTTTAGGTAGGAATCCCTAAAGACGGTGAGTACCGATGCTTACCTGACTCTGGATAACACGGTACAGCGCTGTGCAATGGCCTAAATCCGCTCCTTTCAAGGCAGTAATCACGCAGACGTGGAGGAGGCAGGACTATGCTCCCTGATCACTCCAGCCCAGCACGTCACGGCTGCTAAACCCCCCTGCACCCCCTTTCTAAGTGTGGGTGATTACTTCATGTCACGGGAGACATGGGGGTCACTCTATACATTTTGTGATGAAAGTCAATGGGGTTAACTGGAAAATACTGGAGAAAACATACTTTTTAACAACCCTAATTAAGAGGGGGGAATTGGCGGCTCTCGTGCTTTTTTTCCTTTGATGTGTAGGAACATTCTGTAAATTCACATGTCGCCTTGCAAATTAAAACAACAAAAAAAAGTCAAATCACGGAGCACCGTCGCCCCCACGACGCACAGACCTACCTGCATTTTAATGACAATTTTGCTCTGAAAGAAATCAATGTCTGGATTTATAAAATAGTCTATACAGTAATGTGAATACTCCTTAGGTATTTCTACAAATAACATGAGATGGATACTTTTTTGTTAGACAAAGAACAGTGTGTGTGTGTGTGTGTGTGTGTGTGTATTTGTACCTAGATGCACTAATACGCCACATGAGTAAATATCAACACACATATCGTTCTTCTTTCTCTTTGATGTTCAGGACCATCAGAGTCACGTTTACTGCCAACTCGGTTGCCTATTCCTGGCATACTCATTGCCCTCCTGACTACGAACTAGAAAGCCCCGATTATTCTACAATCTCTACTGAATCTCTCTGAAAGTTGCTGCTAATGTGTTGAGTCGACCCCCTCTCGTTGCGGTCTTGGTCTGTGACATTACAGCTGCTCCTGTCCCTCTTCCCTCCTAAGGCTATCGGGCAGGTGGACCCTGCAACCCGAAGGTGCCCCAGGGCTCTGGGGGGCTGTCCCCGTGCCACCCGCTCCCTCTCCCCCAGCACCGCCTCACGGTGGCCTCGTCACCATCCCAAACCCCAACCCGGGACGTGCGTTGCATTGGCTCCCTGTTCTGCAAAGTCCCAGGTACCTTTCTCAGACCAGAGCGGGGAGAGAGGACCCACGACTTGCTCTAAGGAGCCAAGGACACCCGGGGATTTGCTCACCATGTTCTGCTGGCACAGCCAGTAAAACTGCTGGAATTTCTGGGACATCAGAAGCTGCGCGCTCCCCACTGCACTCCTGATTTTACCGAGAACTGTGAACAAAACAGAACAAAACAGGTTTAAAGCTGGGTCAGTGAAAAACCAAACACAAGAGCATTACACGAAGGGAGTCAAGTCCAAAAAGCATGAGTTACTCTTCTCCTTTCCTGAAGATTAAAACTTTGAATTTACTGTGCAGGGCATGGCCACAGACTGGTTTTTTTCCAGGCTGCCCCATGTCTGAGTTTTGAGGGAAATGCAAAGATATGTAAGTAATACCAGCTGTTAGGATATTACTGGTCAGTGTTGGGATGAGTGTAGTCTGGAAGTGTGATCTATACCACAGGAGGCTTTTCCTGTTTATGGCACCAAGATTCTTTTTTTTTTTTTTAAGATTTTATTTATTTATTTGACAGAGACAGCCAGCGAGAGAGGGAACACAGCAGGGGGAGTGGGAGAGGAAGAAGCAGGCTCCTAGCAGAGAAGCCTGATGTGGGGCTCGATCCCAGGACCCTGGGATCATGCCCTGAGCCGAAGGCAGATGCTTAACGACTGAGCCACCCAGGTGCCCCATGTGGCACCAAGATTCTTTAAGCAACGCTGCTTAGGTGAGCTAGAAGTTGAGGCAGCCAAGTAGGAATAAAAAAAGACATTAAGTCCTTCTTGCTTCTTATGGATTCCACGGAGATGAACATGTTAATTCGTAATTTCTAGGAAATCACATTGGTACCGGTTACCTCACTTGACTCAAGGGGGTAGTCTTTGGGGGCTCTGAGAGCATCTTGCCCTGTAGCGAGGAGCTGTGCAGGGAAAGGCTGCGGTGTGCTTGTGACCCATCACTTCCCAGCCTTGGGCTCTGTCCACAGCTCCCGCCACCTGCTGTGGGCCCTCTGCGGACGACCGAGTCACGTCACCACCGTGGGCTCCCATCACATTTGACTCTCCAACTGATTCACCACGGACGTTCATAGTGACGATGTCCTCCCCACTCCCGTGAGCCCGCAGTGATGTGGCAGGAAGTCTCCAAATGATTTCTAAGTCATATGACTTTAAGCAATCAAATAGCACTTTCTAAAAAAGTAAGTAATGCAGTTTTGTATAGAAGTGTGGGTATGACCACTTCGGGATGGAGAATCGGCAAACAGAAGCCTTTGTGTGTGAAATGCAGGGACTCTGTCCCAATTCCGCGACCTCCGGGGGTCTCTGCACCTGCCACCTCTGTCCCCGTCCTCACGCCCGGTCCTTGTTGGGTGTTAGTACCGTAATTATTTTGGAAATAACAGCTTTGGTAGACCCCATCTCACATGACTCTCAAAAGCACTTGGGCCTCTGCGGGAACACGTTTCCTGCCTCTACACCCTGAGCCCACTCAGCCCTGCGTTTTGTTTGCCAGAGACACAAACAGCAAGTTATTCACAGGGTTCCGGCAGATCTCCCTCTTGGAGCTGGAGCGGGTTACTCCCACCTGCTCACTTTTGGCTTCCGTCTGGCTCTCTTGCAGACCGTCTGCAGAGCACAGGTAGTGAGGAGCGGAGCCAGCCTCTCCAGCTGAGAGCAGCTGAGCGCGTGTCCTCGGGCTTCCCTGCCAGGAAAGCCATGGAAGCCTAGCATTGCTAGCGGCAGCTGGAAGACGGTTAAGGAAGGGGGTGTTTCGCCTGGAGATGTGTCCGTCCTGGAAGGGAGGAAAGAACCATCACCCTCCCATATGTATTTATGTGGATTCATCTACGTCAGGACATTTCTGGACTCCAGGCTTGTCTAAAGAAGAGAGCGAACCAGAGCTCAAGGCGGCATGAAGGACATGCTCGCGTCACCCAGTGTCTTGTCTGGAGGCGCATCCTGACGCGGTTCCTCGGGACACCAGGGGGCGCCCATGCAGGTCCTTGGGCACACTCGATCGTCGAAAGCTTGCAGGTGTCCACAGAAGGGGAAACTGAGGTCCAGAGGAGTAAATGCAGCCCCCGCCACGTCCCCCACAATTTCCCGAATGTGAGTGATTTTACCAGCGGCCTCTAAACTAAGTATTTGTGAGACTCATTCAGAGTGCGCTTGAAACTGGCGTAGAACATTCTAGTGCCCTAACAGCCGAGCCTCACGGTTGCTCCTTCCCCTCGGCCTTGCTCTGGAGGAGAGTCAGAGACCACGGCTGGGAGGGGCCTCAATATCCACGTGACCAAATGCTATGAGGCTGTGGGAACGGATGTCCCAGAAACGCACCCGTGGATGTGCCTGAGACATGTCGTAAGGTACCAGCGGTCCCCCCAAGGCAGCAATAGGTAAAGCACAAAGTCCATTTCCTAAAAAGTGAGGAGCTGGCATCGTGCACAACCTGTTCTTAAAATGATTTTCTTCAAAACAACAATTGCTGGAGAGAATGTGGAGAAAGGGGATCCCTCCTACATTGCTGGTGGGAATGCAAGTTGGTACAGCCACTCTGGAAAACAGTGTGGAGGTCCCTTAAAAAGTTAAAAATTGAGCTACCCTATGACCCAGCCATTGCACTACTGGGTGTTTACCCTAAAGATACAGACGTAGTGAAGAGAAGGGCCCTATGCACCCCAATGTTCATAGCAGCACTGTCCACAATAGCTAAATCGTGGAAGGAGCCGAGATGCCCTTCAACAGATGACTGGATTAAGAAGTTGTGGTCCATATATACAATGGAATATTACTCAGCTACCAGAAAGAACGAGTTCTCAACATTTGCTGCAACATGGACGGCACTGGAGGAGATAATGCTAAGTGAAATAAGTCAAGCAGAGAAAGACAATTATCATATGATTTCTCTCATCTATGGAACATAAGAACTAGGAAGATCGGTAGGGGAAGAAAGGGATAAAGAAAGGGGGGTAATCAGAAGGGGGAATGAAACATGAGAGACTATGGACTCTGAGAAACAAACTGAGGGCTTCAGAGGGGAGGGGGGTGGGGGAATGGGATAGACTGGTGATGGGTAGTAAGGAGGGCACGTATTACATGGTGCACTGGGTGTTATACGCAACTAATGAATCATGGAACTTTACATCAGAAACCAGGGATGTACTGTATGGTGACTAACATAATATAATAAAAAATATTTAAAAAATGATTTTCTTCAGAGTAAGACAATGGACTTAAACACTTCTTAATTTAATTTGTCTTATTTTCTCATCTGTCTATAAGGAACTCAGCTTGCTGTTCCCCGGAGTTTCATTATTAACAATTTCACACATACAGAAGATCTGAAAGAAAAGTGTCCACATCACTTCAAATCAGTAATTAACAGTTTGCCACGTGCGCGTGTTTATTTTTCTGAACCATTTGAAGATAAGCTGTAGCCAGCCGTCGGCCTGTGCAACCTTCATGTCCTTATCATTCCGAAGGGGTGAAGAATTCCCTTGCGTATCTATTCTGTGCTGCTTCTAGAATATTAACAAGGAGTTTAACTCACGTGGCTTTAATAAAAGTGAATAACTGGATAACACCGTGGCATCCTTTCAGACTTAAAAAATAGCTTCATGCATCTTGATCCCTGGGCCCAGGTATGTTCTGCAAATCTGTTTCGAGAGGTGCTTTCCTCCCCGCAGACCCACCTCCTTGATCTGATTTGCCAGGCAGCAGTGGAGAGGGAATGGTGACCAGGACCCCTGGAGGAAGCTGGTGCAGGGGGAGGGCGCTGGGGTTCAGCACTGAGTGTGCCCAGAGGACAAAGGGTGGGCAGGCATGGGGGGGTGGGGGTGGACAGGTGCATGGATGGGGTGGGCAGTGCTGGGACAGGGCATGGGCAGTGCTAGGACGGGGGGTGGGCAGGTGCGGGTGGTGGGACACAGCCAGAGTATTTCCTAGGAGGAGTGAAAGCCCTTTACCCTTCATTCACATTTTGATCCCCCAAACTGAACACATCTCTCTAGCTCTGACCTTACTGCTGCCAAGTGGAGGAATGATCTTTATTCTGAAATGTTGAGTTTCCACTGTAAACCCCTGTAACTTGCAAGACTGATGAAAAGCTTGAGAGAGACTTGTTTCAATGGGGCTGTTGCTGCAGGAATGTACAGAAGTGACACTAAATGTGCTTCTTTGTACTGACTATGTTTCCTCAAATCGTAATTAGAAGTCAATCGGTATTCTACAATTCGGAATTTTCATCCCTAATTTTCATATTCTTCTTAAAATGTAATTCAACAGAAGTATTAATATAAAGCACTTGAATTTATAATCTTTAACACATCATGGATAGATGGGCAATACCTTGGTGTTGATTTAATGTGGTGAAGTTATTATAAAGGCTGTAAATTGATTATTGCTCGGGAGAGACAGTGAATGTTGGAAGAGAAGCTCGAGACGTGATTGCTGACGGCGGGAGGGTCTGCAAGTTTAGCGAGTGGGGACGATTCTATCTGGTACGTTTAATGCAAATAGCTTCCCATAATCGCCAAGAATTTGAAGTGAAAAATTCAATGTATTCTTTTCCAAGATACTTCCCTAATGTTGTCATAGTTTCGACACCTTTTTCAAGAGCTTCAGATGCGTGCTAATGCTCCCCAGATTGCAAGCTGACAAAGAACGTGATACAACGCTTGTCTTTGACGTGCAAGGAAATTTGATTAATTCCCTCGCTCCTTTTTATTTTTCACGCATCTTCTACAATTTCCAATTCTTTCTAAATTTGCTATGAAAGGCCAGGACAACATTTACATTATTCTTTCAGAATCTGAAGTGGATTTTTGCAGAATTTGCAGATAGTTTGAAAGGATCATGGGAATATTTATCTCCTCTCCGATCTCTTGGGTTCCTCCGTGACTGGTTTCGTGCAACAGGCGTGGGAAAATCGCTGCTTGCTGAGACGTCCCCCCGCCTTCAGGTCTCATGCATTACATTCCATGTTTATTGAGCACACGTGTGTTTGTCCACTCTGGTGTCACGTGGCCATCTGGTGCCTGGCACGTGAGGGACGTCCCCGAAGGCACCTGCCCGGGCTTCACGAGGACCTGGAAGCAAGCCCATCGGAAGGCTGGCAGGGGCGGCCGTCCACCGAGCTGTGCAGTCGGCAGGTCCCCAAGGCTGGTGGCGGCTGAGGTGCGCCTGGCATCCGCTCTGTTCAGGGCGATCGTCGCTATATCTGATTCTTCAGTTTGTCATTTTCTCTGTTGACGTGAAGGGTCCAGGCAAACTGAAGACACAGGGGCGGCTTCTCTCCAGCCTGTGTCCTCCTCATCCCCCTGCATTCAGGGTCGCTCTGAGCAAGATGTCCCTCTTCCCTGTGCCTGCTGCATCATCTATGAGCCGGGCATCGCCCCCTCCAGAGGTCACGGCTGGGCGTCCCGGGTGTCCTCCTTCCTCTGCCGGTAAAGGGAGACCCTCAGACGAGGGAATCGCTGAAGGCCCCGCCCCCCAGCCCTGGGCATCTGTGGTTCTACACGTCTGGTCAGCCGGTGTCAGGTTATTAGCTGTTTTGGGCACGAGAACCTGCCAACACCTGTCCAAAGACCCCACTTCGGAGTCCCTCATGTGGTTTCGATCTTTGTGGAACTACGGAAGGAAAACCTCGTAGCTTCAGGACAACTGCTTTTATTTCAGAAAAACACCCTACTAGTTTTGTTTCACTTTATGCCATTTACCCTTTGGGTTTAATATCACAAATACAAAAATCCCCAAATACGACTGTAGTAATGGTTGACAATCGCTCCAGAACGGATCTTTAGTGACTTAACAATAGGAAGGGGTCATGAACGTGACTTAACTTAGACCAGTATTATTTGGGCTCAGGATAGTTTTTCTGAACCACAGAGGGCTGAACGGATCTCACTTCTTTCAATCAGTTCAGTGAGCTGTGATTATAAAATTGTAGCTTGGGAAGAAATTAGTTCATGTGATGGAAATTTCAATATTCGGAGCTCAGAGTTCTGGTTTAACAAGCCGTTTAACTTAATCTTTGCTTTTTAAAGGTGCCATCACCAATAACCCTCTATCTGTTCTTAAAACGAGTGCGAGAACCAGAGGTTACCTTACTTTTTAAACTTACTAGGGAAATGTCTAACGTTGATTAGTATGGTGCTAGTTTCAGGTGCAAAGCACGCAGAAGAGACACCTAAGAAACGTTGTGTCATCTTTGTCCACAAAAACATCAGACATCTGGGCAACTTCAGGAAAGAAATTCAGAACCACAAAAAGTATCAGGTGCATCACTTCTCTGGTCTCTGCACCCAAGGCTTCCAGCGGCGCCATCATCTTTAGTTATTAAACAGTCCTGGGAAAAGCGCACATAAGACAAAATCATCAGCTGGTATCCTCAGATGGGGAGGGCACGGGACACTGCAGCCCCTGGGTGAGGGCGACGGGAGGACTGGGGGGATTTTAGATGCTGCGCTCTCACAAGGGTGTGAACAGGAGAGTGAGCGTCCTTGCGTATGATGACCGTCCAATTGTCCTTCTGTTCCCTTCTGTGTCTGCACTGCAGAGCACCCTGCCAGACCCTGGTGTGGGATAAGAGGTGCACCAAATACCATCACCACCTTCAAGGAGCCGAAGGGCTCTGAGGACAGCAGAGGACAGAGCTTCGGGAAGACAGAGCAGCTGTCCTGTCCTGCGAGAGACGCACGTCGCCAAGGGCTTGGAGGTGATGGAGTGGAGGCAGACAGGGGCACAGTCCACGTCGAAGTGAAGTTCTCCTTAAGGAGCCTGGAGACAGGCCGCCATCTGTGGAGCAGCTTCCCCCCCCCTCCCCTCTCTGCTCCCCCTGCCACACAGCTGAATCCAACTCCCCATCGATCCTGGCACCACGCGCCGTCTCTACGAAGCTGCCTTGGGATTTTCCCCGTTGAAAGTGTCTCAAGCCTGAGTTTCTAAAGCTCCTATCTGCATTTCTCCCACCACACGTGATGTTTCCTGCTCGGTATAAATAGTCCTGTCCCGGTCTCACTGCTCCCGGTCACTGCAATCCGTGTCTACACTGCTGGTCACTCTCCGCCAGCCTACAGTCTGTGGGGTGGTGACTGGATCATGGCGTGTATTCAGTAAATATCTGCTGAACATTTACATTAATGAGAGTCCAAGAAGAAGATCCCAAAGATTCAAAAAAGGTGTTTAGGGAAATGCCATTGAGGGGCAGCAGAAATTCCCTTCTGCTCTAGCTTGCTGGAGAAGAATACACTTTCCAGATGCTCAGCTTAAGGCAACTGAAATCCAAACACTGTGTTTCCCGCGAGGATGGAATCTTAACCACTGATCTGGGTCATTGCAGGCCCTCGAACTGAATTCCGTAGAGAGTACCTTCACAGAACTAGTACCAGAACTCTCTTGCATGCCCCCAGTGACAAGACAGTCATGACTTATCATGATGATGCTTCGGTGCCAAAGCCTTTTAACTGTCAGATCTTTTGTGTTTAGTTGGAGAAGGAATTTGCCCCCTTTTCCCTCTTAATTTCCAGTGGCCAAGTCATGATGAGCTAGTCATGAAACACTTAATCAGCTCAGGGAGTCTCTCTGGAACCTCAAGGGGTGTCCCAGCTACAGAGGATCAGAATGCAGCAAATGGCCGAGGACTGGGACTCAGCGTTTTCTGAAACAGCGGAAGAAGGTAGTCCACAAGAATACAGACAGGAAAGCGATGCAGGGAGAGCCTTTCCAGTAAGGAGCGCGGTGACTTGATAACTTCGGGCAGCACAGTGGTAAAGCATCGCTTTCGACGGGAGAGGGCCCTGACTTTGCCTCTCGACTCCATCACCATGCTCTATGGGATCTGGGGGGAGACGTTAACCTCAAGCCTGGCTCTCTTTATTTGTAGGACGGCGACGATGCTATCCGCGCCGCACCGCGGTGAGCACTGAACGACGTGTGCAGAGAACTTCCCATGAGATTTGGTGCGGGATTCACGCTCAGTACCTGCCGGCGTAGAGATCTCTTCTTTGAAAACAATACTCCTTTTAAACTGGAATTCTTGGAAAATAACTACTACGTTAAAAGGACACGCTAAATATGGAAAATTGTGATACGGTAACGAATGCCCTGGGCCGCCTTACAAACACGCAGCGGCTAGTGTCTCCTGTTGTTCTGCACACAAAGGGAGACCAGACTTCTTGTCCTAAATGGTGTAAATTCATATGATGACAGGATGGAATTGACACATTACGGAGCTAGACCTGACAAGTGTGTCTTCAGCGGGGTTCTGCTGTGGAGCCCCAGAGGGCGGGGGCGCGTCCTGACGGACCACCCCGCGGGTCTGCACACTCCGGGCCCCGGAAGAACCCGTGTCGACCCCGTGCACACGGCAGGAACCGACCACCTGACCCTGATTTCACATCAACTTAGGCAATTCAGTTTTTCCGAGTTTCGTCTTTGCGATAAAGATTATAAATCCCATGACAATTAAAACAATTTTGCCGAGCTGAAACACATACCGACAAGTGAGAAAATGCTGCAGGAAACGAGTGGTTTTTAAATATCAGAATTGTGCGTAATCGCTCCACTCAGTGTACCCTAAGCAGATAATACATTTGGACAAACGCATGAGAACAGTTTGAGACACCCATCGGCCACAGCCCACTGGGGAGCAAGTTCAAATGCTTCGCCATGGCAACGCTTCCCCCAAAACACTCAGGGTCTACTATCCACCCAGGTAAACAACATGTGGAATTTGATGATTAAGAGAGAAATGTGGGGGAAGAGAATTAGTTATGTAAAGGCAATCTATTTGTTTCTTCGTAGGTTAACACCGTAAGCTCTGACAGCTAGAGATCAACACACCAATTAGTTTTTTGGCTTTATGGATCTCAGGCCACTGCATTCTGTCAGTTATGGAAGTCTGTCTAATTTCACCATCATGTTTCCATTTGTAGGATGACTGACAGATTCTCTCACAACAAACATCTAGACATGTAAGGGCAGGGCACAATTCCCAAGGACGTCAGCTATCCTTTTGAACTTGAGAATTTAGAGTGAGCTAGCAAGTGTACAAAGGAATTCATGGAAGAAGAAAAAATACTTTCAAGAGAGCATAACTTGTCAAGTCAAGACATTCAGAGATGCCTCTGTGAAATCATATTTTGGTCAAGACATGTTAGTTCTAAGTATGTTGCAAGTGTTCTTGGATTCTTGGTCTATCAACAAAGACAGATAGTGTTTGTTTAGAAATCACGTACAGCGATTCACAGGATGCTGCTTCTGACAATCCTCAAGATAGGATTCTTCAGGTCAGTGGGAGGTGGGTGGAGAATGAGGGAGCTGTCCCTTTCTGCAGAGAGGCAGAGACCCATCAGAGCCAGAAAGGGGCTGGAGCAGGTCTGCTCTGTGGGCACTGGGTCAGGAGGTCACACAGATTCCCGCTCAGCGCGGTGACGGGAGAGCTGGGTGCGAACCATCACAGGGCTGGCCGGTTCAATCTCTACTCATCTCAAACTTCTCTTTGGCATAAAGCCAACTCAAGTGGCCCCTGGGTGGCTCAGCCGGTTAAGTGTCTGACTTGAGGTTTCGGCTCAGGTCGTGATCTCAGGGCCCTGGGATGGAGCCCCGTGTCAGGCTCCACACTCAAGTGAGTCTGCTTGAGATCCTCCCTCTGCCCCCGCTCCTGCTTGAGCTCACTCTCTCTCTCTCTCAAATAAATAAATAAATCTTAAAAAAATAAAGTCAACAATTTCTTATAAACATGGGACACTAATGATTCTAGAAAACAGTGGACACACTCCACATCAAGTTACTGTGAGAATTCGGGAGAACAGGCACGTGGAATGCGATCAACTACACTTCCGACACCATGGTCAGCGCCATTGGGCTCATGATCTAACAAAACCCAAAAGGATCCCCTCAAACACCTTAGTGGCGGCTTTTCTGTTCGTGTACTTATCTGTTTTCTGGGCGCTGAGCGGGACGTGGTGGGGAGCACGTTTGTTTCCATTTACCCAGTTATCAAAGGATTAATAATGCCGTTTGCCTGTTTGCCCTACTGACCAACGATCAATGCTAGTAAGCCAAGGAGAGGCTGTCCTCTTACTTTCCTCCGAGAGGTCGTTCTCCTCTGCGTCTCTCTCCATGTCCTTACACCAGCCTTCCATCCTCTTTGTCTCCGTGTGCAGGAGCTTCACAAACCACGAGCCGTCCCTCCGGCACGGAGACATCCTCCCGGTGTCCGCTGTCTCGATGGACGGCTCCAGCCAGGGGTCAGGCGGCGGCAGGTTGGCAGTGTCCACGGGGGTCCTGTAGTCTTCTCTGTAACTGAAGAGCCCCTGGGTCCGAACAGTTCTCACGGCCCCGTACTGGGTCGGTGTGCTGGGCTCTGAATGCCGCTGGAAGGAGGGCCCAAACTGCAGGCCTTTGTCCTCCATGGTGACGTGTCCCGGGAAGCCCTCCAGCTCCAAGTCCGCTTGGACGGCGGCGGTCACGCTGTTGGAACGCTTGAAACGCCCGTGTCTGCGGAGGGGGGAGGGAAGAGAAAGGGGAGACTTTCTGAGCGGACTCCATGCAGCAAGCCTACGCCCAGCTCATCAGCAACATGCCTGCAGCGCAGCGAGCAAACAACTCCAGGGAATGATGAGTCTTTCCCTTTCCTTACTACCATTTTGGTGTTTCAGCTTTGAAAGAACGCTGGGTTTTGCAAATAATTAACCTCTAACATCTACCTAAGTCCCAATGCCTAAATGATGCCCACTAGATAAGGGCGTGTATTGCAGGGCGCAGTGAGGGTAATGCATTCCACGAGTCCCCTGCCTTGGCTCAGGGACTTCCCTTTACAAATATGCTACAGTTTACAAAACTGCCGTATGTTGCATCTATGCAACAGGACGGCTGTGTAGCTTCTTTTATGTAAATAACTTCTGTACCCCACGGAGTTTTGTGACACATTTCAGGGCATGCGTCTCTTCTATCTGAATAACTTCATATCATCCCCATTAAGTCTTTTATGCAAAATAAGGAATCCAAATTCTGACTCGAGCAGGTGTTTTAAAAACATTTTCATCATATGCATTGGAATGCCACCCAGTCCCGCACAGCCAATTACTGAAATGATGGGCAGGAAAGGGCTTATAATTGGAGTCCAGATATTGCTGGGTGAGAACTCTGTGTGCGTGTGTGGGGGGGTTATTCCAAACTGAACCCTAACTCTACATTTTGGTTTCTCACCAACTGAACCCTCCCTTCGTATGGTAGCAGCTGTGTGTGCAGCTGGTTAATGAGTTTGCCACTTACTGTCTTTGCTGGAGGCAAAGGAGAAAAGAACCGAACCCATGATGGGGATGGAAGGCAGCAAGCCCAATCCCCGTGCAGAAGCGGTCCGCCTGCTAAGTGCTCTACTGGGAACCGGGGAAGCCAGTAGCTTGTGGTCTGAATTTCTTTGCAATCAAAACCTTTATTGGCTGGGTCCTAAAACCCTCCACAATGAGCAACATCACCCAGGCCTAGATGCTAACTGAAGTTGCAGATGTAACAATCCTCTCATTTAATTAGTTTTTATGAAATGTACGAGATATATTTTTTAATTATAAAATAAAATCATCATCCTGTTCTTGCTACAAAAATAACATCACTGTCATAGACATCTCTGTATTTTATAGTTTAAATCATGGTATAGCTAAGGTCTTAATTCCTTCTTCTCTCTTTCTTTTACTTTTAACATTATTAGGTAAGGAGACATGCACCTGATTCACCCTTAAGCCTATCTGTTCTTCCTTTTGATGAAGAACTTTGGCTCTCAGGCCTGTCAGCTCCTCTGCTTTCACAGGTGGTAAATTACTTTAGAAAGAATTATTCCCCTGCCTCTCGCAAAAACAAGACACGGGCGGGTGTTATTTCATACTTGAACAATATAAATTGCAAAGTATAAATATATGACCCTGCTTCCGCAAGTGGCATGAATTATAGATGGTCGGCGTGATCTAGATGTTTGCAGTCAGAGTTCTAACAGATCGCTCTGGCTTGGGAACATCGTATGTTGGGAAGGGGCTGAGTTACCGCTTCTCATCTTCCACCTGGATGCCAACGGAGTGGTATTCCCGCAGGCCTCGGCTCTCTGTGTCAGAGTCTGTGGCTGTTTCCACCTAATGCAACACAGAACACCTTATTTTAGAACTGAGATAAGGGACCTGGGCAGGGGACAATTTTGTGTGTGTGTCTGTTCGTTTGCTGTAACTAATTACACATTTAATTAGTACAGAGAGGCACTTGACCCAGTAAAATCACAAAAAAGAGGGAAATGCGGTCATATTGGTGTAATTACATTGTTACTGTGTTTCATCACATTTCACATAACTACTTGAACTCAGTGTTGCACTCTGATCTCTCAAACATATGCAAATAAAATTGCTTAGTTCAGCTAAGGCAAAAAATAGGCTTTGTTGGATTGCACGATTATAGGACTTAAAAGCTCTTATCACACCCTACAGTGAAGAAAGTAAGTATAGCATGAACCAGATAGAGCTAACGACAAACAAGCCACTTAATAGAATTATACTGATGGCCGCATCCACATACAAAAACACACGGAAAGGAATTTCAGCGTGTATCGGGACCATTGAGGCAATCTCTCCATCTGCTCCTACACAAAGGTTTCTCGCATCTGCCAATGAGACTGCCCAGCAAGGCCGTGTCAGAACAGAACAGAAACTGCGTATTTTACATGAATCCTTCTTGTGGTTCTATTTGCCAAAATGTCTCCCAAACCCACCAAGCGTGTTAGGACCGTCAGCAGGGCAGAGCTCACAAGCGAGGGGATGCTGGTACGGTCTGTTTTCTAAAAACAAAACAAACCAAAACAAACCCCCAAGCTCTCAGCACAAAAAGTCTGTGAAACCAAAGGTTAGTTTCATCGTAAATATTATCCTGGCTATTCCAACGTCCCTATCCTTTTCCCCAGAAAATACTACCTACTGTATCAGTGGGACTTTGACCCCAATCTGAAATGTCATAACTAAGTTGTAAACCACATCTTCTCTTGAAAATATTAATGATTGCCACGAGGGTAAGACAAAAACCACTAAAGAAATAATTATGACACTCTCTTTTGTGCCTTAGGAGACACTGTGACTATAATTTGTGGTTGCCCTGTGGCCGAGCTCATGCCACCGAGGGCTGACTCAATTCGTGGCAAAGAGAAACAGTGAGTCGAAACCTGATGTTTCTTTTATGCTGACCATGCACCAGGCACTGTGCCAAGAGCCTAATAAGCATTATTGCATGTAGTGTCCACGGTACCCCCGCTGTGATTTCCTGCCACACTGAACAGCTGAGGAATCAGAGAAGGTGAGTAACTTGCCCAGGGGTGCACAGCTCACTGGGGGCAGAATGAGGATTCACACCTGCGTCTGTCTGACAGCAGCACCATGCTCCGTATTGACCCTCTGTGACCAGCATAAGGACAGCCTCAAGAAGCCCCTGGGGCTCCTGGTGAGTTCCCGAGCCGTGGAGCACGGCTGGGCATACCCTATTTCTTACTGGCAGAATCCTGCACACATGCAGAGAGGTCACCCCTCCTCTGTGGTGCGTGGTTGGATGGCTGGACGAGGACACAGGGTGACCACAGGAGGAGGGACATTCTTGAATCCAGGTCTAACCCTGTTGCTGTCTGTACGGGGGAGGGGGGTCATGGCTTTGATAAACTTCACCTTCCTGGACATGGAGATTGTTACTATTTTATTTTATATGAAAAGGTTATAGTAACAATTCACATATTTAAAATGTGGTCCCATGTCAGTGCAAACAGAGCTGCCTTGTGTTTTAACTGCTCGCTATTCCATTTTACGACCATCACCTGATTTATGTAACCAGTCTGCAATGGAGGGATAATCCGGTTACTTCTAGTTTTCTGCCACGATTAATGCTGGTGCTCCAGATACATGCCTGTGCGTGCGCGTGAGCTTCTGGGAACACATTCATAGTGTATGTGATTTCTGGATCAAATTACTACACTTCACAATTTTAGTAGATAGTGTCAAATTTGATGGATACATGATTTGGGGGAGATCAAAGCATACATATACTTGTAGAAAGAATTTTGTAGTGAAAAGAGCACTAGTTTTTATCATTGAAATGTTCAGAATATTTATCTTACTTATTCCAATTCCAGGATTCTAGTCTAAGGAAATCACTTTAAATTCTGACAAATGCGTGAGGCGTTCATCCTCGCGTTATTTCTCAGGTGAAACACGGCAGGGGTGAAGGGCGAGCGGTAGCAGAGGGTAAATTATGATTCGCTCATGACACAGAAGACTACACAGGACGAAGATGATGGCTGTAAGGGCTACACCACGCAAGACGCTTGTGGTCCCATGCACACTAGCAGGTGGCATGAACAGCAACATCACAAGATGCATGTGCACACATGAAACACACGTGTATTCACAGCCATGGACACACACTACGTAAGGGACTAAAACATACAACCGGATAACAGCATGTTGTCTCCCTTATCCAGTCTCCAGTTCCCTGTGCTAGAACTCTCTTCCGTTCCCAGTGGAGGGGAGAGCTTTGGAGCCAGAGTCTGCTGCGAGCTGGCCATGCGACTCTCAGTGAGTCTCTTAAATTTTGTTGAGTCTTTTCTTCCTAATCTCAAAAATGAGGGGACATCAGACACTTCCCTTGATTGAAGTAAAACTCCGCAGGAAGCCAGACTCAGATAAGCTTGTCCGCAGCAAGTACTGACGCTCTGTCCTCTCACCTCAACTGTGAAGACGGGCAGGTGTGTGATGATACGGATACTGAGTACGAGGGATCCCGCAGAGCTACAGTGCTTGTCGTACGAAACTTTTCTAAGAAAAAAATAATGTTATCTCTGTTTTCAGAAGGGGAAGGCTAAGGGGGATGATAAAATCATATACGGCTTGCATGAGCTGAATACTTCACAATTTCAAAAATCCTGGGAGTAGAGACCCTTACAGAAACAGAAAAAAAAGCAAATTCAAGGCAAAGAAAAGGAATTCCTGCTTTGTACAGTGGAAAGAAAATCAAAGGAATCTCTCCCCAACAGGAAATTCTGCGTGAAAAGTCAAGGGATCTTAAAAGTTTTGAGAAATGAAGGCATATACTCATTTTTACAAGACCTACCATGTTCTAGGCATTGAGAAGAAAGATTAACAGAATCACTTATGCTAAGTGAGCTCTTTCTGAAGCCGATGTCGGGTTTGCAGGGCTCCCTGATGAATGGGGACAGACATCTCCCCAGTCACCGCCGTGAGTGGTGGGCACGGTCACAGAAGGGCGTCTGGGGTCTGTGGAGCCCGGAGCCACGCACTGGCTCTCCCCGTGCGATGGTGGAGGCCGTAAGCTGAGCTGCACGCCGTCATGACAGGTGGGAAGGGGGACGTTTCTAAATATGGTCTGTTTATGAAACAAGGACCTTGGTGTGGCTGCTGTGGGCATGCATGTGTGTATGTACATGCGTGTGTATGCATACATGCACGTGTGCACGTGCGTGCACGTGACTGCAAACGAGTGTGCATGTATAAGTAAATGTGTGAGTGTGCCCATGTGTGTCTGCATGTGTGTTCACATGTATTAACTGTGCAAATGTGAGTGTGCACAGGTGTACATGTGTGTGTATGACGAGGTGTGCATGAGCAGGCACATACGTGAGTACATGCACGCACACATGCCCGAGTCTGTGAGTGTGTGCACATGTGCGTGTACTTGTGTGAACAACCACATGCATGTCAGTTGTGCACACATGCATACACACATGAACATGCTTGCACCTGTGTATGAGCACGTGTGTGCCTGTGTGTGTATACATGTATGTGTGAGTGACCTGCATGCATGTATCTGCATGTGTGCACACAAGTGTGAATGCATGTGTATAGGTGTGAGCACACAGGTGCACATGTATGTGTGTTGAGTGTGCATGCGTGTTTGTGCAGACATGTAAGCATGAGTTCATAGGAGTGTGTGCATGAGTGTGAGTGTGCATGCACATGTGTGTGAGTGTGTGCTTGCTGGGGCGTGTGATCTGGACAGGAGGCGGCCCGTGTGCCCTGGTCCCCATTTGCTGCATGGGAGGAGTCTGTGGGAAGTCAAAGCTGATCAGCCACAGTCAGCCCCCACTTCTCCCAGACCCGAGGGAAGCTTCCAGGCAGGAAGCCATTACCCCCAACACCGGCGGCAGCTCTGACCGTCCATCTCTGCTGTCTAAATCCAGATCTGCCTTCAGAACTGTGAGCGTGGCTGGGCAGGGGCCCTGCGTCAGAGGCACGACCTAGCGTAAGTCCAAGAGTGAAATGTGGTCGGCCAGCCTCGCTGCTGGGATGAGCCTGCAGCAGCAGCGGCACTTCCAGGAGCAGTGGTGGGAGGCTTGCCGGTGCGCAACGGCTCAGACCGGCGAGGGACAAAGCCGCGGTTGTGGGCGGAATGACGCTCTCTCAGCTGGACGCTTGAGCTGAACAGGAAGAGGCCTGCGGCAGTTGCTCTGTTCATCCCCACAACCTGGCGACGTAAGAGCAGTAACTGCTCCGACTTTAAAGACAGGGCAACTGAGGCAGGTGGGCCTGAGGAATCCCTGCATGTTAAACCAAACTGCGGTGTCTGGGAACAGGAGACATTTTCAATGGACTTTCACAAACACAGACACACGCACAAGAAAAGGAGAAATTCTGCAGGGACACACGCACCACAGATACACAGGACAGGAACACAGAGGAAAGAGGAGACGTCAGCATCGAATGAGGAAACGTGAGGAGGGACCCCGCGGGTTCGCCCCAGGGCCCCGCATCACCAGGCCAGCCCTTGAGGAAGGGCCCGGGGCTGCACCCCCAGACTTGCAGAAATGCGTGGGAAATGCCATGTCGATCTTCTGCCGTCTGCCCTTGACGAAAGCTCCTGAGCACGGGCAGTGGTCGGGCAGCTATCACATGCCCGAGAGTGGAGGCTGAGTGTGCAGGGTGCTAGCCGTCTTTCCCTACCAGCGACAGGACCGACAGGCGCGGGACAGGTTGCTTCTTGCCCCTCAGCTCAGGGGTGGGCCGCACACTGACCCTCCCCGCCCGTCTCCTCTCTGGGAAGTGGGCGTCCTGCAGGCTTTGCAACGCCGCCCTCCGTCCTGGCTGCGACACCTATGGCTGTGACCCTGTAGGCAAGTCACTTACCCCCGAGCCTCAGTTTCCCCATTGGCAACTTGGATGACAACTGCCCCTAGGCTTACAATCGGGTTATAACGAGCACATGCAGGAGAGCCAGGGACACGGCAATGTCCACAAGCCTGCTTCTCATCGTTACTTCTGCGTCACGCCGCCACAGCACAGACACGGCCAGCCACTCCTCCGTGCCCTCTATGTGTCGGGGTGGGGGGGTTTCCCTCTGCTTCAGTGGCCACCTCTCTCTGTTTCTTCGTGCTTCGCTCTGTGAGTTGGCTGCCTACACTCCGCGCACTCGTATTGATTCTAATACTTAAGCTTCTCTGACAATGTTTTCCGTTGGCTCTTCAGTTCACTTCAGTCTGATAATGGCAAGGGTACGAGCTGACATGATGCTGTGCATTCCTTCACTGCCACGGAAGACAGCGGAACCCTTCGCACACGTGCACTCACACGGCTGTTCACAGAGCACTCCCCCCCCCCCGTCACCCGTGCACCCACTTATCCGACATTTATCGAGCACTTGCTATGTGCCAGGCACTGTGCTAGGCGCTGGGTGATGAAGAGGCGGAGGGGCAGCCGGGCCTGCACAGACACGCGGTGCGGGGGGCAGCGCCAGAATGGCTTCCGGGGTGGGGTCAACGTGTGAACTGCGGGGAGCGGTGGACAGGGCAGGAAGGACATTCTTGCAGAGGAAAGGCGTGGTTGCTAGGAACAGAAAGGGCCACGGGGCGGGGCGAGTAAAGGGGTCGGGGCTTCTGGGGGTGAGGCGGAGGCAGGAGGGGTGGTGCCTCGGACCAGTAGAGGACCTGCTACTGCAGGTCTGCTCTGCTCAGATAAAGCCAGAAGAGGACACTCCCGCCCTCGTCCCAGGCTGGCGTGGGCAGCCAGAAGGAAGCCTGTGGCAGGTGGCAGGTGAGAAGGCCAGAGGGTGCACGAGCACCTGGAATGTGGAGTCAGCCTCTTTAACTTGCGGACCTCGCACATCTTCTCTGGAGACGTGACTTTGGAGCCAGAGGGAGTGGCGTCGGAACCCTGGCCTCCCACAGACTAGCGCTACGGCCCCAGCAAGCCCGTCGGCCGCAGCACGTTACTTGCCTATTTGAGCCCCATCTTGGTCCTCACCGAGGTGGGGCTGATTACACATCATGGGGGGACACAAGGGTTCCCTGCAATCATATGGGGGCACCCAGCATAGTGCCTGGCATATAGAATTAGGACACAGAGAGGTGACAGAGCAGTTGTATGAATAATCCAAAAAAGGGAGATAAAATAAAAATTCATGCGTACTTGTCTTTGCAGTATATTTTGGTACTTACATCTGACCTTGGGTATGGCTGATGCTCTGGGAATTCAGAATCCTAAACAAAACAATGAAGCCACAGTGTGGAGACCTGGTTCAGAGGACCTAGTCAAGCGGGCAGTTGCCCCAGCCTGCTCTCCCATGTCCCCAGGATGCCCAAGACATGGAGCCCCCTTACGCCATCACTAAGCACACATGGCTCTCAGGCAGAGCTCTGCTCACCCTCCTCCCTGGCCATGAAGCCTTCTGATTTTAGAACTTCCGGCTGGACACAAGAGTGGACCATGCTTGCACAGGACTTAGCAAGGACCGTGCCTCGCCATGCCACCACGATCTCAGAGGGAGAGTGACCGCGGCAAGATATCGTCCGTGTGAGGCGCATCTCGTGCTGTCCCGGGGCTGGGAAGTGGGCTGGACGGTGGCCCCTGTGTCTTACCACAGTGCCTCCCATGCCCTGGGAGGGGCGCTCTGGACGCAGAGAGGAACCGCCCCAAGCTGCACCCTGCTCAGGCGCCAGGTCTGTTCTCGGGGAGAAGTCTGGGGCCTCCATGTGTGGGTCAGCCCTCGGTGGTCTGAAACCACCGGCCCGGCTCTGCCACCACAACTACACACCCAGAGTGCCCTGCGGCCGCTGAAGGAGTACCTGAGTGGCTGTGAGCACGCTCAGTTTTGCCCCAAAGAGGCCTTTTTAACCTTTACCGCTGTATTCCCAAGGCCCTTCTGCCCCACTCTGCTGTTGGGGCACAAGACTAAAAGGCTTTCGAAAAATGGGGTTTCAACAACAACATCAATAACAATAAACCATCCTTCTATAGCATCAAAATAAGCTGTATCCACACTCCATAAGCAGCAGGCAGCGCCTAGAAAGTGCCCTGGGTGGGGGTGTCTGCGTGGTAGGGGCAGGCGTGAGGCGGGGACCCAGATGTCCCAGGACAGTCCCCCGGCTGTTGACTTGCCGGCTGGCCGTGCAGCTGAGACCTCGCTCTTGCGTCTCCCGGCCCTTGGAGGCTAGGCTCCCTGCTAAGGACCCAGGGCCGCGAGGTCTCGGCACCTCAGTCTATGCTATCTGCGGAGCCACGGAGCAGGCGGCAGTGCCACGCGGCGCAGAGAGGCTACCTGGATCCCGATGGAGGAGCGCCGGCTCTTGAGGAAGTCCTCGGCCTTGGACACCAGGACGGCCTTGTCGCTGGTCCGCGTGGAGCTGCTCTGGCCTTCGGAGGTGAGGCGCTGGGCTGCGGCCGTCTCCAGGGCAAGGCTCATGGCCTTGTTGCTGTCCAGACTGTCCGTGGAGTTGTAGAGGCTGCGGCCGTCCTGGGGCCACGGGGACACCCGCTGGGCGCGGCTGTCCTGGTAGGCGTCCTGCGTGGACTCGGTGCTGCTCTGCGCCGTCACCGAGATCAGGGGCTTGGAGGTGGTGCGCGGGGGGACGGGCGGTGGCGTTTTCTTGTAATTCGCATAGGAGACAGCTGTAAGGAAAATCAGCGTGGGATCAGCAGAAACATCCTCCCCTCCCTGGGACCCTGCTCCACCCTTCACTCCCCATGACCCACGAGCCTTTTCCGAATGTGTGGCCTGAGAAGATAATGCAAACTCTGGGGGATCTCTGTGCTCAGAGATGGCCCACACAGATACACTTACAGTACTGGGAAATTATAACCCCCCCTCCTCCAATGCAGCAACAGTGGCCACACCGAGTAACTTCTGACACAGCAGGACCGACAGCAGGCGCGACATCATTGCACGCAGGGGAGCCTCACAGGACATGCTCATTTCGTCACACTGCGGTGAAAAGCAGGACCTACTCAACCATATGCAGGTGAAGGTGGAATATATTCATAAGGAAAAACCACGTATGAATAAAAGGTTAGATGCACAGAACTCTGTTCATCAGCTCATCATCGAGGGACAACAGGGTGGCTGTTCTCTCTTCTGCTTCTCTGCATGTTCCAAAAATGCTTATGTTGAGTAGGTATTATTTTTCTAATGGAAACATATAGAATGTGAGAAGACCGTTTGCTCCCTATACGGACATGCTTCCTGGGTCTAAAGCGTAGACGGTGGTTGAGAAGGGACCCTGGGTCTCCACACGCACACCGTCCAGACCTCCTTCACCTTCCACTTGCTCGTAGCCAGCCTCCCACCCTGCACCCACTCCCCGGCTGCAGTCAACACACTGAGGGACAAAACATGCCTCTGGACACAAAGTCCTATTAAGTGTCTCTTTAAAGGCCACCCCAAATTCATTAGACACATTTGCCAGGCTCAGGGTGTTACTTATTTTTCCACCGAGGTGAATGACTCCATTTCGACAGGAATGTGTTTTCCGTTAGCTAATGATTTTTCTTTATCTGGAACAGAAGAACTCACCCAAGTGCTTCTGAAACAGACGCCATCCCCATGACCCAGCGCCAACGCACCCACACGGCCCACAGGCGTGCGAGGGCTGCTGTGTGCACGACCACACGTACACAGCGCCTCTCCTGGGGAGGGCTCGGCCTCGTCTGGGAGGACAGACTGAGCGGGTTTCCCCCATGAATTTCAGAAGCTGTCCAGAATCAGGTCCTGCTGCGGCCCATGGGAGCACGTCCTTTCCGCTCTTCTGTTCCCTGGGGATTTCAGTGCGCTTAACTATTTCCTGCAATCACCCCCAATGACTGTGTAGTCTGTGTGAATGGGTTCTCTTTATAAATAAAACCTCAAATGTCATTCCGAATAAAAATTGGCAAGTGACAAAACAAAATGAGTTTGTCCTGTCAGGATGATCTGAGTTTGAAGGCATAAAAGTTGCACATGAAAATTTACGCCATGGACACATTTTTAAAAGAATGCATTGGAAAGACTCACGAGTGTGGAAAACAGACGGAGGACAGTTACTGGAAGTGCAGGCTTCAAACTGCACGAGAGGAACATCGGAAATCACCTTTTATACTTTAAGGATTTGTCCTCCTAATGTTGATCAACCTCTAGAGGAAAATTACTGAACATGGACTATATTCGAGGCATTCTTCTAGGAGATTCAGAGATTCAGAGATGTGTATAGTACGGTTCCCAAGCTCAGACACCTACCAACCTTTTAAGTGTCTGTGTTAGGCTTCCCGGGCAGAGGCTGCTGGGCTCCCGCAGCAAAGGCTCGCTGGCCTTCTCTCCTCTGCGGGGCACCGCTCTCCTCCCCAGGATCTCCCCCTCATCTTGTGTCCTGGGCACCATACTCCAACCACATCGCTTCTGCCTGGATCCCTGTCTTTGCCAGAGTGGCTGGACATCCTCGTCCTTGAGCAGTCCTGCCCTTGCTGTCACAGCGGCTGAACTAGTTGGGTTGGAGTAAGAAGGCCTTTGTCTCCATCTGATTTTGGGGAATCACAAATGTGCTCACCTGTGCACCTTGCAGAGCTTGGATCTCTTTGCCTCTGAGACACTCACTCCTGCCACCTGCACTCACCTGCACTCACCTGTTCTTCTCTCTGGCTCCCACACCTTTCCTTGCACTGAATTTCGGAAGCCACCCGACCCCTTGCTCTGCTGGACTCTACCTCCTTCCCTACTCATCACCCGCCTCTTAAGCCCAGCCTCAGGGACCCTGCTAAGCTCGGTTCCGGATCTGTAGGGATCCACAGGAAGGTCTTAATGGGACTCACCGCACATCAGGTGGGTGTCCGTTCAGTATGGAATGGAACACTGTGGCACTGCTGCTGGAAAAATCTGCGGAAGTGTGCCCACAGGCCCACAGTGTGCTCTGCCCAACATCAGAGCTGCGAGGAGGCCCCTTCCTCCCGCACCCCGGCTCTGGCCTGGCCCACAGCAGGGCTCCCACTTTGACCTGGTGTTTAGAGCCCTGCCACCCCACAGTCATCGTGCCTTATAACTGATATCCAGCTCTGCCTTCAGGGAGGGACAGTGGCCTCGGCCGAATCTTGTGTGCAGGTGCTTGCCTGCCTTGGCGGGTCATCCCCCCACTAGCTGGTCCTCTCTTCAGAGGCTCCTGCAACAGTTGGTCAGGGGCAGATCCCTGGGTACAGGCACCGTCCCCACCTCCCCCACTTGTACCATCCCCACCTTGCTCACCTGTACCGCATTCACGCCCCCACCCCCCTGCACACTTTGCCTGCTGTCCCTCACTGCTCTAGGGGCCTCCAAGGACTGAATTCAAAGGCCCATTTTCAAGTCCCCAAGCTTGTGACTATATTAAACCCCATTTCTTTCTTGAAAATTGTTTCTCCTACCTCTACTGTTGGATGACTTCATTTTATTTCTCCAAAATCTGTGACACAGCCCCTTCCTATACCTTCAAATCTGCCAGTGAATTATTCCCACTTGTCCTGACCACCCACACTCTCTCTGGAGTGGCAGCTCCTGATGCGTGGACGTGTCACTTCCCCTCTGCAGCCCAGCTCTCAGGCTCCGAACTCAGCTCTCTCTACGGCCCTTCTCGTGCAAGGCCGCCCGTTGGGGCCATCTTGCAGATGGGATAGGATCTTCCTGGGTCCCAAGCCAATCCTGTCCGAGCTCAATCGATGACGTCGATGAATGGTGTCTGGTCTGTTCCCCTGCTTTGCTCCTGCCGTGCCAAGTTCCGAGTGCCCTGTCGTTCCTCTTCTTGGCTGTGGCTGGCCTCATTTGTCACCATCCTCTCCAGCCTATCACTCCTCTGGCCCACCCACACCCAGCTGCCACACGGACGCTCCCACAGACACACTGTGGAGCCCCCACATGGTGCCCCCTCAAGCCCTTGCCTCCTTCCCTTCATCTCCTCAAGTGTCTGATCGGAGAGGTCTTCCTTATGTCTGCCCTGACTCTCAGGCCCAGGAAATGTCCCCTTCCTCCATCCGGCCCCGTGCCATCATCCATGGCAACATTTCTTTGGGGAAAGTGGTATTTACCAGACTCTGTTCTCTTTCATACTGGGGAGATGTGTGTTCCCTCAATGCCCAGTGCAGGGCTTGGCACGCCTCTAGGGCTGGATGAGCTTATGGAAAAATCCCGCAGCTTTATGACATGGCCAAGGTTCCATGGGGACTCTACCCCAATCACCAGGGGCCACGCAATTTCACAACAGGGGAACTGCTGGAAAAAAGTAAAATGCAAACCACAGAAAACCCACGTTCTTCAAAAAGCTTATTTTTGGCCACGGAAGAAATATACCAATAGGTTTGTGCTTCTCAAATAGTAACATAAAATAAAATAACTGATGCCATCTGTAAGCTTAATTTAAACACACTGTACAGGTGCACAAAGGGGAAACATTGCTGGGCTCTGATAGGAGTAAGACTCCAGGGTACAGCGAGTTTTGGTTGGAAATCATTTTGAACATCTGGAAAGAGTTAAGCCGTGAGATGCAGAATCTCTAGAACTTTTTCGGAGACTGGAAGTATCCAGAGTTGGCACGGTGCTTTGGCTTTTCCTATTCTCCAACTGTGTTTGACTCCGCTGACTCAGGAGGAGAAATGAGGGTCAGGAGCCTCAGGAGAGAAGCCTCGCCTGAAACCCGGTGCGCTGGGGACGAGGACGGCGCATCACACGACCGCAGAGACCAGAGGGAGAAGCAGGAAGTTCAAGCATCGCGGGCAGACGTGAGGAAGAAGGAGAGCAGGCAAGCCTCCGCCTGCCCAAGAAGCACGGAGTCTGAGGTCAATCAGTGGGCAGCATCTGGGAGAAGGGCTCCAAAAAGGAGCCCCGGGCCAGGGTTTCAGCACAAGTGGAAAGGGACAGAGGTCTGAGTGGGCAGCACAACAAAGCAGAAGTCGATGCACCAGCACTCAGGGCAGGAGCCTGCTCCCAGAGGAAGCGGAGTCAGGAGCAGCTGGACCGGCAGTTTCATCAGCTGCCTCCACTGGGCTAAGTCATCTTCTAACTGAGGCCGCTGTTGGCCTGCAGCTCAGATCGGACTCCATCAGGGCTACTGAGAGCCCAGGCTCATGGAGAAAGCCTGTGGGGAGCCCAGCGATGAGGTCCGAGCAGCTGATGCTTGCTCTGAGCTCTGACACCTCACAGCTCGCTCTGGAGGCCAGCGAGACTCCCCGAGAAAGTATGCCGTCCTGCATTAGCGAGAGCACTCCACCCCGACACCCAGCCGGACCTGGACCAGGGGCATTAACGGACCCAGGCAGGGCTGCAGAGAGGGCCCGGCTTGTCTGTGGGTCTGAGTGGAACTGAGGGGCAGCAGAAACATGCAGGAGGCAGGAGTCAAGCCCTGTTCTCATTCCCATCTGTCATTCGTGTGTTCGGTGACAGCCGCCTGGCAGCGCTCCACATGGACCCCAGCTGCGCCGTGAGCAAGGAGCCCCCGCCCTGGGGATTCTGATTCGGGGACTCTCAGACCCTCACATTAGATACGTCCGTGGGTTAGCCAGTGGTGCTCAGCTGGGGTGATCTTGTCTTCTGACTCTCTCAGGGGGCCCTTGGCAGGGTCTGGAGGACATTCTTGCTGCTGTCACAACCGGAGGGGGAGGGTGCCCCTGGCATCTGGTAGGAAAAGACCAGAGGAGCTGCCAAACCCCGTCCAGTACACAGCCCCCCCCCCCCCATGAGGAGCTACCCAGCTCAGAAGGTCATAGCGCTGAGGCTGGAAACTCAGGTCCGGCGAATCACTTCATCCCTCTGGGTGGGACTCCTTGGCTCCTCTGTGAGACGAAGGGACACGTATGTGGGTAGATCATTCCGTAACAACTTGTCATTTCCTCCTGTTTGGTTGTCGGCTTTGACGATTCCCTCTTCTTCCTAATGAGCACGAGGCTTACTGTCCAGACTGTATTTGTCTCTCCTTGACAGGGGTGGCCCACTGAAAAACTTGCTTCTTACTCAGCTCTTCTTAATTCTACTTCGCGATCAGTTCCTTGATACAGGCTGATGTATCAGCGTACTAAGTGTGACACAGACACACGAATAAGGGGATTGACCAGATAAGGACACAACGAAACCTCGCTGAGGGAGGACTTCACACAGCCGCGCGGAGGCTAACCCGCTGGGCATCGTTCCTTTCCTGCAAGGACAGTCTCATCTCTGATGAGCATCTTCGGACGCTGGCGAGCCTGTAGCAGGGAAGCACGGCGGCCCGGCACCCTCCGCGTGGCACGCACACCGCACGCGTAGCTCCGTGTCAGAGAAACACTGCTTGTGAAGAGACGCCACGTCTTAGCAGTGGCAGGGGGACAATGAAGGGCAGCCAAGAAATACGGGAACAGAGATTAAGAAGTCACATCTGCCTTAACACGGTCGTATTGCTCTTCGCCCTGTGGAGATGAGTCGAAAGGTGCTCACGAAAATACCAAACTGGCCGCGTCCTCTCGCTGTGTCCAGTCAGCAGGGAAGGACGGCGTGTATGTCCTCAAGGACCGGGACACCTCAAGGGCAGGCCGAGCAGACAGATCTTCCTGGACTCCCATTCCAGCTGGGTCACTCCTTCACCGTCCGCAGACATTTCCCCTCACCCCCGTGCACAACGGTAAATCTCCTGAGTGTATTCAGTACAACCAAACTTCCCGAACGGGTATCTTGCACATACAAACAAAATTGCAGAGTGTTAAAATTTATCTCCATGATCACAGGAAATCTAGTATCCCATCTTCCAGTGCATTTGCTACAGGGTGATGATATGAATTCTTAAATTGACTTCTTTGTAAAAATGCAGCAGGACAACATACTTTCCTGAGAAATTGATTAAAACTGGGCAATTCTCAGCATGCATCAAGGACAACTGACTTCCCTCAAGCCGAGAGGGTGCAGGGGAGGGACTTTGTCCAGGGAGGCGAGGGAGAGTTGATACCGTCTTCATGCTGCGTCCGCGTGCCAGGCAGACTGTTTAATAATCACTGAAGTGGAAGCGTGGTTTGATGCCATCAGCATGGTTTGTCCAGAGCAGAAAATGGGGAGCCAGTTTCTGGGTGGCTCAGAGAAGCCGCTGATCAGCCTCGGTAGAAGATACAGTCAGAGCTTGTCTGGAAGAGCGATGTTCTTCTGCAGGTCAGTGAAGCCCCAATACCGAAGTGTTTATCCGGGCTGCTCCGGTCTCCTACTAAACACTGTAGGAAGTATGTCCAAATAGATGCCTTTCCTATTGCTTAAAGAAATTAACTGCCTGTAACGTAATCATTAATTTCCCCTGCCAAACCATGGAGGAAATTTCGTAACAACAGTCAACTGGAGGCATTGTTGTAACTGCCGTAATGAGGGACACCCCAAAAGCTGCCCCTGAAGGGGCTGCAGAGACCTTGCATTTCTTCCACGTGCCTCATCTTTGTTGCCATCATACTGTAAGATTCGCTGGTTCCAGTAAACATTCATCTTGAGCCTAAGACACTGGCTCCATCCAATTGCTCATAATCAAATTGAAGTGAAGGGCGGGAGGACCAAAGTCTGCATCCGAGCCTCACAAAAGCCCGGGAGAGAAGGACCCAGGGGTGAACGGGAGGCTGTCCGAGGAGACAGGCTCGGGCTGAGTCTTGGAGACCAGACAGAGCAGGCGATGTGGGGGAGGACGCAGCTGGTCCGTTACTCCGCGTGGACTCACTGTGGTCGATACGGGACACAGCGCCCCGTGGAAGGGGATTCGGAATCAGTGGGTCAGGAATTACCGAGAAAATTGGGCTCCTTTAGAAGATACTCTAAGGTTGACTAATTCTCCCCTAGTGGTCTGGAGGCTCTCATTCAGGGGATAAATTGACCGATTATAATAGTTTTCTAGGGATACCGTCTTGTTTCCTTTTAAGTGTCAGAGTTTTCTTCACATTATTTACTTTCTGGGGAAAATACCAAATGGACATTCTACTGCTCTTTCTTCCCCCAAATGGGGAAAAAAATGTGCTTTAATGTTCATACCCATGCTCTGATACACTTTAGCAGCTCAATATCTTGACGCATGAATACAGTGCACCTTCCAGGACACGGATGCTCCTGGTTGGATAGCCTAAACGCACTGTGGCTGAAAATTTCTAGAAAAGGGAAATTCTCTGCATTTCCATTCTGGTTCTGCTAGAGTTGAACGGACTCTTCCTTGCTTCTGACCTAAAATGAGGTAACTGGGATATTGGACAAATTCTCTCAGCCTCAGTCTGCTCACCTATAAAAGGGACATACTCGAGATATCTCTTTGTCTCTTGTCACGGGGATGGGAGATAAAGCCCAGAAAGGGACGGGCAGAGGCAAGCGCTCAGTAAGGGCGGCCACTACGGTGTTGGCCACGTAAAACCACCCCTGCGTCTGTCCTCAGCAGAAGTAACACATGCTCCCGGCAACCGCGGACTGGGCGGCGCCCCTCACCGGGACCCAGTCACGACATGCATGTTTATGAGGTCTGTCTACGGTTCTCTCCGACTGCGTGCGCACACATAGCCACCACTGGGTGGCACAGGGTCTGCGGCAGCCCCACGCGGAACACTTCACACTTTATTCCCTACCTAAGCTGCAGACAATCTTGCCGGGTACATGGCATGTGTATTTCCATTTCCCAGATGAGAAGACAGGTTTAAATGGGTTTAAACATCTTCCTAAGGTCAGCCAGGACGAGGTGGCATGACTGGGACATCAGCCCCTCTCCAGTTGTTGGTTATAATGATTCTCTCCGTCTTTCCCTGACCCTGTACTGAGCTCAGTCTGATTTCTCATGGTTGGATCTGATTTTATTCCTCCTTGCCCATTGCAAAGGTAAGTGAGAGAACCATTTATCATTTCAGCAAGATTTCCTCTTAATGTGATCAGCTTCAAGTTTTCTAAAAAATAAAAATAAAAAATGAAATACATCTGGCAGGAGAAACTGTAGAATGTACTCCCACTCCATGATGTGAACTGTTTGAAGGGCTGTTAGCTGATGGGGTTGAGACCGAGTAAGAGGAAATTAATTGCAATTCTCTCTCAATTCCTTACATGATAGAAAACAGTGAAACCATTTTTGGGGAAAAGGCCTTCTAATATTTGCTTACTCATCTAATGAGATATTTCCTTGGTTCACAGGAAGTTCAGAAGGGACCCGGAGAATATCTGAGCACCCACATTTCTGCTTTACAGACTATGGAATCAGAGGGACAGGAAGGACAGCAAGTGACTTCTTCCCTCTAGCCAATCAGCCCTCTGGCAGACCACCCAAGTTTTACATCCTAAATAGTAAAACTTCGCACGGGAAATTTTTCTCTTCTCTGTTTTAGCTGAATAACAGTGTTGTTTAAGACCCGCCCCCTCTCAGCACTGGCCAGCCATCTGGAGAGAGGGAGAGGACGCTGTCGCTCTGTTAGCACATGATTTGTGGTCCTGCGGCAGGGACAGCAGGTGCCGCTGCCGGCTGAGAGACCCAGACACGGCCAGCTCACGTCAGAAGTGTTCTCTTGGTGCTTGAACGCGAATGGAAAAAAGCCCTTGAACAAATATGATAAAGATGTCTATTTATACAAAGTTTTCTTGGAAATAGCTAACAGTTGATGACCACTTACTAAGTGCGAACACTGTATTATTTTGGACATGGATCACTGCATCTGATCTTCCGGAAATCCTAGGACGTAGAAGCCGGTTGGCAGTGTCCTCAGTCTCACAGTGCACAGAACACTTGGGATCCCTGCAGCCTCGCGGCTGGCGTTTGCGTGATCAGCCAGTGTCATGGCGTCTACCGTGCTGTGGGACCTGCTCAAGGGGAGTGCCCCCTGGGGTGGCCGTCCAGGGCATTAGGTTCCTCGAGACAGCCGGGATGGCTAGCTAAGGCCCCAGGGAAAGTTCTGGTGGAATGTTGGAGGATTTCCCACCCTTGGGATCTGAGCAACCCACATTTCCACTGAGGGAGACACATGCACGGGGAGGCGGGGGGGGGGGGGGAACGACACATTTTTAAGCCCCTGAAAATACTTATCACTTGTCCATGTGTTTCCCTTTGCAATGGTCCCACCATAAATCCAACATACAGATTTAATAGAAATAAATGATACTTACTGTTTTAAGAATAAGAAATACTATGTAAGTTATAGAAACAGATTTAGAAATACACATAAAAACTTCTAGGCACCCAGATACCAGACTTATTCTCACATGTTAGTGTAAGAGTCAAGACGGGATTTGTATTTTAAGGCATGGGAAAGGCACTTAATATACATGTTGAACATACCGACTGTCTCTTAGAGGGGTCCTATGTCCATATGATATGGTCCTCCGTGGGCTTTTGAATGGGACATTTATAGCAGAACAATAAATCACATTCACATTCCTGGTTAACTGAATGCTTTTGAATTTTATAATTTAAAAATTAAGTATCAGCTGTCAGCCTTCAGTAAATCAAAACTGCAGTACATAAACTATTTAAGGTAAATAAAATAATATTGAGACAGAATTTTTGAAAAACTGATGCAAATCAGTGTTTTCACTCATTCATCAGTCTGGTCTTGTGACAAATATTTGTTGGTAGCTATGATCTTGTGGGGTAGAATTGTGTATTCCTAAATGGCTCGTTACAGTTAGAAGCTTGGAACTATAGTTAAGAGAGAATTTAAAATGATCATTTGATCATGTTAATTTGCTGTCAAGAACTAAAATAAACAATTAAAGAAATCATTTAACATATTCATGAAAAATATTCAATTAATCAGCTGGATAGTTTGGAGATAATAATTGTCTTAATTCTGTGTATGGAATACACAATTAGAATATACTCACCAGAGCTAATACTTATTAATTACAGGCATTGTTATGTCATTTTCTATATGCATATCAAGCAAACCGTAAATACAACTGGAAATTGAAAATTTAATTTAGCAATATAATGCTACTGAATTCCCTGCCAACAGAGAAAGGTTTCTAAACAATCACATAAGGTTTATTTAAATATAAGCGATCAAATAAAAATTTTGAAATAAAAATGAAATGATTATTTAACTTAATATCTTAAGGTGTCTGAAGACCGTTTTATTTTTTTTAAATTGAGTTCAGGGATGAACTTTTGGTTTTAAAAGCCCATCATGCATTTATTTTACTGTGTGTAAAACACGATGGAAATCGCTGGTGGCTTCCTAATTACAGGGAGAGAGACACCTGTGCCTTCTAATCCAATTACCACCTTAGTTTGGGTTTTGCTTGTGTCCCAGAGATCAGAGCAGTTGGTGAAAGTCACCCCCAAATCCCTGGGGTTCAGGGAAGGAAGCCGCTCAGTAAAGGGCTTTCTTGAGTGTATTTGGTGCCAACATACGCCTTTGTGCCATTGAGAAAAGGTTAATTACATGATTTAAGATGGAAGGAGCCATGCATAGAATCCATTTTTGGAAGATTTCTGTAAAATTTGCATTGAATAAAAGTAGTGAGGCCTAAAGGAAACTGTCTCAGGTGGATTAGTTTTTCCTATCTAGAGGCGTATAAAAAGAGTACTTTCCCAGATACACGTGGGGTTGAGCTCATTTGGAAACCCTTTCAGAAGGGACTGCCCAGAGCCCTGGGTCTAAAGGGCTGTCAGCTGGAAACAGGCAGTGGCTGGGTGCTGACACCAGGCACTTCCTGGCCTCCCTCGACCGCATGAGAAAGGCTGCCGTGGTCAACCGCACAGCCACCAACCCCATTTAAATGACCTAACTTCTCAAATATCTCAATATCTAAACATTAACTAAAAATCAGCTCCTGCATAACACCAGCTGAGTTTCCAGGGTCTGACGGTCCTGCGCGGCTACTGGTCCCCGTGCGGACAGCGCGACTAGAGAGCGTCTGCCTCACTGGACGGCCCTGGGCTAGAACATTCCCGCCCTGCACCGTCATGGAGTACGTATGCACCCATCTGTTCCATAGACGACATAAAGCAAACCAAGCTGGTCATTGGGACTTGGCATTAGGTCTTCAGAGTGTTGGGTTAACAAATCTAGGAGGGAGAATCTGGAGGAACACACTTGATTTGAGATCCACTAGCTTGAATGAGATGAAACTAAGCGCTGGCCCATCTACGTTGTTCCACGGTGTGGAGTCATCTCAAATGCCAACACAGGGATACTTTAAATACATGCCTAGTGGTCCATCCACACCTGGCGGTCTGGACCCCGTTTCTGAATGCAATCCTTACAAGGCATTCACAAGCCCAAAAGGAAATTTAAAAATTAGCATTCCATCGTACAGAGCACAAATACGTAATCAAGGTGAAGTGTATTTCAAACGGCAAACATCACTATTTGAAAGTAAGAGCCACACTTAAACTCGCTGCCCTCTGTTAATTAGAGCTTCAAAGATAATAGCATAAAAGGAATTACAGTGAACAAGTCCGTGAGTGTCGAAATGAGAGCCTGGATGTTGGAGAAACCAAACTTCAAAGGCGAAAGAGTCCATATAAAAGATGAAAGCCATTTTGACACTGAAATTAATGTTAGTCTCAAAACATAAGTGTAAATCAAGCAGGACACAGAAGCCACATCCCACAGCCACGCACACAACGGTTTCCCTCAAGTTACAGAAACCGAAGTGGGCTATCCAAGTTCTGGGGCAGAGTGGATGGGTCGGCAGCAAAGACATCTATTTCGAATGTGTTAATTAGCAAGAAATTATAGTCTAACCGGTATTTAGCATCTTGGAGACGGTAAAATAAAGTGATGACAGCTGTTTCACTGCTCAAGACGCTTTCTGTCTTCGCTTTAAATATTTAAAACTCGCATTACATAATAAGAGCTTGAATTTTCCAAAGAAAACGTGTGTGTATTCAGTTTCACTTGGGACATTTAATGGTGAATGAAGTCTATATTAAAATCATACCAGAATTACATGTTTATTATCAAAATTTGGGGAGAGGGCGAAATTCTCAGACGGTGTTTTGTTTGGCGGTGAAATCATGGATTTTCACATAGATTTTCACACGTGGCACACAGGGAATGTGTGGCCAATGGTCTATGTGAGTTAATGTATCCGCAGACACGACTTTTTGTTCACGGAAAAGAAAATGATCTTCCACAAAAAAGTTAGTAAGTCAATATGGCAAATGCTAATTGCAAGGGTAAAAACGGTACCTACCTGCTGACTTATTTACCCTTCCCAATGCTCAGCGTCCAACGATCGCCTCCTAGACCCGCCTACTTCTCCGCATAGTTCGATAAGGAAGTTGCAAGGCCCCACCCCCATGGTAGGGATGGCACCGCCATGACCTCAAGCTGACTGACGGTTAATGGTCGTCGATCCTGACACCAGGGCCAAGCGTTGTGCCTGCTGTGAGTGGTCCGATGGCTGATGTCAGTTGTGCCATGAATCGGAGCTCCCTGGCCGGAGGCTTCTCTGCGAACCTCCCGAGCCCGCTGGAATCGATGAGCAGTAGCGGTGTCATGAGAAGAGCAGGAGCGATGCGTGTGGCCGGAGAGCTGGTGGTGCTCCGGGAGCTGAAGGGTAGTGGTGGGGTCTGTCCCGGCAGCACCAGCAGGAGCCGGGGGGGTGGGGGGCCTCTGCAGGAGGATCCCTGCTCCTGACAACCTCACAGACAAGAAACACGGACAATGCAAGCATGAGGTTGTCTGTGAGCTCCTGCTCTGTCCTAGTCAATGACACGTCTGCTCCAAATCCCCCACGGTACCCATGCTCTGGAGGACACCCCAGAGAAGGGCTTAGGGCAGCCCTCCATCCTGTGCAGGGCAGCGCATCCTCCATGGGCCCCTGGCGAAGGGCACATGGAGGACAAGTGCCTGATGAGTCATCTGGGATATGGCCTGGAGACAAGAACAAGCCAGGAGAATGCAATCGTGCCGAGGCGGGAAGTCACCGTGCTCTTCGGAAACTGCTCACAACACTCTGGTCTGCTGGCCAGCTCCCACTGCTGTGTTCTGACGATATCCTTCATTAAAGAAAATACTCTGACCCTGAGTTCTGGAGCTAGAGAAGCAGTGATGCCAGTTGCGTGGTGAACCCAGAGATGTTCTGCAAGGGACCCTGGGCAGGGTTGGTGCAGTGACAGGTGTGTCCTGATGTGTGCGCCTCACCTGTGCCATGCTAGGTATCCTGAACGTCACAGAAAAACCTGTTCTCCTGCCCCTGCCTCCCCGGTGCCTGTGCCTAGCCAGGGTGCGGGCGGCACACCAAACCAAACCAGTTATTAAAATATACGTTATGGGGGCACCTGGGCAGCTCAGTCAGTGAAGCATCTGCCTTCAGCTCAGGTCATGATCCCGGGACCGAGTCCTACATTGAGCTCCCTGCTCAGTGGGGAGTCTGCTTCTCCCTCTGCCTCTGCCGCTCCTCCTGCTTGTGCGCTCTGCCTCTCAAATAAATAAACATTAAAAAATATATATACATCGTGTTCTAAGGGGGATAGACATGATGGACTCAAGACAGACTCCAAGCACAACTTCATTAAAGTGTTTGAAAAGCACCACTGTGTGTCTAAAACCCAGCCCACATTTCTGCCTAAATGCAGCGTGTGGTCTAATATTCCATCAGCACTAGGTGAGTCCAATTATTAAAAACACCAAACAGAAGCAGCAACATCTCTAAATGCCACACCTGCCCGTTAATGAATGTAAAGCTAGAAACAAGACCAACTTAGTTCTCATAAGAAGAGGGGGAGCATTAGTAGGCATTTGGGGCTGGACGAAATGAGCCCCACCGGCGCTCCGGCCCCGTAGGGAGGGCATCTTTGGGGAGGAGCCGAGCTCCGCATCAGCCCCCTGGAAACGCCACGCCACACTAGCTTAGGAGCTAACCACGCAGGAAACACAAGCTCTCCCATAGCTAGTCAGGGATCTCTCCGTATTGTGCACCTCGCAGGGGAAGGCTATCCGCCGCGCCCCCCCCCCCCCCGCCCCGGGCTGTGCCCGTGTTCCCAGTGAATAGGGACAACAGAGCTACCTGCGGGGTCGCGGGAGGCCAGGACCGCAGGCGGGAGAGCTGTGACCTTGGCAGACCATTTTCAGGAGGAACCATGTGGCCCCTGCCACACGCAGTGGCTCCTGCTGCCTCCACCTTCTGGGGAAGTGTCCCAGCTGGGGTCTCCAAGTCTACACCCAGGGCTTCACTGCTCTGGGGAGGGGCTGGAGGCCTGACGGGTGGCCCAGGGAGCTGGGTGCTCCATTCCAGTCCTTGAGCCGGGCTGAAAGCTGCTGTTCTTACAGCACCAATGATTCTGTGCCCTCGTGACTTTTCTGGGACCACTGACGTGGCCGCACTTGTTTGTTCTGGCTTGAGAGCTGCCTGTGAAGACACGTCACGGGAGTGTAATGGGCTCCAGGAGTCTCGGCCGCACGCTCGTGTCCTGGGCTCCTCTGGTGCACCCTGGCTCTTCCGGAGAGAGATGTCGGGGAGGGAAGAGATGGGGTCAGAGTGTTTGCAGGGTCTGCTGACCTCCGTATCCCAGAACACAGACCTCGTGCTGAACGCCTGAGACACCGAACGGCTTTCCTTGTTAGCACTGGTCCCCAAAATACTCAACATGTGATCCCGAGATTATGCTGCGTGCAGACTGTCTGGCTCTGGATGCTGGAGACTCCCGGGTGAGTTCAGCTCTCCGCACTTGCCCCAGCATCTCAGGGACTCGGCTCCACGCTCTGTCCTCCAAACCCAAGAAATGCAGATGGGGACCCACCGAGTATCTCTTGAAAAGCACACAGTACCTGCTCCTTGAGTAGCCCCACATGCCAAAGAAATTCATCTTTTTTTAGTACCATTTGCCAGGTCTGTCTTTCAGAAATCCCCTCACAGAGACAATTAAATCCCGGTCTGCACGAAGGAACATGTGGGAACGAGCTCCTGTGTCCTCCCAGTTAAGATCAAGGACCTAAGCTCATGCTGCAAGTATTCAGAAGAGAACGCTGACCACTTTACAAACCATAGGACATTTTGTAAGAACGTTAATACTAATTTCGAGAAGGGATTAAACATTGACTAGCAAGTCTTGGTAGAGAAGTTTTGAACATGATTATTATTTATCGATCTGCACATGCGTCTGGAGCTCCTAAACCTATTTCGCGTTCTGCTCCCTCTCCTTGTATGAAGCAGCTCTCCGCTATTTTACAGGTGTTAGGCACGAAAGAGGTATTTGTGGATTGGATTCGGTTGATGGCATATGATTGATCCAAATGGACGCAAATGAATGACCGACCACAAACCAGTACACTGATAAGAAAACGCCCGGCTTCTATTACGGAAGGAGACAGTTTAAAGAACCAGAAGTGTGAGCTTGCAGGGTCACCTCCCGGGAGCTCAGCGGACCAGCGGTCGCCTCCACCAACGATGAGCTTTCTGTTGCTTCAGCTAATCAATCTTCTCCTTACGTATCCTACTTATACTCACGATAACATCTGATACGATCTGTCGTTTCACGCCTCCTTATCTCTTTCCTCCCTGGCATCCGAAAAATAACAAACAGATCAACAGAGGGATAAATACGACCCGTGATCAATCCACTGAGATTTTCCAGCCTTTCCTTTCATTTCTTATGTTCAAAAAATGCAGCATCTTAATGGCTGTGTTAGGGTGAAATAAAGCCCATCCAACGATATATTTTAAAGAGGAATGCTTTACACATATGAATAATACATGTTTTCTACATTCTGCATAACGATTTCCTTACCACGTGTTACTGCCACCTGTCTGTCATGTGAAAGTATCAGCAGACATACGAATCTCATAGTCCACGTCCCTAAACCACAAACCAGCTCACCGTGATTGAGTGTGTGTGTGTGTGTGTGTGTGTGTATGTGTGTGAGTGTGTGTGTATGTGTATCATTTTTGGTGTCTGAACAGTAGTTGAAAGATTAAGCTCCGAGTAATCAACCTCACTCAACCTTTTTCTCCAAACGCGGGACCATTTAATGGCCAAACTCACTCCCAGTAGCTTAATCCTGCTCCTGAAAATAAACAATCAATAGCAACTCACTGAAAGTCTGAGTTTTGAGTAGCTCTGGTATCTTCGTGAAGGCAGAAGGAAGGTAGTAGTGGAATTTATTCTTCACTTACAGAAATAGTTTTGAGATACGTGTGTTTCACTTTGGCTGTCTTGAATTTTAGAGAAATGCAGTTTCCTTACCTATGAAGAGAATGAGAAGTCAACTGTGAAGGGCCACAGGCAATGATTCTGTACTTAGTGGACCACGGAGAGCCTCTTCTCAGAAGCGTACACAGACGTCGCCCGAGGAATGACAACGACAACCCGGGTAGACCTCCGCACCAGGTCCACACTGCAGGTTAAGTCATTAGGGTGTTACTTGCACGTTTTTTTCCTACAGTCCTTCCAATCGCAAGCCAGCTCTGGGGTTCCCCTTCTTGAAGGTTTCGTTGGGGGAAGTCAACTTCAGGGTAACGTTGGCTGGACCTTTGTGACAGCCTGAACTCGACAGAGAGAGTGCCCGGGGGTCCAGGTGCGGCGGGATGAGAGCAGAGCTTGAAGAGGACAGCGGTGGGAGCCAGGGACAGGGGTCTGTGGGCCTCGGGGAGCTGCAGCCCTGATGAGGCCCCCATGAGGCCAGGAGACCCGGGGGGCCCTGCAAAAGGGATGTGGAGATCTTGGGCAGCTGGCGTCAGGTTTCCGGGGGCCTTGCTGCCATGTGGGGTGCTGGCATTGCCAAGCTCTGGGCTCACCTCAAAATGACTGAGGCTGAGTCTTCTGGTGGCAGGAGGGTGAGGCGCTCAGAACTGGGATGGAATTGATTTAAGAAACTAAACTACTGTATTCTGTCTCGCAGGTCCATGTTGTAGATGGTCGGATCAGGTGTCCTGTGGGACGTCTAAAGAAAGCAGTGGGTGCTCGTGAACTGGGACTGCCCACAGAGAAATCGAAAAGAAGAAAAGCCCAACTGGGTAGTAGCCAAGCGCAGGTGGAGTTTAAATATTGAATTTAAAATATTAAGTCAGTGCAAACTGTTCATGTAAATGGATTTAAATATTTTATAAACCATAGATTCTCAAGTCAATTATTCACGCGTTCAGCAAATATTTATGGAGTCCTGTGCCACGTCAGGGTAGATGAAGCAATCGGGGAACCTAAATTCATCTGGAGTGTACCCCCGAGCGCCCTGAGCACGGTCATGACCTTCGGTCGATCCTATGAAGTATATTATCTCAAGATAAATGATGTCCTGTCACTTCAGGTTTGTGACTGCTTCATGCGGGACGTCCCAGCCTGTCAGCACCAGTGCTGTTTGGTAATAATCATGGTGTTTGTGGTTTCCAGCTGGTTTCATTGGAGCTGGTGGGTTCAGACTGGTCATGTAGCTGGAGACGCCTCTGTGACCAGTTCGCCACGAAGGACCGCCACCATGAGCAAGCCGTGGGCTTCCCCATACCACATCCTTGTTGCCACACTGCTGGTAACCTGAGACCCGGGAATGAGGTATGTTCTGTGGGACCGGCAGTGCCCAACCCTTTGGAGACATACCGTTGGAGACCAGTTTGGAGACACAACGTTACCCTGCTGTTGTGTGTCCCCAGCCATGAATAAAGCTAGTCCAGGAGCACAATCCTGTCCTTCCTACAAGTCCTTCCAGCCACAAGACACGTAAGGTGATTCACATGTGATGAATTCAAGCCCCTTCTAAGTGTGGACGTTGTTCTGGATGTTTCTGATCGCATGTTTGACTGCTCCTAGCAGGTGCCTGTTCTCAAGGCCCTCACATTCCAGTAGAGGAAGACAATACACAAGTAAAAACTAAAATAGCTTCTGATATTGATTATCTGTGAGATACCGAACACTGCATGTACCTGACCTCGTTGTTATAGGCAGAGAAATCTCATTATGATGCCTGCCGGCGGGAAGCGTGTGTTCCTAACCCTTCCCGTGCACTATGGACCCCTCAGCAGTTTGGTGGAGCCTACAACTTCCTCCTCAAAATAATGTTTTAACCATAAAAAATAAAATACAGACGATTAAAAAACTTACATTGAACTATGGTTATCAAAATGTTAAACATTTTTGTGACACAGATGTGTGTATTAATGCTGCAAACGATAAGGTCCGACAGCAGGACTAATAACTACTGTCGTTTCCAAGCCTGATGCACTTCGGGGATGTTCTGAAACAGTGTCAAGAGCCGAGTGGCCGTCGCTGTCTTGAGTTCCGTACTTGATGGCGTCACAGACGCTGCCACTGTTAATGCGCTCCGTGGCCTGCATCCGTAACCGAAGGAATTCTTACAGTTAGAAGTTAGTAAAAATAAAGATCCACTTTTTAACCCATCAGCATTCATGCAGTCCTGACTCTTGAATATATTAGGGACCCCTGGACTTCAGGTTGGGACCTCAGTTCCAGAGCAGGTGACCTCTGCCGAGAGATTGTCTGCTTTCCTCATTACAGTTTCCTGTAGGGCGTGAGCTGTGGACGCATCTGCGAGAGCCTTATACCTGGAGCCACGAGCTCTAACCCCGCAGATCTCCGCGGCGGCCCTGACAGCCCACGCTGGGATGAGCGCCAAGCCCTCGGGCTGTGTGACTGCTGAGTCGCGGGTCCCCTGCTGCTGATCACTTCTGGGTCACCTCTGAAGTCTAACTTCTCCTTCCCTTCTCTGTGGGGCTTTTTCAGGCTCACCGTGGTTCTCCTTTCCAAAACTGAGTTTCCAGAGTGTCGTCTGCCTTCTGGCTCCATTCACTTCTGACAGGCCCGGTGGACCCGTCCCTCTCCCATGGCACGTGTCCTGGTGGCCGGGACTCGATCTCAGGCCCCGGTGGGGGCAGTCAGTCTGGATTTTCCTTTCTGATGTCCACGGCCTAGGGGAGGGTGCGGGCTATGGGAGGTAAGAAGTCTGCTGCCTGGGTCTGAGCCGCAGCCATGCTTCCCCACGGGGAAGTTCCCGGGCAGCAAAATGCTGATTTCCCAATTTGAAGAGTCAGGTAGGATGAATTCCCTCCTACCCATGGGAGGGTCAGCTTTGTGTTCTAGTCAGGCCCTCAACTGATTGGACATGGACCACCCAGATGAGGGAGGGCAGTCTGCTTTCTCAGTCCTACGGATTCAAATGTTCACTCAGCAGAAAGAAACCAAATGCTCGCAGAAACACCCAGAATAGTATTTGACTAAATATCTGGCCCAGTCAGGCTGACACACAAAGTCAACCATCCCAGATGAGATTTTCCAACATTCCTCAGGATGACAATGCTTTCGTCCTCCACGGCCAGCGAGAGCAGAAGCCCACCGGCCACTTCCAACACAACGGGAAGGACGTGTGGGTAGCAAGAAGTCTAATTCTCTTCCACTTATGTGCCATGCTTCAAAGGATAATTCTTATAAAAGGCTAATTCTCCAGAATCTAGAAATTGCTAACTAGAAACCATTTTTGTGTAAGTCCAAAATTGTCATATTAAATTGTCTTAAGTGTATCTTGGAACCCAGAAGCAAAGAATGAAAATTTGAAGTTACAAAAGTAACAAATGAATTATAATTTTTAAGTGCATTTTAAAGATGACGTATGTGAAATGATTAAGTCTGGATAATCAATAAACTGAAACATATATACAGGACTTTATGGTCACATTCCTCTCATTTCCAATGTGAGGTTTTTTTTTTTTTTTTAAAGATTTTTATTTATTTATTTGAGAGAAAGAAAAACAGAGAGAATGAGCGGCAGGAGGGGCAGAGGGAGAAGCAGACTCTGCTGAGCAAGATGCCTAATGCGGGGCTGGATCCCAGGACCCTGGGATCATGACCGGAGCCAAAGGCAGATGCTTAATGACTGAGCCACCCAGGCGCCCCACCAATGTGAGTTTATATCACTGTAAAGAAAGAAAACTAAAAACTCACTTTGGGTGATCTGATTTAAAAGCATTGTTACAGGATTTTTTTTTTTCCTGAGAGAGCAAAAGTATTTTCTTTTCAATGTTCTCAGGATATTTTACAATAATATGAATTTAAATAACTTGTTTTAATGTAATACTTTTTAAACTAACACATAAGGACTAAAAGGCATAATATCAATGCTTTCAAAACATATATAAAGACAATGTAAATACATGAAATAGTAAATCTAACTGTAGCCTCATTTTCTGGGCATCTAATATCTGTACATCTTTAAAAGAAATGAAAATTAGGATTTGTTTTAATAAATAATTTTTTCTATTGAAACTTGTCTGATCAGGGAGTAGGGACTAATGAATTATTTTTTTCAAAGATTTTATTTATTTGGCACAGAGAGAGAAAGCACAAGTAGGGGGAGTGGAGGGAGAAGGAGAAGCAGACTCCCACTGAGTAGATGTGGGGCTCGATCCCAGGACCCTGAGATCATGACCTGAGTGGAAGGCAGAGGCTTCACTGACTGAGCCACCCAGGAGCCCCAGGACTAATGAATTTACGTTGGCACCTAAACTGATTAGAAGAAGAAGGAATCACAGAAGCCTTCCTAGAAGAAATGATTTCTGAGTTGCAGCTTAAGGCATAGCTAAAAATTACATACAGAAACGCAGGAAAGCGAATTCTGGGCTGCTCAGGGCATATGCAAAAGCAATGAGAGGGTCTCCAGAGAGTGGGCACGAGTATGGGCTCTCAGGGCAGCTGGGGGGCGAGCTTGGGTCAGGTCACCCAGGGTTATCATCCTTGCAGGGGACGGAGCCTTTGCTCACTGGTAACAGGAAACTGAGAGAGGGTGCCAGGAGAACATATTGGGGCCGGGCTATATTTTTAATTATATTTAACTCCATTCTATTTATTTGGGGGGGGGCTATATTTTTGGAAAGAAAATCAGAGGAGTGTGGAGGGTGGGGTGAAGACAGGATGAGAAGTCCAGCCGGGGGGCCAGTCGGAAGGCTGAGCAGAGGTCCAGGGGGCATGCCACGGGCGTGCATTGGGTGAGCGGTGGAAGGCATGGGCTGGTCGCCGGGGCGTGGGAGGCGACGTCCACGTTTGGGGGGCCTCTGCGGTACCTCGCGGTCTGCTGGAATGATTCACTGATTCATCGACTCATTTAGGCATGCAGGCGTGGGTTTATTTGTTTACTCACTGGTTATTTAGATTACAGGCGCCTAAGTGACCAGCGACAGTCACTAGCTTCTCCCACAATGATGGGCCAGAATTTCCTGTGTGTGTCTCCGACTGAGCCGCCGAGAACCCACGTCCTCCAGTCACGCCCATATCTCAAGTAGGAGATGGGGGGTAGGGTCAGCCGCACACAGTCATAAAGTGTAGGGATCCTGGACTGTGAGGCTGGGGGCTGGGGGTCTCGTCTCCGTCCTACTGAGACTCAGCACTTTGACAAGTTCGGTGATGGAACAGACATAGAGCCCACGACTGGGGGTCTTTTACTCTGGGGTCCCACCCAGTTAAGTGCACGGGGGCGTGTTTCTGGGGGGGGGCGAGGATTGCTTGAACACAGGTGCTCTAGGAGGAGAGGGCACGTTGCAATCTCAGGCTCCAGCACTACCTGCCGGTAAAGGTAGGGCCCCTCCTCTGTGTTCAGCTAAATGTCTGCACAGTTTCCCTCCCCGGGCCTGAGGGCGGAGGCTGTCTTTCACTTGTTTATCCGGAAGGTCAAGAGCACAACGTGGATACAGTGATAGATGATTCTCTGTTGCCCACGGAAATCAGGCAATTCCCATCACACAGATGACGTCCACCTTTTCAATGTCCAGCCTGCGTATCTTGACTTCTTCCGAAACGCAAGTCCACACGCAAAGCAGAAGCCCCAGTAAGACTCTGCAGAGACACTGTCTGACCTCCAAAGGGCTTAGTGCCGCAGTCGGCCTCATAAAGGAGGCGAACGTCCTCGTGCACAGTGCTTGCCCCTGAACTTCAGATGCCACAGATTCCTGTGGCCACGCGGTCAGAGACCTGCCTTTGGCAGGAAGTCTGTCTGATCCTGGGGGAGCGGAGAGGAGAGCCTCCACGTCACCTTGCCACAGCTGAGGGCTTCTCACCAGACCCCTGTCCGGCAGTCTCCACGGGGTTTGGTTTCCTGTCAGCTGGAGGGGTTTGGGTTCATGACAAGGACAGCTTCACATGCCCAGCAGGGCGATGGGTTCCCCATGCTTCTGTTGGACCCAGAGGACATGGACATCTACTCCAGGCTCGGTGTCCGAGAAGACCTCATCCCTGCATCCCTTCCTCCAGGCACTCAGCCAGTCTTTACTACAGTCTTCACTATTGTAACTACGTAACGATCCTATGATGGTAGACAGAAGAATGCCCACACCCCAGCTGCTCACATTCTCATCTCTGGACGCTGTGTCACCTTTCATGGCAGAAGGCACTTTGCAAGTGAGATTAGGTTCAGGATTTGGAGATGGGAGCCATCCCTGGGGTGAGCGGGGGCCCGATGTCATCCCAGAGTCAGCGAAGGGGGTGCGGGGACGGAAATGGACCGAGTCGTGCCCGGGGGCTCTGGAGGGCAGTCGAAACCTAGAGGCCCGAGGCGCTCCTGGAAACTGGAATTATGATGTACCCCTGAGGGACAAGTTACTATTGAACTATAAACAATGAAATAAAAACAAATTTATGGTTGTTTCCTCTGTCATGTTTTGTATGGATTTTCCCTTTGTTTTAATGACTTCTAGAATCAGTTGTGACATTTGTTGAAAAAACTTTTGACCCAGAGAAAAATCATTATAATCTAATTTTATAGCATTTTCTCCACAGTATCAATAACATTCTCTCCCTAGAAAGATCGGCTGAAATGCATATTTAGACAAGTAAATCTCTCTGATAAATCATTTCACAGACGAGAAAGAACCCGTGTGTGAAATGGAAGTTAGAGGTTTTCAAAACCACTCCACTGAAGGAGAGGACACTAATCAGTACGCAGTGGTTCTCCTAACGGAAGACACAGTGCAGGACGGACGTCCGTGGTGGGGGTCGCCCCGCGAGCGTGCGTGCGGGCCCCACGGCAGCTCCCTGCCCAGCTGTGCAGGAGACTGTTCTGGCCCAGTCTCCACGTGCCCTTCAGGGTTAAGCTCAGCTGACCCCCCGCCCCCCGTCCCCTCCAAACAAGCAACACACGCCGGCAGCTCGACCTGTCGGTGTTTAAAACAGAAAGCCTTCCATGTGTCTCCTGGATACGTCATTATTACTAGGTGCATATTAAAATTACATGTTTGCATTTGTTCAAGGGGAGACAACCTAATTACACCAACTTCTACTTTTCAAGTATGCAAAAAGAAACATTTAAATAAATCTTAGGCTTCCAAGTAATTGCTGTGAATTAATTTGAAAATAGTGTTTTTTTGGAATTATTTTCAAGAGATAGTTGTAGAACCATAAAAGAAAACCAATTTGTCGAAATAATCCCTCTCTCTTCACACACACGTACACACCTACCCACTGAGGATAGCTATTAGAAGTGAACGTTGGGGTACGGTCTTCTGAACAGGTTGGTACAAAATGATTGACGTCCCATTTTGCCTCCCTGACAGGAAGCCCTGAGTCCAACTGGAAGGTCAGTGGGTATTTACATCCTGTGTAGTTGGACAGTTTCTCCCCTCTACCTTCATTCTTGTGTGTTTTTTCAGATAGGGGCTTTTCATTTCTTAGGTATTTTTCTCAATCTTATTAAATTGACAATTGTTGCAGGCCCTCCCAATTCTACGGAGAGAAGGATGATAAATCCGCGGAACGCTTGGGGTAAAGCAGGAAACGGAAGAATGAGCACGTCCTCTGCACTCCCCTTTCTTCAAAAGGCATTTTGTGCTAGAAATCTCCCCTAGCGGTTTTTGTTTCTTCTGTTAATCTAGTTCTCAGACCCTTCCCTGACCGGGGCACGACCCCCATGCCCTCAGCCTGGAGGGAATCGTGACTCCGTAACCAGGCCAAGATCCAGGAGAAATGCTGAATAGAAGCATGCTTTGTGATTTATCTGGTGCATACATCTTGGGAGCACAACAATGTACTTGGGAAAATGATACGTACATAAATTAGAATTTTAGTCTAAGTTCTGCACTGGTTCTCGCATTATCTCTATGAAAACAGTTTTCTTTTTATTCTCTCCATAATGAAAGCTCTAAACACAATAAAGTCATTTTCTACTAGGTAATTATTGTTTCAAAGCCTTTCCGAAGATCATGAAAGTGCTTAATTGTCACTTGCTCATAAGAGACATTCAACAAATATTGGCGAAGGTATCAGCAAAGATCTCTGAAAGTGTGTTTTTTAAAATGCAACGGTTGTAAAGCTTGCTACTTCCCTAAGTTTTTAATCTGGTCATTTTCCACAAAGGGCAGAGCGGGAGAGGTGGTGCATGACTCTGCTGAGGGGAGTCAGGGACTTCCTGAGAGCTGGGCCACGTGGGAGGAGGGCCAGAGGCTCAGCCCCGCCGCCCACAAAGCCCGCCGTGGTGATGCCTCGGTAACAGTCACAGCCCTGCCCATGTCCACTGAGCACATTCGTGGCTCCGCCGTCTCCACTGCCAGGGAGCCATGCAGTGGGAACACAGCACCCATGGTCCAGTGGGCTTCTTCTGAACACCCCAAGGCTTCACTGTCAAGACATGTCACCAATCCCCCACATGGGTGCCACAGAGCCACACAAAAAGATGGCCGAGGACCCACATGCCCTTGAAAACTAATCTCTAGGCTTCCTGGATAAGTTATTCATAGCGACTGCTTCTTTTGAACACTGAGAGAACGTTAACAAGCCTGCCGTCTTGAAGGGCTGGAATCCCGGGATGAGGCCTGAATGCAGGTCACCCTCTCCCATCTCCAGGCTCTCCCACCACACATTTTCCTCCAGGCTTTCTGTTGCTGATGTGGCAGTGAGACCCCCTTCCTGAGCTTCCCATCCCACCCCCCACTCCGGTCCCATGCTTGTTCGCCCGGCAACATCCTCGCTGTTTCCTCAGACTGGTCCCTTCCCTGCTCCGACGTGCCGGCCGCTTCCCCATCTGCCAGGAGCAGGGACCTCGCTCCTCAGCGCGGCTGGTTTCTGAGTTTCTCTGCTTGGCCTTTGTACCAAGCCCGGGGAGCGTTTATTGCTGCGATGTTTTATGGTTTCTCCAGGCTATGTATATTCATTGTGTTACATAAACAGCACAGAGCAGTGAGCTCTCGTGCACTGATACTCAGTTTAGGTGGTAAATTTTCAAAGGGGTGGATGTGGTTTTCCATAAGAATGCAAGCAAACTGTGACACTGAACCTGCAGAGCCCAAGGAGCATTAGTGAATCTGCATGAACGATGGATTTGCTCTGAGCAATGAGTCGTGTTTATGGATCTGCCCAGCACGCAGTGGACGCTCAGACTGGACGTGGAGAGGAGGGGCCCGGGAGTCGGGGCACGTCCCCTCAGGTTTGACTGCAAGCTAGCAAACTTTGGTATTTAAAGCACAATCACTGTCCAAATGTCAGCGCTTAAACTTGTTTCCTATAGAAAACTACAGAAGTTACGCTGGATTATTCTAAAGAATCTTGATACTAAGAGATTGCATCCTAAGAAAAAGAAAGGTCAGCTATGAAAGAAATGTGTCAAAACCCCATTGCAAATATGACGATGTGACAAGTGCCATTTGGCAAATGTACCAAACGTTTGGAGAGTGTATTTCACCTGCAGTGAAGAAGCGTGTGCTCCTCTGGGAGGAGACTCCACGCTCGCCTACACGTGTCCCGCTAGGAAGGTCAGAAAGGGCGCCTTTACCTGCTGTGGATCTGATGGTGGAGGCGGTGTTGGAGGGCGTCATGGCCGGAATACATTCATCATCCTGGGAGTAGCCGGCTTGGATGGCTCGAAGGTAACTGTGGCTCCTCGTTCGGAAGCATCCGGGGAGGTCCAGGGCGTCCATGGCCTGGGATTCGACTTCGCTAAAGACGGACTCACACACCGACTCGAACTGCCCGTTCATCTCCGCCTCGCTCATCTGGAAAAACAACACGCAGTCGGTGGCGAAACCTGGTCATGTCACCGTGGCCATGTCACCAAAGAACAAGAGAGAACAAAATTCACCCTCACCCTCATACGCTGTCTTTCTAGAGGTGTTCATTTGAGTTTGGCTGGGGGATTTGTTAGGCCTAAGGCATGTCTTCCTGGGTTACTTCTTACCAAACACTAGGAAAAATCATCAATCCCAAGATGCTCCTGAAATTCTGTGCAGCCCGCAGAAAGCCTGACAGGGTGGCGGCCAGGACCGCTAGGTTTGGGAGACACTGTGTGCGTACAAGGTCAGCATTCAGACGCCAGACCCTGTCTGTGCTGTTCCCAGAGCCTCTGTCACCTTTCCAGGCTGCTCACAGCGGCCGGCTCTAGGTGTGGAGGCCACATACACAAACACACGTTCGGTCTGCTTCTGTGCATCGTCACGGAAACCCACCACACATCTGGCTGGCGGGGTTTCTGTCCACGTCAATAGGCGTCACCCCGTGCGTCCCAGCTCTGTTGCTGTTCGGCCCGGGACAGAAGCAGACTTGCCTCCTTTGATCGTTTAGCACGGAAAGGAATTACTTGTAAGCCTGCAATTTAATTTCCAGGTATAGAGTCAGCCTGGGAACCTAAAAGTTCCAAATGTATTAAAATAAATCTCAAGGCTTTGGACAGGGATGGGATCGTGAGCACACATGCGCGTGACCGCCGGGCTGGCTGGAGGGCCTTCGTGTGGGGTCGACGACTCTGGCCGGGGACACATGTTACCTGAGGTTCCCAAGGGGTGATACTCATGCATTTCCCATGAGCCAAACCCAGTGTTTTTAAAAGGGAATCTGGGGAAGTGAAATGTAGTGTCAAAGCCAGCTTGGACAGAATAGGGTGGGAGGAGAGATGAAAATTTCAGGAACGAGAAGCTGAAAGTGATCAGCTGAGGACCGGAGGCTCACGGGGTGATGGGCAGAGGTCCGCGGGGTGAGGCTGTGAGGGTGAGTGCAGGTTCTGCACGAAGGGAGGAGGTGCAGGGCAGAGGGAGCACCTCCTGTGGTGCTCCAGATCGTCCTCCGTCCAGCCCTCCTGCCCTGGGCTTTCGGAGGAGCCCAGGCCGGACCCTGAGACCTCGTCCCACTTCCCAGGTGGCTTCTCCCTGCCAAGCCCACCCTGCTGCGATGGAGCCCGGTAGTGACCGGTCCCCGCCACATTCCTGCTCTGGCTGCATCCACATCCGAATGTGTCACCCACAGCCTCCTCCACACCCCGGTGACACTGACCGACAGATACAGACAAGTATGTTTTGACACACCAGATTTGTCATTTTCCTCTGATTGTTCACAGAGTAAAAGCAGGTGAAAGAATCCGATCTCCCCTCTAATAGGAAAACAAACATGATTTTTTCTAAAATCTCTACTTGCAGACCTGAATGTGGCCTTCTCTGGGGTCACCCGGGTTTCTGACACGCTAGAATAATGGCTCCTTTCACTCGGCAAATCTGAGGGTGTCAACCCTGGTCTCTGGTGGTAGAAACGTTGGAGGATGGTGCCCAGCGCCACAAGGACCCACAGCATAAGGGGGAGAATGTCTGGGCTGTGCCAGCAGAAAGGATCAGAGGGAAATTACAGGTGAGAGCGTCAGTCTGAATGGGTCACGGGTTCCTGAAGTCGGAGAGGGACAGATAAACCACAAAACCACGGCACTCCCATCAGGAGCCTCAGCTCCCTGGAGAGCGGGACACATCACAAGCACACATGCTGGTTTGAAACACAGCATTTTTGATGACAAATTTCTTTCACTCCAAGTTTTCCCATATGGGGAATTCCAACAAAAAGCCTCAGATCGTTTCATGTCATTTATGTCAAAGATCCATATTACACAGCCTGAAAAGGCCAAAATCTGCATGATGCGGCTTGCGACTGGGTGCAGGATTTAGTGGAAACCCTGCTCAAACCCACTCTCTCCTTGAAGGGGAGAACCATTAAACACACCCTTGCATTTTACAAACAAAAGACTGAACTTTCGCTAAGGACCACTTGTAGCTGGTGCTTACAGCGACAGAAACACATCGGTGAGTTTCTAGAAATGAAGGTGTCTTGTTTCTCCCATAGCAAATAACAAGTAGTCGAGAAGAATCTCAAATTTGGGTCCAGCGAGGAACCGAAATGACCTGCTCTTTGAGAGCTGATGTGTTCACCGAGCCCAAGGAAGATTTGGAAACGTGGATATAATTTTACATGGGGACTCAAACCATGGCTCAGTCCCCGGAAATTGCAAGAGGATGTTAAGCCAATGGCATCAAAGTTATGGCAACCATCCGTGTCCTCTGAAGCTTCCTCGGTCTTCTTTTGTGAACTGTAAACTCAGAAACGCAGTTTGACCTGCTTCTGGACAATGTGGGCACCACGGAACCGACACAGGTAACGTTGGGAAAATTGGGGGGGGTGACAGGGTGGCTGTCCTGTGCGTAGCGGAGGTCACAACAGGTGGCGCTCCACAGCAGGCATGGTGGGGCGTGGCCGTGGAGACCCGGACCTGGTGTACGGCTGGTGGGATGGAGGCTGGCGTGGCCGCTGTGGAAAGAGTATGGCGGGTCCTCAAGAAATTAAAAGAACTACTGCAGGACCCGGCCACGTCTGGGTATCGACCCATAAGAACTAAGCGGGACGAGAACAGCTGTTTGCAGACCCACGTTCACTTGGTGGACTATTACTCAGCCCTGCCCACGGAGGAGCGTCCGACACCTGCTCTGGTGGGGCAGGGCCTGGAGGGCAGGATGCCGAGGGAAAGAAGCCAGTCAGACAAGGAAAGACACTGCGATTCCACTCGTGTGCGGTCCCTGGAGGAACCATTCCGCAGACACCGAGACGGTGGTGCCAGGGGCTGGGGGCAGGAGGCTCATGTTCCGTGGGGACAGAGTTGGAGTTCTGCCAGAGTTCTGGCGACAGACTCGGGGGGGGGGGGGAACGCCTGCACAGCACTGTCAGTGTCTTGAACACCACTGACCTGCTAACTTAAAAATGGTTAAGGGGGAAAATTTTATTATGGATATATTACCACAATGTTTTTAAAAAAGGATGCATGACAGAAGGAGGCTGTGGTCATGCCAGAAGAGCTTTTCAAAGAGAAAGAGAAAGAAGGGGACCATGAGACAGCGGGCATGGTCAGAAGCTACGGGAAGGCAAATGTCTTCCCTCAGCCAGGACGCAGAGGGTCCCACCCTCCACGCACCTCCAGACCCCAGCACCATACCCCCGGCTCCAGGAAACAGGGCGGGCTGTCAGAATTAGCCCAACCGTGGATGAATGGAAACGACGTAAATGCAGAGACTCAGCCCCGGTGACCTCAGGAGGCTGGGCTGGCTGAGCTGGGAGGTGTCCCAAGGGCGAGACCAGCAAGGAGACAGCATGGCGTTCCGCACTGGCTGGAGGCCGCGTCTTGGGCGTCTGCAGACGCTGCTGGAACGATACGGCGATTCCACTAATGCTCCGGGCGCCTTTGCTCCACAGCAGCTCGGCCACGCCTCCCCAGGGACCCCGTGTGTGTGCCTTCTGTCCAGAGCCCCCACCTCCTTCCCACAGAGAGGAGCCAAGGGGAGGTCCGGGGACCTAGCCCTGCCTGCCCCTTCATACCCTGGGAATAAGTAAGGCTCTCATTGCAGCTTGCCCGGGGAGGGCTAGAGCTCATAAGGAGTGTCTGACCCCAGCAATGCCAGTACGTGTGAGCAGCTGGCGTCTGCGTGGTTCTGTGACCCCTCTAGAGTGGGACACAGGCCCTCCACACGTGGGGTGTGGGAATGTGACAAGGTGACACACGGAAGGACGCTGCTCGGTGTGGTGGAGATGGAGGGGACAGGAGGGTGGCTGGGGTGCTATCTGCTCATCTCTGTGGGCGACTGTGGGATGTGACAGGCACAGACAGGAATCTCTGCTCTGCTCTGGCTGTCAGGTGACCGTCTTGAGACTCGGTTCCTCCCTTGCTGCTGGGCGTCTTGCTCCCCTGCGTTCCTAAGTCCCTGTACAGCTGGGAAGGAGCTCCAGTGCACACAGCTGAGGACTGTGTCAGGCAGGAAACCACAGAGGTCATGCCCCGCCGGGTGGCCCCTGCAGACAGTAACTGGCAGAGCCCATCACAGGGATGGGGACCTGCGGGCTCTGCAGGCCATGCCACTGTCACAATACTATTTATCAATGATGGAAGATTAGATGGTCTTACAGTCTTGCTCTAAGTATGTCTCCCGGATATGAACAACATGGGCATTCTTCCATCTACCACATAGACTTAGCTAGACAGACATTAAGGCAGAGCACTGAAGCATGCGTGGGGGGCAGTGCAACCAAGAACAAAGTCCACCATGCTCTCTGAAACGGAAGGGAACATCATTCTGAGAGTAAAAGCGCCATCTGGGATCCTGTCCGATGAACTGACAAGCTGGTGCATCCCAGAGAGCTCAGGAAAGGCCAGCAACAAAGGAGATGCCCAGAGAGCTCAGACACATGTGCCGTCTGCACCGAGACTGGCTCCACGCCACGTCCATGGTTCTGCACAAGCAACATGGATGTGTATTTCTAGCATTTTCCAGAAGATTCCTCCAGGGAAGAAACTGTATGGCTCAAGATAAATCCCCCCGCTCAAGCTGGTCACTGGGAAGGTGTACGTCCCATGCACCACTGCAATCCCAGACGCTCCCCACTGGCAATCCCACGGCATCAGTCCAGACACTCCACATACCTACAGGGACTCTTCTCAGGTTCGTGAACTCAGAGAAGCCAGACCCGAGTCCAGTGACTCAAGTTCAATCACAGCATGGCTTACAGACAAGCAAGTCTCATAAGAACTCGGATAGACTTTTCATTTCATTTCTGCACCTGAGCGAATGTTGAATATTGAAGAGTGAACTTCTACCAGCTTTAGCCACCAACTGAAATATCTCAGGGACACTGAGGGGTTCCCAGAGGCATCACCCCAAATGCATTGTGCTCCGTTACTGGAAACTACCTGCTCCTCTGGGACTGGTGGGTCACACTGGCCAGGGTTGCATATGGAATTACTACAGATTTGTTTCCAGGGGTGAAACGGCCCCATTCACTGCCAGGGTGCCAGGGTTATTGTAAGTAACATTTTTTTTTTTCAGAATTAAAAACTGAGTTCAATGTAAAGTCCTATCATAGAACTCATCAATCAGAACGACCTGCAATTCCAAATGTCGAAGTCATCAAAATAAATAACCCCCAACACCCAGCTTGTCTGCAATGGCTCTTATTTACAATGACGAATCTTTTCAGACAGAAAAAGGTACGGGGACATGTGATTTTTACCGATGTAGTTTTGGAAATCCCAGCTTGGATTCACTAAGAACATGGTGTTGAGGGCAGTGCGTGGCTTATGTAGGGCAACCAAGGAAGCTGGTGGCTTTCACGGGACCCCCTGAAGAGCTGTGCTGGGCATTCAGGGGAAACCCGTTTGTTGAGAGCAAATGAGAACAAATGAAAAGCAGAATCAGACCCACAAACACAGGAACAAACTGATGGTTGCCGGGGAGAGAGGTGGGGGGGGGCGGTTGAAATGGGTGAAGGGAGTGGGAGTTGCAGGCTTCTGGTAATGGAACGAATGAGGGGAATGGAAGGCGCAGGAAGGTCTGCTACATTGTAACAGTGATGGAAACAGCACAGAGTAGCTACTCTGGGGTGAGCATGCACCATGCATAACGGGGTCCAATCTCTGCTGTGCACCCGAATCTAATGCAACATCGGGGGTCAACTCTACTCAGATAAAAAAGAAAGAAAGAAAGCAAAGCCTGCGGGAGTCACCCATCTGCAGTGAAATCACCTTGTCCCCTGCTGCAGACGCTGGTGGGGTCACATCTGACTCTAAAGTTGCATTTTGGCAAAGCAGCTGTTGTAACTGGAAGGGAACCTAGCATCTCAGGAAAAGCGTGCGGGAAGGTCCTGCTCCTGGAGGCGGGGAGAGAGGTTGAGGGCGCCTCTGTGCGCACTCTGTTCACTTAGTAACTCCTAACATCAGCTTGGACTTTGTCTATGCTGAAATGGGATGTTTCCCCGATTAATTAGATAATTACAATAATCTAATCGCAGACCGTCTACAGTTGCTATTGCTGTTTTTATTGTTATTTGCAGGGGCATTTGCGGTCGGGCTGCAGCGCGACCCACCACCCTAGTTTGTCCGGGGCTGAGTTCAGTGCTGAGTCCAGGATGTCCCTTGTGTCCAGAGTCAGGAATGGTCCTTTCCTTGTTTTAGGGGGGGAAAAAAGGGTCACTGGCATTCTCTTTGCCGTAGATGGAAAACTAATCCTGTTTTTAAAGAAAAATAGCCTTTGAGTTGATGAAAGAGGTCATGTCTTTCTTCAGTTGTGGAACAGGGAAAAACCCAGATTGTTCAGTAGAAAAAGTCCAGAGTGCAACTTTCTGATGAGAAAAAACTGTAAAATGAACAGACTCTTGCTTTATATTTAGAGCCTGTGGCAAAATAAGTCTTCAGTGTATTTGAACCCCTGGCAAGCCACCAAAAGCTCATAGCATGAGTCTGTAATCAGGAGTACTTTTTAGCATTATGCACTACTAGTACTATTATTATTACTATAGTAACAATCACGGCTGGCATTTAGTGCCTCTATGTCACTTGTTACATAATGAGATCCAACGTTCATTAGGCACCTGCCCCGTGTGTGAATGTGTTACATCACCTGTCCCTACAATACCATGCAGCAGCCTTCCTCTCCCCGCGGATGAGGAAAGAGAAGTTCACGATGGTTAAGGGACCCTAGGCTCAGGAGGCAGAGGCGGGCGGAAGGGAGCCGGGCTCTGCCACTACTCTGCAGGAAGTGCAAGAAAGCATTAGGTGTAAGCCTGAGACACTCCCGGTGAGCCTGAGCACTGTTTTTAAAGGCAGCTAAAATTAGTAAGCAACCTGTTTAATTAAAAATTCAAGAATTCAATTCTTATCGATCCTACAGCATATGGTGATTAGAAGCGCCAGCTACTGCTCATTTTGCTCTGGCGTACTCTTTGAAAAGTTCAAACCAGGATGGGAAAGCCTGCTGGGCTCCCTGCCTCTCCAGCAGCCACGCCTCTGCGCCCGATTAAAACACCAAACACCGCCATTCACCCTGGGGCCACGGATCCCACTGAGGCTGCGTAAGAACGGAGAAATAGGGCCTGTGCGCCTCGCAAATGCAACTCTGCACCCCGGATTATTTTCAGCTCTTCTTACTGGACCATCAGAGTTTCCGGACAGGGCTGGGATGGAAAGCCACTGCCGTCAGACCCTGGCTGTCATGGACCTGCCCCGTTTCCCTGAGGAAACCTGGGGAAAGGAAGACAGCCTGAGCTAAGTCAGCAAAGCAGGCTGAGACGTCATCCCTGATTCAGAGGAGGCCAGCATCAGGGGGATGCCATCACAGGTGTCGAGAACTCAGTGTTACAGGGTTCCCGGGTGTGCAGTCGGAGAGGGCTCCAGGCAGGAACCTCACATCTGCTCACGGCCTTGCCCCAGCAGGCTGCAAGGACACGGCTTTAGAGAGCGGACCCGAGGGGGGGGGGGGAAGGAATTCCCGACCTGGCTCACACAGCTGGCCTGACTCAGGGTGCTGACGGCTCTCATGTAGCTCTGGTTCCGGGAGCGGAATTTCGGGGAGTTGTAGCTGGCCGAGGGGTCCAGGCTGTGGCCGGCAGGCACGTCGCTTGCAGCTTGCAGGTAGCTCTGGCTAGAAGAGAAAAGAAACGAAGAGAAGAGGCGTTCTGTGAACATGCACGGAAGGGGCAGAGCCGGTGAGGGTCATTCCAACCCGCGCCGAGAGGCCGTTGGAAAGTTTCCAGCTGAATGTGTGTCTTTTGGTGGCCATCCTGGTCTTAGGTCCACACTCTGCAGGCTCAGTTTCAAATGCACAGTCATCACAAGTAACAGGGGATGCTCTTTACAAAGCTGCTTTGAGACCTGACTATGGCCAGGTAATGAAGTTAGGATCGTTCCACGTTAACTAAAAGGTGCCGAAAAGCACTGTAACTCATATAGCCCAGCAGCGGACGTGGCTTCTGAATTTAAGCCAAAAATCTGAGAATCTCTATGGACTCTGAGAAACAAACTGAGGGCTTCAGAGGGGAAGGGGGATGGGGGAAGGGGATAGACTGGTGATGGGTAGTAAGGAGGGCACGTATTGCATGGTGCACTGGGTGTTACATGCAACTAATGAATCATCGAACTTTACATCGGAAACCGGGGATGTACTGTATGGTGACTAACACAATATAATAAAAAAATCATTAAAATAAAAAAAAATCTGAGAATCTCATAAAAATCATGTTAGCTTTTGGCAATTTGACACACTCAGAAAAATAAAAGGAAAAACAAAAGGCTTGCCTTCCATTGTAACTCATTCACAGTAGTGCAGGTCACGCACTGCACAGGGAGAAAGAGCAGGCTGGGAGGTCCACCCCACCTCACCATCACGGTGGACGTGTGCCTCCAAATGACCTCAAAAACCAACGTTCTCTGACCCCCTTCAGGCTCTGCTCTACTGTGTTTAAAGATGGGAAAACTGTGAGAGCGTCTGGCAGGCAGAAAGATCAACTTAGCTTAAACTTCTGGCCCACTGAGTTCTCTGTTTCAAGTTCTGTGGAAAATCTTTTGATAATAGAGTAAAAATTCATTCTATTTGATCAAAAACTGGAATTGTAAGACCAGAGGTACTGAAGCTTCTTTCCTCGTTTGGATCACAGTGGGAACATGAAATAGTATCAGTGCACGGGCCCGTGTGTAGAAACGTGTAGAAATACTTGGCTGCTAAGTCTGGCTCCACAGCCAGTTAAAAGTTTGTTCCTTGCTTTACAAAGTAAATTCCTGATATAATTTGTTTTCTCTGTGATTTACTTCTTTCTGTAAAAATGCACCAGCAGAGAAAAACTGGGGCTCAATTCTAAGTTCTGATTAGGCAGAGCCCATTTATTACAGATTTAAAGTCAGTATTTCAGCTAATATTAATAATACTTTTTTACATATTAGAATATAATTTATATTGTAAATTATTATCATGGCAATTTTTGTCTTAAAACCAGGTGTGTAACACATTCCAGCTCCCTTCACTCAAAACAAAACAAAACAAAACAAAACGAAAAAAGGAAGAAATTAGCTGTCATACAGTCGGTTCTAATTTTGTCATTTTGGCAGCTAACGGGGAGTAGTGACTCTTTGCCTGGACTCCTGGTTTGATCCCACTGCTCCCCGCTGGCAGCTGCCAGGCCTGACTGCCAGGAAGACAGGTGAGCAAACCCCCAGGCTTGGCCACCTGTTGTAGGTGCGGCAGGAAGCGGCCAGAGTCGATGAGAGCAGCCAGATGCTGACGGACCGCGCCCAGGACTATGCTGTGTGTGGGGCTCAGGACGGCTTGCACAATTGGGGGGGGGGCACGTGTGCACAGCCGGCCTCAGCCGGCCAGTGTCTGCGTGTGTTTAGTCCAGCACTGCATGCGGGAGCAGGAGCCCGGCAGCCTCTGGCAAAACCTCTGACTTAGGCTCTTGGCCTCACTCCTGACTTTGCAAAAAATGCAAACTTTCTGCATTTCCCCTCTCCTTCTGTTTCCTTGAAATGGCTCATTTCATACCTTGCATTTCTGCCAGTTGGTACTCATTTCTTATTTTCTTGCAATATAATAGCTCCCTTTCTGACTAATACCACTAACTCATCGTCTCAGCACTCTCAGATGAAGGGTCTGAGAGCCTCTAAAAGAAAGACTTGTGTCTGTCTCTGTCTCCATGGTTTCAGCTCTGGGCCAGTGAGTGAAGAGATGTCCTCAAAATGAGAGCAAATGACCCTTTGGGGGCTTTTGGATGGCACTCACGCCTGAGTGACTCTGTGTTTGTGATTCCATGTTTCAAACACGTGTTCTAACTCCCTGTGATCTCTTTCTTCCAAAGCTGGGCATGCCATTGACAGGACAGTTGCCACTGTAGAAAGCTAAACACATTTTCTTCTCTTAAATGTTGACTCACGATGGTTAACGTTTGCTACAACTCTTGTGCTGGATGCCCTGCAAGCATTTGCCGTCGCACAAACGGGACACTGAGTCATCGGTGCGGGCTCACACAGATGCGTGGCAGAGCTAGACTGTGCCGGCAGTCTGTTCAGAATCCGGGCTTTCAGCCCCAAGACCGTAGCTGCTGAGTCATAGAAGCAAAGACTCCCAAAAGTATGGTCCTTCATTACCATATATTTTAAATAGTTCAAAAAAACCCCTTCAGCCTCACTAGGCTTAATAGAATTTTTTATATTGTAACGGTTTAGCTTTTTACAATACTGCCGTGTCCCAGGAAGCCAGCTGTCCATATAAATCACACACCTGGAGGCTGAAAATCAGGACCCAAGTCTGAGGAGCACAGGTGGGGTTAGAAGCCGGCAGCAGGTGCCTTCTTCTGCACAGAACACGTGCCCCCCAAGCCCCCGGGACTCTCACTCCAGGACAGCCTTGTTCCTCCATAGAAACCGTCCTAGGAATCCCAGCTCATTCTGAAATCCCCTCAAAGCCCCTTAGTTATTCCCTCAAACTGATAGTTCCTACTTTAGGATCCTAGTTGCTAGGGGGAGAAATAGATTTTCACATATAGCTCAATCGTGACTATTTCCTATCTTCATGACGGCTGGTCTGAGGGACGGGAGGCTGGAACAGGCCTGAGCCCCGAGGCTGGAGGGGGACACGGAGCACTGTCGCGGGTCACCACAGGGGAGCCAGAGAGAGGGAAAGGAAGGTCCACCTGCAGACGTCCTGGAGTCCGCGAGGTGGGAATGGCCCCAGACAGAGCCATCCGGGGTCACAGACACCACCAGGGAGATGGTTTTTGTGGATTTGGGGCAGAAACCAGATGGCAGCAAAGGTGAAGAAGTGACAGCGTAAGGGACCATTCTGAACAATTTGTTGAATCTGTCCATGATGAGGAGGGCGCAGGGGTAATTGGAGAAAAGTTGTGAGTTTTGGGGGATGGGTCAATGTATTTTTAGAAAGTGAGGATGCTGTGGGAAAGAGACCCCAGGAGGTGGCGGAAAGAGCCCCCCTCCACGTGAACGCAGCACTGCATGTGTGCTGGGCCCCCAGGGGGTGGCGGGAACAGCCCTCCAGAGTGAACATAGCGCTACACGCACGCTGGGCCCCGCGTCAGGTGATGGAGTCCCTCAGTGCACACAGCAGTTCGTTCTCCGGAGTGCATGTGTGGGGGCCAGCCTATGTTCACACCCGCGCGAGCCCACGTATCCTTGCAGACAGTTTCTACTCTCAGTGAGCATCTGCAAAGTGCAGCTCGTGGTAACGGGACTTAACGTGGAGAGTTTACTGAATATCACCGAATATTCTACGCGACAGGCGTAGAGTGGTGCCCAGCACAGGGCGAGCACTTGGTTGATGGTAACAAACGTTACATTTCATTTGTCGTCAGAAGGCCTGGATGTGGGGAGGGAGACCCAGAGTAGTGGTTCTGGATTTTCTCCTCTGGAGTTTGGTTGAGGTGTCTCATCTGGTGAGAAGCCGATAGGGGAGGGGGCTGCCAGATGGGGCCCCATTTTCCCCTGTGAGATTCTGTCTCAACAAAACATTTCAACTGTTTAAAATTTTTTGAAGAGAATAAAAGAGAGATTGTCCCCCTAAAATAGAAATCCCAGAACGGAGCAATAAATACCCACTCTGTTTTTATTCATGGAAACCAAGTTGGTGGAGGTGGGATGTGCAGACCTCCGGCACACAAGTCAGTCCGCTCCGTGCTTGCTGCAGCCCCACACCGTTGGCAGGACTGCGTGCTGTCCTTCCAGCCGCAGGCGCGGCGGTGTGTCTCGCTGGAGTTTGCTTTTCATTCCATCTCTGTATCTTCTTTGTGCCATGACTTTTCAACTGCCCCACTGTAAAAACTGGATTATTTGGCTTCGTATTTTTGTTCTGTTCTCCGTGTATTCTGTGTTCGGATCCTTTGTCAGCAGCATTTTCCTTCGGCCTGTGACTTGCCTCCTCCTGTTCTTCCTGGCGTCTTTGCACGAGCGGAGTCTCACGTGTGGTGCTCAGGGTCACTTCCCTGCTGCGTTGACGTGTTCTGAGTGCTTCTTAACCCGGGAGCTCTTGCCTCCCAAGGGACACCCCATGTCCGGGGACAGTGTGGGTTGCCACACTTGGGGGAGGGGCAGCTACTGGTAGAAGTCAGAGATGGTGTGGGAAAACATCCCGTAGTTCACGAGGGGGCTCCCAACAGGAAAGAGCCGCCTGGCCCCAAATATCGGTAGTGCTGAGACTGAGAAACCCTGGTCTACTTTCATACCAAAATCACACTGTCTTAAGGTCAGATTGTCTCCAGTCAACAGCAGCATAATGCAGTCTCTTCAAGTGCACACTGAACGTTCACTACATTAGACTAGACTTTGGGCCATAAAACAGACTTTAACAAATGTTGTAAGAACAGAAATCACACCAAGTGTGTTGTTGGACCATAATGACATTAAACTAGAAATCAATAACAGAACGGTTTCTGGAAAATCCCCAAGTACTTGGAGATTAAACAACAGTCTTCCAAATAACCTGTGATTCCAAGAGGAAGCGTTTGAATGGAATGTAGAAATATCGTGTGCAGGTAAAGCGGGGGAGGCTGGGACCACTCATCGTCAGAGACAGCAGCATGAGCTCATCCTTAGCCTAATGGAGATGCAAAGATCATCTCAGACGCGCGTGTACTCGCTCTGCCTGCTCAGAGGAGCCGGCCACGTGTGTGCCCAGTGCCTGCCTCTGGGCTTCCAAATACCATCCCCCTAAGCGGAGACCGGGATCCTTGAAGACATGGTGGATTCTGGGGCTGGGACTGGGGAAAACATCAGAGAGTGTGAGCTGTCCAACTTTGCTCTTTCTCAGGATTGTTCTGGTTCTTCCAAGGTTCTTTGCATTTTCACATATACTTTAGAATCTTCCTGTCAGTTTGTCTAAAAACCGAGGTTGCTTTCAATAGCATTGGCTTTGACTGAGGTTGCCCTGAGATCACACCTCAGTCTGGGGAGGATTAACATCTCAATATTGAAGTTTCCATCACCTGCTCATGTCACTAGTACCTAGTTATGTCACTCTTTAATTCCTGGGAGCAATACTTGGGGTTCTCAGGGTAGAGATTCGACAGTGCTGTTGAGATGTTTAAAACCCACTTACAAATAACAGGTGTGGGCGAAGATGTAGAAAAAAGGAAATCCCCATGCACTGTTGGTGGGAATGCAAACTGGCACAGCCACTGTGGAAAACAGTAGGGAGGTTCCTCAGAAAGTTAAAAATAGAGCTACCGTATGATCTAGTAATTCCGCTCCTGGGTATTTACCCAAAGGAGACGAAAACCTGTTGTTGAAGAGACATCGGCACCATTCTGAACAGTAGCCAAGACATGGAAGCAGCCCGTGTCCATCCACAGATGAGTGGGTAAAGGTGTGACGTATATATGTATAGGTACCCGTATGTATATACGCGTATGGGTACACGCATACACACACATTCATAGATACACACACACACTGGAATCTTACTCAGCCACAAAAAAGAAGGAAATCTTGCCATTTGCGACAACATGAACGGACCTGGAGGATGTTACGCGGAATGGAATACGTCAGCGAGAGAAAGAACAACAGCATAGGATTTCACGCATATGTGGAATCTGAAAAAAACAAATGAACAAACACACAAAACCCAGAAATAGGCTCCTAAGTACAGAGAACAAACTGGTTGTTGCCAGAGAGGAGGGCGTCGGGGGAATGGGCGAAGTAGGTGACGGGGATTAACATTTCCCAATTGTTCATCAATGGTCTAAAGAAATACAGTTGGTTTTTATATATTTTGCTAGGGCCCTGGCCTTGGTAAATGCCATTATTTGTTCTAGCATTTGTTTTGTACTTTTCTTAGGTTTCTGTGTGAATAATCTTTTGGTCTGAGAATAAACAGAATAGAGTTCTTCGTTTTTCATCTCGATGTTCTTTGTCTTGCTTGCCTTAGTATTGGCTAACCCCCACTCTAATGTTAAGTAGGAATGGTGAGGGTTGGTGTCCCACCTTTTACCTAATCTTAATATTTATATATATATATTTTAAAGATTTTATTTATTTATTTAACAGAGATAGAGGCAGCCAGCGAGAGAGGGAACACAGCAGGGGGAGTGGGAGAGGATGAAGCAGGCTCCCAGCGGAGGAGCCTGATGTGGGGCTCGATCCCATAACGCCGGGATCACGCCCTGAGCCGAAGGCAGACGCTTAACCGCTGTGCCACCCAGGCGCCCCTAATCTTAATATTTATATTGATTCTACCTTTTATGCAACTATCCTTCCTCCAACTGAAGAAGCTCCCTTTTATTCTGGGTTTGCTGAGAGTTTTCTTTCTTCCTCATGTCTTGATAATAATCCTAACACGTTTCTTCTTTATTTGTTAATGTGGTGGGTCCCTTCATTGATTTTTTTGAAATTTATTTATTTTAAAAAGATTTTATTTACTTTTTTATTTGAGAGAGACAGAGAGAGAGCGAGCAGGGGGAGGGGTAGATGGAGAGGGAGAGAATCCCAAGCAGACCCCACCTTGAGCACAACGCGGAGCCGACCCAGGACCCCAAGACCACTACCAGAGCCTCAACCAAGAGTCAGATGCTCAACCGACCGAGCCGCCTCGGCGACCCTCCTCCATTGATTTACAGACATTAAATCAACCTTGCATTCATGGAATAAGTCCTATTTGGTCATGAAGAAACTATACTTGGTTCTTTTTACATATTATTGGATTTGGACGGTTAACATTTTGTTAATTTAAAACAACGTATCGGTCAGTAATTGCCTTTTTTTGGGTAACATTTTTGGTGTCAGACTTACACAGCTTCATAAAATAAGCTGAGAGGTATCCTATTCTTTCGCCCTGAAGCTAATGAGTTTGTATATGATTTGTGCTTTTATTCCTTTAGGGTTTAATGGGATTTACCAGTCAAACAATTGTGGCCAGAAGTTTTCTTTGTGAGAATGCTTTTAACAGTGAATTAATTCTTCCTAATACACAATAGAGCTGTGCAGATTTTCTAGTTCTTCTGTGTGGGTATGTTTTTCAAGGAATTCGTCCAATTCATATAAGCTATAGAATTTATTAACACAAATTTGTTTATAGTTTCCCCTTATTTTCCTTTTAATCTCTGTTGGATCTACAAACACTTCCTTTTCTGTTCCTAATATTTATAATATGTGTTTTCTCCCTCTCCCGTTTTTTTAGGTGATCAGTCTTGCTAAGGGTTTATCAACTTTACTAATCCTTTCAGAGAACCAATATCTGGCATTGCAAATTTTCTCTATTGTCCATTTTATATTTTACTGATTCTCCTCTTTATTATTCCTTTCCTTCCTTTAATTTGGATTTAATTTGCTCTTTCTTTCTTTGCTGTTTAAGGTGCTAAGCTTAGATTGCTGGTTCTAAGCCTTTCTACTTTTTTAACATAAACATTTAATGCTATGAACCCTGCTTTGGCGGCACACACACGAACCTTCACAGCTGGATATTCACCGTCATTTGGTTCTAAATAATTTAGTTTCCCTTGTGATTTTTGTCTTTTTTTTTTTTTTTTAAGATTTTATTTATTTGACAGAGATGGAGACAGCCAGCGAGAGAGGGAACACAAGCAGGGGGAGTGGGAGAGGAAGAAGCAGGCTCCCAGCGGAGGAGGCTGATGTGGGGCTTGATCCCATAACGCCAGGATCACGCCCTGAGCCGAAGGCAGACGCTTAATGACTGTGCCACCCAGGTGCCTCAATGCTTTTTGTCTTTGGCCCATGATTTATCCACAAGTGTGATATGAGCTTTTCTAGGTATCATATGGTGTCCTCTAGTACTCTAATTTCACATATATTAGTTTACTTTTCATTATTCCATGTATTACTGAGGCTGTGTCTTACCCAATATTTTACCTCTCTTTTCATCAGCTTGATTCATTTTCAAATACCAAAAATGTTTCCTTCTGCTTCCTCAGTCTGCTCTTAAGCAGTGAATTTCTCACTTTAGACCGTGTACTCCTTTGTTCCTGAAATGTGAGCTGGTCCTTTCCACCGTCTGCTCATTCATCAAGACCATCTTTTCCTTGAAGACATAGACCTTCTAATGGCTGATTTCAAGTTCTTTTTGGATCATCCACACATCTGGGTCATGTCGGGGTTCATCGTCACTGTTTCTTGCTAGCGAGTTTCACTTTGCTACAACCTTGCATGGCTTTCTTCTTCTTTCTTGGGTACAGCGGAGAGCGTTGATAGAGACTCTGGATCCTGTCATCTTCCTCTGAAGAGGATTGATTTCTGTGCTGGTGGATCACCTTGAACTGTGGACGCACGGTTATACACATTCACGGGATGGATCCGTGGAAAGCGCCAAGTGTTTAGAGTTTAATGTTCCCCATGTTTTAGATAACTTGCTATTTTGGACACCATGATTCGCTGGGCTTCAATCCCTAAACTTTTAATCATCTTCAGTGGGTAGCAGCTGAAAGCTAGACTTGGTTCAGGGGTCAGCAGTTTACACAGATGTTGGGGTTCCCCATTATGGCTCCTTGGTTTCTGTCTTGTCCCTGCCCCCTAATTCCTCCTGCCACTCTGGAAACCCCAAATCCTATTCCTTAGTATCCAAATTCATGACTGCAGCCCTTTGCTTCAATTCTTACTGTCCCATACCACGAGGAATAGAGGAAGTGCTCAGAAAAGATTATTATAAATGTGGATTTCACTGAGTGTGGTCCCTTTTTCAGTGTTTGAAGATCATCTACTTCCTGCCTGCTATTGCTGTCCTGTATTGTTTATATTAATATAAACTAATATATATTAATATAACAGATATATATAGTTGATCCTTTAACAACACAGGGGTTAGGGGAACCTAATTGAGAATCCACGTGTGACTCACCCCAACCCTACTAATAGCTTAAGGTTGACCAGAAGCCTTACCAATCACATAAACAGTTGATTAACATATGTTTTGTATGTTTATGTATAATATGCTATATTCTGACAATAGCATAAGCTAGAGAAAAGAAAGTGTTATTAAAATCATAAGGAAGAGGGGCGCCTGGGTAGTGCAGTCGTTAAGCGTCTGCCTTCAGCTCAGGGCGTGATCCCGGCGTTCCGGGATCGAGTCCCACATCGGGCTCCTCCGCTGGGAGCCTGCTTCTTCCTCTCCCACTCCCCTGCTGTGTTCCCTCTCTCGCTGGCTGTCTCTCTGTCATATAAATAAATAAAATCTTAAAAAAAAAAAAGAAAATCATAAGGAAGAGAAAACACATTTATAGTACTGTATTTATATTAAAAAATCTGTGTATAAGTGAATCTGCATGGCTCAAACCCATGTTGTTCAAGGGTCGACTGTGCATATTTGTAGCAGATTTATATAATATGCTTCCAGAGCTTGTAACTGCTTTCCGGAGGAGAGTTAGTTCTCCAGAACTCCTACCCATTCAGTTTTATTTTTTAAAGTTATGTTGTTACGGTGGTACTTGTCACTTGTTTGGCTCACTGACATCTCAATCATTTCATTGTTGTTTAGGGAATTCACCCCTGGGAGAGTCTGACTCCTATTACAGGATCACAGGTCGGGCATTTCTTCTTGCGGACTCCCTTAAAGCTACAGTATGGGGACATGATCGACGTTCCTTCAATGAGATGCCTTTCCCAAGGCTTGAGGTGACAGCTAAGTAGGACCCATGTTGTTGACAGCAACCATGGAAGCTGCTGGGTCTCGTTTACAAGGTCTTGTTTATAAAACTACTGAACAGTAGTTCAGACGTCACTGCCCTTGTCCTGCCCAGGGGTGTCAAAACTGTGAGGTCTTTGCACAAGGGGGTTGGAAATAATGGTCTTCACGAAACTACTTCAGAGGTGAGGTTTATGTCCCTGGTTGCAGAGCCTTCAAACTCACTTCCCTTTCCCTTCTGGAGATTCTCAGAGATTTCCCATATTCTTTTCATAAACTTCCTTTCTACTTATTTAAAGAGTCTGCTTTTGAGCTCCTTTATGAGTCCTGGGAGAGTTTGCATACGATCCTGCCAGTGTTCTGTGCGATGTTGGAGCTGTGAACGCTGGGCTGTAAGTGCTCAGAGTGACCGTGGAGGCCACACCTGAATTTATAGGGAACAGTATCTCTAAGGTCAATCCGGCTCTGCTGAAAGGCTCCCTTGGGTTCATTTTTACTGAAAGTCTTTAAATTGGCCTCACTACCAATATCTCTATGAGGAATTGTTGAGTACAACCAGAATAGAGAGTATCAATTTAATTCTTTGACATTTAACAGTTCTGAGGTTTTTTTAAATTCAATGTGCTAACAACTTTCCCTATAATTTTTTTTTTTCCAAAGAGACACAAAAGAGAGGCCAGTATTAGTGAGCTTCTATAAAGAGCTGACATCAACAGAGAGGAACCCAGCGGTGTGAAGACCAACACCAGGCGGGAGTGAAGCAGAAGAGACCCTCTAAAAAGGTTTTCTTCTTCAGCATTAAAATGCTCTCCCCAAATAGGTTTATCCAGCAAAATGAGTCATTCATCTAACAAACATTTATTGGGTGCCTATCACAGAAACAAGATGATTGAATCATTGCCCCTTGTCCTCAAGGAGCTGGCTATGCCGCCCATAAATCTTAATGGAATTGGATTTTCTGAAGGATGTGTTTAAAGAGATCCAAAGTCTTCCTGAAAATCTCATCTTTGTCCTACTACAACTGCTTTATAGTTCAACTTCTGAAATGTGCTTTAAAGGAAAGGTGGCAGTATTATGCAGGGGAGTATGAACTAGACTGCACTTTAAGGAAAGCAGAGCGTTCAAAAAAATCAGAGAGAAGGGTTGGTATTAAGGAAAAGCTCCAACTACTTATCTTCCATGTACGGGTGTCGATATATCAATATTAACAGATGTAAATGTGTTGAGACAGATGAAAAAAATCTGCTCTCATTACAAAATCATGTGTCTGCATGTAAGCCTTCAGACATTAAAGTAATGAATAGAAGTAAGAAAAGAAAAATTTTAAAATAAGGGATAGAATTTTATATAGATATTGAATGTTTATACATATAGTACAATATAGTGTGGAATCCATTGCACACTTATATTATTAAATACTAAATGAGGCACAGCCACTTTAAAAATGGGTCTGACATCTCCAAAGGCAAGAGAAACAAAAGATAAAATGAACTTGTGGGACTTCATCAAGATAAAAAGCTTCTGCACAGCCAAGGAAACAGTCAAAAAAACTATGAGGCAGCCCACGGAATGGGAGAATATATTTATAAATGACACTACAGATAAAAGACTGGTATCCAAGATCTACAAAGAACTTCTCAAACTCGATACACGAGAAACAAATAAGCAGATCATAAAATGGGCAGAAGATATGAACAGACACTTTTCCAATGAAGACATACAAATGGCTAACAGACACATGAAAAAATGTTCAAAATCATTAGCCATCAGGGAAATTCAAATCAAAACCACACTGAGATACCACCTTAAGCCAGTTAGAATGGCAAAAATTGACAAAGCAGGAAAGAACAATTGCTGGAGAGGATGTAGAGAAAGGGGATCCCTCCTACATTGTTGGTGGGAATGCAGGTTGGTGCAGCCACTCTGGAAAACAGTGTGGAGGTCCCTTAAAAAGTTAAAAATAGAGCTACTCTATGATCCAGCCATTGCACTACTGGGTATTTACCCCAAAGATACAGACGTAGTGAAGAGAAGGGCCATATGCACCCCAATGTTCATAGCAGCATTGTCCACAATAGCTAAATCGTGGAAGGAGCCTAGATGCCCTTCAACAGATGACTGGATTAAGAAGTTGTGGTCCATATATACAATGGAATATTACTCAGCTATCAGAAAGAACGAGTTCTCAACATTTGCTGCAACATGGACGGCACCGGAGGAGATAATGCTAAGTGAAATAAGTCAAGCAGAGAAAGACAATTATCATATGATTTCTCTCATCTATGGAACATAAGAACTAGGATGATCAGTAGGGGAAGAAAGGGATAAAGAAGGGGGGGTAATCAGAAGGGGGAATGAAACATGAGAGACTATGGACTCTGAGAAATAAACTGAGGGCCTCAGAGGGGAGGGGGGTGGGGGAATGGGATAGACTGGTGATGGGTAGTAAGGAGGGCACGTATTGCATGGTGCACTGGGTGTTATACGCAACTAATGAATCATCGAACTTTACATCAGAAACCGGGGATGTACTGTATGGTGACTAACATAATATAATAAAAAAAAAACATTAAAAAAAATGGGTCTGGACGTTCCCTGAAGGGTTAAATGTAATTCCACACGATCCAGCAATGCTACTCCCAGGTATGTGTCTAAGAGAAATTTGTCCACACACACATTTGTGCAAGGATTCACAGCAGAATGACTCATAATAGCCCGAATGTGGAAGCAGCCCAGATGTCCATCCCTGATGGGTGGTGTAGCCATGCAATGGGTGTCACTCAGCCATAAAAACAAGACACACACTACAATAGGCCTGAACCTTAAAAACATAATGCTTGGTGCAAGAAGCCAGACACAAAAGGCACATATGATAGGCCCACATTGACAGGCAGCTCCCAGGACAGGCGAACCCAGGGAGGCAGCAAGCAGATTCGTGGTTGCTAGGGGCCGGGGGGCTGCCTGTCAGTGGGCACCGGCTTTCTTTCTGGTGTGAAGATATGTTCTAAAAGTGATCACAGGGAACACTGCACAGCTCTGAATATGCTAAAACTGTTGAATTGTGAGCCTCAGATGGACGAATTGCGTGGTGTATAAATTATCCCTTCATAAAGCTGTTCGAAATCAGATATGAACAGTGCTGTATATAGTTTTCCATCATTTGGGTCATAGGCTCTCGGCAGCTCCCAGAGAGGATGTCGTACGGGTAACAGTCACGGGACTCTTCCACGAATGCTTCCGTTGTCCTTGGTGTTGGTTATGATTCTCCAAGGAAGATAATCTGATAATCTGATAATCAAGCTTGTTTCATAAAGCAAGAAAATCTTGACTGAGGGGAGACAGAACGCCCCCAGGTACAGGGCTATGATGCAGTTGAGATTCAAGCACAAAGATCTCACACCCCCAAGTGTGCATATGTTACTCTGTACCCTATAGAAGCATTTTAAACATTTGCAATGGATCATCACAACTGTTTGGTAGGTTAAGATGAGCACAAAGCAGTGCCTTGGTTTGTTTCCAGAACAGAGAGCTGCCCTTCCAGGGCCATCACTGGCTCATGCGCCCGACTGAGTTACCAAAGGACCTCGGGCTCCATGGCCCCCTTAGAAAACAGAACAGAGAGTCAGCCGGAGTGTGGGGTTTGCAGGGGGATGGAATGGCCACACAAAAGCCTAAACTGCTAGATAAAGAAGTCCTGTACTGAAGGCGCATTTTAGGCAAACAAGGATGGAGGAATTTTCTAAAGCTAATGTAGAAAGTATGGGCTAGTCTCAGTAGGTGGTCAGATTTGGGCATTCAGGAGAAATTCTCGCTGTCATCTGCTTTAAGTTATGAACAAAGAAAACTGGGGGGAAGGCGGAAATTGCATGGCTTCTCAAGGATGTTATAAATCTTATCCTCTGAAAGGAACTACAGTTCACCATCCACATGAGTGGTGACAGAAATGCAAATTAAGCGTTTCCACCAGCTTCCCCTTTAATTATTCAGCTCCCCGGAAGAGAGAAGGGATACATGTTGAGAAGAGGAGATCTGAAGCCAGAAGACCTGGATCTGAAGTATGGATTTCATCCGTGTCTGTCCTTGCAGGAGCTGAGCAAGCCACTAATACTCTTGACCCACACTTTCTTCCTTGGACTGGGAAGGTGATGACGATCCCTTCCTGGTAAATCAGGGCTTGTTTGCAGGGTCCCCGGAATCCAGGCAGTGGAGAAGGGGGAAGCTCACTGCAGTGTAATGGCTCCGCCCACTCCTGCTGCTGGTGCTTCTGACTACATCACAGGGACCCCGCGTCGGCACTGGGCAAATGCTGAGCTCCCTGCCTACCACAGAGAGCTGTTCTTGTGCCTAGACCCTTTCATTATGATTCACAGCTAGGCTTTCTTCTATGTTTGAGATTTTCTTTTAAAACCAAGTAAACAGGTTTTATCTTTATACAGATTTCTGACGGTTACTGGTTTATATTTAAAGGCTAGTGTCAAGGCAACAAGAAAATATCCACTCAGTGGTTTTGCAAATGCTAACCTAAACCCAAATCCCCTGGGTGCTTGTGAATAATGTAGATTCCTAGATCCCATTCGCAGAGATGGGTTTAGAATGTTTAATAAACATTCTAGGTGATTCCACTGGCGCGGTCGATGGACCAGGCCACACTTGAGAAACACAGATCTACTTGGATACAGGGATAGGGGACCCCACTGAAAGACCTTTTAAAGAATCTGCATTTTTATCCATTACATCCACAAATAATAAACACACGAATGAAGCATCTTTCCTGTGGTGGTAGGAGATAGGGTTTGCGTCTGCATTATCAGCAAGCCGGAAAGCATTTATAGCAGGTTACACAGCCATGTGTCCTGGAAAATAAGCCTCCAGCCACGTGTGAGCTGAGTCTACAGTGTCTGCCAAACCACAAAGCAAACTTCAGTTATTCATCTGTGTGGTTACCTGTTCCAACTTCGTTAGGCACCTGCTCTGTGCCCCTTCATTTCAGGCACCGAGAATGGAGCCACGTAGCTCTGGACTGGCTGACATTGGTCCAGACGGAAATGCGGGATGGGGGCGGCCCCTGGTATCCGCGTCAGGATGGAGAGGCAGGACCAGGAACACTTTCTGCTGAGGGGAACTGACTTTGGTAATTTGCACTGGATCTCATCAAATATTAAATGGTCAGATACTGCACAGAAGTTTCCTGCCTGGAGAACGCTGGGGCAATAGGCAGGCTGGCTCAGAAGTGCCCTAATGCACCTGCCGCCTGGATCCCCCAGACAATCATGAAGACAGGAAACACTGCTGAGCTCTGAGTTGGGCACAGTGCCCCATTCGAGCAGGGGGAGCAGGACAACAGACATCGTATAGCTCCTCACACCGACGTCATTAGCCAGGACATCGGGATGAGTGATTCAGAGGGGTCCCCACACTCAGGCACGTGGCTCCTAGAGACTCTGAACGGGCTGTGCATTCCAGCAACCGGATTTCCGAGTCCCCGGAAAACAACTCCAATGTTCAGAAGAAGTCTGACAAGTAGGACAAAAAGAATATTGCTGGCCAGGCCAACCAACTTCTGTGGCGTAGAACTAATAGCGGATACGTTAGCGAGTTAATTACATTACACATCAGTGAATTCATTTAATGAATGTATCACCATTCATTAACTGGTTACCCATTTACTTACTACTTACTAAGCAACGACTACATGCGTGTCACGGTGCCAGGCACAGAGAGAAACCGAGCACAGCCACGTGTGTACGGAGCTTACCTTCCCAGGGGGAAAGACAGGTGACAGATAACAGAAACTACCTAGTTTCTGATTGTGATGACCAAAGAAGTTAGAGCCACATTCAATCGCTCCTTTATGAGGCAGTCAGCAAAAAGAAGTAAAGTAAGGGAACTCTGAAGATAATGAAAAACTGGACACATCCCCTGTGATGGGACTCAGCCCAGCCTGGGAATGGCCCGTGGCCTGGGGAGTGAGTCCTTCCTGTCCAGTATCCCTCTCCGCCCCTCCTGGATTCTCCAGAGTGGTTCCTGAGAGGATAGTCACCAGGGCCACAGAGGCCAACCAGCCCGGTGAGCATGGCCGGAGAGGGACATGCCAGTCCCCACGTGGACTCAACTCAAGTTCAAAAGCACGAACCCCAGAGCGCCCCAAAAGGTCTCTGCCATCCCTCTATGAGTCTACAGTTCCTTCTCTCCTGGCCTCCTATCCAGAATCTCCATTTCATGGTCCCCTCCTCTATACGCCCCACCTGCCCCCTCTGCTTTCTCCCTTCCTGACAAGGACTAGCACTGGGGGAGCTCTCAGGAGTGCCCCTCACCACCTGTACCCACCTGTTGGGTTGTGGGACCGATTCTCCCAGACCCACTCTCTCCATCCCAGGACCCACCTTCCACCCCCATCTCTCCATCCCAGGACCCACCTCCCAGACTCACTCTCTCCATCCCAGGACCCACCTCCTCTGCCCCCATCTCTGCGTCCCAGGACCCACCTCCCAGACCCCCCATCTTTCCATCCCAGAACCCTGCCTCCCCTGCCCCATTTCTCCATCCCAGGACCCACCTCCCCTGCCCCATCTGTCTGTCCCAGGACCCATGTTCCCTGCCCCCATCTCTCCATCCCAGGACCCACCACCCACCCTCATCTCTCCATTACAGGGCCTATCTCTCCATCCCAGGACCCACCTCCCCTGCCCCATCTCTTCATCCCAGGACCCACCCTCCTGCCCCATCTCTCCATCCCAGGACCCACATCCCTCCAACTCTCTTCATCTAAGATTGTGAGGATCCCTCTTCTCTGTCTCCCAGGCCCAAAGCATGCTTCCTCAGGGACTCCTCTCTCCTTATCATACCCCCATCCAAGCCCTGAGGATATTCTGCTGTCCCTACTTCCAAAATATCCCTAGAATCTGGCCACTGCCCATCCGACCTCAGTCTGCCCCGCTGGGGAAGCTGCATGCTCTGTGTGAGGAAGGCGGGTGCTGCATAGCTGTAACTGTTCTCCCTGCTCTGCCTTGTGGCCCTTCAGCCGAATTCCATCCCAGGAGCCAGCATCCTGCCAACCACGACTCTGTTCCCGACCCACCTCCGTCAGCGGCACGCCACTGAGTCTGGTGCTACCGAGGGGGTACTGTGGCCTTCTTGAGCGCAATGTTCGCGAGACCCCTGCTGAGTCCAAGTGGCCAGACCCCCACCCTGGACATCTCATCAGGCTCCTCTCTCCTCTGAGGCCCCCCAGGTGAGTTCTGCGCGCCTGGCCTGCCTCTAGCAAGCATCCTGCTAGGTTGGTTTAGCCAGCCCCCACCCCGCGACCCCCACCCCCTATGTCTCCTCTTTGTAATTTCCCATTGTGACCCCACTGGCCTCGTGACTGTAAATGCCCCCTTTTCCCTCTTGTCTTCAGAGTTGAGCCCGACCTCCCCTCACTGCAGGGCCCCATCCGCTGTCCACACACCTTCTATGATGGTCCTGAGTGAAGTCTGCCTTACCGCGTAACGTACATCATGAATACTTGTCCCCGACATAGATTATTTTGCTCATCTGCTCAAACCACTGGGCTCCCTCTGTCCCTCAAAGTAATATGGCAACAGATGGACAATAACGTGACTTCAGGGCCTCCACATTGTGCCCCTTCCCCAGTCCCCTTGCCTCCCACCTCACCTCCTCCTCCTGGCTGGCTCTGGCGGTTTTAGATCTTGCTTCTTCCCCGATTCTGAGGCATGTTCTTGCCTCAGGCCATTTGCTTCCCGTTCCCCTGCCCATAGCTCCCTCGTCCAAGAGATCCACACAGCCAGCGCCCTGTGTCCCCCCAACCATGCTAGTTCAATCCCCAGAGCACCCCTCCCCCCCACTCCCTACACAGGCCCGCCAGACCCTAACTCCGCTCACGGCACAGATCGCCTTCCGCACACGTCACTCACTCATTACAGATTAGCGGCTACGTGTATTGCCCGCCTCCTCGGTTAGAGCGCGAGGCCAGCGGGGCTGGGACTCCCGCCTCTCTTGTCCATCACGTATCTAAAGCACATAGGACGGTGCCTGGCACAGGACGGGGGCGCGATGGCTGTTAACTGAATACACGAATGAACGAAGAGCTGCCATCACTGGAAAAACAATCTTTCTGCCGTGCTCAGCGAGCCGAACGGTGCCGTCCTGCCACTGCCTGGGGACAGTCCGAACGCAGCAAACACAGAGCAAAGCAGAACGGAGGTGCTGGGTTCACAGTGACATCGTCTGGACCTCACGCCGCGTCCAGCCCTGGTCGTCTGCTTTATCAGCCACTATGCCCCCCGCTTTGCTCGAACCTCTCACCTTCAAAACCAAAGATTCTTGACAACATGCAGCCTATAAGGAGTGGTCTGCCCATGGACGACTGAAGTTTTAAAGAAAGGCCCAATTTCAGGGACCTATATTAGCCTCGGTAGATCATTAATTATGAATATCAACATTATCTGATGCTTTCTAGTAAAACAGTATTTTGTTCCTTAGGTTGCATGATGTCACTCAACAAACATCTATTGAGCATCTAATACATGTCAGGAACTACGCCGGACATGAAAATGATCTTCATTCACCGACTCCCTGATTTGCTCGTTCAACAAGTATTTACCGAATGCTTCTGCGTAGCACGCACCGTGCCAGGAGCGAGGACGGTGCTGGTGAGTGTGACCAGAAAGGGCTCGTAAGGGACAGACAGACCGTCATCAGACCAGAAGGTAGCAAACAGGGATAATGAGCAAAAAGACGAACAAAACAAGGTTTTATGACACTAAGTGATGAGACAGCTGCTGCAGATTGGGGGTTAGGAAGAGTCCCCCCGAATAGGTGTATGCAAGTGGAAAGCTCAGGACAAATCAGTTCGGCAAAGAGGAGAGAAGCCACCTGAGCAAGGGAAACAGCAGGTGCACAGCCTCGAAGCTGGGCCAGAGTCCTGAATGTTTGCAGGAATTAAAGGCCAGCGTGGCAGATAGGCAGGGCTGGGTAACACACACATCGGCATCAAGGTGAAGTCTCCATCTCGCTTAGGATGTGGTGAGCCCCATTTCAGGCTTTACAGCAGAGCAGCGCAGAGACATGGGCTGGTCTGTGTGGAGACAGGCCGTGGATGATCAAGGTCAGAAACAGGGAGGCCGGCTGGCCGAGAGACGCTGCAGCACTCCAGCTCAGAGGTAGAACTGGGGAAGCGGGCAGACGCAGGGGTGCTCAGGGACTCGCCCTGGAAGGATGCAGGGGGCAGGAGAGAGCTCAGTGCAGGACCATCAGGAGACTTTTTCTTATTGTTCACACAATCGTCTTTGTGGCTTTGTTTTGGGTATTTATTCCTTGGTTTTATTACACAGCAGTCAGAGAATGGGACCTGTATATTTCTATTTCTTGGAAATTCTTGAGCTCAAAAATAAATATTTAAGTTTTCTTCTTTTTTTTTTTTAAGATTTTATTTATTTATTTGAGAGAGACAGAGAGAGAGAGCCAGCGAGAGAGGGAACACAAGCAGGGGGAGTGGGAGAGGAAGAAGCAGGCTCCCAGTGGAGGAGCCCAATGCGGGGCTCGATCCCAGAACACCAGGATCACGCCCTGAGACGAAGGCAGAGGCTTAATGACTGAGCCACCCAGACGCCCCAATATTTAACTTTTCTAACCTTTTCTTTGGCAATAGTTTTAGACCTACAAAAAAGCTCCAAAAATACGGCCAAGTGTCACAATACACCCTTCGCCAGCGTTCCTTAACGTTAGCATCTTACATCATCGCAGTGCGATTAGAAATACAGGACATTACAGGTAGTGCAATACCCTTAGCTAAACTCCTGACCTCGTCAGAAGTTTACCTTTTCCCACTGATGATCTTTTTAGGGTCCAGGATTCCATGTTACATTTGGTTGTCCTGGCTCCTGATTGCCTCCAACCTGCGACAATTCCCCCACCTTCCCTTGCCTTTCATGACCTGGAAGCTTTGGAACATCACTTGTCACTTGCTTTGTAAAATGTCCCTTCGTTGGGGATGCCTGGGTGGCTCAGTCGATAAGCGGCTGACTCTTGGTTTTGGCTCAGGTCACGATCTCAGGGCCCTGGGATCGAGCCCACATCGGGCTCCCTGCTCAGTGGAGAGTCTGCTTGTCCCTTTCCCTCTGCTCCCGTTCATGCTCTCTCTCTCTCTCAAATAAATAAATAAAATCTTTTTTAAAAAAGTCCCTTCATTGGGCTGTGGAACGTCTCCCAGGACTAGCTGGAGGTCATGCATTATGGGCAAGAATTCCACAGAAGCAACGTTGAGCTTTCTCCTATACCTAGGGGTGCCTGGTGTCACCGTGTCTTAGAGCGTGGGTTTTAGGGGTGCAGGGTGTCTCCCCAGGGGAGTGTCAATTGTCCCTCTTGGGAACGTGCTGCTTCTCAGCGTGATTTGCTCACCTGCCGGCAACTCTCGCTGCATTCATGAACCCTGCAGGGCTGGCCTCGTGGCAATCTTCTGTCCCCTGGGCCTTCCAGCCCAAGTATTGTACTACAAGGTAGAACTGTCCTGCTTCCCCCGTTGACTATTTTGTCAATAATATATTAACATCAGCACGGACTCAGGAGCTGTGGATTATAACTCAGCATTATTAATCGTGATTTTGTTGCTTGAATAGCCCCAGTCTTGGCCGCAGGGAGCTCCTGAAAGCTAGTGTCTACGTCTTTTTGACCTGCTCCCATCCTGTGTTGAGCACTGCTTTACTTTCCGAATCCACCTGCTATTCCATCTGATCTGGTATTTTCTCTGTCCCCCACTGGGGTCAGACATTTCTCCAAAGAACATGGGTTCCTTTCACTGGAGATTGGTATTTAGGAATCAAGACCTGGGTCTTGGGCGCTGGGTACTGGGTGCTCTTCTCTACAGGCGGGTCATTGTCTCCGGGCCCTCAGCAGATGGCGTGGGGAGAGCTGTGTGTGCACGCTGAACTGCAGGTCTACCCACGCCAGTCCTGACATCTGTATCTACCTGTCCATGTACGCATTACAAAGTTCATACTACTCTCTCTGTTCCAATCAAACACCACGGGGCTCATTTCAAGGTCTCACCTTCCCTCATTTGTAAGTCTTCCTCTGACAATGAGACATGTGGGTCTCATCAGCCACTATATATTCCATTATCTGTTGAATCTTAATTTAACTCATCAGCTGTGGTTAGAACTCTAAGCCACGTGCCCTTGAGAAACACATGTCTCTCGGTGGGGCCCCAAATCTGTAGGATTTCTTTGTCTTTAGCCTCACACATGTGGTCAATGTGTTTTATAAAGTCTCTGGCTGGTTCCCTTCTTTCCCCACCCCCCACCTTCAGCATTATGACGTCTTTCGTGTGTAAGAATCTCATTGGCTTTTATCCCTCTTCTGTTTGTGGTCCTTCTTGAGTTTAACTAATTGTTTACGGCTTGGGGCATGTGAATCATTAGCGTGGTTCTATAGATTGGAACCACCTAAAAATGTGTCCCCAGAGGGATGTGGCCCCCCCCCCCCCCGCTCACTTCTCGTTCCTGTTCCTCCTTCTTCCCACTACCTTCTGCGGGTAACCGGCAGTCCTAGACTGTTGGTTTGAGGAGTGGAGTGGACACCCGTGTCCTGTGCTGTGAGAGGAGACCGCGAACACAGCAGATCGGGCATAACTGTAGGCAACCAAGAGTTATTTTGGGGCGAAGTGGAGTTGAGATGCTTATCAGACATCTCTATGGAACCATCCCTAGGCAATTTCCGATCAAGTCTGGAATCCAGACAGAAGCGACAGGTCAATAGGAAAATCTGGGAGAATCAGTCCGAACATGGTATTTGTGGCCATGCATGTGGGTAGGGTCATGCAGGAAGATTACAGAGAGAAATCAGGGCAAGAGGTACTGTCAGAGCCCTGGGGCACTTGGTACTTACAGGTCGAGCAAGAGCAAGGGGTGGAGACACAGACCAGTAATCAGAACCTAGGTCAGCATCGTTCAAGGCAGAGGCTTCAATTGCGCAAGAGAAGGGGTGGTTATGCAACCAGGAGACATGGCAGCAATCCTCCAGATCGAGTTGGGAGAGGAGACCCGCAGAGGCTGTGGGCGGCCGTCAGAGCGGGGAGCCCTGGGGCGTGGCTGCTGGGGACCCGGGACCAGGGAGCAGAACCCCCAGAGGAGGGGCCCCCGCTGAAGCCAGCAGCAGCCTGACACGGTTTGGCACACACAGCGTCTCGCGCCACGCGAAAGACAGGAGCGAGTGGAGATACTCCTCACGTGAGACACAATGCACGTCACCACGTGTCCCACCCCTGCGTCCCTGCACCTGCCACCCTCAACACGCATCCTTCCTGCGGGGCGTCCAGACAGGCTGACCGCACTCTGGCCTCTCCCCTCCGCCTCCTGCTGACGCCGCGCTCCTCCCAGCCTCGCTTGTTCCTTCCCGCTAACTCCACTCCTTCAGTCTCACTTACTTCATCTCCTCGCCGCCTCAGCCCCTTCCGCCAGGCTCCTCCACGGGACCGGCTTGTCCTCGGGCTGCCGTGACACCACTGCTCCCATCTCCTGGACACTGTCTGCACAGCTCAGCGCCGCTCCCCGCCCCGCCGTCTCCTCTTCCATCTTTCTGGACACTGCCTGGCAGGCGGCTCTCGCTCTACGTCCCGCCTCTGCTCCGCATGTTCTTGCTGGGCCTGTGCTCCCACCCACAGGAATTCATCACATAGCTCTTTTTGTGATAATTCCCCAATACACATCCCTGCCGCGTCCATCAGGACAGGCTACGTAATGTTGCAGCAACAGAGCCTCCAAAATACTGGCTCCAAATAAAACAGGTTTATTTTCACTCACTGCCACATGCCCACCGTGAGCCATCTGGGGACTCTGATCTATGCTGTCCTTTCTCTGGAACTCCGGCTGAAGGCAGTGCCGTTACCCAGAAATTGCTGGTCGCCATGGCAGAGGGAAATAAAGTTCTGGAGGGTTGCAGGTCCATCAAGACGTGACGCACGTCACTTCCACTCACACTCATCGGCCACACATCGATCACACGGCCCCTCAACCCCAGGGCAGATCAAGTGCCGTCCTCCCCAGCCCAGAAGGCAGAGCGTGGCAGGTGCTCAGTGGGCAGCACTGGACCTGGAAGGTCTGGGCCGAGACGGCTGTCCGGCAGCCTCTCTCCTACCTGCTCAGCAGGACTGTGGACGCTGCTCGACTCAGCTGTTTCAAACTCGACATGCCCAAAGCGGGACTCCGCATGCCTCCTACCTCTGCTCTACCCCACTGAAAGCACCTCCAACCCTGGGGGCCCTCTTTGCCGGCTCCTTCGGGAGACCGTGCACACGCACCAACGAACGTCTCCAGCATCCGACCCTTGCTCTCCTCCCTCCCACCACTGCTGTCATGGCTCCCCTCTCTTGACAGACACTAAATCGTACCCACGCAGTCAAAGCGATCTTTCCAAAATAGAAATCTGCTAGTCTGCTTGAAATTTTTCAGTGGCTCTGTAGGACCTTCAGGGAAAAAAAATTTAAGAAAATTTTTTGTCTAACAAACAAGATTTCTGGAACCCAAAGTTAAAGTAAAGATGGCCTGTCACCAAGCGCTCCCCAGAATTACCAGCAGTAACCCCCCACAACCGACGCCAGCCAAAATGTCTGTAGAAGCAGTTCAGCTCATCAGATATTACATGAAGCACCTGCTGCGTGTCAGGGTCACGGAGACGTGTTCTCTGCCCGCGAGGGCGACGTCTGGTGAGTGAGGCAAAGGGGGGACCAGTGGTTCCCTGTGATGCCGCCTGTCCCGAGAACACGCCGCGTCCTATCCGGTAACAGCCACCTGCCTCATGGGTATCCACCCGCGTGCACCGAGCTAACCATCCCTTCAGCACAGAACCTGTGTTTCCATATTTTCAACCTCCAGTCATATTTTTTGACTGCTGGTTTTAGAGATTAAATATTTGATTACTTATCTATAAAGTAAGAGGCAAATACTACTTAATCACTAAATAGGAGTTGGACTCCAACTGAAATTACAGTAATAGTGTCAAGTGTGCCGTGCACGAGGTCACAAGTGTTCTGCCGATCGATTACGGGGGACACAACACAAAGCACCAAGCATCCACTTGAGGAGGTCGTGACCGAATCAAGAAGCAGAGGAGAGCGCAGAAGATGCAAGTAAGAATCATGGCATTAAATGTGCGGGAAGATGGCACTGGAAACCCCCACTGTGGGAGCTTCAATCGTCAGAAGTCACCCCATGATGACTTGGGGCCCCCGGCATCTGAGGTGGAGAAGCCCACCTTCCACACCAGAAGGAAGGGGAAGGTCCCCTGTTGACACCTCACGGGGTCCTGAGACCCTGGACAGGTCTCTATGAGCAATGCCACGTGATTAAACCTCACTATGCCAGCAAGGCCTTCCTCGAGCAGACCGATGAGGGGACGTCAGAGGACACCACATGATCTGGGGACGAACGTGTACGGGAAGGATTTGAGAAGGTAGCAGAAACGTCACACATGAGGATATTCACAGTCTTCAGGATCCGTGTAGGGATTTTTACGAAATGCAGTCAGTCTTTGGGAGAGGAGAACAGCGGATGAGGGAGAGTTCTGTCCGACCAGGAGACAGCTGGATGCCAGGGGCTGTCTGGACGTAGGCAAGAGCTGGGGCTGAGAAGAATGATTGCGAGCAAGTATGCAGTTTGCTTGGTAAATACTTGCAGTGTTCACAGTAAAACCAGGCCTCCGGTGGGAGAAAGCTGGAGGACTGTTCAGGAGGAGAGATGCTGGACTTTGGGCCCATTTCCACACCACCTACCATCATCTCCCAGCCTGGCCAGGGTGGGGGGTGGTGGGCGGCTTTCCACAAGAGTCCGTCGCTCTGTGTCCTTTTTGGACATGTTCACCTCGTAAGGCAACCTTCTAGTTTGCATTAGACTTACGTGTGTACAGGCAAGAAGCATGAGAGCCGGAATCTACAACAAACAGTCACAATCGAATAAGCCGTCTCCCCTCTGTTGGGGGCTGCGGAGTGTCTCTCCTCTTCCTGAGGAGGTGGGATGCTCCTGGCGCCATGACATGGGGCCAGAGAGACGTGGCGGCAGGAGCACTGGTCTGCACCTCCACGTTTGGTAAAGTGATCATATGCCAATACCCCATAGGTCAAGTAGACACTCAGGGTGTCTGGTTTGAGCCATTTTATCCTTCCTGTTCCCCAAAGAATAGTACAGGATCTGAAGATGCTGTGGGAGTGAGCTACCAGAGGTGGTGGTGGGAAGAGACAGAGTGTGGGCAGGAAGAGGGGAAACTGAATCGTGTCTCTCCTGCCAGGCAGGGAGGGAAGGAGAAGACAGCTTTAGGATCCTCCAGGGAACCGAAAGATGCACCGGCCAACAGGCCAGTGGTAAGGGAAGTGGTGAACCTCGCTCTCCTCCTCCTTCCTTCCCACCCCAGTGCCAAAGGGCAGGCATTGGGAAGAGCGAAGGGGGGGGGCTGTGTGCAAGGGCAGACCCCCGTTCTGTCATCTTCCTTCCCCTATAACGTCCTAGTCCTCACAGAGGGAAGGGAAGGAAAGAGCTGGGTGGTGTTAAATGCCTGCATCTGTAGGGACCAAGGCTATCTTAGTAGCCTTAGCCTGCCCACTGCTGCCAGGATGGTCCGGGGTGGTTCCCAAGCATGGCAGGGCAAGAACGTAGATCCCAGTGTTTTGAGGATCCCAGTGTTTTGAGGATCCTTTAGCTATCCCAAGACTAGATCATGTATCTTTTGCTCCATCCTTCAATGTCAGGTGAGATGGCTGCCTGGACAGGTGGAGGACCGGTGTCAAGGGATGGATCCCACCAGTCCCAAGCGGTGCATGTGGGGGTGTGGCTCAGAAGGTGACGTGGGACCGACAAGGAGGAGTGTCCACCCCCAGGCCCTGAGCACAGCAGGGGGGGATGTCAATTCTTAAGCAAAAGTGGTAGGATACGAGTTTGGGCAGCCACATTTCTTGCAGAATAATTACAGTCAGTTAATAATAAAATTAACTATTGTGTGGAGTATGAATTTGTCTTTGTTTCAGGCAAAGTTATCTGTGTCCATAATGAGTCACAGTGAGCACCTGCATGAGGTGACTGACACACGAATAAGGGTGGGCCAGAGACCAGGCTGCGGTTGAGGGACACGGAGCACTTGGTACTTGACGGCAGAACTGCACTGGTTGTGGGATGGGAGAACAGCTGTTACAGGTTTGGCCAAAGACCCAGCGTGAAAAAGTAACATGCGGATTGAAATCACCTTCAGAAACAGTGTTCGACAGTCACCAACCTGGATCAGCACCATTTTATACATGCTTCCTTACCGTGGCTGAGTGGGGGCTGTCTCTGTTAGGAGGTCAACTGTGTTCCCCACCAAGAGTTGTGCGGAGCGTGACCTTCTGCAGAAATGGGATCATTGTGGACTGGTTAGTGAGGATGAGCTCAGCGGGGTGGGCGCCGCTCCAATAGGAATGATCCTTCCAGCAGAGGAGATGCCACGCAAGAAGGAGTTAGAGTCTGGAGTGAGGTGCTCACAAGCCAAGGAGCAGGTGGGGCCACAGAGCTGGAGCCGACAAGGAAGGAGCACGCCCAGGAGGCTCTGGAAGGGGCACGGCCCTGCCAACACCTGGATTTTGGCCTTCCAGCCTCCAGACCTACAGGAGGCTTACGTTCTGCTGTGTTAAGCCCCTCCGTGTGTGGTGGTGTTAACAGCACGGTAAGGTCTTAGTTCGGGTGGCTCTCACAGGCTGGGGGGTTACAAACAACAGACTCTGACTTCTCACTGTTTGGAGAATGGAGGTCCGAGGTCACGGAAAGTGCAGATCTGCTGTCTCAGGAACCAGCTGGCCATCTCATGGTACAAGAGCTTGTTCCTAGATGGCCATCTAGCGGTGTCCTCACATGGTGGAAGGGGTGGGAGGCTCTCAGGAGTTCTTCTGTAAGGACACTAATCCATTCCTGGGGGCTCCACCCTCATGACCTCATCCTTGCCCAAAGGCCCCGCCTCCTGACACCACCACCTTGGGGGTTATTCAACATATGAATTTTGGGGACACAAACACTCAGTCCATAGCAGGCAGCCCTGAGGGAAGTAATACAGATGCTGTCCCCCAAAATATACACGATGATGTTGAAATCGGAGTGATTTGTGAAAGACTCCAATTTAGAAATTCTTGAAGCTCATTCATGTTGCTCCATCAGAGACAAAGGGGACCTGGTGATGCCAACCGACCCCAAGCACTCCCAACGACGCGCATGCCTCCAGGTATTCTTGCTCTGCATGCCTCGTCTAAAACACGCTTCGGAGTTTGGGGGGGGGAATAAAAGTGTGGGGGAATACCACCGGGGATAATTTCACTTCTCTGGCTTTAAAACATGCACACAATTATATTTCCACTCATAGCTGAATGTCTAATAAAGCTGTTGAGCATAAATTTATTACTATGGTAACTTTACAACACAAGTATATTTCGTTTTTAAACTCAGTATTATTATTGGAAAAACAGCACTGAGGGATTATGGGGGCCTTAGAACACAATGAAATGGTTTTTAGTATCTTTTCTTATGTCATTGCTAATATATGCTTTTGCAAAAAAATTTAGAAAATATTTAAATGAAAATAAAATTCAGCCACAAATCCACCACCCAGGGATGATTATTATTCATATTTTGGTGCCTTCCTGTATCAGATTTTTATGGCTGTGTGTGATGGCTAATTTTATGTGTGAACTTGGCGAGGCTATGGTGCCCAGACGTTTGGTGAAACAGAAGTGAGATGTGATCAACATTTAAATCACCAGAGTTTGAGTAAAGCAGATTGCTCTCCAGATTGGGTGGGCCTCATCCAATCAGTTGAAGGTCTCAAGAGAAAAGACTGATCTCCTCAGAGAGGAGAAACTCTGTCTCCACACTGTCTTCTCACTCAGGTTGCAGTATCAGTTCTTCTCTCAGTCTCCACCCTGCCAGTTTGCTCTGCAGAATTCAGACTTGCTCACCCCCAAAATCACATGAGCCAATTCCTTAAAATCAATCTCTCTCTCATTACACGCACACACACACACACCCTGTTGGTTCTGTTTCTCTGGAGAATCTGGCCAATATACTGCATAACAGATTATTACAAATGTAGAGGGTTAAGGTGACACTCACGTCTTAGCTCCCACTAGAACTGGAGTTACGTCTGGCACGTGTGACTGGGTCCTCTGCTCACAGGATCACAGACTGACATCACAGTGCCAGACAGCCTGAGATCTCATCTGCAGGCTTATGCAGGTTGTTGGCACAACTCAGTTCCTTGTGCTTCTAGGAAGGAGGTCCCCTTTCCTTGCTGGCTGTTGGCCAGAGTCTCTCAGCTCCAAGAGGCCTCCTGGAGCCCTTTCCATGTGGACCCCCCCCATCTTTTAGCCATGAATGGCTTGTCCAATCCTTCTCCTGCATCAAATCTCTGGCTTCCCTTTCTGCCACCACCAGACAAAACTGCTCTTCACAAGCTCATGTGATGAGGTCCAGCCCCCAGAGATAATGTCCATTTGCCACATTAAGTCACATGCCTGAGAGAGGGATATGTCATGGTAAGCACTGGTTCCACCTACATTCACCACAGAAGAAGGTCATCTTAGGCTTCTGCCCACCACACAATCTTTGCAGTTTTTGCTAGGAATATTCCAATGTTGGGACCTCATGGGGTACAGAAATCTTGTAAATACTCTAACCATTTTGTTATACACTGAAAAATTCTTTGTAAACATTTTTTATTGGTGACAAATAAGTGAATATATCATTTTGTATGTTGATGGATGTTTACTATTTCTAATTAATTCTTCACTACAAATAATAGTGAAGAATTAGAATTTCTTCTAGGACTTCTTTTTTTTTTTTAAAAGATTTTATTTTATTTATTCATTCAACAGAGATAGAGACAGCCAGCGAGAGAGGGAACACAAGCAGGGGGAGTGGGAGAGGAAGAAGCAGGCTCCCAGCGGAGGAGCCTGATATGGGGCTCGATCCCATAACGCCGGGATCACGCCCTGAGCCGAAGGCAGACGCTTAACCGCTGTGCCACCCAGGCGCCCCTGGGACTTCTTTTTTAAAATTAAATCTTTTATTGAAAGTTGAGTATTTCCTTAGGATCCCATAACTGGAATTAACATAAAGGTTTTTGATATGCACTGCCAAATTTCTCAGTGAAAAAGATTTTAAAAACATTTTTATACTAATGAGAATACTTACTTCAAAAGCAATTTAGTTAATCAAAACCTCACTTTTTTAACTCTGTGAAAATTTTTCTGTAATTATTAATTATTTAGATTTAGGTGCCTAGTTCATGTCCAGGCTACATTTTACATGTATTTATTCATTTATTTATTTGATAATTATCTTATTTATATACTCAGTCCTTAACACACACCTATTTATTGGATGAATAAATGAATGAATTCATATGTCATGTATGACACACCAAAGAAGACAATGAATGCAGAACAAATTCTCTTTACTACATTTGGGAGAGGCACATATAGAAAGACTCAATGCTGCTTCAAGCTCAGTGTTGGGTTTCACGTTACTTAATTTTGCCCCCAAACCTTATAGATTTGCCTCTGCTCAATTCTCTTCATTCAGCATGTTCTCTGGAAACAGCCTTTCAACTGTTGATGGATTCTGACTCATTAACAGAAACGCTCTCTGACTTGTTACAGGAGTACTGGGGATGCTTATGTGCTGCTAGACATTTTGAAGTCTACAAAAGTGAAGAGAGTGACTTGTGTTCAGAGAACGATGCTTTCAACACCCTTCACTGTTCGAAGGTGAACAATTCTCTGTCCATTATGCTGTCAGAGCTCTGTCACAAGCTGTGAGAAGAACTGAGAGGATGCTTCAGTTTCTGAGCAGGAAGGCACATGTCAGGGGTAGACGAACAGCAGAAGAGTGCACAAAAATAGCTCATGGGTAGACCGAAGAGTGATTAAGTGCCTTTTGCAGCTTTGAGAGTTAGTGGGAATGAGTTTACTTCTGGGGAAATTGAGAGGACATTTAATCGGAAATGGGAAAAATGGGGAAGAAAGGAAAAATGGTAATATTTTATGTATTTCTAGTTCCCTGCCAAAAAGGCTAGAAGGGAAATATGACTAATATTAAAGAACATCATACACTACAAAAGTCTAAAAAAGTAATTAAAAGGAAGAAAAATAATTAATAGTGGCTCTACTTATCCTAGTAAGTGTATCTTTCCTTCACTTAACTCATTCAATCCTGATCAAAGTGGAGATGAGAACAAAATTGCAGAACCTCTACAAAGTAGTAAGGATGAAAGCATCACTTTCATCACATGAGATGCAGCAAAAGACACACTCTTAGGAATATTCATAGTCTAAACTCTCTCACTAAATAGGCAGTCAGCTGACAAATAAGGGAAATAGCAAAACGGATCTAAGGAAATAAAAAGGAAAAAATTAACAAAAACATCAATTAATGAATTAGAAAATAGGAAAAGAACAGAAAATTGATAAACCAATCAATGCAAGAGCTGATTGCACAATCTGGCTCTTACAACATTCTCAAGCCGCATCCCTGATGCCCATCTTCCTTTCTCAAGATGGCCCCAAAGCTGATGGACTGCTGTAGCCTAAGTTATGTCCCCAACAAGCCAATCTGTAAGAACATTCTAAGACCCTTATGTCCTGAAGTTGAATGGTTTCTAGAGATGCATGGATTGGCAATGGATTTCTGCAAAGGAACCAATATTTAGGATAAGGCTACTCTGTCTAAATTAGGAGATTCTCAAACTATTCTTCAGAAGTATGCTCTTTCTAAGATAGTGCCCTGTTATGTTTTTAGGGAATTGGGCAATAGGACAATCTCAACAGAATGCTTACCCCTCAGGCCTATACAGAAGTAGCGAGTTAAACTATTCATGGATTAAGGGTACAAATGAATCCATTAATAAAACTAATTTGGAGTTACCGCCATGCTAGTCAGATTCTTGTTAGCCTACTGACAAGGATAAAGATTCAGAAGCAGACATATCTCAAGAGAATTCCCCTATGATGCTATCCTGGCAATAAGCAGGGCTGGTGGCTGCACAATCACAGAGAAATATCTTCTTTGCAACATTATATGCAGTAATGAAAACTTAAAGGCAATAAAGTAATGAATAATAAATTACAGCCCATCGATTCACTGACATCCAGGCAAACACAAAAACAATGTGCTTAGTCAATAGGTGTGCCATGGAAGGAGGCATGGGATTGCTGTATAGACAGGATTTTGACCCCTATGATCTTCAACCCGGGGTGTTACACATTGGAATGTGCTATGCTACACGGAAAAGGGAAATTAGGGTGCAGATGGGATTGAGGCTGGTAGACACCTGATGCTGACATGGGGAGAGCACTCTGGATTATCCAGGCAGGCCCAGTGTCATCATATGAACTCTTCAAAGCAGAGGAAGGCAGAGCGAATCAGAGATACAATGACTGAGATGAGGCAGGAGAGGTTGGAGAAGTAGAAGGGCCCCCCCACCACACTTGGTTTTGAAGACACAGGCGGGGGCCATGAGCCGATACATGCGTGTGGTGGTGTCCAGGGACTCAGCTGACAGCCAGCAAAGATGGAGGCCTTAGTTCTAAGACTGTGACAAGGAGACAGACCCACCCAGTGCTCTCAGAAAGGAACGCAGCTCTGCTGACCCCTTAAGGTTAGCCCAGTAAGACCCATGTCGGACTTTTGACCCATAGGGCTTTCAGATGATAAATCTGTCTTTTTTTAAGCCACTAAATTTTTTGCAGTTTCTTATGATAGCAATAAAAAACTATAGAATAGCGGACAGAAAAAAAGGAAAGGACGTTATAATAATATGCACAGTGCGTTCTCATTTTTGTTTTAAAAATAGGTACATATATACATTTATGTGCATACAAAAATGGCTAGACAGCACAAAATTGTCAGCAATGGCTACTCCTGGAGACATGGGAATGTGAGAGATAGAATGATGTTCTACTTTATATAATTCTGTGTTGCATTAGCTTTTTACCATGAGTATAAATAATTTTGCAAGTTAAAAAATCAATTTAATAATTAATTGAATTAGCAGATTGGTGGTGTATCCTGAGGCTGGCCCCAGTACTGCACAGATGCCACTCTTGGCCAGGTTGTGAGGGCTCAGTGCTACAGCTTCCCGAGACGCAGGTCACTGTGAGAATTCATGCTGCACAGGACCACCCAGACCCGCATTCCTTGTCTGCATGTGCAGTGGCAGTGTTGGTTTAACAAAATAATATGTTCTGTAGACTCTGGACTTAAACGTGTGGTTCCCCATAAAAAGGCTGGACAAGCACTGTGCTGCAGCCCAGGGGGCTGATGGCCTGAATGAGTATTAATGAGCAAAAGAAGACAGGGTCTTAGCAACAGTACTAGTCACTGACGGCTAAAACCTAGCTCTCGAAGTAAAACACTAGAAATATAGAAAAAGTGGATAGAATAAACAAATCATGAAATTTTAAAAGAGGAATTTTTCATTTGCCTTTCTTTTTTCTTAGTTTTTGATGTGACTGAAAAAACATCAAAACAAGAGGAAAAGAATCAGAATGAGACTGGAGTCAGTGTGCACACTGAAAACACAAGAGAGGAAATCAGTTAGAATGCTGGGAATTTACCAGACAAACATGATAGATGAGGATGTGTGAGGGCGGGTCGTCATAACTCATCCATGAGAGGAGGAAATAGAAACAGGCAGCAAAGCTGAGCGCGTGCACCCACCCTCCTCTGCAAACAGTGGGCTCGCGCCCCTCTTGGGTGACAGCCTGGGGGCCCAGAGCCAGGTGCAACTCTACGGATGGCCCCTACCTCTGGCTCTGACAGCGCCCTCTGGCGAGAGACCCTGTCAGCTACCTGGAGTCCGGAGGTGGGACTCCCACTGAGGCAGAGAGCTCCCCCTGGTTTCCTCTGCTGAATGAAAGATTCGCAAATCGCCAGCCCATAGGTGGCAGTGGAAACCGTGGCAGAGCGAGCCTTCGCCAGGGGCGCATATGGTGTCCTATTAATTGAAGAGCTGCACATTTAAGGTGTGTGATATTTTCAAGGAGGCTAGCATCTGGTCCTTCTCTGGACTAATATAAAAGAGTGTAAGAAATTGGGTGGATGTGAGTCAGCTTTACACACATTTTTTTAAATTGATGATCTTCATTTTCAGAATCTTTACAAATGATTCTTTTGCTGGTGCCCTTAATAGCAGTTCCTTAATCGAACTGATTGGCAAGGATTCCTGAGAAGCCGTTCATTCACAAGAAGTTGGTTTTGCTCATTCATCCTGTGGGTATGGAGCACGTATAATGTGCTACACAGCGAAGATAAATGACAACGACAACACATCTCTTGCCCTCAAAGAGTATACAGGTGATTGGGGGAAGCAAACAAGTGTGTGGTAGCGGTAAGCATGGGGCGCTAAGGGAGCACTGGGCAGGGGCACCTGACCCAGGGAGACTCCTAGGAGGAGGTGGTCCTGAGCTGAGTGTGGAAGGGTGAGCAAGAGCACAGGAGCGTTGGGGACGGTGGTGCATTTCAAACTGGGAGTCGTTCAGTAGGGCTGGAAGGTAGACCTCAGTGTTCGGGAATGGTGAGAAATACGGCTTTATGGGTTGTTGGGGCTGGACCATGAGGAATCTGCCATGGGACTCGGCTAAGATAACTGGGTGCACGGACGGTCAGAGCTAGAATGCTGAGGGGGAGATCGGCCTGGGGTTTGAGAAGCAGGGTTTGGGTTACTATTCGGGAGATGCCTGTGGCTGAGTGGTCTAACGGAGATTTTGAGCCCAGATCTGAAATGGAGCCCCAGTACCAGGAAACAGCAAAAAGCCAAGATTGATGGCGCTAGAAAGGAGGAAAGTAGCTCTGAGGGATCCCCAGTCACCTTTCCTGATGGGTTCTGAATATTCTGAACACCCCATGATTTCTTCTACAGTTTTCTCAGGTTGACTCCACTGAGTCTCAAAAGTAGACCTGATTCCTCCCTAGAAGCCGAGTAGTTTGACCATTTCTCATGGACCGGTGGATCCCGGGACATTCGTAGAGCAATTAACCAGTTTACCCAAATGACTAGGCTGGTCTGCGTTTGGAGAAAAGGGTAGCTGCCTTCTCCTGGGGCAGGCTGATGAGCCTGAAAGGACATGTGAGCCCATCTTCCAAGGCCAGTCACCCGGTAGGCAGGGTTCTCTTCTGTTCTCTGGATCGCCTTACCCGACCAGCAGCCAAGCGGGAGGGAGCAGGTTTTGGAAACAGCTTGTGTCTCACGTTGCCTGGATACAAACACACCAAACAAGGGAAGTGAGGCAGACCTACGCGCCTCGTCTTCCTGTCCCGGAATGAAGTTTGTCTCTCAGCACGGACGAGCTGCTTGCACAGATCCCTGCTATCAGCTCCCATCCTCTGGTTTTTGGAAGACATGGTGTTCCCGCTCTGGCTCAGCTGCTGGATCCGACGGCGCCCCCACTCTCGGAGCCGCTCTGTGAATTTTGGCAGATCGTGGAGTCACGACCAAGACGCGGAGCTCTTCCGTTCCCTGCAGGGGAGCCTATGTCTGCTGTCACTGTACGGTTCCGTTCGCGCGCCTGAAGACCTTCCTTTAATATTTCTTGGGGTACAGTGTGCTGGCCACGGGTTTCCAACCTTGGATCTTACAACACAGCCCTGACTTCGCTTCCGTCCACGAGAAGCCTCTCCCTCCATCTCGCCTTCAGGCTGACGAGGGTTTTCTCTCAGGGACTGGGGGACGTCACTTCCTTGTTTCCTGGCTCCAACACTCTATGACGACACGTCTGTCCCAAGCATTTGTTCCTCTGTATGCAACATGTCTTTTATTTTTCTCCAACTGTCTTTGAGCTTGTCTCTTTATCCTTGGTTTCTGGTAGTTTGAATACAATGTGTGTATATATGTGCGGGGTTTTATTTCTCGTATTTATCCTCCTTGAGACTTTCTGAGATTCTTCAGTCTGTGATTTAGTGTTTCTCACTGTCTTTGGGGCATCCTCAGGCATCGTATCTGGAATGTTCCTTTGGTCCTGCTCCCCCTTCTCGGTTGCTCTTGGGGTCTGGTTATGTGTGTGCTGGCATGTCGGGCATTTTCCCCGCAGCTCCTGCACGTGCTTTTCCATTTTCGTTCCCACTCTTCTTTTCTTTGAGTTTCCTTTTGGTAACCTCTGTGGACCTACCTTCAAGTTCGTGGATGTGTTCCTCAATTACGTTGAGTCTACTGATGAGCTCATCAGCAGGAAGCCTTACTTCTGACATGATTTCTATTTGCACTATTTCTGTCTGCCTTTCTCACGAGTTTCATCTCTCTGCTGATTGCCCATTTATGGATGCATGTAGCCCACCTCTTCCACTAGGCCTTTTGCTGTTAATCAGGTATTTTGAGGGTCTCTCTGATTGCTTCACTGTCCCTGTCCCTTCAGTTCTCTGGGTTGATATCTCTTGAGAGTGGGTTTATTTCCTTTTACTGCGTCTGAATTCTGGTGGAAGAACGCTGGTCATCACGTGCAGAACGGCAGAGGCAAGCAGCGTTCATGTTCGGGGGCAGACACAGCTCGTGTTCTGCCGGCCTGAGAGCCCGCCGCAGCTGCCAAAGCCTCGGGGAGATGGCTGCGTGTTCCCACTGCCAGGTGCCTGGGCTAGTGAGGGCGTTTCTGTTCACACTGTCCTCTCTCCCAGTCGGTTGTGCCTTGGTGTTTGCTCCCCTGTCGTGGTGGCAGGGGGATGTTTGCTGAAAGTGTTGGCTGCTGGCAGCCCTGTGAGCCTGATGCAGAGAGGGGAGCTTCTCCAGGGCCCCCGCCTCCCACACAGCAGCCGTGTCCTGCTGTGTCCGTGCACCAGCCCTTCTGTGCGAGTTTTTCCTGCCTTTCTCAGGGGAAGGACAGCCATTCCAGTACTGGTTTACGATCAGGGACCCAGGAATGGGGATGGAGGGTTTTCCTCTGTCCTTCCCCGAGGGTTTACCCAAGCCCCTTCTAGTGGCTGACAGCCTCATTCCATAGGAAAGTGTGGCGCAGGCAGGAGTCACAGGGCAGGGGGCCTTCCCTGCAGCGGTGGGGGGGTCGCTGGCTGTACAGCTGTCCCGGCGGCCTGGGGCGAGGGGTTCTCTCCAGCTCCAGCCCCCTTCCCACCCAGCACAGGGCTGTTGGGGAGCACAGTGGGGGCCTGTGCTCGCCCCGTGGGGCTGGGGCTCCCAAGGATCTACACAGCTTGTTAACACCCGGGCTGACATCTTCACCCGCTCTACAGCCCTCCTCAGCACACCCCGCTCCACACGGCACAGCCCTCGAATCCTGTCCTTCCTGGAGCCTCTGGGCTGCCCTGCAGCCTTGGCCCTGCTGCTCTGTGGTCTCATGTTGTCCAGCCTTTTCTCCCCATGTCAGGGTGGTGTGGCTGGGCTTTCCAGCTGTCTGCACCCCAGGCAGAACTGGACTTGTTTACCCACTACTTTGCCGGACACCATTCTATGTGGATTTGTGAAGACACCTTGTTATATTTACCGGCCACCTAGTACTCAGCCATACGGATGAATCACAGTTCGTTTAGTACATTTTCTACTTTTAAGAATCATCTTGTTATACTGTTGAGTAGACAGCATACCCGTGTGAGTGAAGGTGTTAACGTGATGTGGAAAAGGTACACAGCAGGCTGTCCGCCCCCAACCCCCGCTGCAAATACTTCCCTCACCGCTCAGACATAAACCACTTTTATTAGCTCCTTACGTATTCCTCCATTGTTCCTTCGCGCAACACAAACTGATAGGAATTTTCTTATTTCCGCATCTGTGTTATACAAAAAGTGACATGCTTTATAAGGTTCTGCGCTTTGCTTCTTAAAGGTAATATAATCTGGATCTCACCACATCAGTACATACAAGTCTGACTCGTGTTCACAGGTGCACAGTGTTCTAGTATATTCTATCAACAGTAGTCTAGTGTCTGCATATCTACGACTCAGTCAGCCTCGTAGCAGCGGACCGGGGGGCAAACTTTGGCTGTTCCTAACAGCGTTGTAATGAATAGAATTTTGCACACATCACTCCTGACAGGTGCAGGCGTGTCCAGGGGGTAGGTTCCCCGAAGTGGGACCTAATCTCTGCTGCTGGGCGTTTCGGTGATCGAAAATTTCTCATGATGATCTACAACAAAATAGTGAACACCACTGTACTTTTGTACAACTTTGTGTGCTTTTCAGGAATTTCTTTGGAATAAGTTTTTACATTTCTAGTTTTAAATGGTATGCTAAAATACTCTCTGGAAAGTTTTAGTGATTTCTAAGGTATGTGAATAAACTTTTTCTGGCCTTTATCCATATTTATATAATGGTGTTTATTTTTCTCTTTGGTTTGTAAGGCATCTCTCTATATATTAAGAATATAAACCTGTGTCACTTAAATGACAAAACATTTCTTCAGGTTTGAATTACTGTTTTATCCTGGTGACAGTACTTTGTTTCTTGGTTGGTTGGTTTGCTTTTATTACAAGGAAGTTTTTAATTTTTTGAATTCACATCTGTCATTATGTTGTAGCTTCTCTCTGTGGAATAATGTTTGTATATGTCTTCTCCATCTGAAAATTACAAAACATTCATATACACACATATGTGTATAAACATATACGCACACCATATATACATACACACATACATGTGTAAGTGATACATACATACCATCTAATACACACATACTGATACGATACTTTTTTTTTTAAACAGGCTCCACACCGAGCATGGAGCCCAAAGCAGGACTTGAACTCACGACTCTGAGATCAAGACCAGAGGTGAGATCAAGAGTCACCCGCTTACCCAACTGAGCCACCCAAGCTCAGTCCACCAATATGATTCTTAGATCTCATATCCAACTGAATTTATCTTTACATAGTTCTTGAAATAAGTCCTCGTTCCTCTATAGATTTAAAATGCCGCCTTCCTGAGAGATGACTCAGAGATGTTCAGAATTATTAGAGCTTTGACTTCCAATTCAACTAACCAGAAAAAAAAAAAAAAAAAAAGAAACGAAACCCCAAAGGCCACCAAATGAAACCAGTCGGTGTATCTTTCCTAATAATCAAAAACAAATTCTGCAAATCCAGTATCTAATACAAATACACAAGCTGCCTTAAAAACCCAGCAAATCGGATTCAGTAGGAACTTGAAACTTACCTTTCACTTGTAATTATTGCGGCTGGTGTCCCATGTGGACAGCGTCTGTCCCAGGCACAGGGTCTGACTCTCCTGATGAGTCTGCCCAACCGCTGAGCACTTTGTGTGTGAAGGCACCGTGACACGTGTGCAGGATTTCAGCTGTTTGTTTGTGTTGCATTCTTCTTTTGAGAATGAAGCCTTTCCCTTACTTGCTATTCTCGAGAACGCAGTGAGGTGAAGATAAGGAGTCCTTATGTATACAAAGAGGACGTATGCTCAATTATAAATGAGAGGACGGTTTTTTTCTTGGTTAACAGCAGAAAGGCAAGACTGTGTTCGACAGAATCACCATTGCAAGAGGTCAAGCATCTTGAAGGAGAAAATCTGCAGGCCTTACAGAAGGGATTTTGTATTTGATGGCTTAAAAGGACTGATAACAACCAATTAGAGATCCACTTTTCTTCTAGGTCTTTAGCCATGCAGATGGAAAAAGAGCTGCGGGTGCAGTTCATTTTCTACGAGCATTATTGTGACAGGGGAGGCGCGTACAATTCCTGAGGCTTTGGTGTGCCAGTGTGATGATTCAGAGATAAGAACATAAATCCACACCTGTCACATTGGGACTAAAGTATAATTACCAGGTTCATGCTGCTGTTTGATTTGCATCCTTGAATACTGCTGCTAGAGGTTGTCCGTGCACACCAGAGGCGCACCAAACCCCGTGGGGGTCAGCAAACGTGAATTCTTATTTTTAGCACCTGAATCGGCCTGCCACCTGGAAACGTCTGTCAGTCAGCCCCTCCTGATAAGGCTCTGTGGTGTAGAAGGGGGAAATGCTCAGGGCACCGTGAGGTCGGATGACTTCAATTATATTTTAAATACAACTTAAGAACCATCAGGTTTGCTTCACTATCTTTGGGTATAGAATAAACTCTAGAATAAAGATGGTCTATTGACGTAGTCTATCACGAATGTCAGATTCAGTTGATTCCAATGATCCGCACAACTTCTTGCAGCAGTGGTGAGCGTCCCTGGTGCTAAGGGACCACAGGTGGGAGGGTCACAGGCAGTGGGGACGGGGGTGAGGTGACCGACAGGGGCACTGTACAGCTGTCTGTTCTGCAGAACCTGGTCTGCTAATCTGGGACTCCCAGCCAAGCCCTCCTAGGTTCCCCTGGGCTCCTCTGACCCCACGGTAATACTGAAGTACTCCTTCCTTTTCCTGTAGTGCCTGCTGCTCCCCACAGGCACGCTCCCCACAGGCAAACACTCTCCCTCCGGGCACGGGGTTAGAATCACTCCTTTCATTTCAAACCCGTGGTCACTTCTGTGACATTCTGCACCTTTCTCCGAGTTGGGGTTCTGTTGCATAAAATGGGCAAAGTTATAACTTCCCCGAGTAAATAGTTGAGCTTCTGTGATGTTACTTAAAATGAAAATTAATGAAATCACATTGAAATGCACAAAATTCTAAACCAATGTAAAATGTGCTCAGATGCTGATAGGCGATAATAGTAACAACTTAATGAATGCACCTCCCAGTCGTTTAACTTGCATTTTCAATATGTTAACCCCAGAGAGTGACTTCCGGGAGTTCCACGCACCTGGCAAATCAGCAGAGTGCCCCTGCTGGGCACGGTGCCGTGTGGACATTCTCACGGGGCACTGCTCTCCCCATTTCGTTTCCTCCAGGGCAAGGTCAGGCGTGGGGGAAAGCGTAATTTGCACACTTAATAGACGGAACTCAGTGCCCTGACACTTGCTGGAAGCATGAACAGAGTGACAGTTACGGGAGAAAGGGAAGAACGGCCCAACTGCAAGGTTATCTCTGCGGACGGATCGGACGGCGCGTGGAGGCCACGAGTGGGGGAGGGGCTGAACCTGGACTAGGACCGGGAGGGGCACCACTGGATTATTCATTCCCCCAACTTTCACTGGCACGCAGGAGCCATCAGCGTGTGAACCCCAGCTTGGCTCGCATGCGTAGACACTCAGTATCTGCATTACGATGTCAGGCGGCCTTGGCCTCTTCATCACTCTGGGGTTCCGGAGGGAATTCTGACTGTTCTGGGTGAAGGCGTGGGTTCTAACGTAACTCCTAATGCAGCCTTGTCAGCACTGCCCCTGGGGCTCCTGGTACGAGGCCCGGCCAGTCTGGGTGAGGAGGTGCGAGGGATGGCAGGGTCTCCACCTGCCGCGGGGTGATGTGAGATCAATGCCCCAAGGACAGCTCGAGGACGGGCACACGGGATGCTGAAGGAGTGCTCGTCACGGGGGGCCAGCAGAGAGGGCATTGGGGTGGGGGGGGACTCGTTAACACAAAAATCAAGTTCCTGATCCTGAAACTACCAGATTCCTGCTCACCATTAAAACACAGCTTGTTTGTTTTTTTTTACTTTCACGTGGTTTGCTTTAAAAATACACAATCATGGGAATCACAGACTTTCAAAATGTCAGCTCACGTCAGTGGCCACACGCCCAGGGGCCCCGAGCCCCGGACCCCAGCCTGAGCCCTCAGAGCCGCTGAGCACGGCGGCTGCCTGGCTGAGGTGGTCCTCGGGGAGAGTTACGGTCATTCCTAATGTGCACGTGTGACTACGCACCCCAGGGGAAAGGTGGGGAGGCCGGCGGCTGGCCCGCTGCCTGCCTGCTGGTGTGGCGGTCAGGTTCGCATCTGGGCTGTTCTGCCTCTGACGTCCTGCAGGACAACGCTCTGGCAACACCTTCGACTGTTTCTTCGCTCAAGCATGACTCCCGCCCCCGATGCCATCCCTGATGCCCCGCCAGCACATCAATGCCGTCCCCAGAGGGGCTCTGTTCCCAGTCTGTCCCTGACGAACCCGACTATCCATGTAAGGCAGAGCAGAGACGCACGTGCAGGGACACGGACCGAGGCGTCTGCCACACCCCACATCCTATGCGGCATTCCCCAACCCGATCGCCGTGCAATTTAACAGAACGGGGCAACAAAGGCATGGTTTGCATCGGTGAAGAGTAAGATCTGGCTGCCATTTAAAATCTGTATCGTGCATGCTGCACGCTACCCTTACTAACTGGAGGTGTTGGGAAGTCACACGGTTTTGCTTGTTGCCGTGCGCACCAGGCACAGGAGGGGTGACACAGAGATCCCACCTCGGTCTGGGGCTCCATCCTCCTGCTCACGGGTTATGGTGACAACTCTGTGCAACAGAGGCAAGGCACAAAGACGCGGATCCCGGGGACAGAACCTTCATGTGGGACGGCGACAGCTTGTGGGGGGTGAGGCCGGAGAGCTCTCGCATGCAGCGGACCCCTGAACAGCACAGGGGTGCATAGTGTGGGACCACTTCTATGTGGGTTGTTTCCCATACACACAGTGCGGTACTGTAAATGTATTTGCTCTGCCCTAAAGCCCCGTGTGGTCCAAGGGTCAACTGTACACCTAAACTTAGCTGTGGGACCAGAGACACACAGCAATGCGGGTGTTAAGAGCCTTGTTTCCAAGTTCATGTTAATAATCTCTTTCCCAAATAGTTTTCCCTGTTTATACTTTGGGAGGTAGTTAAATGTATCAGCAACCTATCTTTGGACAACATTTAAAGCACATGCTGTTGTACTTGTAAAACTAATAATCCATGCTGTCCCCTGCCCTACAAAAATCCTATTGCCTACAAATGCGCTTATAAAGTTTTAGTAAACAAGACATTCCCTATAAGATCTCCACACATGCACACACATTCCCACAAACACGCCCCTGGCGGAACTCACTGCCACGATCTGAGAACACCCTGATGGACCACACCAGCTACGATAGTGGCTTTAAGATGAGCTGATGTAGAAACCGCCCAAGTAAATAACCAAACGTCTGACTGTTTTTTCTAAGGGTCTTGAAAACTGACGGCCACAAATCTAACATTCGCAACTCAGACACTGACGGCAGCTACGACGGGCCTGCGTCTGGACAGGGAAGACAGGAAGGCGGTCTTACGTCTGGAGGTCTGCCAGTGGCCGGGGTCCGATGGGCTTGAGCAGGGGCTCCGGCCGCATGGCCGCCGTGGGGGACGTCTTGGGGCTGGAGTCAGACTCCGCGCTCTCCTCGTCGCCCATGGCTTTGATGTAGCTCCCACTTCGCATTCTCCTGCAGGGGATCTCCTCGTCCTTGGCGCCCGTGGGGTACCCTGCCCACTCGTCTTGAGGCACCTAGGGGAGAACAGACACACGCATGCATCAGGGGTCCCAAGAAGCCCGGGGCTCTTCCGGGGAACAGACGCTCTGCCATTCCTGGAAGACACGCTCCTTACGGCCGTTTACCGTTTGAAGTGAGGAGCGTAAGATGGATGGTTGCTGGCGCTGTCATTCAAAGCCCAAAAGGACATTCATGTACTATTACTGTTTTTCCCCATTATAAAAGTGAGAGCTAAACATGGGAAGAGTGACAAAATGCGAGGAACGCCGGAGGAAAAGAAAACCACTTGTAATCTCAGCACCTACAAAACAACACTGCTTACATTTTAGATTTATTTCCTTCTGGTATAAAAGGAAATTAAAATTGTCCTTGAGAAGACTGGGGGTGGGGGAGGAGTCCTCCAGGATGGGGAATAGGACAGCCGCAGAAGGAAGATTGGGAGAGCAGAGGGGAGGACGGGGCTGTGTCCTGGGGCTTCACCCCCAGGGGCAGCGGGTACAGGAGTGGGGGAGGCTGGAGGTCGAGGGGTGTTGGTGTGCAGAACCCCTGTGCTCAGTCGCAGACCTGACAGGCCACGTGCCTGCACCCAGCAGGCCCCACATGCACCGCAGACTCCAGGCTCTGGACCAGGCTCCCAGCCTGAGGGTGGCTGGGCCTTCAGACCAGGAAGCAGGTCAGCACTTTGATATTCACCCACCACACCCGGAACCTGAGCTCCTCATTCTACAACCAGCACAAGTCACAGGACTAGCACAGCGCCTGCTGCCCCCAGCGTTCCCGTTCCGAGCCGTCCACGGTCGAGTGTTCCTCAGCTTTGCATGGCCATGGGGAGGCTCTGGATGACCTTGACCCCTTCGGTCAAAGTCACATTTACAAAAGCAAACCCACGTGGCAGGCAGCATCTGGGTGTGGAGAACCCCACTGGTGTACGTGGCACAGGTCATACGCAGCGCCGAGGCGAAGGGCCCACACGACCCGTTCTTCACGCTGCAGGTGACAGAGAAAGAAAAGGACAGAATCCCACATTGAAAACGTCTTCCGAGTGGACTTCCCTGTTGCAAAGTGTTTGGATGCTTACGCAGGGTCTGCAGAGCACCTGCAGGAATCCTCCGTCCTTCCACTTGGTCAAGCACCCCGCCAGGTTCCGCACACCCACGTGCAAAAGCCCTGCTTTTACTCATCTCCTTAGAACACGTGACCATAGCATTGCTCTGGCAGATGGACGTCTTCCAGCCCAGCACGCGAGACCGAGGGCAGCACAGCTCCTCCCAGGCCTTGTGAACTCTGCCGTTCCAGCCAAGACATGGGGGTGGCAGGAGCGGGCGTCTACAATGTCAGAACCCCCGCAGCCCTGGTGGTGATGGCGTTGATGGATCTTGTCTGCACGCTCCTGAGCGGGTCCATGCAAGCTCCCGGAACAGTAGCAGGAACGCGAGGTGTGGCTGACCCAGATGCCGTGATGTGGGGCGGGTGTCGCAGACAGAAACTCCCAGGCTGTCACTCAGTTCTAATCTCGCGGCCTTCCCAGCGGGGCCTCGCTGAGCTCCTCGAGGCCTGGCACCCTGCGCAGGTCTCCACGCGGAGATAGGAATGAGGCCATGTCCATAGAGCAAGATATCCGAAGACCCCGACCTGTTCACGGCCTCTGGCCCCGTGATGTGGCTTCTGGGAAGGTCTCCTAAGACCGTGAGAGGCGGTGCCAGGGGCTGGGGAATTACGCTTTACAGTCGAGGAGGAAACTTGGGCAGGGTGCTTCCTATACGAGGAAGTATCAGTAATTATCACAATCACACAATGGGTGCTGCTCAGCCCCCAAAAATAATCGCGCAGAAGAATATGCATTTAGCCATGGAAAGAGGTTCACGGGGGAGAAAGCAATTTTTAAAGTACCGTCTGCACTCCATTTTTTATACCTTAAAAATAGACACGCCTGCATTATGCATGGAAACGCAGCTGGGAAGATGGAGCGGGGTCATCGCTGGGAGAGAGATTACGGGCTCCTTGGACAGTTCTCCTCATACTTTTCAGCAGAGGAGACAAGAAATGGATTGTGATTTAATTGGGGCAAAGACACAAGCCCAGAGGAGGAAGCGAGGGGTCAGCGGAAGCTGTGGACAAAGAGGGTGTCTGGGGAGGCTTCCTGGAGGCAGGGCCTGGGGTTCTAACTCACTTGGATTGGCCCGCAGGCAGGTGCACACGGGCACAAGCTCCCATCCCTGTGCCGCCGAGGACAGAGGATCCTTCTGGGCGGCAGCTCCGGGGAGGAGCGGGAGGCCGGCCGGGGACAGATGGAGAAGGGCCATATGCCACAAAGACACATTCCTGTTGGCAGCGTTACAAAATTTCTCTGAATTAAAAACGTTTCCATAAAAAAAAAGTTAAGTTTTTTTCCCCCCCAGCAGTCGGTGAATTAACTAACAAATGAGTCCAGCTTGTATTTTTCTGTTTCTGATTTAAGAAGCCAATTCGCAGGCTCTGACAGAAGAAATTTCAATGAGAGAGAGAGTGTAAACCAGAGTCAAGTGCAGGGTATGAACACCGATTCCAAAGCATATGCCTCCAGACTAGCAAAAGACAGAATAGCCTCACTAAAATGGCACGAGGGCCTAGTCAAGAGAGCTTTCTGGTGCATCACAGCGTCAAAACCCCGCAGCGGAGGCACACACGAGGCCCAACGTCCACCACAAACATTGCATGGCTTCGTAGTTTGCAGGGAGCGAGTATACAGATGACGTTCTCTTAACGACAGCTACCAACCTCTGCAAATCCAATTCGGAGTGTTTGCTACGTACAGTGATCATCAATTACCCTAATTACCTACCTGCATATCGTGGGGAGTGATATTTGTAATTTCTAAATAGGCGTTTTCCTGAGGTTGACTTTAGTGCCCATTCTGGAACCTCCTGTTCCTTGCTGTAAGGCTACTCCGACGCTGCGTGTTAAAGCACGCTCCCTCTCTGTCAAGCAGCAAGGCACAGGTGGAAGGGGCCGGGCTTCTGTCATAATATTCTCTTTCAGGTGTTGAAATCAAGGAAGAAAAATAGCATCCAGCATCGTGTCTCCTGCAGGGAAATGTCTTCTTCGTTCGTTCAACAAGTGTTTTGTTTTAAATACATACCAAGTGCATTCGTCACTGGGGCTAGAATAAAGAGCAAGACAGCTGGGTTTCTGCACCCAGATTTTTACAGTAAAGGACAACAGCTCTAAGTGGGGGCAGGCTCCGGGGGCCATCGCAGAAATATGGGACAGTTGTGACTGGCACACACCTGGGAAGCATTACCGGCAACCCAGGGGCCAGCGAGGCTAGTTTTAGGGAAAGCGTGAAGCAATCCCACCCAATGAAGAACTGGCTCATGTCCATATTTTTGAAAGTCTGTTTTCCGGTCTACAGTTACTTGAGCCTTAACTCTAACTCCACTTCATATGTAAAGCAAAGGATGTGTGTGTGTGTGTGTGTGTGTGTGTGTGTGTGTGTGTGTGTGTGCGTGTGTGTGTTTGCAAAGTTTTAACGAACAACGAATTTTTCCGAAATGCAGCTAACCATGTAAATAAAGGGAAGGGAGAATTTTGGTTTGATGTTTTACCAAGAATTTTTTACCATTTCCAAAAATCCCAGCAGGTGGGTTAACCCAGTAGCCTCTATAACTGCCCCCATCCGTCTAATCGGTAGCCCCGAATTATGGTGAATCACCAGCCAGAAACAAGCTTCTGAGTACTTCAATACTTCAATCTCTACACACTTGCCATTGTGCTTATTTTTGTATTAGAGTTCATGTTTTCTGTTAAAAGCTATCTTCTTTTTATTTCTGTTATATTAACGTTTGGATACATACACATTTCAAATAGTGTGTGTAGGTCGTAATACTAAGTTCACTTTAGAATAGTCAAGGGGACATGATAAAATACTTATTATTATAAATGAGACACTCATTTCAATGAGTTTAGGAGCCATGATTATGGACAGGGAAGTTGTTTCACCAATTTCACGATTCCAAGTCTGGAGAGCACATGGTAAGGTTACCATGCCTATCTCCTAGGACGTGTGCAGACTCTCGTAGGAAGGTCTCCGCTGAGCTTGGAGATGGGGAGGGTGAAGAAGGCAGGACACAGGGTGCAGGGAGGTGCTGCAAGGGGACGCCGTGCTTGCCCAGGGGAGAAGGCGGGCTTCTGAGGATCCCGAGTCCACCTGCTTGTAAGCTTCATGCTCTTTGGTTACACCAGTGGTTCCCAGGTGGGGGCTTGGGTTTCTGCTCCTGGGACATTTGGCAACATCTGGAGACACGTCTGTGTCTCCAAAATAGGGGTGCTGCTGGCGATGAGCGGGCAGAGGCCAGGGACGCTGCTCAGTGTCCCCATACGCAAGCTAGCCCCTCACTGGGAGGGAACCGTCTAGCCCAACACCAGCTGTGGAGAGACGCCGGACGCCAGCAGGCCTCCTGGCAGGCAGGATGGTGGCGATGCTGCCCCAAATCAGCCCCGGGACCCGAGTCTCCTCAGCGTGGCTGGAAAGTGCCTTTTTGTTTATTTCCTTCTGTGTTTTGGTTTTTCATCTGCAGCACTGTTCAGTTGTCCAGTTCGCTTCCTTCAGCCACAGCTGCTTCTGTTTCCCTCCGCGCTAAGGCCAGGACACGATGGAGCAGGAGCACATGACGGCCGGGAGTCGTCGGGGGGGGGGGGCAGCCCCGCCCCAGCACTCGGCCAACACCCTGGCACTGCCTGCAAACCACCGCTCCTCAAGAAACAGTCTCTCCTCTGGATCCAGGAACCTGACATCCCAGGGCCCTCTCACCCTGTCACAAGTGACCTTGGATTTCCTACTGTAAACACGATGGCAACGTCGGTACCTGTAAACTTGGATGACACTGGATGTTCACTCCTGCACAAGCGTGGGTTTATATAATGACTTCCGATTTTCCAGGTGCCTTTATCATACGGTCTTGAATCGACCTGCAAACTCTGACGTCCACAAGCTCAGCTCGGGCCAGCAGATACTTGAACCCCAACATCCTCCCACGAAGAATTTATTTCAACAAACATTTCCTGAGTGCTTATCACTGGGATGGGACGATTGCAGGTTCCAAGGACGAAGCGCTGAAGTGGGACACAGTGCGGGCGGCAGTTCTGTGGGCCTGATGTTCATGATTCCTGACCCGAGTTGGCGGAGGGTGGCTGTGGGACATGCTGCGTGGCTCTTTCCTGCTTTGGGTCTGGGGTCTGCAGGGGTTGCGCCCAGCCAGGACTCTGGCCCCTGGGGGCCCCTGTCTCCACGGTGCCTCTCCCCAGATCCACCCAGGTTCCCCTGACACTGGTACCTGTATGGTGGGCATCGTGGACTTTACAAGCCCTCCAGGTCAACCCCCCGTAGGGGACTCGCCAGCTTTGTCATGGAGACACCGCGTGGGAGAACAGCGACGTGAGACTCTGCCCTAGAGGCTGCTACATTTTGAGGAAACAGGCCAGGAGCCAACTGAAATTTCTGTGTGGCTGCCATGCCAAGCCGCTCCCCCAGGTGACGCGTCGCTGGGAACGGCTGTGGGGGTACAGGAGGCCTGTGTCTGGTTACAGGAGCAGTTGCATGACCCCACCGACCCCAGAGCCCCTGATGCTTCTGCAGACTGGCCCCAGGTAGATAATGAGCTCCATGTGGGACGGGACAGATGGGACCCAGGCTCAATGTCTGTGGCCTCTCGAGGCTGTGAGTTCACGTCCAAAGTGGCTTTAGAGGGATTCCAGAAATGCTTCCCAGGCCCAATATTTCGCTACAGGCTTGGAAGTGAGACCACTGCCTCAGAATGACCATAACCCAAGCTCATGGGCAGTCCCTGGCCCAGGTTCCAAACCAGGGCCGCTTGGAAACAAACGCCTTCCCTCTACACTGCAGTGAGCACGCACTCTGGGCAGAGTGACCGGGCGCAGGCCTCCTGCCGCCGGTCACATCACTCACGCCTCTCATTCTTCTCATATGGATAGGCTCTCTGGGATGTTTGTCTGATTGCTGTGTTCTGGAACCCCAGCCATCCTGACGACATGGGGGTCCCATGCAAACAGAGGCCGGGGGCTGGCCCACCCTCCGATGTCAGGAAACACTCTTCCCTTGTCCACGGGGACACTGGAGCAGCTTCGGTTCGTGGCTTCCAAGCGTTCTCCACCTGGTCCCAGGACAGGGGTGCTGGCTGTCCCCGCTCAGGGTCTCCATGGAGAGTCAGCCCAGCTGCAGGTGAGGGAGTGTGGCAGGGACGGGTCAGCAGTCGCCCAGCCTGAAGCCTGTGGGGTGTGCAGGTCAGAGACAGTCAGCCGAGCAGATGACTGCGGACCGAGGCACAGACTGGCGAGCGGTGTGCAAAATGAGTGGGAGGACAGGGTATGGCACCGCGAGCGGGGGGAGGGGTGGGGGGGCGGCCTCGTCCCCATGGACATGCACACCCTCAGCCCATAGTTACAATGACGCTCTCCCTGCTGAATCGCAGGGAAGCACATGGCCGCTGCTGTGTGTCTGCCCGGACCCCTTTCAAACGCTTAGTGCAGAAATAATAATTGAGCTCTCTTTGGTAAAAGATGGTGGTCTTCCCAGACCACAGACATGACCCATGAGCACAGGGAATTGGGAAACATGGCATTTTTCAGAAGCTCTGTTGTGCGCACTGGAAGCTTCATGCAGTCCACACTGAGCTTGTCCTCGGAGGCCAGACCTCTGCCGCGTGCGGGAGAGCAAGTCACTGCTTGGCTCACTCCACTTCTGGTGAAGGTGCTTCCCGGTGACTGGCGGCCCCCAGCCGCGCTCGGATGGCCCCACTGCCTTCTCCTGCTAGTTCGGATTGCTTCCCACTGTGTCAGTACGGAGTGCTTCCTAGTTCGGGCGCCGAACGAGGTGCTGACTTTGAGGCAGCAGCATAAATAAAGCTGGGGTAAAACCGCAGGGTCGCCAGGATGGACCTGTGGGTCTAGACCACAAGCCAGGTGAAGACAACCAAGAGAGGAGAAAGGGGGTGGGGAGGCCTGGGACTTGGGGGGTACTGGGGATGGTGCGGCCACGGGTCAGGGGCCACGGAGCCACATTCCCACCTGCCACGTCTCTTCCCTTCCTCCCCCCCCCCGGCCCCGGGGCTGGAGGCACCTCCTGCCTTGGTGTAGCGAGAACTGCCTGAGCTCAGAGCTGCCATCAGCCCTCAACCAGCATGACATTCATTAAAAGTTTGACCTTAGATGCTTTGTCCACAGAGGGAGAAAATAGGAAAACAAGAGCCATTTCAGAGAATAAAATGCATCCTAATTTTCTTTCAATCCTGTCTGTGGTCTGCTCCGACCTACTTAAACACATGAAAAGCCTTCCTCTGATGTGCACTCCGTGCTCTGTGCAAATGAAGGGTGGGGTAGCAAGCTGCTCTTTCGCTCAGCTCCACATCTGTCTAGTTTTCGGTGAGAAAGAAAGCGAGTAGAACTCAGAAGCATTTCTTCCTCCCTTCTTGTCTTTTCAACCTTATTCTTTAGGATCCAGAGACAAGTTCCTCCTCTTCCCCATCTTGTGGCCATGAACTAAAATCTGGGCTTATGAAATCTTCACGTTTCTGCAGGAAATTTAATGCAGTTGGCATGGGAAGATGTGCGTGCGGGCTGGACGTGGGTCCGTGATGTCCCAGGACAACTGGCCTGGGGAGACAGGAGCATCGCCTGAGAGGTCATGGCCGTAACTATTCACCCAGTGCCCCGGGGTGACAGCAGAGGACGGTGGGATAGGGAAGGAAGGCACCGAGCTGCCTCCCAGCTCACCTCTGCCTTCGTGTGTGTGTGGGTCTGTCTGCTGAGACACGACTTAATCATGGGCCCCGTCTGCCTTGCCTCCCGCCACGCATGTACGTCAGGACCGCACGTCCCGGGCTCTGGAGCTCACACTTTGCCGGGGGCAGCCCCCCGCCCCCTGCCAGAGCTGCCCTCACTGTGTATGGCACTGGCCTCGCTGGGGAGGCTCTGGGATGGAAGGGGGCGGAGTGGCACGTCTTACAGGGGGAGCTGAGGAGTAGGACGGACACACACACGGCCCAGGGCAGACCCGCAGCTGGCGGCCTCACGGCCACTGGCAAAGCACAAGGCACCTGTACCATGAAGCCAGCGCAGACGGAACCAGACTGTGGGACACCGTTCCCCCAAAACTGATTCCTCAACAAAGAAGCAACACGTGCACAAAATTCAAGGAAAGAGAGAAAAGAGAGAAGGACTCGGTGGGCTTTTCAGAGACAGATGAACTCATTTCCATGCAGGCCCCTTATCTGGATCCAAGCCCACACGAATTGTTAAAAAGAAATCACGAGCAATCGGGAAAGCTGGACGTTGACCGAATCTGGGAAACCACTACAGGATTATAATTACTCATGTCTGAGGAAGGTATCGCAGTGATGTTTCAAAGCAACGAGTCCTTGGCGTCTGGTGCGGGTTGTTTAGAGGTAAACATGGAAGTGCTTACTGGGCTGCTGGATTTCCTCCCACATAAGCCGAGTGGGAGCTGGGTGAGGTCTGAAGGCGACCAGACCGGCCAGGAACTGAGCCTTCCTGAAGGGGGTGGTGAGCGTGTGCGGTCAGTCTAGTACACGCTAACCTTTACAGGGGGTTCATATCCTCCATAACTAAAATGAATTAAGAACAGCAGTTGGAGGACAGACACAAGCATGTGTGGTCACAGGGAGAATGGACAGGAGAAGCTCAGGGACGCATGGCAGTGTGGGGGACGTGTGACAGGAGCTGTGTCCTGGGAACGGGGAGGTTCTGCAGGCAGCCACCCAGGGGCCAAAACACCGCAGGGCGAGCCTCCCCGAGAAGTGTCCGGGCACAAGCAGAGAACAGCAAGAGAGTTCTTGCTTCTCCAAGCAGGACCTGAGCGCACCCTGAATCTATTTGTCATGTTCCTTTAGATGGGAACAGGTAAACATTTTACATTTGTGTAGGATTAGGGCTTGCTAACTACAAGCAATGTTTACATCTCTTCCATTGCCATAAAAATAATATTTTACCCAGCTACCACTTTGTCCCTTAGAGTAACTTTGCCTGTGAAAGTAATTTTGGTAGCGTTTCCCTTCCAGAGAGAACCGCTGGCTTCTGGACAATGTACCAGGATGGACCCCGGAGCTCTGGGACTGCCCGCCTCCTGGAAAGGGTCGCAGTTGTCAGCCTGTGCCGTGGATCGACCGTCTGACGCGTCGGCTAGCCCTGGAAGCATCACTCACACTCCAGCACGTACGAGGGACTCTGAAGTGGAACACAAATCCTACAGATATCGAAGAAAACCTTCACACTTGTAAGCTTTACTAACACTCTGTGAGCTCCTAGATGTCACAGCAGAGGCGTCCGTGAACGAGGCGGGAGCTTCCCCGGCGTGCTCAGCCGTGGTGTGACGGGCAGGCAGAGGACCGGGGTCACAGGAAGGCGTCCCGCAGGATGCCGCGCCCGCCATCCACCCGCCTCTGCTTGTTCCTGCCCCGGAGGGACCCTGCCCCGGAGGGACAGGTGCGTGCTGCTCTCTAACCACGCTCTCCAGTCTCTTAAAGCCACTGGTCTCGGGTCCGGCCAGAGAGCTCCTGCAGCCTGCGAGGGCTCCTCTGCTCTGTGGCTGCAGCCACACGTTCTGGCCCTAGAGGCACCCGGGAACGGCCCGTCGTGTTTAGGGCTGTAGACTAAAGGGGGACGAGGGGTACTCAGACGCCCTCCCGGCGCAGGGCAGCCCACCACCCGCGACACGCGGCTGCCGAGACCCCTTACCTGCAGGTAGTGGCACGGCCTCAAAGACGGCTTGACCTCCTGGTGGACCAGGGGCTTATCTAAGTTCAGGGAGCTCTTGCGGTAGGCCTCTTTTGCCTGGCTCACGGTCAGCGTGGACCAGGAGCTCCGTTTCATGTACTTGGTGTCGGGCGTCATGGTCAAGCCCTCACAGGCCGAGCACTTGACGTCACTGTTACTCTTGGACGTCTTCAGGGACAGATCCCCGAAGGGGCCCGGGAGCACCTCGGGGTAGCAGTGGGAGACGTGGTCCACATGGTGCCTGTTGGCCACGCTGGACGTGCGGCAGGTGCTGTCACTGTCCAGATTGTCGTCGGAGCTCCACCAGCTGCTCGTGCCCGACCTGTGCTTGCCCTCAGGCTTCCGCTCCTTGCTTTTACTCCGTTTGCCGTGCTTGGGGTGGTGGCCGTGGTGGTGGTCCTCCACCCGACCATCACCCTTGGTGCCATTGACGTTGCTCTTGGAAGAGCCCTCTAGGGAGTGGGACTTGGTGAAGAGTTTTTGGACCGAGTGGACGAGGTGCCGTATCCTCCCCGGGCTCTCGCTGCGCTGCTCTGCGGCCGTGGACGTCCTCTGGTATTGCAGCGTGTGGAATCCGTCCCGGTGCAGGGGCAGCTGCTTCTCAAACTGGTCCAGGAGGTTAGCCGGGATGCGGTTGACCCTGGTGCTGGCGTGGGACACGGCACAGTCGTCTCTCGTGTCGTAGTGGGAACTGTAGTGCATCCTGGGGAAGGTGCTGCTGGACATGTGGTCGCCCAGCACCACAGGCATCATCATGCACTCGGAGTGGACGGAGCTCCCGGGGGAGCAGCGGTGGTGGTCCATGGGGCAGCTCTCCACGGGGCTGAGCAGGTAGGGCTGCCTCGCCTCCTGCGCATGGTGCAGGTGCTCGTGCTCGCAGTCTTCGGGGGCCGCCAAGCCACACGTGTGGCCCGAACACAGCTGCGCTTGTGTCCGGCCCCCGGGTAATCCCTTCATGTTCCTAGGAGCGGGGGAGTATCTTCCTTCGTTGAAGTGCTGTGTCGGGGACCATGAGTACTGCTGGTCTGTCAAGAGAGCACAGAAAGCCATTTAAGACGAGGTGGGCATCCCAACCGAGCCCTTACTTCTGTGCGGGACACCTCACGCGGGAACTACTTTATCTGGAAATCAGGGGTCATTTTTGGGCATTCGAGTAGGTAATGATTTTTTTTTTATATATACCACATTGACAGCTCCAATGTATGAGCCTGTTAAGAAGCGTAGACTCTGATGGTCCCACATGTGGTTCTTTTTTTTTTTTTTTTTTTTTTTTTTAAAGATTATTTATTTATTTATTTGACAGAGATAGAGACAGCCAGTGAGAGAGGGAACACAAGCAGGGGGAGTGGGAGAGGAAGAAGCAGGCTCATAGAGGAGGAGCCTGACGTGGGGCTCGAACCCGGAACGCCGGGATCACGCCCTGAGCCGAAGGCAGACGCTTTAACCGCTGTGCCACCCAGGCGCCCCCCCACATGTGGTTCTACAGGTAAAAATACGCATTCTGGAGTCCATTCACCAGGTCTCCGGACAGCACGATTTTGTGGTATTCAACGAACACACAGTTTGCGGGGAAAATGAGTTACATTTCTATCAGATTTGAGTATTGCGGTTGGGTGAAGAAGTTTACAAAGTAACACCTACTATTTACTCAGTAACATTCCTCGGGATGCTAACGTGCTCCCCGCTAAGGTATTCCTCCTGAAGCAGTCTAAAGGGGCCTCCCAGCGGGAGAGGAGGTGGCTTTCTTGAGGCCATCTGTCTGCGAGACGAGGACTAAACCAGGATGTCCTGACCTCTCATTACAGATACTTGGTTTTGAACTGCAGGATTTTATCCAGTACAGAAGAAATGGTTTGGTTCTGTGAGACGCACTATTGCGCAGAGAAATCATGAGGGGTCACCCTCACAGCAGCTGCTGGGCTCTTGTTAGGGAGGCAGCTGAGCACAGCATGAGATGCTGACACGCAGACACGGGCTTCTTGGGGTCCAGGCCCCTGTTCTGCCACCACATGGTGCGTGACTCCAAGGGGCGGGCCAGCTCCCTGCGCTTCCCTGTGCTCTGTATGTGACGGGGAGACAGGACACGGGCTAAGCACCGGGCAGCACTCCCGGAGGACCACAATCTCAAGCATTCTTCTTTGTGCCATTATTACAGTAACTGTCATCCTTTCAAACTGTCTTGGGTCAGCATCTGCAAAGTTCTGGGTATATTAAGCCCAAGTGATTGGACTCCAGGATTCCTTAGGGAAGCCTCTGGCTTCATGCCTGTGTCCTGCTCACCCACTGTTTCTGTTTCAGACCCAATTCAGAGCTTGCTTCCAAAGGTTGCCAAGCAGATGCAGGGAATAGAGACTCTGTTACACTATACGACATACATACATGCATATCTGGTATATAATATGCATATTATACACAAGGGAAATAAAGACTCTATTATAGTAATATGCATACATTATGCACGTATATATAATATGTATATATGGTACATAATATGCATATAACCTATGCAGGAAATTCAAACTCTATTACAATGTATAATATGCACAGATAATATATGTATTATAACAATATCTATCCATATGTAATATGTGTATATAATGTATATATTACATGACATATGCAAGAAATATAGACTCTATTACAGTATATAATATGCATATATATTATGTATATATAATGCATTTATCCATATGATGAGCACATATACTATATAATATGTATCGAATACACGTAGGAAACACAGGCTTGGAAGCTGACTCCTACAGGAAACAGGTGGGAGAACCACGAGAATGAGCACCGAGGAAAGAGCCTACAGGGTGAGCCCAGGTAGGGTCTGAGGGCCCCAGCCAACGCCTCAGGCTGGACTGCACAGACAGCGCTCTGTTCTTGGAAAATGGAGACCAGCTAGCTCCCTGGATGGGCTGGGGCTATGTCCCTCTCCACAGCCTATACCACCTTCCCCACAGGGACTGCTGAGGCTGCTGAGTCAGGACGCTGGACCTGGAGTGTCCTGGGAGGGTTGGCAGGTGCTGGGAAGTGTGGAGGCAGATCTGTGGGCACTCACCCTTGGCTATGCCCTCCCAGGCCCTGCACGTGCTCCCACCTTCTCCTCTGTCCCCCTCCTTCCCCTCAGGCCTCTGCCCTGGCTCAGACCCTGAATCCTTGTCACCAGCAGCAGCCACATTCCCTCCCCCGCCTCCCCACACACACCCCAGTCAGTTCCTCCCTGCTCAAAGGCTCACCAGCTTACCACGGAGTCCTCATTCCTCAACCTGCACCCAAGGCTGCCCCTGGGATGGCTAGCTCCACGATGACTGTGTGCCAGCTCAGAGCACGTGCTGGAAACCACGTGCTGACCGGGTGGGCCGGTGAGGCCCCGGCCCCAGCCCCTACTGCCCACATCCTGGTTTCTGGTGAAGCGTGTTGCTTTAACCAAATGGAACAACCCCTATTTCTCATAATTGCGCTGTGGGCTCCTTCCCAGGCAGCATTTACTCTGCAAGACCCCGCTCCAAGGCAATTCAGCCTCAGTTCAGACAATACCAAAAGAGAGAATGTCCCCTGTGCACCGTCCTGGAAGCTGGAGGTCCAGGCAGTCTGTGAGTCAGACTTGGACAAGGCCCCTGTGTACCACTTCCTCAGGAAGGAAGCTGTCTGCTGCCCCTTGCTCGCGCTGGCCCGGCCCCCCTCCCCTCGCCGCTCCCTCCTTCGATTCAGGCCAGTTAACTAGCCCCACCCACCTGTCCTCCATCCTCCTCACCTGAGAGGTGCCACCTGCCGTGTGGGGTTAGGGACACTGGGAGCTCAGAGGGCCGCCCACCCTGGTCCCCCATAGTGGACTCTAAGCACACACCTAGGGCGATTGTGGGAAACAGGAAAGAAACCTAGGAGACACCAGGCTTCTCCCGGATTATTTCTAACCAACTCTCTCAGTGATCGACATAGGGAAACATCTCCTGCCAAACACCTGTCAAATGACTGGTCCAAGACATGGGTTCAAAAGGTCCCCCTTGCAGGCTCCAGGCTGCCACCTGTCCAGGCCAGCTCACACACCGACATATCTTACAAGGCACGGGTGCCAGCTCACTGATCCCTAAGCAGTTAGGGGCAAGACTTGTCTCCCCGGGAGCAAGGGACAGAGGCAGAGACTGCGGACTCTTAAGCACAGGTGGGGCTGTCTCCGAAGGGCAGCACGGAGACCTCGCCTATACGTCCTCACAGTGAACAGCCTCCACTGAAGGGACCCTTATCTCCGAAGACAGCCTAACATCACTCGTGTGCTGGGCTCTGTGTCTCACGGACGTGACTCCCCCTGAGAGCTCCCCGGTGCCTTCCTTTCTCCACAGCCAAATTATAACTAGAGCACTTTAATATATTAGGAGGGGATATTTTAGATTATATTGTATTTTAATATAATTAAAAGCAAGTTTTCAAAGGAAATTCAATATCCAGCTGATAAATAGCAAAACTATGAGCTGTAATCTAGACTTTACAGCAGCATAAAGTTGTCATCCTATTATCTTTCGCTTTATTTTTCCATTAACATGTAATTTAATACAATTCTAATCTTCCTTCATATTAAAAAGCGAGACCATTATTGCTCCACTCATGTCTCCTATTTCCGCCTAACGTCTGGCCTGGAAGCTACATTATGAATGTGGCTACATAAGAGAACTGTACAAAAGATAAAAGTGCCGCTGAAATGAGCTAAATTTGATTATGCAACGCGTCGGGAGCCCACTCTCGTTTCTACCCTCCAGGACCGAGCACCCCAATGTATGCATGGGAACTGATGCTCTGCCTCTGAAAAATGTTACCACTAATAACAACAAACAAGGAAACAAGGCGCTGTAAATAACGGCAATTCTAAAACCTGTCAGAGGGACTTGGACGGTAGGTGGTTTTTCTAAGTCTACGTAACATAGAATAAATACTTCGGGGCTGGCAGTTGCTCTCTGTGGAAGTGAGGTGGCAGACACGAAATGTGGAAGGCACCTTAGCTCCCTAATTTCCAGCTACTCACGACACCATATTTTGTTTTGAAGCAAGAGAAAACAGCCACGATCCTCATTATCCATTAACTGTCTCCCCAAACTCAAGCTAGAAGGCAAAGGTACGTTTTACAGTTGGATTTCATAGACCGCTGGCATTCTCATTCTAAAAAGTATATTTTGAGTGTAGGGATAAGAACTTAAAAAATACACTAATGTGTCTGGAGCGGTCTCTGTGTGGGGCTGTGTGCCGGGAGGCAGGGCTTGTCCGCACGCCATGGAGGAAGCCCAGGCTGAAGGGCAGGCAGGGGAAGGTCACCGAGGTCGTACACTCACACCTGCCTGCACACACGCATGCACACAGCCTCAGAGCTGCAGAGACCCACGCGTGCCAGATGGCCTGCTGCTAACACCAGCCGCCGCAGGGGACAGTGGTGTGTGGGGCCCTATGGGCTCTGTCCCATTAAACTAGGCTGGCGGTTCCACACTAAGCCCGAGCCTGAGCCGACCAGGCTGGGCGCACACTGTGGCAATGGACCCAGGCCCCCATTTTTGAGAAAGCGTGGACGCGCACGTGCACAACAGCCCCGGAAGCCGAGGTATTACAGGCACAGGTGGCGTGCCCTCTCCCCCACGGTGGGCACCCCGAGGTCCCACCCCACTGAGGACACCAGCTGTGTCTCCCTCAACCTGACGCTCACTTAACCCGATGAGCCTCCCGTCTGCACTTCCTTTTTTAGAAAATTTTTTGTTTATTTCATTTTTTGAATATCCTTGTTTTTTAAAATTTATTTAAAATCAATTAATCAACATATAGTGTATTATTAGTTTCAGACATAGAGGTCACTGATCCATCAGTTGCATATAACACCCAGTGCTCATTACATCACATGCTCTCCTTAATGCCCATCACCCAGTTACCCCATCCCCCACCCACCTCCCCTCCAGCAACACTCAGTTTGTTTCCTAGAGTTAAGCATCTCTCTCTCTTTTTTTTTAAAGATTTTATTTATTTATTCGACAGAGATAGAGACAGCCAGCGAGAGAGGGAACACAGCAGGGGAGTGGGAGAGGAAGAAGCAGGCTCATAGCGGAGGAGCCTGATGTGGGGCTCGATCCCACAATGCCGGGATCACACCCTGAGCCGAAGGCAGCCGCTTAACCGCTGTGCCACCCAGGCGCCCCTAGAGTTAAGCATCTCTTATGGTTTCTCTCCCTCTCAGTTTTCATCTTATTTTACTTTGCCTTTCATCTGAGTTTATCTGCCCACTGGGGCAGAACCTTCAATGTCCTCATTGCTCTTGTGGTCCACCCTCAAAGGAAAACCCTCTCTAAAGGCGGAAACTAAAAGTAAAAAGCAAATCACACATGACAACACCAAACCACACAAACCATATAAGTGGAATATGGGGCTGCTTGCCAGACAAAGATACATTCTGCTACAATGTATTTTTCCCACACTGGTTAAACTTACCAGCAATTCCTCTGTCCCTGTGCAGAACTGTGTCCCTGCTTTGTCCCTGGAGTTGCCTTGGTTCCCTTTCTCCGTTGCCTTCATCCTTCACACATGTACCCACCAACCCATCCTTCCTGCTACCTCTGAGTGGCACCTGCCTCAGCCTCCTTCTCTTAGAAGCCCTCATGCCCATCGTCCTGTCTCTGTCCTGTTGGGACCTCAAAACACATGCATAGGCTGGGGAATGTGATAAGAAATATCCATGTGACCCTATTCCTCTATTCACTCTGTGAAGGCGTGAAAGATGTGTCCTACCATGTGTCAAGAAGCCCCATCAACAAAAATTTTCCTCAAAAATTTAACAAAAGACTACAAGATGCGTACGCCACAAAACATGGTGGGAGGAATCCGTGACACTCTGGACAAATGGATGGGTGTCCCTTATTCATGGACTGAAGACTTGACATAGTTAAGGTGGAAACACTCTCCCAATTGATCTGTAGACTACACACCACCCCTATTAAATAACAGCTGGCTTCTTTGTAGAAAATAAAAGCTAATCCTAAAATTTGAAAGATTAAAAAAAAACCCCAACTGCGTGTGTAGTTAGAGATGGAAGGAGATTGTAAAGCTGAGAGCGGAGATAAATGACATGAGGAAGGGAATCAATGCAACCAAAAGTTGGTTCTTTGAAAAGATCAATAAAATTGACCACCACTGACAACATAAATAAAAAGGATTATGATACTATGACAACTGTAGATGACCTAGAGGAAATGGACGAATTCATGGAAACCCACAAATTATTTCCAGAAGAAACAAAATCTGATAAGACCAACAACAATAAGGAGACTGAATCAGGAATCAAAAACCTCCCAACAAAGAAAAGCCCAGGACCAGATGGCTTCACTGGTGGGTTCTGCCAAACATTTAAAGAAAAATGAATGCCAATCTTTCTCAAACTCTTCCAAAAAGTTGAAGAGGTGGGAATACTTCCTAGCTCATTACTATGAGGCCAGCATAAGCTGATATGGAAACCAGATAAAGACATCACGAGAAAAGAAAATTACAGACCAATATCCTTTATAAATATAGATGTAAAATCCTCAACAAAATACTAACAAACCTAATCCAGCAGCATGTGAAAACAATTATACACCATGACCGAGTGGGATTTGTCCTGGGAATGCAAAAGTGGTTCAACAACATATAACAATGAATACATTACAATAGCCTAATAGGACAAAGGGCAAAAACATGTGACCAACTCAGCTGATGCAGAAAAGGCATTTGACAAAATCAAACAGCCTTTCATGATATGAACACTCAGAAAACTAGGAACACAAGGGAATTTCTTCAACATGATAAAGTATGTATAAAAAAAAAAAAAAAAAGGAAAACAACCCAGCTCTCATACTCAGTGGTGAAAGACTGAAAGCTTTCTTCCTAAAAACACCACAGGACAAGGTTGCCTGCTTTTGCTGCTGCTATTCAACACTGAACTGGAAGTTCTAACCAGAGCAATTAGATAAGAAAAAGAAATCAATGACATCCATATAAGAAAAGGAGAAGTATCTATCTCTGTTTGCAGATGACACATTCCTATGTAGAGAAAATCCCAGAGAATCCACAAGGAAGCTATTCGAGCTAATAAACGAATTCAACAAAGTTGTAGGCTACAAGATCAAAGCAAAAATCAGTCATGTTTCTATATCCCAGCAATACACAATCCAAAAATGAATGAGGAAAGCAATCGCATTTACAATAATATCTAAAAGAAAAAAATAGGTAGGACTAGATTTAACCAAGGAGGTGAAAGATTTGTATCCTGAAAACCTAGAAAACACTGAAAGAAATTAAACACTTAAATAAATGAAAAGACATCCTGTGCTCATGGATGGCTGACTTGTTATTTTACGGTTTCAAAATTACCCAAAGTCATCTACAGATTCAACGTGATGCCTGTCAAAATTCCAGCTGGCTTTTTTGCAGTAGTGGAAAAAACAAGTCCTCAAATTCATATGGAAATGCAATGAGTCCCCAAAGAGAAAACAATTTGCAAAAGAAGAACAAAGTTGGAGGACTCCTGTTCCAAAACTTACTGTAAAGTTACGGTAATGAAAACAGTGCAGCACTGTCACTGGGATACGCATATAGGCTCACGGAATTGAAGGTCCAGACATAAACCCATACATCTATGGCTGGTTCATTTCTGATGCGAGTGCCAACACCGTTAACAGAAAAGCCTCTTTCATAAATGCTGCTGGGATAACCAGATATCCACGTGCAAAAGAACGAAGCTGTACTCCCTACCTTGTACTATATGCAAAATGAACTCAAAGAATGCAAAAAGCTCAAAGTAAGAGATACAAGTATAAAACTCTTTGAAGAGAACATGCACATATTTCTTTGGTGATGTGAATTAGAAATGGATTTTAGATATGCCATCAAAAGTACCGGAAAAAGATTAAAAGACAAAATGGACTTCCTAAAATTAAAAACTTTTGTGTTTTTAAGCATACTACCAAGAAAGTGAAAAAGCAACCCACAGAATGGGGGAAATTTCTTGCAAATATGTATCTGATGAGGAAATTATATCTAGAATATATAAGAACACTGATTATAAAAATTATAAAATTATAATTATAAAAAGCAAATAATCAAATTAAAAATTATTTTAAAAAGGCAAATAATCAAAATAAAAACGGGCCAAGGAGCTGAATAGGTATTTCCCCAAAGAAGATACACAAATGGCCGATAAGTTTGTGAAAAGACACTCAACACCATCAGCCTTCAGGGAAATGCCGTCGAAACCAGAGTGAGCTGCCCCTTCCCGCGCACTCGGATATCTGTGCCAGAGGTGGACGGTGACAAGTGCTGATGAACGCACAGCGAAGTCAACCTCATACACCGTTGGGCGGGACATGAAATGGCACAGCTGCTTTGGAAAACAGCCTGGCAGCTCCTCACAAGAGTAAATGGAGTTACTACATGACCTAGGGATTCAGCTCCTAGGTACACACCTGAGAGGCGTGGGAGCCTATATCCCCCCGAAGACTCGTATGTGCGTGTTTTTAGCAGCGTTCTTCACAGTAACCCAAAGCGCAAGCACCCAGATGTCTACAACTCATGAGTCTAGTGAGTGGATACATAACAGGGGGTCACATGCATTTGGGGGAATATCACGAGACAATAAAAACCAAGTACCAGACGTGGCACACGCAGGCGGGCTTCAAAACACCGCGGAGCAAGAGAAGCCAGTCCCACAGGACCCCAGCCTTGGGGACAGACAGCAGGTTGTTGATGGCCAGGGGCTGGGGCGGGGAGACCAGCAGTCACTGGGTATGAGTAATGCGTCAATGGCTGCACGTGTCTGTAAACACGTGGAAAACCACTGAAGTGTACGTGCAGACGGATGAATTGTACAGTGTGGGCATTACACCCCATAAAACTCGTACAGATGAACGGATACCTATGATGCGAGGAGACATAAACAAACACACAGAGTTGAATATATTCATACTTCACTTTAAAAAATGTTCCTCCTGTGTTTTAGAAAGCAAAAGACCTGTGTAGAAAAATTTAGGGAAGCGGTATGCTTGTAGGTTTGCTTCCTCACGTCCGCTCTCTAAGGCTCTATGTATGTGGTCGAAACTGTCGTCAGCCTCAGAGGCAAAGCTGGGGCTCACAGCAAAGGTCCTGAGGCCATTCATACATGTCTCCCTTTGTCCCTCGTCCTTCCCTTCATTCTTGTGTAAAGTCCCCGGACCGTGATTTTGTAATCAGACTTGTATTTCATCAGTATATTTCACGTGGTTTTGTTACTCACTGTTCCACACTCTCACAACTGGAGCAGAGAGGGCGGCCCTGGCAGGAGGCATGTGGTTGCCCCATGTGGCCGCCCGCCTGACCCGGCTCTGCCACTCTGGATGCTACTGTGTTAGCGTTTGGTCACCCGAGTGGCCCGCGGAGGGCATCCTGCCACAATGCCACCGCCAGCCCCCTTCAGCTTTCTCCTTTAAGGTCCCGGACTCTCAGAGGAGAGGCTCAGGGGACGTGCCCAGTCAGTGTGTCCAGTGTTGGAGGGCCTTCCTACCGCCTGCCTCGCTCTTGCACTGATCGCAAGGTTCCGCCAGTCAACAGCTGGTACGAAGCACCTGCTAGGAGTCGGGCTCAATGGCAGCACCGGAACGTCACAATGGAAACCGCGAGGACAGACGGACAGGCCCCAAGTAGGTCAGTGCTGACAGGTGCTGGGACTCATAGACACGTGTGGGGCTTTGCCCTCAAGAGGGCTTGTCGGGGAGGCGTCCTGGGGCAGAGCCTGAGCGGCAGGACTGACAGCGTGGGTCCAGAGGAGAGGGCTCGGCAGAGGCAGTCCTGGGCACAGGTTAGGGGCATGTGGCCACCGGGAAGCCGGCCAGTGAGGGGTTCCCCCAGTCCATGCAGGACGTGTAGGGAGACAGGCAGGGTCTGGGCATGGGCAGCAGCACAGGCACGGTAGGGCACTGGCCTCCACCTCTGAGATCGGGAGGCCTCTGAGGCAGAGAGAGCCGCAGGGTGAAGCGATCTGTCTACTGTGAGGGCAGATGGGTCAGAAAATCAGGAGCAGCCTTCGCAGGGACCCGTGGTGCTGGTGGCTTCCACATCTCGCCGAGGGCATGGAGACAAGCAGTGCTGCGCACTGAGTGTGCCCTCAGCTTCACAGGTGGGAGCCCTAACGCCGCACGGGACCGTGTGCACACAGGGCCTGGGAGGGGGTGACAGAGGTTCCATGAGGGCCCAGGGAGGCTGTGATTACAGGAAGAGGAGGACCCAGCACCCTCTCTCTCCACCACGTGTCCCGCCTGCACTTTGACCTTGGACGTCCAGCCTCCAGGGCATGAGGAAGATTCTGCGCGGGGCTTGCTTGTAGTGCCCCTGGTGGACGGAGACAAGCCGTCAGTACCCCGTGAGCATATCCTGTGTCGAGGACGCTTCACACGTCATCGCAGTGTGACCCTCCCAGCGATGCTCTTCGGCTAGCTCTCATTATCAGCGGCTTCCAGACAAGGAAAATGGGACCCAGAGAGCGTAAGTGGCATGCCCAAGGTCAAGCAGCCCCAAAGCTGTACCGTAGCATGACTCACACGGCCGCCGTGTGCCCTCCGTAAGGTTTGCTGGGTTCCCGGCATGACTCCATTCCCGCTCCTGTTGATGGGATCGTGTCCAAGCCCACAAAACCACACTGTGGTCCCTCACATCCCCACATCATAGCGTCTTCTTCTCTTGTGAGTCCTGGACACGTGTCCACGGGGGCGCGACAGAGTCAGAAGCCCGCCCCAGCCCCCAGCAGCCCACCCCCTTTCTGTCTAACTGGCCCAGGGCCCTAAGGGACGTCCGTTGTTGTAATGTCCTGAGGGTCCCTTTGGACACATAGGCTGCTTGTGGCTAAAACAAACAGAAAACGAGGTCTGATGATATCCCGGGGTCTGTTAAGAGCCGAGCGCTCCTCAACAGGAGGGACGTGACAGAGACCGCACACTGCGGACGGCTGTCCCCTGAACACAGAGGCAGCCACCCCTCCCCCCGAAAGCTTGGTCCTTTCCCAAGTTCGGGGTGGTCCTCGTTCCTGGACCCGAGAGGAATACCTCCTGGGCCTCCTCTCAGAGCACAGAGACCCAAGTTATAACAGTAAAACCCCATCCCTAGAAGAGCAGCTCCCAGCGCTCGGAACAACCTGAGGAGAGATGGAACTGTGAGCCCCCCTTGTCTCCAGGAGGAGGAGGGGCAACCACACCGCCCCCCGGCTCAGGAAGGGCACCTGCGCCACGCGAGAGCCACCAGCGTGCACCTGCCCACGGTGGGTTTTATCTGATCACAGAGCTGGGGCGCCGAGCCTTACGGAAATCGGCCCGGGATCTAAAAGGAATTTAATATGCTTTTCATTCCTCTCCACTCAATTCTGGTCGGGTTTCCGGGATTTCTGTCTTTGTGCAGAGGGAAATGAGGCCAAGTCTTGCTGAGGCGCGAGGAGGGGGCTGGGCTGCAGGCCGTGGAGCGCCGATCGCAGGCGGCAGTGTGGGGCGCGCTGCAGAGGCTTCAGCTAGTTAAGACGCATATTTGGGGTGGATTTTGAAGGGGATAAAAGGAAGAGAGAATTGAGCTTAATAGCGGGCAGACAGGCAGGAAAGGAGGAAGGGATGAGGGAGAGACAGGGGCAGGGAAGTGAATCTGCCTACAATAAAGATGTACCACCGCTCCCCAGGAGCTGTGCTGGGCACTCATCCCCTGCCAGGGGTCCCACTGCTGGACCTCAACGGGGGCAGGGCGCACGCCCCTATGAGCAGCCTCTCTCCAGGAGCCATGCTGGGCACCTGTCCCCTGCCAGGGGTCCTACTGCTAGACCTCAATGGGACAGGGTGCACGCCCCTATGAGCGGCTACTCTCCAGGAGCCGTGCTGGGCACCTGTCCCCTGCCAGGGGTCCTACTGCTGGACCTCAATGGGACAGGGCGCACACCCCGAGGAGCGGCCACTGTTGAAGTCACAGTGCCTGAGTCCCAGCCAAGGCGAGCCCCTCTCTTCCCTCAACTGCCCTGGTTTCTCTGTGCTAGCTAGCTGCCTGGCCTCCATTCCTGAAGAACCCCTGCAATGACCTCTCCCCCTCCACCCTGCCGAACGTTCCTGAACTCTCCCACAAAAACTCAGTCTTGCCTTCTCTGAACAGGAAAGAAGGTGTTAGCTGTGTCTCTCAGGTGACATTTATCTCACTCACCCGCCCCTCCATCCTTACACCCGAAAGCCATGTCTCCAGCATCTACAGGGCACCAGGCTTGGTGGCAGGTGTCGGGGACAGAAAGCAAAGGAGACAGTCCCTGTTCCGAAGAAGCAAGGTCTGAAACGCATGGTCTCCTAGGAGAAACAAGCACATAAGCCAATCACTGTAGCCGAGGGCTTTCTGTGCCTGGAGAGGTGCGTGCACTGCAGACGAGAGTCTGGGGTGAGAGGGACAGGGGCAGGCCAGGTGGCGATTCTGACTCACGACCCACGAGTTATGGACAAGAGCGTCATTGCTCTAAAAAGCTGACTCTCCCAAGTAAAAACAGGTCCTAAGAGTTCAATCTTCGGCTGGAACCCCAGTCCCTGACTTTAGCCGAGTTCCTTCAGACACTGAGCCATTCCACTGACGGCACACGGCTCCTTCGTCTGTGCTGGGGGCTGGGGACCCCGCTTGCTCTCTCCACGCCCCAGAGCTGATGCTCACAAAAGGATGAATTCTGTAGATGGAGGTCGGGCTGAGGCCAGCCATGTGTCACAATGTGGCCGCGTCCTGGCAGGACAACCGTCTCTCCAGGCTTAGACAGTTGGCGGGCACGCATCTAGAATGCAGGGAAGCAGGACGTGGCTGTCCTCACCTGCTGTCCTCATGGTCCTCGTCATGCCTGCCCACCACCATCCGGGTGAATCCGTCACCTCCCAGACACGTGCCAACAGCGGTCAGCTCTGACCCCCATGGCCACGTGCCGCCTCAGTGTTTGGAGTGGGGGTGACGAGCAGCCTCAGGACTCAGCTCCTCTCCAACACTGCACCTACCTTGTTCGGGTGATAAAAACAACTCCTGTACAGTCACATCAAGGAAGAGTGTATGAAGCATACCTTAAAAAAAAACCCAAATTCACTAAAGTAAAACCAAAGCCATGACGTACTCTTCCAACCATACGTATTTGGGCAAGAGCTCAAGGCGATGTGAGTGTCCGCCAGGCACACCTACCTGAGCCCTGATGACCCAGGCACCTGCCATTATTCTGCACCACGAACCCTGTATCCCGTCCATCCTTCGGGATGGGGCATTAATGATGGTTTCTTGTCCCTCAGTGGGGAGGCCAAGTGAACACACTCCATGTGCATTGCTGATGGAGGGAGTAAATTACATCCTCTTTCTTGGGGAATTTGAAATCCAGACATTCAGAGACAGTGCAGGAGCTGCCACATGGATGACCAGGTCCCAGGGCATGACTTGAGTCTCAGGGACCATCCCTGCAGCTCATTATGGAGGCTACCACTCTCCCTGGGAGGACGTTCTGGTCCTTTGCAAGCAGCAGCCACACTGACGCTGGTGCTCCTGTCCCCCTGAAGTCCTCATGCGCCTGCCCACTAAACGGCCACTGAGACAGCTCACAGCATCTGCTCCTCCCAACCGGAGAGGGCGTGGTAACAAGACTGCGTGGGGACGGAAGCCCAGGCTTGGGCGAAGAGGACCAAATGGCCAATCTGGAAATTCAATTGCCTGAAAGGAAGACTGAATCCATTCAAATCACAATTGCAACTAATATTCAGGATTTTGTTAACTCTTATGATTTGTTCCACACTGTAGCACACACACCGTTGATTACACCCAACACAAAACAAAACAGAAGCCTAGGGACTTGGTTCTTGGACCAGCAGTTCCAATAGCATGATCAATAATTTGTAAGATATGTAAGTAGCTTTTTTTTTAACTCCCACTGATTCCACACAGAATATCAAAGTTCTAATTTAAAAGGAGAGCTGCACAAAGATGCCTTCGATGGTGAATGTAATCTAGACTCAGCTGTTCCATTCTGCAGTTTGTTTCCAGAATTTCATTATATATTTTTTTAAAGATTTTATTTATTTATTTGACAGAGATAGAGACAGCCAGCGAGAGAGGGAACACAAGCAGGGGGAGTAGGAGAGGGAGAAGCAGGCTCATAGCAGAGGAGCCTGACGTGGGGCTCGATCCCACAACGCCGGGATCACGCCCTGAGCCGAAGGCAGGCGCTTAACCGCTGTGCCACCCAGGCGCCCCACCAGAATTTCATTATATTTTTGATGAAGCATTTATGGTGAGCACATCTGTAACTTAATTGCACTTAATCACCAAATGACTTCTTATTTATGGGCCAAATAAATAGCTTTTAAACAGATCTTGAGTCTACCTCTCACAAACAACAGCTTCCAAAGCACAGAAGAAAATCACTATTCGTTGTAAACCTAATCCCACTACTCACGAGACCGAACCCATTTCTGGCACTGTTTGGTCCTACGATATTTGCCTGTGACATACGTGTTTAGCTTCACAAAAGCAGTTATCATTTTTCCCCAGTATCTTCTTCCTAAATTTTCTTTGATGCAAATCAGAGAGGCTCCTTGATTTAAATAAATCAATCTTTCTCTCTGACTTTTCCATAGATTTTGATGATTATCTCATATTTTCCTTTGACAAAAATTTACAACCTGTCAGAAACGTCTATTGCCAATTCTCAAATGCATATATCAGAATCCAGAAAAAGAATGATTTTTCTAAAATATTTGATTTTTGAGAATTATTTCATAAGCAGTTTTCAAATAGGAACTCACAGCAATTTTTAAGGTAGTATCGGTGACTTTCTTATTTTATAAACTTGATGTTTAATGAAAGTTAAGTTAATTTTCAGGTTTTAGTTAACAGAAGCTCATCTTTCCATCCTTGTGTAAACATTTTAATTTAAAATCTGTGCTATCCAACTTCCTGATGGACACGTCTCCAAAGGCCAGGGAAACAAAAGCAAAAATGAACTTTTGGGACTTTATCAAGATAAAAAGCTTCTGCACAGCAAAGGAAACAGTCAACAAAACTAAAAGGCAACCCACAGAATGGGAGAAGATATTTGCAAATGACATACCAGATAAAGGGCTAGTATCCAAGGTCTATAAAGAACTTATCAAACTCAACACCCACGAAACAAAGCATCCAGTCAAGAAATGTGCAGAAGACATGAACAGACAGGTCTCCAAAGAAGACACACAAATGGCCAACAGACACATGAGGAAATGCTCCACATCACTTGACATCAGGGAAATACAAACCAAAACCACGAAGAGATACCACTTCACACCAGTTAGAATGGTGAAAATTAGCAAGGCAGGAAACATGTTGGCAAGGATGTGGAGAAAGGGGAACCCTCTTACACTGTTGGTGGGAATGCAAGCTGGTACAGCCACTCTGGAAAACAGTATGGAGGTTCCTCAAGACATTGAAAATAGAGCTACCCTACGACCCAGCAATTGCACTACTACTGGGTATTTACCCCAAAGATACAGATGTAGTGATCTGAAGGGGCACATGCACCCCAGTGTTCATAGCAGCAATGTCCACAATAGCCAAACTGTGGGAGGAGCCGAGATGTCCATTGACAGATGAATAAAGAAAATGTGGTATACACACACACACACACACACACACATACACACACATACACACACACACACAGTGGAATATTACTCAACCCTCAAAAAATGAAATCTCAACATTTGCAAGGATGTGGATGGAACTAGAGGGTATTATGCTAAGTGAAATAAGTCAGAGAAAGACAATGATCATATGATCTCCTTAATATGTGGAACTGAAGAAACAAAACGGAGGGCTTCGGGGGGGGGAATGGGATAGGCCGGTGATGGGTAGTAAGGAGGGCACGTATTGCATGGTGCACTGGGTGTTATACGCAAGTAATGAATCATCGAACTTTACATCGGAAACCCGGGATGTACTGTATGGTGACTAACATAATTAAAAAATATTATTAAAAAGAAAAAAGAAACAAAACAGAGGATCATAGGGGAAGAAAGGGAAAAATAAAACAAGACGAAATCAGAGAGGGAGAAAAACCGTAAGAGACTCTCCACCACAGGTAACAAACTGAGGATTGCTGGAGGGGAAGGGGGTGGGGGATGGGGTAACTAGATGATGGGCACTAAGGAGGGCACGTGATGTAATGAGCACTGGGCATTACATGCAACTGATGAATCACTGACCTCTACCTCTGAAACTACTAATATAGTATATGTTAACTATATCAAATTTAAAAACATGACTGAAAATCTGTGCTATCCAGCAAGCAGTAGTCAGGCAGCACTCGCTGTTGCCAGTGGTGCGTGGACATTTGGGGACAACATATTCTTTCTCACTGAATCACATGACGGCAGGCGACACCAGCAGGGATTTAAGCATTGTCTCGTCCTTTCCCGCCGTCAGTGATGAACAACTGGGGATTTTCTAGCAGGGAAAATTTCTTTGGGGAGAACGTCTCATTCGGGAATGTGTGGGTCAGGCCTGCGAACTGCATGAGTCCCCTGGAGGTCATTTGTACGCAAGAAGAGGGGCAGAAGCGGGAGATGGGGCAGCAGGATGCGCCCCGGGGCCTCAGTCGTGTCGGTGGGGAGAGAAGACGCCGCGCGCTAACATACCGTGTCTCCCTACCGGAGAGATCCTGTTCGTGAGTTAGAGTCCTTGAACATGTTCAAAATATTTGAACAGAACTGCACACTGAACCTTCTTGAAATTCTTCATTACAGATCAGAGAGAGACGGTGTTTCCACAAACCAGTCTCTCCTTTCCACTCATTTTTTAAAAACTGTAAAAAACTGAAGTCAAAATATTTCTGTACATTTCTTTGAATCAAACAGGTATATTAAGAATCAACATCAGCTGTTACAGTTAAGAAGTGGTAAAGCGTGAATCCCTTCTTACTTGAGGGGGTTTATAAATTAGTGACCTGAGAAATAAATTAGGGGAAACCTTAGAAGCCACGAAAGTCTTTCTGCAGATAGCCAGGCACTCAGACCGACCGTGCTGGATAGAAAGGACAATGTGAAATGAAACTGCTCTTGTACAAGCACATTTCTGGTAGTATTAGAAAGCCAATCTCTTACTTGTTTCTTTATATGCGGCTTAATCTGATTTTATAAATACAAAGGAGAAAGCAAGGTAACTTAAAAAAATAAATATAAAGTGTAGGGGCCAAGGACAGGCTGCCCCAAAGATGGGCCACTGTGGTGTGAACGTCATTTTGAGTTGAAAGCAGTAAAACCCCAGCACATTCAGGAAAAGCTCTTCAGTTCCCCACTGACCGCCTGGAGTTACACTGGAAGGGAGAGCGCCATGAACAGACTCCCCTTTACCTAAGAACCCTATCTGCGCAACAGGGCAACGTCTGTGCTCCAAACGCGTCCTCTCACCTTCCTGCTTTCCTCCCCTCTAGCCGCCCAGCAGCCCCCGCTCCGTGGCTCAGCACGTCACGCGAGCATCACGTTGCCTGAGGAATATGGGACTCCTGCTGTCTCTGGACCATGCACGTCTGTGGGGATTCCCTGTACGCAGGCTCTTAGACTTGATTTTCTCCTGTTAATCTGTCTCATGTCAATGGGATTCTTACTCCGGCCAGAAGGACCGAGGCAGGGACAGGAACTTCTCCTCCCTGATAAGAGCAGGAGAAAGATGGGTGGGAATAGTGACGCCACCGCAAGTGAGGCTCCCAAGCGTCCCGTGTGTTAGCTGCAGTGTGATTCTCACGTGCGTGCAAGGAGAGGAGCAAACCTGACGTAGCCACACGCTCGACACACGAGTGTTGGCCAGAAAAATGCAATTCAAATCAAAAGAGAATGTTCCCTTCTGTGTCTCCTTAGAAATGTATTTTTCCTGCTTTATTGAAATACAGTTGACACATCACGCTGAGTAAGTTTAGGGTGTCCCACGTGATGACCTGGTGCGTGTGTATACCATGAAACGCTTACCACTATGCAGTTAGTTAGCACATCCTTCCCCTTCGTCCTGCACACAGTTACCGTATGTCATCATTACACTGAGAATGTTCCATCCCTCCATTCTTAGCAACCTTCTGCCATAACACACGCCTGTCACCTGCAGTCCCCATGCTGTACCTTAGATCCTGGAACTGCCTGTGGGTATCTGCTGATCGACACTTCCCCGGTGCCCCACCTCTGAGACGGTATTGAAAAACAAAAAAGGAAAGAAACATTTCACTTTATATCCTTAACATTTAAATGATTCATGAAGGTAAGAAAAACATTTCCTTGGAAAAGCTAGCCGGTAAAATGAAAATAATTTCATAGACACAAAAACACAAATTCTTAACAAAAAACTTTAACCTAACAAAAAATGTTAACCTCACAAACAATGTTAACCACCAAATTATACGAATAAAATCTTTCAGAAGTTTAGACCCGGAAACAAAACAAATGAGCAAATGCAAAAAAGAGAGAAGAGAGAGAGGCAAACCAAGAAACAGACGGTTAACTCTAGAGAACACACCGATGGTCACCAGAGGGAGGTGGGGGGGGGCAGGGGATGGGGATGAAGGATTGCACCTGTTGTGATGAGCACCGGGTGACGGATGGAGGTGTCGAATCACTATGTTATGTGCACCTGAAACTAACATAACATTGTATGTTAACTGACTGGAATTTAAATAAAAACTTAACAAAAAGAAGTACAGATCCGTTTATAAGGCTGTTTCACCCAGAAATTTATCCAAGAAAAATATAGAACCAAGAAAGGATGGTCCCATCTCATCATCACCTCTTCTGAGATTCATCCCCGGTCAACAGCATGAGAATACACACACACATAAGCACACACCTGCACACATGTGCACGCACACTGCCACCCTCCACGCACACTCTCACACCACGCACATACACACCCCACATATACAAATCACACACACACACTACACACCCCCATACCATACACACACACAGCACACCATATACTACAGATACACACATGCATGCACACACACACCCCATGTACAAATCACACACACACATACAGTACACAGCCTCACACCATACACACACATGCATGCACACACACAAGGGCATGCACAACCCCACCCTCCACACACATTCCCACACCATACACCCCACACCATACACACATCATACACACGCATTCTCTAATAATCTCAGTATTTAACAGGTGCACCATAGTTAACCAATTTTAACCAAATGCTCACATTTTTGGAGGAAGGAATTAAGTTGCTTGTAAAAATAAACTTTAAAAAAACCTAAAAAAGAGTTTCAGCAGACTGAGGATAAAGTGAGATTGTAGAGTACATATGGCGAATTTATAGTTTCTCAACACTTATTAAGCACAAAAAATTGGAATAAACTTTCAAGATGAAGTGTGTTGGAAAACAAATGGAATTTTTTTGTCCCTAATCAACTATATTTGGAATCCAAAGATGTCCTTCAGAGGGGGGTTTGTTACCGGCCAGCTTTTAGGCTCCGCTGGTGTGCATGTGAGGGAGGGCCCTCCTGTCCTGAATGCTCACAGCTGCTGTCCTGGGAGGGGCACTTGCAGGAGACCATCGTTAACAACGGTCATGACAGTCTTTACACGGGACAGGCCATTACTGGACATGCTTACTGTCTGCTCAAGGTGTGAGTAGTGGCCGATTTTTTCACGCAGAACCAGCTCAATATCGTTGTACTCAAATGCTTGGCCTGCCTGTGCTGGTCTGGAGTATGCAGCTGCCTGGGTCTCCACCTTACCTGGGAGACACTTGGGGACAAGCACGGCACACTTTGGGTAGGAAATGTTGGCTTTAGTACTTTTAGCAAATGCAAATTTATCTCAGCATTAGATGAACACTCTGGGCTCTAAACGTCAGGATTCTTCCAAAGCCTGGGGTCCATTTCATTGCCCACCACGGAGAAAACCGACCGGAGTGGAGAACATAGTAAAAATGATTTTCTGCCATCAAAATTTTACAAAAACCAGAAAAGTTAAGTCACACGAATGCTGGAGGGCATTGTGGGACTGAGAGCGGGTGAAGGCTCTTACATTTCCCTTAACACCAGTGTTTATTTGCCTGGAAGTCACCTAAGAAATTCAAGCTCCTGTCTGTTATCTGTCTGCTCTCTTAAAGGGAGACTAACTCCTGCCCTGTTCCTGGAGAGCACAGGCCACTCCCCTCCTGGTTTTCTGCCCCTTTTCTCTGCCTTGTCCTCCATCTGATGGGAAGCCAGAGATGCCCCTGGGCACCCTCTCCTGCTCGCCTGCTCAGACCCGTGGGGCTCCCTGCTGCTCAAAGGACAAAGGAGCGCCTGCCTTCCACAAGGGAATCAGCACATGCTCTCCCATCTTCTGGAAGATTCTTTCCTGCCCTCCCAGTTCCCATCTTCCAGAAGATTCTTTCCTGCCCTTCCAGTTCAGTTAGCTCCACTGTCTTTCTCATCTCTAGTGGCTGCTTCCCGGCCGACCTTTGCTGACCTGCACAGCTCACCCTCCTCAGAAAGCTCGTGGGTCGCCACGTGTCTCCTCCCAGCACCACCTGCTCTGGTAACTTAGACCAGCAGTTCGCCATAATTCCTTCAATGCAGACTTTTGAAAGAAGCAAAACAAGGATCTACCAAAACAAGTATCACGTGGCCATTACCATTTGGCTTTGATTTAGGTATTATTCGATTAATATTGGCCACTCCTGCTAGACTGTAAGTACCATCAGTACGAGGGGACCCATGACACGTTGTTCTCCCCTTTCCAGACCCAGCCAGGCCCATCCACGCCTCTGCCCACGAGGCCTCAAACCCCAGCCTGTCAAGATGTGAACAAGCAGGAGCAGGGGTTCTAACAGCTCAAGGTTCATCATTAAGGGACCCCAGCACCCACAGGGCCTGCCCGAGGAAGCCCAGCTGCCAAGAATTGCCGTCTGTCCAGCAACACCTGGGGACATCTTGGGGGCCGGAGGCTAAGTGCCAGGAGCCAGGCAGCAAACCCAGGTGCACAGGGACCACCCCCTTCCCAGGTTTGCAGCTTTCCCTTGGGCTCCACTGAACCCGGCTGGCCCCCACCTCCCCTCGCCCTCTGGCTCCCTTTAAACCATCACCTCTGCACAAACCCTGGGGGGCCCAGTTCACACCGGCGCCTCTCCTGTCCCAGGAGCTATGTCGCTGATCGGAGCCTGTGCTGCCCCGGTGCCCAGCGCCCGCCCGCTGATCTCTGGTCCTGGGCCGGTGACCCTCACGTGCTCGGACTATTTGTGGAATTAATGAGCCGCCAGGTTCTGCTTTGCTTCCTGACACATGGTTACCTAATGCTTTGGGCTGTCTGCTCCCTCAAGCCCTCTTAGAAGGAGACAGACAGTGGGGCTTCCCTGAGCTGGACTACGGGAGCATCAGGCTTTGGCTGGGATCCCACACACCACGAGGCCGCCTGCCTCCACGTCCCCTAATCTGCACGCTGTGGGCTAAGCCCCATGCCAGGCCATATACTCAGCTGCACAGGTGTTTCTTGCACCAGGGGCCACCGCTCCACTGCTGCCCACTCTACGTGCCCTGCACCTGCCCTTCCTGCACCTGCCCTCTCTGCACCTGCCCTTCCAGCACCTGCCCTCCTACATCTGCCCTCTAGCCCCTTCCCTCTGGCCCCATCCTTCCTGCACTTGCCCTTCTGTACCTGTCCTTCCCTTCACCTGCCCTCCCTTCACCTCCCTCCCTGCACCTGCCCTCCCTATTCCTGCCCTTGCAGCACCTGCCCTCCTGTACCCACCCTTTCAGCACCTGCCTTCCTACACCTGCTCTCCCTGCACCTGCCCTCCGTGCACCTGCCCTTCTAGCACCTGCTCTTCTTGTACCTGTCCTTCCCCCGCCGTGTCTGCATTCCCACCTGCCACCTCCTGACTGACTGCAGGAAGACGACGGTGTTCCATCATCCCCCCATAGGCACTTTGGTGATAAGAGAGTTTTCACTTAAAGACGGGTTTTGAGTTGAGAAGTGAAGTGTCGTGGAAGTGGGGCAGAGAAGGAAGATATTACAGAGAAGAGGGAAGAGGGGGTGAGTGCCACCAGGTCATGGGGTGTGGCTCAGGCAGGGCCAGGTTTCTCGTCCCCTGGGAGGGGCTGGAAAAGGGACAAAGCACGGAGGGGGTCACAGACACCACCAAACCATTAAATCCACAGAACATTCCTGCAGAGAGAAATCCTTTCTGAAGCACAGGGTCGGGCTTCTGTTGTTTCGATCCCGAGTGTGTGGCAGGAGGGGAGGCTGGTTGTTAGGCTCCTGCATGGTTTTGTTTCTCAACAATGCAGTGGCCCAGCCCTGATCTACAATGGGGTTCTTCCTGCCTCACAGGGGAAACTCAATTCAGTTACTGAAGTCACTAAACTGAACGGTTTTACTCAGTCAGTTCACTCAACAGACTTCTCTTTAGTCCCTATTATGTGCAAGAACTGCTGAGCGGTGGGGAGATGGGTGGGCCCAGGGGGCTTATACTTTAGGAGATGCTGGTGGGGATGGGGCGGGGAGAGGGGGCCCGCAGGGGCGCTCCGATACAAGGTTGTTATCGCTGAGGAAATCAATAAAAGGAAAAGACCGAGAGCTCCACCAGAACACACAGACCACCTAAGTCCTGCCCTGCAGACTTGCATGCCCGCAGACTCTGGAGCAGTCACAGACTGAGCGAAACGCAGGGTTCTGCCGTGGGTGCGCACAACGGGGCTCGAACGGACACACCCTTGCCATCTTCGGAGCCATGGCTCCAGAGCTCGCTCCCAGGTATGCTGTGCAATTTCCAGCATGACCCCAAGAACACTGGGGACTGTGTGGGGTGGCCCGGTGTGTGTGTGGGGTGTACGTCCCCATCTGTGTGGTGAGGCAAGGGAAGGACTCTGATGCAGGTGGAGGGTGCAAACTGGCTGCTGGCCAGCGATGGCCACAACACCTACAGTCCGTCCCTGCACCGGCCCCCAGCTCCCCCCAGCGCGTGGGTGACAGGAGAAGCCAAAGCTACTTCAAGTGTTTTGCTGTAGGATTATCAATGTCACGGTGCCCTGGCAGGACCACAGACTCTGAGCACCACGGGGGAGGGACAGGTGACCTTTGACGTACTGCCCTTCCCCAACTTATTTGCTGTGAGGAAGCCTTAAGGTCTGGGAAGGTCATCTTCAAGGTCATCCTGCTGCATTCTGGCCTGGCCAGACTGGACACCAATGCTGGCCACTGCTCGGTCAGTGGTCTTTGCGCCCCACCTGTCTCTAGACTGGCGGTTGTAGTGAAGACCAGACGAAAAAATGTAAAGCTGTACCCTTTTTAGTATGCACAGCTATCCCCTAATTTTTGTCCTAAGATTTGTGACATCATATTTTCTCACACAAGACAACTAAGAAGAATAAATGGGCATTATTTGCTAGCCAGCCTGATTTATCTGCTCAGGAAACACTTGGTGCCACATGATTTGAATGTGTTTTGAATTACTGTCCAAAAAAGTAATTTCCAACTCCTAATTCTGCTTGCTCAACTTTTTTTTTTCTGTTAAGATAGAAGCTTCTGCATTAAGCCCCTGGGTTTCACTGGCCACACTACAGACATGACCCATAACCCTTATGCTAGCCAGGCTAGGAAGGCATTTGTGTCCCCACTGCACTGATGACAAAACTAAGGCACAAAGGGGACAGATAAGAGATTTGCTGATGGCCACATAGCTGGAAAATCACAGGCACAGATCTTAACTGAAGATCTGAGGCATGGCTTGGTATGAGTTCTTGGCAGCCGGCATGAGATCCACAAATGTTTATACTGAACAAATGGTAGGTCCCCAAGCCGTAACTGCCGAGCTACCCTGCCGGCCCCCCACTTGCTTCTGAGCCCACTGACAGAACATGGTCAGCCCTCTCATGTGCTCAGCGGATCCACACCACTCTGGGGGCCTGGACACATGGAAGGACTGTGATTCTAGAATAGTCTCATGGATAAGGAGACCTACCCATCCCTGGAGATCCCGTGCCAGTGAAAGTCTCTGTGACGGCAGGAGGCATGGTAATGGGGAAACAGGGCGAGTGCACTGCCGGTGGCCTGCGGTCCCCGAAAGCCAGAGTTAGTGCTCCACAGGGACACATGGGATCCAGTAAACGCTCTATGTTCAGTGCACTTGGTAAACTCTCCCTGAGTTATTGCTGTGAAACATAAAGCCTGCGGATGGCTCCCGAAGTCTTGTGATGTCCCCGCAGGGCGTCTGCATCACCCCCACCCCGTCCTGCCTCTGCCCCAGTGTCAGGCCCTGCTCCTCTGCATGGACCTCCAGCAGCCCCCCTGGGGTCCCCGCTGCCGGCAGCTACCGCGCTCTGGCCACGAGGGCATCACGACCAGCTTTCTCTCCCCAGAGCACAGCTCCAAGGTCTCCACTCCTTTAAAGGAAAAACAAACCAACCCCAAGGTCTCTGAATTTCTTCAGCATAAACCTCAAACTCTCCAGGCAGGCGAGGCCCCTCGGAATCTGTCCTCGAGGACTTTCCTCCGTATTTCTCAGGCTCCCTTTAGCTCAGCCCACATTCCCGCTCTCCCCCGGCTGGGCCCTGGTGTCCTGGCGAGGCGTTTACACTCTCCCTTCTGTGGCAGGGTCTTCTCTGCTCCCTGTCCCCACCTCTCCCCCATTTCTGAATGTCCAAGTCCTTCCGTCTGTCGGTTTCCTATGGATGCTGTGGCAAATTACCGTGGACACAGGCGCTTCCAGTAACACTCGTGAGACCTGGTTTCGGGCCCTGCTGGGGAGAAGCTTGCAAGTCCCCACTCCACCCTCACACCACCTAGCAAGCTGAGCAAACGCAAAGCGGACAACTCTGGGGACATCAGGGAACCAAGGTTGCAGGGCAGCCCACTGCTCCCAAACTGGAGATGCAGATAGGCGGACGCAGAGAAGCACAGCCTGTCCGAGCAGACACCAATGCCCAGTGGAAAGCCCTACGCGGGAGGCTCGCTGGGAACAAGTCTGAGAATTAAGAACTTGGGGGAGCTGCTCTCAGGGGCCCCCACACTTTGGTGAGTCATACCTCTGGGGAGCCCTGCCAGGCTCTCACCGTGGAGAAAGAACCCCTGTGCGGACGGCAACTCGGAAAGACCCCAGAGCACTCCGCTCCTCTTAACAAGGCCTCGCCCAGGGGAAACTGGTCAACCAGAGCTAACTTACTGGGGTTCTCTCAGAGCCCGACTGACTGATGGGAAGGGAAACACTAACTCCAGCTCCTCTGGAGCTCCTGCCCCACCTAAGTGCGGGAAAATTCAAAACGATTCAAAACTGTGCAACAGAAGCAGTGTGAGGCCACAGCCTGGGGCCCCTGGAAGCCTGAGATTGAATCACAGGACCGCAAAAGGCCTCCCTCCCCACACCAACGGGCTCCTGTGTGTTCGGGGGCAAAACCAGTCACTGGAGGACATTTTAGCCTGACACCGACAGTGACAGCAAACAGTAAACACAGCCCAGCTGCTGGCCAAGAAAAACCGATGAAAACTCACGCCGAAGACATTTACCGAGGACGTCATGTCCAGCATCCACCGAGAAGGTACAAGGCATCCTGAGAGACAAGCAGCACGGTTTGAAGAGCCTCAGAGCCTCAGACCCAGGGTCAGACGCAGCAGCAACATTGGAATGCTCACACCGGGAGTTGAAACAACTAGATTAATATGCTAAGAGCACTAATGGATGAAGTGGACAACATGCGAGAACAGATGGGCAATGTCAGCAGGGGGATGGAAATTCTCAGAATCTAAAAGAAATGCCAGAAATAAAAAAATGCTGTCACAGAAATTAGGAATGTCTCTGATTGGCTCATCCATTAACTAGACACAGCTGAAGACAGACTCTGTCTTCATTTCTTAAAGAAATGTCAAGAGAAACTTCCAAAATTGAAATGCAAAAAGAAAATATATAATTTACAAGGCAGAACAGAATACCCAAGAACTGTACGACAATTCCAAAAAGCGTAAAATACTCATCATGGGAATACCAGAGACGGAGAAAGAGGAGAAGGACTGAAGAACTTTTTGAAGCAATAATAGCTGAGAATTTCCCTGAATTAATGATGTACACCAACCTCAAATCCAGGAAGCTCAGAGAGAGACGAGGAAATAAATACCAAAAATCTACATGGACGCACATCGTATCCCAAACACTGAAACTCAAAGACCAAGACAATGTTTTAAAGAAGGCACAGGAACAAACTCTTTACCCATAGACAAGGAAGGGTGGGAACTGTCCTGGACTCCCTTCAGGACTCACAGCATTTAGAGGTGGAGTGAGAGGTCTCAAGTGTTAAAAGAAAAACAAAGAACCCCACTAAGGTACAATTCTATAATCAGTAAAAGGAGAAATAAAGTAAGGGCTTTCTTAGACAAAAAACTGAGGGGATTTGTTGCCAGTGAATCTGGCTTGCATGATATTTTAGAAGAACTATTTCAGAAAGAAGGAAAAGGACGTAAGTCAGAAACTCATTCTAGCTAACAAGGAAAAATCATTAGAAAATGAGCAAATAAAAGTAAAATAAAATAATTTTTGAATTCTTAACTGATCTAACAGACAACAGTTGGCTCAAAATGATAACAGCAACAAAGTACTCAGCGATCACAGCTTATGGGTAAGTGGAATGGGGGACATAAGGAGTACGACAGAGGAACTGGGAATACTCTGTTATGAGGTACATGTCCTGTGTGTGAAGCAGCAGGGTGTTACCTGTGAGAAGACTTGGGTTCATTGTAAATGAATACTGAAAACTCTTGAAAAAATAAGAAAGGAAGCATAATTGATATGCGAAGGAGGGAGAGAAAATGGAATCATAAAATGTTGAATTAAAACCAGAGAAGTGACAAAAACACTGGAAGACATAAAAAGAAACAAGAACAAGGGCAAATAATAGATAATAGTAACAAATATGGTAGATATTGATCTAACTACACCAGTAATCACTTTATTTTTTTATTTTTATTTTTAAAGATTTTATTTATTTGACAGAGAGAGAGAGAGAGAGATAGCGAGAGAAAGCACAAGCAGGGGGAGCAGCAGGCAGAGGGAGAGGGAGAAACAGGCTCCCCGCTGAGCAAGGAGCCCAATGTGGGACTTGATACCAGGACCTTGAGATCATGACCTGAGCCGAAGACAGACACTTAACTGACTGAGCCACCCAGGTGCCCCCTGTAAATACCAATGGTATAAATACACTAATTAACAGCCATGTTAAGATGCTCAACATCACTCATTATCAGGCAAATGCAAATCAAAACCACAATGAGATACCACCTTACACCTGTCAGGATGGCTAAAATTAACAAGTCAGGAAACGACAGATGTTGGCAAGGATTCGGAGAAACACTCTTACACTCTTGGTGGGAATGCAAGCTGGTACAGCCATTCCGGAAAACAGCACAGTTTCCTCAAAAAGTTAAAAATAGAGCTACTTTATGACCCAGCAATTGCACTACTAGGTATTTATCCAGAGGATATAAACATAGTGATTCGAAGGGGCACATGCACCCCAATGTTTATAGCAGCAATGTTCACAATAGCCAAACTATGGAAAGAGCCCAAATGCCCATGTACTGATGAATGGATAAAGAAGATGTGGTACACACACATACACACACAGACACACAGACACACACACACACAATGGCATATTACTCAGCCATGAAAAAAATGAAATCTTGCCATCTGCAATGACACGGATGAAACTAGAGGGTATTATGCTAAGCGAAATGAGTCAGTCAGAGAAAGGTAAATACCATATGATCTCACTCATATGTGGAATTTAAGAAACAAAACAGATGAACATATTTGAAGATTAAAAAGAAAGATGGAAGCAAACCATAAAAGACTCCTAATGACAGAGAACCAACTGAGGGTTGATGGAGGGGAGGTGGGGATGGGCTAAATGGGCGATGGGTATTAAGGAGGGTACTTGTGATGAGCACTGGGTGTTGTATGTAAGTGATGAATCACTAAATTCTACTCCTGAAAGCAATATTACACTATATGTTAACGAACTAGAATTTAAGTTAAAAATAAAAAAATAAAAGAGATTGTCAGAATGTATAAAAAACAAAACCCAACTGGTATATTGTCTACAAGAAACCTACTTTATATCAAACATAAAGACAAACAGATTAGAAGTAAAGGGATGGGGGAAGAAACACTATGCTAACACTAATGGAAAGAAAGCTGTGTTAGCTGTATTAATCTCAGACAAAGTAAACAGTCAGAGATAATGAAAGCCATTACATAATGATAAAGGGTCAATCCTCCAAGAAGACCTAACAATCCTTAACATGTATGTGACTAGCAAGAGAATATTTAAAATACACAGGGCAAAAACTGAGAATTGAAGGAGAAATAGATAAATGTACTATTATAGTTGGAGATTTCATCACCTCTCTGTCAGAAATGGAAAGATCCAAAAGGCAAAAAATCATAAGGACATGGTTGAATTGAAAGACGCTCTCAATTTGCTAGACTTAATGGACATCTGTAGACTTAATTCATTTAGCAACAGCAGAATACATATTCTTCTCTAGCTCAAAGAGAACATTCACCAAGATAGACCATATTCTGAGCTATAAAGTAAATTTGAAAGAATAGAAATCATACAAAATATGATCTCAGACAACAATGGAATTAAACTAGAAATCAATAACAGAAAGATAGATGGAAAATACTTGGAGATTATACAACACACTTCTAAATAACACAGATAAGAAAAGAGTCTTAAAAGAATTTTACAAATATTTTGAAAAAATGAAAATAGAGCAACAAATTTTTGGACTGCCGCAAAAGCAGTGTTTAGAGGACTGTTCCTAGCATTGCATATATTAGAAAAGAAATGAGATCTAAAGTTAATAATCTAAGCTTCCACCTTTGGAAAGAAATAATAAAATATAATAAAAGAAAGAAATAATAAAAATTAGAGCAGTGATAAATGAAAGTGAAAACGGGAAATGAAAAGGTAAAATCAATGAAACTGAAAGGTAACTCTTTTATCTTTGAAAGATAAATAAACTTCTAGTCTGGTTCACTAAGAAAAAAAGAATACACAACTTGATACCATCAGAAATGAAAATGGGGCCATCACTACTGCTCCTATGGACCTTAAAATGATAGAAAAAGAATATTCTGAACCACTTTAAACCCAAAATTTGATAACCTGAATAAAATGGACAAATTCCTTGAAAGACATAATCTACCAAAACTCACACAAAGAAAAATAGATGATCTGAATAGATCTGTATCTATTAAAGAAATTGAATCAACAATTAATAACCTTTTAACACAGAAAGCACCAAGCTCAGAGGGTCTCACTGGAGAATTCTACCAAACATTTAAGGAAAAAATTATACCAGTTTTCTACAGTCTCATCCAAAAAAATAGAATCAGTGAGTATACACCCTTACACTTCCTATGAGGTTGGGACTACCAAATACCAAACAAAAAAACACTACAGAACAGGAAAACTACAGACCAATATCTCTCATAAACCTAGATCAACAAAATACTAGCAACTTGAACCCAATTATAAGAAGATTCATACACCATGACCAAGTGGCATTGATTCCAAGTATATAAAACTGATTCAAACTTTGAAAATCAATTAATGTACTCCATCACATCAAAGGCTAAAGAAGAAAAGTCATATGATCATATTAAGGACATGCAGAAAAAGCACACGATAGAATCCAGCACCGATTTATGGAAAAAGGAACTTCCACATCTTGGTAGAAAACACTGACAGAAAACCTACAGATGGCATCGTACTTAGTGATAAGGAACTAGATGTTTTCCAGCTAAGATCAGAAACAAGACAAGGGTGTCCCCTCTCAGCACTCCTACTCAGCACTGCACTGGACATCCCGGCTAATGCAATAAGACAAGAAAAGGAAGTAAAAGGTATGGAGTCTGGGAAGAAAGAAACAAAACTCTTTTTTTTTTAAAGATTTTATTTATTTATTTGACAGAGACAGCCAGCAAGAGAGGGAACACAAGCAGGGGGAGTGGGAGAGGAAGAAGCAGGCTCCTAGCAGAGGAGCCTGATGTGGGACTCGATCCCAGAACGCTGGGATCATGCCCTGAGCCGAAGGCAGACGCTTAATGACTGCGCCACCCAGGCGCCCCGAAACAAAACTCTTGTTATTCACAGCTGACATGATTTTTTACGTAGACAATCCAGAAGAATCAATAAAAGATTCCTAGAACTAATAATTGATTGTAGCAATATTGCAGGGTGCAAGGTCAACATACAAAATGTACTTGTTTTCTTATTAACTGGCAATGAACAACTGGATTTTGAAATTAAGAACACAAAACTATTTACATTGGTGCCAAACCTTGAAATAGGTTTACAGCTAATAAAACACGTGCAAGTTCTATATGAGGGGAACTATGGAATTCTGATGGAAGAAATCAAAGAAGTTCTGAAAAATGAAGAGACAGTCCATGTATACGGATGGGAACACCCCATATTGTCAAGATATCCGTCACTCCCAACTTGATCTATAGATCCAATGCAATCTTAATTCATGGATATCGACAAACTGATTCTAAAGTTTGTGGGCAGAGACAGAAGACGAGGATAGTCAATGCAATATTGAAGAAGAGCCCTGCAGAGAAATTCCCTGACATCACATCCTACCTCAAAGCCACAGTCATCAGGACAGTGAGGTATCAGATCAGTACTCCAGCTGGTCTGAAGGGCTAACTTGCTTCAAGTTGACACACTCCTTCCTTGCTGACCCAAGGCCCTTGATCAGTAACACAACTGACTCACTCTCTTTGAGATCTGCAGGACACTGGCCCTGGGGAGAGGTGGACCAGAATGTTCCCAGGCCAGCAAGCCTGCCTGAAGCTGCCTCGGCTTTCCGATTAGCCCAGCAGTTTTTTAGCAAAATGTTTTTCTTTTTTTAGGTCACACGAATGATCTTAGTCACCTCCCTTTGTGCATCTAGAGAACTTGCCCTCATTTGCAGAAAGAACCGTGTCCTCCAGCATGTCACAAAACAGGAATCGGACCCCCTCACACAAGCCTCTTGCTCCGAGATAATGTCTAGCTGGCACATGGAGTCTGCACGTACTTGAGACACGCTGCGGGCCTCTGCGCTCCCTTTGCTGGTCAGCTGCCCTAAACCCCTTTAAAAACCCCTGGGCCAGAAGCAACCTCAGCTTTGATTTGGGACAAGAGTCCTTCCTCTCCCCATGTGGCCGGCGTCCTGAATAAAGCTCAAATTCCCTTCCAATCAAAAACTTGTCTCTTGAGTAATGTCTTTTTGAGTGAGGGGCAGCGGAACTTGGGTTCCATGATAGTACTGGGGAAAGAAGAGACAAACAGATCAATGGAACAGAATACAGAGCCCAGAAACAGACCCAGATAAATACAGTCATTGAATCTCGACAAAGGAGAATAGCCAATTCAACAGAGAAAGGATAGTTTGTTTTTTGTTTTTTAAATAGTGTCAGAATAACTAGATGTCCACATGTAAAAAAGAAAAAAGAAAAAGGTGAGTCCGGATGCAGACCTTACATCTTTCACCAAAATTAACTAAACCTGGATCACAGACCTAAACCAAACAATAGAGCTATTAGAAGGGAACAGGGCATAACGTAGAGGAGCCTGCGCTTGACAATGAGTGTTTAGACACGACGCCAAAAACCATGATCCGTGAAGGAAAAAATTGATTGCGTAGATTTAATTACAATTAAAAATTTACTCATTATTCCCCAACCTTGAAGGCAACCAAGGTGTCTTTCAGTAGGTGAATGGATAAAGAAGCTGTGGTCTATCCAGACAGCGGAATACGATCGTTGAGTGACAAAAAGACATGAGCTGCGGAGCCACAAAACGACGGGGCGAACATCCGATGCGTATCGCTGAGCTGAAGAAGCTAGTGTTAACAAGGCTCCGTACTACACGATTCCAATTGTACGACATTCAGCGAAAAGGCAAAACTATCGAGCCTGCAACAGGACCGGGGTTGCCAGGGTTTGTGGGGGAGGGGGGGATGAAGGGTGGAGCATGGAGGATTTCCAGGGCACTGAGCCGGCTCCGTGTGACCCTGTGATGGTGACGGATGACCCCGGACTGTTTGCAGAGACACACAGGAGGCACGGCACCAAGAGCGAGGGCGAGCGCGAATGACGGACTCCAGGCAGGGATAGTGGGCCGCACCCGTACAGCGCTAATACGAGGTTGAATAAGAGGGAAACCGGGGTGGGGGCTCTAGATTTCCTGTTCAACTTTTAAGTATACCTAAATGGCTCAAAATGATAAAACCTATTAATTGAAAGCAAAACCAAACCCCCCACAACCCAACACACACGTTTATCTTAGCATTGTCAGAAGTCTGAAATCCATTTCAGAAATCCATTTCAGTAGGTGAAACAAGACATCAGCAGGGTTGGGTCCCTTTCCAGAGACCTGTGGGGAATGGTCTTCCTGCCCTTTCTAGGGCTGAAGGCCACCTGCATTGCCGGCTCGCGCCATCAGTCCACCTTCAAGGCCGGAAGCGGCTGGCTAGTTCCCCATATCACACGTCTCTCCTTGGGCTCTTCTGTCCCCTGAGGGACCCGTGACCACACTGGGCCCACTTCACGGTCCAGGACAATCACCTACCATTAAGGTCTGCTGATTGGCAACCTTAAACCCCCTTTCCACGTAACCTGACATGTGTGCAGGTTCTAGGGATCAGGACATCGCCACAGCTGTCACGCTGCATGCCACATCACGGCACACTATCATCTCCGCTGCTTATCTGCAAGCACTTTCTGTGTCCCTCAGTCCCTGCATGTCCTCCTTCTTTATGCGTTTGTGTCCCTCCCTCCACCCCAAGCCTCAAGGTCAGGGTCTGGCTCTTGTTCATTTTGCTTGGCCGCAGTGTATGACTAATCAGCACATGATGAATTATTGATGCATTCAGACTTGGCTGAAGGGTTTCCTCGCATACATATTATATATGTTCATAAGATAGTACAGCCAGTCTTGCTGCATGTCTGAGAAAATCTGGGGCAGAAGACACCAGATCGTTTCCCTATGTATCTGCCTGATGCTCAGGTGAATAGTCGCAATAACAGGTAGAGAGCAGACAGTGAAGGTCTGCACAGTGCGTAGCTCCAGTGACAGGACAGTGCTCACCGTGCAGAAGCCCGTTCCTTCAGACAGAGCCTGTAGCAGGCAGTGGCCCTCAGGGCTGGCTGCTCTACGAGGCAGCTGATTTTATCCTCCTCTTCTGCAGACTGGAAGCAAAGGCTTAGAAATAGGATATCAGAGGCAGGGTGTGGGGCAGATGGTCCAGACCGGAGCTCAGGACTCGAGTCTGGGATCTGGTGGCTAGTTCTGCTCAGCCCCTCCCCAGCTTTGTGTAAGAATGACCTCTAACTCTTGGCAAGGGAGTCACTAGTAATCCTGAGGGTCCCCAGGCCTTGTTCCTCCAGCTTGAGAGGCAGGCAAAGGCATCCAGCAACCCAAGCCACACACAACGTCCTGACTTTGGGGTCTGAAACATGATTCTTCTCGAGGCGAAAGGGACTATGAAAGGCAGGGAAGCAAGGCAGGACACAACAAAGGCAGAGTGAGGGGCCTCAGGGGCTTCCTGGAGGATTTGGGGGGGGGGCTCCTTTGTGCCAAGACTCCTATTAAAGATGAAATAAAATACTGAGCTAGAAAGAGAGACTTCAATGATTTTCCAAACTTCAAAACTCAGCCTCCCTAAACCCCCAGCCTGCCTCGCCTGCTCGGGAAATTGGGTTAATCAACGTTGTCATGCAAAATATCAGACCTGAGACAGCAGATCCACCCGGAGCCACTGTTTGCCTCGAGAAGCGTATGCCTTGAGATTTTAAACGAAGACTTCTGTATAGACAGGGATTCTATTTATGAAATGTTGGCTTTCAGGTGTAGAAGTTAATTTCTGTTCTTGATCAGAAATCCTGTTCTCCACATATCACAGTTGATATGTTCTTGACCTCTGGCAGCTGAGGGGCAGATCGAACCACTTCCGTGTTCACATCCCTTCCCCAGACGGTGAGACTCCTCACAGCTGGGGCACGTGCTGCGTGTGGTTTGAGTGCCTGGCACTCAGTACAGCACTGGTGGCTTCCAGAAGCAGGTGACCTCCCAGCTACGGCTGGTCTCGTGCGAGTGATGCTGAGCATGTGGGGACCATCCAGCACTGGTAAGCACACACATGCACATGCACATGTATACACACATACACGTGTGTGCACACATGTACACTCACACACACACGAGCATGGCTGGTCTCGTGCGAGTGATGCTGAGCATGTGGGGACGATCCAGCACTGGTAAGCACACATATGCACATGCGCATGTATACATACACATGTGTGCACATATGTAGACACATACACACGTGTGTGCACGGCTGGTCTGAGTGATGCTGAGCATGCGGTGACCGACCAGCACTGGTAAGTACACACGTGTATACACACACACACATATACACGTGTGAACACATATGTACACATTCATGCATGTACACATATATGGGAGACACATATAATAGATAACAATTATTTTTCGGTAGTTAAGAAAGGTGACTTAGAATAAATATAGCTCACTTTGACCTAACCTGATCCTCAGAACAGCTCCTGAATTTATACATGATTATGGCAATATTTGGAAATTAAGAAAAGGAAGTCTCTGAGATTGAACAACTTACTTAAATCCACAGTGAACAGCAGGGAGAAATCAAATGTCTATTATCTGCCCCCAGATCACTGGAAACCCTAAAGCTTCCAAGAGACCTGAGTCCAAGCCACTGCTCGGTCACTTACTGCTGATCAGGGGTGGACGAGCCACTTGACCCTTCGAGACTCCATTTCTGTACTGGAGAACAGGAGCGTGCCCGGCGCTATTCTGTCGTGAGTCCCCAGGGCTGTATCAATGTCTGTCAGCTCTGTTCCACGCACCTTACCAAACCGTGTATTACGTAATTCACGTTTTCCTTTTATAACATGCATTTAAAAGTTCGTTTTTAACATACACTTGTCTGCCACAGCCAAAGAATAGACAATCTGAAGACAAAAGCAAACAAAAAACCCACAAGAGCTAATATTCTCTATCCCAGTAAATAAGAACGAGGCAGACAGATCTCATTACAACCAGAATGCAATCTGGGAACAGCAACCACTCCAGTTCAGGCCGAGCATCAGCAAACTTGATTTTGCGCCCAATTGGAAGAGTAAGTGGTACAGACAAGTCACGTCACCCAGGAACGTAACACTCAATATTCTGGACGTATCCATGGGGCCGCTGCAAATCAGCTCCGTCTGAGATACACCAGACTCTGGAATCCAGCAGAGGCTATCAGTTTTAATCACTTCTGAATTTTTCTACAGATGTCATTTCGACAAAACAGTCTACAAGTCCTCCTAGAGTGGAATTCAGTTAGCGTGTTATTACCAACGATGGGCCCTCGTTCCAGCAATTTCCCAGGTGCAAATGCCACGCAAACAGAACGGTCATTTCCTGCAGCACTCCCTAAATCTACATCCGTATTCCGCCACTGCCAGGGACACGTTAGAAAGCCCAGGGCCGCCTCTTGAAACACAAACACGTGTCATTTGCATGTGTGGCTCCTAGCGCAACAAGTAGATGGGCCTGACTGCTCGCAGCTTTTCAACATCCTGACGATCCCAGCGTGACGGCTGGGCGGGCTGCGCGTCAGGATGGCCCTGCCCCGAGGTGCAGCAGCACCTGCCCTGGGCCGGGTCGCTTCAGCAGGTGTGCGTTTGCACGAGGATGAGGAGGGGCCGATCAGATCTCCTCAGCACCTTTGCAAAGGGCAGCCGGGGCTTTCACCTCCCCTGCAAGACGGCACAGGCCAGGCGGGAGAGGAGCGGTGTGCATGCTGCATGTGGTGGGGACCAGTGGCTGGACGGCGGGGTGTGGTGAGGCTCCCGAATATCAGGTGGGCAGGCTTATGTGGCTGGGGAGGGGGCTGCAGCCTCCTCTGCTCCCCTGCCCCATCGCCGTGGCCTTGGGTCCACTGTGGGTGTCCTCACTGGCTTTCTGCCCTCATGGCCAAGGTTGGGACGTCCCAACACCCCCTTCCTGTTCTCTCTCCTAACCTCCAAACCCCACAGAGGCTTCTCCCTTGCCTCCCGCTACGGACCCTGTGTGTGTTCCCAGAGTCACATGTGAAATCTCACCCCTGGTGTGATGGCGTCAGGAACTGGGCCTTGAGGAAGAGATGAGCTCATGAGGGTAGAGTCCCCAGGATGGGATCAGTGCCCTTGTCAAGAGACCCAGGGAGCCTCAGTCCCTCCTTTGGGCCAAGATACAGTGAGAAGACACTGTCCAGGAACCAGGCAGAGGCCTCATCAGATGTCCAGCCTCCAGAACCAGAAGTAAGTGTCTGCTGCCTGGAAGCCCCTGTCTGTGGCACTCTGTCTCTGTCATAGCCGTCTGATGGACACATGCAGTCCTCACCCCCTCAGCCTCTTCCAGAATTCCTGAACATTGTGCCTTCCAGAATTCCCGAACATGTGCCTCTTCCAGAATTCCCAAACATATGCCTCTTCCAGAATACCTGAACACCACGTGTCTTCCAGAATTCCCTAATACCATGCCTCTTCCAGAATTCCCAAACATTGTGTGTCTTCCCAAATTCCTCAACACAGTGTCTCTTCCAGAATTCCCAAACATTGTGTCTCCCAGAATTCCCAAACATGTGCCTCTTCCAGAATACCTGAACACCTTGCATCTTCCAGAAGGCACCAAGAAACAACAGCTCCGGCACCCTGTGTGTGTGGAAGACATGCACAAGCTCGTGGGCATGGCAGCCCGTCCCCACGGGCAGCCGGCAATGGTAGTCTGTGCAAGGTGGGGTGTGACCCCGAGAGCTAGGGATCGCTTCTCCTGTAGAAACATCTCTCGGCATTGACAGCCTGATCTTCCTTCTAGTGAAGCCGGAATCCTGGGCCACAAAGCAAAACCTACCTTCCCTTCTTCTGTTTGCTCCCTGGTCTAAAGAACAGCATGTGGGACACGAGACACTGGAGGCATGGCGGGGCATCAAGCTGCCGGGCTTGTGTTCTGTGTGAACCATGGGTGCACGCGCTGTTGGCTGGGAGTCCTTCTCCGGGCAGGCCTGCTGCCCTGACGTCGAGACATGCTCTTGGGGACACACACAGAGGCCCTGCCCCGTCCACGGGACAGACTCGGGTGCTCCAGGGTCGCCCTCCTGGGTGGTCATGACACCCTGACTGAGGCAGCCCGTTCCCCTGGGGGGACAGTGTGAGAAGTCCAGGGGAGCAATCCTGTGGGCACCCCCTGTGCTTCTCCGCACTGTCTGTACCTCTCTTCCCAAGTCCTTGCCCTCCCCAGCCACTGACAGTGGCCCAGCTCCAGCAGGTAGCCCTCTGAGGTGGGGGTCCCAGCAGCCCTTCTGCCCTCCCCACCCCCCGCCCCAGCCCTCGTCCTGCAGGTCAGCATCAAGACGTCTACTGCGGGGCTGCGCTCTCAGCTCAGCTGCATTTATCCAGGCATGTGTATGCTCTGGTGGCCTTGCTCCCTTAGGAACCCCCTTTCGCCCTCCATGGTGTGGCAGCTGCCCCGTGAGCTCCTTCTGTGTCCTCGCCATGGCTCCCATTCCCCTTGTGGTGCCCTCTCTGTCCTCGGGCCACATGGGGTGGTTCAAGCTCAACTTTTCATCAATAGACAGTTTCTTGGTCAGTCATACCAGGGCTGCATGTGGTCAGTAGCACTGTCCTGGATGCCACCATTGGGTCTGGAGGTGGGGGAACTGGTTGTTCTGGGCAGCTGAGACCTTGGGAGGGGAGCACCAACCAGCAGCCAGTGTTCCCCTCGCTCCAAACAGGAAGAAGCGCTCCTGTTCCTGACTGCAGATGGGGCTGCGGTCACCTGGTCACCTGGGGTGCCTGCTCCAGCCACTGTAGCTTGCCAGGCTGGGGCTCACCTTCTTCAGTCTGCAAACGAGGACCAGACCTGATAAGCCTCAAAGTTCCTCTTCTTAAAATGTGGCGACCCCGTGCAATGGCTCTGCTGTGCCATGAAGCCCAGTACTCAGCCACGGGGATGGGGAGGTACGTCAGGGTCTTCTTTGTGCGCGAGCGCGTGAGACCTCTTCTAGCAAAGAGCACAAAACAGATCCACCATCAACTCTTGGCTGGAGGGGCTCCACGCTCATCGGAGGAATTTTGGTGGACTACACGGACAAGCCCGATGGCCTGTCCTGGGTGGCCGGGCCCCAACGTGCTGCTGGATTCTGTTGCTGGAAAGTATACCACGTCCCTGCTCCCGTTCTTGGGGTGACTGCGTGGGGACACCTGGGGGCCCTCCCTTCCCCTTGCAACAAGACAGAGACCCCTAGGGGGACTCACAGGTGCCTCTGTCACTTCTGAGACACTCGTCCTTGGCGCTCTGGGTCGGGAACATGCTCCATCAGGGTCCCCTCCTCTGGCAGCAATCTTTAGACCTGCTCCGGACCCGTCTTGGCTCCTGAGACCCACGAAGGGGCTCCTTGCGGGCCAGGTTCCTGGCTGCCGTCGGGTGGTGCTCGGCTGCTCTGCCTGCCCCCTCCCTGTGCTGCTCCCTGCTGGGGCTCTGCTGCTTGCACGCATCCGTGGCTGTCCCTCCAAGGCCCCAGGAGGTCTGTGTGTGCACTGCTGTGTGCTGCCCGCTGTGCCCTGTCTACCTGGAGGGAGACGTGGGCTCTCCCTGCTCCACTCGGAAATCACCTGCACTGGACGCTCTTATCAGAGGGTGTCCATCACGGTAAATGGAGGGAAGGCACCATGCGCCACAGACGTCAGTGTCTCCGGCGAGTCACGGTCCCCACACACACGCACGACACCCGCCCTCTCCGAGGCCTTCGGCATCTACCCTCGCTTGACCTCTCTGCTCGATTCACGCCATGCCTCCATTTCCCACCTTTGAAACACCAGTTACCACAGTGCTATAGAGAGGACGAATTCAACCAGTCAGGATGGGGAAGGGCTCCAAACAGGGCCTGGAACAGCAGACATGCCCGTGAGGCGGCGGGTGCACATTCCAGGCACGTCCCCACCCGCCCCCCATTCCTAGCATTTACTTAAATATTAATGCTTTCATACGATGTCCTGTTACGTTCTCCCAAAGACCACAAGTTATTTCACCCTGCTGTCTTGATACGGCTGCAACCAGACCGCATTTCGTAAGATTCCACTGAGTTTTAAAAATGGAGTTTAAGCTGCACTTGAGATTCTGTGCTAGGAGTAACGGAACGCAAAAGGCTCATACGTGATACTTAAAAACACCTGGGCTGCTCAGAATTAACCTCACTTTGTAGGCTGTAGGTGGCCTTCCGGGAAGACTGGCGTAAGAAACAAAAAACAGGAGGGTTGAATGTACAGTCAGGCAAGGAGAGGACATTTGTGCTGGAGAGAGCATCTCGTTTCAGACTCTCTGCGGACACTCTGTCACTCCCAATGCCTCCCTCCCCCGTCCTCGCTGTCTAATTAGGCGCTGGGTCTCGCTTCTCCGGGGCTGTTTGCACGGCCGTGCGTGTGCGTAGAAATGCCTGTCTGGCTCTGCTCTGCGAGGAGATGCTCTGATGAGTGTTAGTTAAAGCAAATCTAAATGCTTTGCGTGGCCTAAGAGAACCATTTTGAAAGGACTTTGAGAGGATATGTACAGTTATTTGCATTCTTTGGTTCAATATCTAAATAGTGTTTTGTGCATAGCGTGACTTCAATAAATACGTGAATGAGCAAACGCATGGATGGATGGATGGATGGATGGAAAGATGGAAGGATGGATGGTTGGATGGACGGACGAACAAAGGAATAATAGATCCTTGAGCCCTACGGTCATGTCTGCAGCATGAGACCTTGTGCCAGATTTATTTCCATGGAATCTCGGGAGTGCGACTTCTTCTGGATCTATGACTATTTGTTATAAAGCGCCCCTCCTGGTGCGGTTCGGGATCTCCAAGTGAGGAAGGCTAGCACCCATGGGGGCTCCCACAGCTTCTTGGAGGCTGGCATGTGCCTAATTACGAGGAGCTGGTGTGCAGACAGATGGCGGCAAATAGCCCCCGTGACAACAGAGTGTGTTTATGTGGCTCTCCATCCTGCCACGGCTGGTGGCTGGAAATGCAGAGGCCTGCATGTCCATCATGACTCCCCACAGGCTGGGCCTGGCCCACAGGGACCCCCGAGATGCCCCACATTCTTTGCAAGGACAGCATGGCCACATGCCACGTCCCAGGCCAGCATCCCCATCACCGGGAGCCATTGAGAAACTTGGATTACCACTTGTCTTAAAACGCTCGTGACATCGACACAATCTTCTAACTAGTCTTCAGATCAGAGAGTAAACGGGGTGAGAGCTGGGGACATGGTGGCTGGTGTCCACGTGCGTCTGTCATCAGCTGGGTTTCCAGAACCGTCAGCTAGGAGAATTGCTGGACTAGACCGCCAGCCACGTGAGCTGTTCATCATCACTGACCCACAGTGGTGGTGTTCTGTCATCACATTTGCCTGTCGTGAGTGGTTGGCTTTTCTGACGAGTATGTACCAGGCCACATGTGGAACCCATGGGCTTCAGAGCTCCCGTTTTCACATACCAGACTTTGAAGTATCAAGGCACTAAGGTTTAAGAGGGAATCACTGTCCACTCACACTTTCACCTCAAGACCTAATACCTCTTGTGATTCATCACAACTTGTGGGAACGGTGACATTTAATATAACTGGTGATGTTCTTTCTGCTTAGAAAATTATGTAAAATAAATAACTTTGATTTTATTTTCAGGGTGAGTATAATACAATTCCAGGGTTAGTTTTAAGTTTGTAGGGTGTTACTTGATTTAAAATTTTTGTGTATAGGGGCACCAGGGTGGCTCAGTTGGTTGAGTGCCTGACCCTTGGTTTCGGCTCAGGTTATGATCTCAGGGTCACAGGATTGAGCCTGGTGTCAGGCTCCACGATCAGTGGGGAGGCTGCTGGAGATACTCTCTCCCTCTCCCTCTGCCCCTCACCCGCTCACATGCTCTCTCTCTCTAAACTCTTAAAACGTGTGTGTGTGTGTGTGTGTGTGTGTGTGTGTGTGCGCACAAGCTCATACTCTTCTCCTCTAATGTAACTACGTGTTTGGAGTCTGTTTGAGAGCAACAGGCTATGTGCTATGGGTGTAATGAGTTCTTCTGGAGTCTCTGGACCCAGTGCTTTTCCTGCGGGAGCCTGGGGACCATGGGCTGAGTAGGTCTGAGACCGCTGCCCTGCCTGCGTGGGCTGACGCCAAATAGGTGTGAGGGGCCCTGATGCAAGGGAGCCTCCTACAATATTGTTAGTTAATGTTTAATGCTAATTAAAGCTAGCATTCATTTTATACCAAGTTTATGATTTGAAATATGCATGCTTTTTATTCTACTCCAATAAGATTGGGAGCATATTGCTTCTGAACTACTAAACAGATTTTGAGGTTCCACTTTGCTCATAGAACACACTGACTGTTGTGCCCATGGACCATCATTCCCATGGAAGGCCTGCACCCACTACGGAAACGTATGTTTCAGCTCCACACTGTGGTGATGATGGGGATGTTTATACCTGAGGACGATGTGTGCTGAATTAACCAGTGACCTGGGGGGACAGCTGCTGACTGATGGGAGGGAACAAATCCAGGAGCATTCTACACATAAAGAGGAGAAGTCCCATTGCTACGATCAGAAAGGTGTGCAGGTCTCCAAAGAAGACATCCAGATGGTCAAGAGACACATGAAAACATGCTCGACATCACTTAGCATCAGGGAAATACAAATCAAAACCACAATGAGATACCAACCACCTCACAACAGTCAGAATGGCTAAAATTAACAAGTCAGGAAACGACAGATGTTGGCAAGTATGTGGAGAAAGGGGAGCACTCTTACATGGTTGGTGGGAATGCAAGCTGGTGCAGCCACTCTGGAAAACAGTATGGAGGTTCCTCAAGACGTTAAAAATAGAGCTACCCTATGACCGAGCAATTGCACTACTAGGTATTTACACAAATGATAAAAAAATACAGATTTGAAGGGGTACATGTACCCTGATGTTTATGGCAGCATTATCAGCAATAGCCAAACTATGGAGACAGCCCAAGTGTTTATCAACTGATGAATGGATAAAGAAGAGGTGGTTCATATACACAATGGAATATTATGCAGCCATCAAAAAACGAAATCTTGCCATTTGCAACAACATGGACATGGATGGACCTAGAGTGTATTATGCTAAGTGAAATAAGTCAGTCAGAGAAAAACAAATATCATATCCCCTCCCTGATATGTGGAATTTATGAAACAAAACAAACAATCAAAGGGGAAAAAACCAGGGAGGCAAACCAAGAAACAGACTCTTAACCCTAGAGAATGCACTGATGGTCACCAAAGGGGAGGTGGTGGGAGGGGGGAGAGGGGAAACAGGTGATGAGGATGAAGGAGGGCACCTGTTGCGATGAGCACCAGGTGATGCATGGAAGTGCTGGATCACTGTATTGTACACCTGAAACTAACATCACTGTGTGTTAACTATAGTGGAATTAAAATAAAAACCTTAATGAAAGAAAGGTGGGCAGGCCAATGAAGCAAATAAACATACGTAGTTCTCACATGCACGTTAGCTATATGTTTATTCTACATGCAATTCCTTATTATTTACATGACCCTTGATTCCATCTCGGGTGTCAAATGCACGGTAAGCCTTTTGTGCATGAGTCAGGTATACTTGGACCAGACACATGGTCTGTGACACATGGTGTCCTGCTTGGGGAGGGGGTCTGAGCTATAGAATGATCCCGCCAGGTGTGGCTTGGTTCAGACAGAGTGGCTACTAGCTCTGAGAAATGTCTGAGCTTCTGCTCCCTCACCTGCACAGAGACAGCCAACCAGACAGGTTGGCCATGGGACTGACCCTGTCCACCGAGGTGTCAGGAAGAAAGCAGGGAGGTGGTCCCTTCCACTCCTCCTCCTCCTGCATTCTCTCTGTCGCGTGTCCTGCCAAGCAGCTGGTACCTCCTTGTTCCCAAAGCCATCCATAAAGCTGGAGTGGAACCACCATCGAGGATCAGTAAAATGTCCCCTAACCTCAGTGCAGCTGCTACTTTTCATTTTTCACAAACTGCGAAGTTCCCCAGCTGCCTCACATTTGGTCAGATAATCCTGGCTTCCTCCCCTGACAGCCGACCTTTCCCTTCCTCCATCCCACAAGCCATGCTGCCCCAGCACAGGCCAGCGTCCCCACAAATCAGCAGGATTCCACCGTCCTCCAGGCCAGCCCACCCCGGTTCTACCTAATTCTCCAACCCAATGACGGACACCTCCTATGGGCTCCTTCTACTCGGTCGCCAGGCACATTTGCACACGAGCATGCTTACAAGTCACGTGCACTTGAAGAAGGGAAACTCTCACACACACAAGACCTTCAGAATCTTAAAAACAATCCCGGCAGTCCATGTTTCCAGGGACTGAAATTTGCAAATGAATTTAATCATCACGGAAATCATGTTCCAGAATGACGGGAAGGAAAGCCAGGCGCCTGTCCGGGTGCGCCATGCCCATCTTCCCCATACGCGTTCTCTACACTCTCATTCCCACAGATTTCCGAAACTCAATCTCTGATACCTGGGTTAGTTTAATAGCAAGGAACTTCTAGTAACCGTAACTGTGGTAAAAGCGAACATTTGTCCAACACTCACTGTGATAAATCTTGCTAAGGTCTTATATGATCAGATTTAATCTTCTTCATAATCCTATGTATGAGGTAGGAAGTAGTTTATTAACCAACTCTTTTCTTTAAAATGAACAAACAAATATTAAAGGAATCAGAGTCACAGGGAAATCAGGCGGACTGCCCTGGTTCCCAAGCAGGCACTGGGGTCATCAGGAGCGCACCTGTCGTGATGAGCAATGGTGATCCCTACTCTGGGACCCCCTACCCACACTCCCTCCCATTCCCAAATGCTGCACGGAGCACAAGAGTAACTTCCTCCCTTTCTACCACCCCGGTTTCTGCAAGATAGTCTCTCAGTGGCTTCCGAACTTTGTTCCACAAAACAAAATTCATTTGGAGCTGGAACCTAATACACACACACACACACACACACACACACACACACACACACAGTTTCCTCAAATGCTATTTGTCCTCGTTACATGAGATGTACTTTGTATTCCCCATTCTACACATTTGATACCTTTCTGTTCCTTTTAGTCTTTTTCACTTAAAAATTTCTGGTAGACTTGAACTCATGGCCCATCGGTGCAACCCACAGTTTAAAAATCAGTGTCATGTCCGTATAAATGAGCAGAAACAGGAAATGAAATAAAATCTCTTACTGAATTAGGGAAAGGTCGACGTGACAAGCCGCCATATTAAATACGAGTCTTCCATATTAAACAACACGTCTGCCACCTTGTCTACTTCCCTCCCGATCCATTTCCACCCAAGACCCCCTCACTTACTGCAAAAGCATCACGCGTTTATTTTAGAAGTTGCCAGCCTGGAAAAGTGTTATTTCAAAAGGCACAGCTCTGAAAGGTGAACTGAAGGCTTGAATTTGCAAGTCCGTGCATGTGTACGTGTGTGTGTGCATGTGTACGTGTGTGTGTGCACGTGTGTGTGCGTGCAAATACATGTACGGAACTGGCTTGCTTCCCTTACGGATTTTCTGTGGGCAGGCCCGCTGAAGAGACCCGAGAGCCTCTGGGTGGCAGGTGGGGGCCTGGACCTCTCAAGAGGAGACCCCATGTGTCTGGCTGTGTCTCCGGCAATGAGGCTCCTGTGGGGAGCGAGGGGGATCTGCTCGCCCCCCAAGAGGTGCTGCTCTCCTTACTGGTCTGTGTCCATACCTGCGGCCGGCACCCTCCCCTGGCGTCCCCCCACATCAGAAGCCGCGTTTCCTCCCTTGCATCCCTGGCCGCCACTATGCGTCCTGCTGCCACCACAAGGCCAAAGCCCAGCGATTTAACTTCTGCCGCTGGTCTCATGTTTGATGCTTATCTTACTCAGGAGCTCATCTAGCTACTTTGTGATGAGTACTCTTTTTTTTTCTTCATGATTTCAAAGCTAAAATAGAATCTTGTGAATTACGTGTCTTCTTGCTTCCTGTGTACTTTTCTACAGAAACCCCCAATTTCCGTGCAGGGCAGGGGTGGGGTCTGCAACAGTGGTTCCTATTGAGGACGGCTTTGCCCCGAGGGGACACCTGGCGACAGGTGTAGAAAGCATCTTCGATGGCCACGCACTGGGGTCCGGGGGACGTGCGTGGCATCTCCTGTGCAGAGGCCGAGATGCCCTGACCCAGTGGGCCCCCCCGCAGAGTCACGTGCCCCAGTGCGAACAGTCCGAGACGGGGCCAGTGGAACAGAAACCAGCAAATGAGCATCACCTTGAAATATCCTTCTCCCGCATCCTCCTTGGTCCTTCTACCCCTTCAGACTCTACTTCATGAGTGTCCTGTGCAGCCACACCCTGTGGATCCTGCCCATCACGCGTGTTAGTGCTGGCTTCTTTGAACTCATGGGCGCTCCGCGGCTGCCCCTGCGGGAGTGCCCGCCTCACGCATCTCCTCAGAGGCTCTGTGCGCGTTGTGCCCTGCAGGCCCTCTGAGTCGGTAAGAGCTGGGACGGCGCACCTGCCGAGTCCCGCGTGCCTCTGTGGGGCGAGATGACCGCACAACTGTACAGCTGCGTCTCACTGCCTCTCACCTTCCAGAAGGAGCCTGCCCACACAGGACAGCGTGTGGTTCCGTAACCAGGGCGCGTTTCTTCTGAACATGAGCTCTTTAATGTCCCTGCATGAACACTGACACTATTTATGTGCTGAGGGCTGCTGTCAGGATTCAAGTCAGGGTCAGGAGCGCAGGAGGCGGACGCCGCATTCCACGCCAGGTGGGCTGTCTCGCAGGCTCGCGGCTGTCCCAGCCCTGCCCCACACAGGGCGCCGCGCTCGGGACTCGCGCTACTACCTCTCTCTGCAGAGCGGGCTCCTCTCTCTGGCCTGAGCCTTTCCACGTTCATCACCATGGCCTCTGGCTCCTTGGTCTGCACTGATCTGATTTTTGTCTGGATTTCTAGAGAACACTGTCCCTGTCTCTCTTGTCTACACAGCAGCTTTGTTTGTGTGTCCGTCTCTCACTTCTCCACCCCGTGGAGCTCGTTAAGTCGGGGAGCCTGTGGGTCCCTTGCGTGAGTGTGTCCCACGCAGCAGCAAATGCTGAACGAGTGTCCCTTGAATGAAGGCTGCTATGGTCTGAATGTCTGTGTTCCCCACAAGTTACAGGTGGAACCCTATGCCCAAGGTGATGGCAGTAGGAGGGGGGCCTCGGGGAGGTGATTAGGTCGTGGGGGATTCCAGAGAGCCCCTGCATCCCGCCGTGCAGAGACATGGGAAGACGGAGTCCCTGAACCCTGGAAGGAGCCTCACCAGACACCAAATCACCGACACCCTGATCTCAGACCTCAGCCTCCAGAGCTGTGAGAAATGAATACTATTGTTCACAAGCCACCCAGTGTGTGGTCATCTGTCACAGCAGCCGAACAGACCAGGACAGAGGCGTGCATGCAGGGAGACATGTGCAAATCAGTACAGATGCCCTGTCTGAGGAAGGAAACCAACCCAGGGAAAAATCCTAAAAGCTCAGAAATTGTGCAAGTTAAAAATGGATATTTAGGGGGAAAGCTAGGAAATGCATTCCAGAAATTTGGAATCAAATTCCTAATATCCTAATTTCCACAAATAATAAATACCAGTAACTTTAAAACTAATTTTGATTTGTTTGTATAGCAATAAAGTTTTAACATGAAACGGTCACATAAAATTTCTCTTTGGGGCTGCTCCCTTCACTGACATGTAACCTTTTCTGCTTCTTCTGCACATGTGATAGTGACTGCTGAGGTCACACACTGGGAGGCAGTGTGGCCCCGTGGCCTCCGGGTTCCCACGGGCAGCTGGGAGGAAGCCTGGATGTCCCCGCGCCTGGGGAGGACACAGGGAGGGTGGGGAGTGTTGGAGAGAGGGCTCCAGATGCTCAGGGTGCAGCTGTGAACACACTGTTGCTGTCTTAACAGAAACGCAGCACCATTTCTAGAAGTTTCTTGAGGAAATAAATGGGGACGCCCATCAAGTTACAAAGGTGCCCGTCTACAAGATGGCCAGGGTGTTTATAAAAGGATGCAAAATACCAACCTGTAGAGAGGGGGCTCTTTTAAAGTAAGTTTTGTATGCTAGTTCCTACGCCGTGCAGACATGATCGGGGCCCGGGGGTGTCCACTGAATGAGAACACATCCACAGCACATGCGCCCGCCCCACGGAAGGCTCTGTGTGCTGGGCATCATCACTCTAGTGTTCAAGCGCCTTTTACAGTATGCATAGTTCACCCACTTTCTCCGTGCTGCGTCTCCTACAATATGTACCTCCTATTCTTTGGTATTTGAATCTGCCCTGTGAAAAAGTTCTGCTTTGCAGTTGATTGACCAGTGCAAAATTAGGGTCCACATTACAGTCCTCATAAATACTTATAAACTGCCAACTCTTTGCAGCTGATTTAAATATCACGCTGGAGAGAATGAAGAAAAGGCATTCGTAGACAGACAGCTCCTATCACGGGCCAGTGTCACAAACTTGCTGGCGTAGCAATTTAATTTCTGGGTCCAAAGGTCTTCCCTCAGACGTTTCCCTTGGAAAAAGTGGGTTTTTCTCTTCTATTGTAGCCATTGTGAATGTGCTAAATTAATTCACTTTTATCATTGACTTCAGATTAATTTTAAAGAAGCCTTCCTTATCTTCCTATTTTCCATGGCACGTTCCTCCTCATACAATTATTTCCATACCTGATAATATGTGAGCTTCAGAGCACGCACCCTGAACTACACCTGTAATGGGTCGCGGCGTGAGCACGGGGGGTGATACTCCTATTCCTTTCCTAAATTCTCTGTCACTAAAGACAGTTTTCGGTCTTTCAGCCAGTGCCACCCTCCTTTCCTCAGAGCTCTGAGAGACTGAGGCCATGGGGGGAGAAAAGGACGGGAGTTTTGAAGGGAGAAGAGCAAAGGTCGCCTGGCTGCTATGCGGACGGACACAGCCCGTACTGGCCACAGACAGGACACTCCTCCCACGAGCACAGCCCTGAGGGCCCTGCCAAGTGGACTCGGAGAGCTGAGCATTTAAGACAGGAGGGCCGGTGGAACCCCATCCAGCACAGCCCCTCAATTTACAGAGCAGGACACGGGCAGATTCCATTCACAAAACAGAGCCAAGTCCAGAAGTGTGGTGTTTGCTCCTGACTAGTTATTACAGCCCTGGGAACACCACGCAGAACTTGTCCCCTCCCGCCGGCGCTCCCATCCCCCCTCCTGGTCCCGTCTCCCATTCGACCTCTTGTCAAGTATCTGCCCGTGCCCTTCACGTCAGTTTTCTCCACCCTAGGGGCACATGCGGGGCACACACACAGCAAACACGAGAGGCAGCCTCGCATCAGCACATGTAGGCATGGGAACCAGGTCTCAGTATTTGTGATACTTCCCCTGGTGGCACTGGCTGGTGACAACCACGGTTGAGACCCACTGTCCTGGGCAATGTGCTGAACATGATCACTGGAACCATACGCACGTCCGTGACCCCGGGCAACCTGGGTCCTAACACACCTTCCCGCCACCGTCCACACGACACCTGCCCACTCCCCTCCTCCTGCTGGGAAACCGGACGTGTGTCTGAGAGCTCCTTATGGCCAACGTCCCCAGTCCTCTTCTTTCTTTCTGACCTCCACAATCTGACTGTCCCTTGACATTCTAGGAATCACCATCCCCTCACGGCCAGATTGTAGAAACATCTCACCAAACACTTTCTGTCCCTAAACAGTACGCAGGTTCTTCAAAACAAAGTTGAGAGTAGAATTACCATATGATTCGGCAATTCTACTCCTGGGTGCATCCCCCAAAGGTAAGTGCAAGGTCCTGAAGAGGTTTTGTACATCCAGCGTCATTATTTCTCTGAGACTGGAGGTGGAGGCAAACCGAGTATCCGTTATGGATGAACAGATAAGCTGGATGTGGTCTGTCCGTACGGTGGAATGTCACGCAGCCTTGAGAAGGAGCAAGACTGTCATTTGCTACGACGTGGGTGACAAGAAAAGCCGGTCACAGAAGAACCACTACTGTGGGAGCCCACTCAGAGCGGGAGCCTAAGACGGTCACACCCAGAGCAGCAGAGAGCAGGATGCTGGTCACCGCGGTGGGGGAGGGGAGCTACTGGCTCATGGGTGCACAGGGTCTGTTGGGGAAGCTGGAGAGTCCTGGGGGTGGGGGTGGTGACAGTTACTTAACAACGTGAACGCATTCCATCCCCTGAATGTACACTTAAAAATGGCCAAAATGGTCAACTTTACGTTGTGCGTATTTTACCAAATACAAAGAATACTTTCTGTCTGTGCACTCCAGCCTGTCCCCTCCACACGGGCACCCTCTCTGTGAACACAGCCCCGGGAAGTGGCCCTGTGCAGGCACCAACTCAGGCTGCGGGTCCGCGATGTTGCCAGCGAGATGCGTGGACCCCTTCAACCCCCTGTACCTATCTGCCCACACTCAGCTCATGTGACTGTGGCACAAATTTAAACTCTGAGTCCAGGACTCGGCAGTAAGAACTTGGGTAGGACCTGTGTTTCCAGTGTGATTCCCACAACCTCGTGTTTAGTTTTGTGCCACTGCTCGGTTATCTGTGCCCTTCCCATGGTGCTGACCCCTGTTAACACCCAGGGTGCCGCATGCCAGCTGAGAAGGGGCACCTATCTTGCCCGAGGTGGACACCGCCCGGCCCTGGCTCTCCCTGTGATCCCCCCAGACAGTGGACGTGTCAGCCTTGAATCCCCCGCTGGCCACAAAAACATGGCTTGAAGACACACACTCTTCATTTCGTCTGTTTGGGCACGCCTCCCCCCCTTCTAAGAGACTCTTGCAGGAAAGAATGGGCACCAAAGACACAATGATGACATCAAAACTGTTCACAGTGCATGATGCAGGTGACCTACCTCCAAAGTCCCGGGGGACTGTGGATAAAAAGTCGAATGAATCGTGTACTCCCTGGGAGCCTCTCTAGACCTGCTTGCTAGTGACTGTCACCAGAGTGGAAGAGAATTCAAATGAGAAAGCCGGGACAGCTTTCTAGTAAGAAGTGAGGAGGGTTCAGTTTGCATATTTCTGAGTAAAGAAAGGCTCGTTTAGGAGGGCAAGTTAGAAGTGCATTTTGGGCTCCATCACAGTGCAAACTGTGCTGTTATTCTTTTAGAAATATACCTATGTTCATAAGTTAACTGAAAACAAATTTTTTTGCCCTTCTTTTTCTTTAAAAGAAATCAGTTTTATAAAAATGGACTCCCTCCATTTACAATATTATTCTTTAAGCCAATCAAATGGGCAACAGATTCATTGGCTGATTGTCTGAAATCAATTAAGAAAAATTCAAATTCAAATAGGAATCATCCTTTTGATCCATAATTCAGCCCTGAGTGCTATGACAGCACAGGGTCATCAGTGACCTGGGAGAGGAGCTGGCGATCTTTCAGGCTGGTGACAGCCATGGTAGATGGGAGGCCAAGACCTCGGAGCCACAGGTGGGGGATATTTTCTCACTTACTGTTGGCTCACATGTCTTACAGAAACACTGGCTCCTTTTCACGTAGCTGTGATCCACGTCAAGTGACCACGGCCAAAGGTGGCACTAGGTTTATTGCATCTGTGATGGTATAAAAATGAAATTTCCACATGACTCTAACCAGCACCGGGGAAAATGTGCCATGACAGTAATTTGGAGCGCCCTTGCGGGAAAGCACAGGCTTGTACTCGGCACCCAGACGCCAGTGCACGCCGGGCTGGCCTGCAGCAATCAGCGCTCTATGGCAGGTGAAAAGCCATGTAAAACACCGTGAATGAAGACTTCTTCCCTTCCTTGGATATACTCAGAGGAAGTTTGAGTCATGAAGGAGCAAGGGAGAGAGGTGCCATTTCACACGTGCATCGTTTATGCTACTAACTGCTTTCATCATTATTCGTAATCATCACCTGTCTTAGTAATTAGTCTGCAATGATCTGGAGCAAACGTGTTCTCACCTATAGCTTCTATATGCTTTACAAATTATTTAAAACGTTCACCACATCTCATTCAGTTCTTTAAATTAGGGCATGCCGAAGTCACACACATGCTTCAACCACTTTGGGGGGAGGGATCCCGTCTCTGAGCGCAGAGTCGCCCGGCCCAGGGCGTGCCCGGCTGTGTCTAACCTCTGGCGTGACCAGGGCTGAGGTGCGTACTCTACCTAGTTCCTCCTCTGCTGGCCCCGGAAAGCTGATGCCCGGCTGGACCAGGTCCCCGCCCTCTTCCTCTGCAAGAGAGAAACAGAGTCATTCTTTAGTACGTTCAGGGGTAGACAGCCGTTAGCTCAGTGCATCTCCAACACTCTTCACCCAGATGCCCAAACACCAGAGACTCTTCATAGTTGCTCAAAGGCCACGGCTCAGAGCTGCATGCAGGCGCCAACTCGGGCAGCATGTCCGCAATTCTCAGCTCTACCTCAGGGTTAATCAATAATCAATAATCAAGCTGAGCTCTACACAGATTTATGAGACTTTGTCTGCAGAGTTGGCCATGCTCTGCATCCCATGGCCATGTCCCACTACCGGAATCCCCCATGAGTGCTGCGCTGCCCAGGATGATGCTTCCCCTCTTGTCCAGAACGTTCTAGACTGAGGCCTCCTTCACCAATATTGAAAGCTTGCAGTTGCCACGTTAATGCTTAATATTAGTTAATCTTAGGTGAGGTTCTTCCCAAACAAGAATTTTGTTTCCTTCCGTTGGGAGAACACTTTGGGTTCACGTCACTAGCACTGATTTTCAATTGCTCACTTGCATGTATCGCAAATGCAGACACGATGCTCTTAAAGGGACGTCATCATGTAAGGGTGAGAGGTCTTGGGGGATCATCTAGCATGGGCCTGCCCTTCCCAGAGGGGGAGGCAGAGGCCAGAGAGATGCAGAGAGCTGCATTCTTTACCCAGCTGCCCCCCACGGAGCTGGGTTAGACAAGCCTGGCGGTCCCTGCCCGCCTCTGTCGGCTGCCCTGGGTTCCACCTGTGTGGCCCCGGGGTCCTCAACCCCACACGGAATCAGAAGTGAGAGGTGTAGACAGCTGGTGTCCCCATGGGGGTAGGCAGCTTTAGGTAAGGACTCTTCTGGAAATACATCATGTATATAATACATACGTCATCATTTTGGCACATATTCCATAAACGTAACTTTCCATGTGCATTTACGCAGGCTTTCAATATTCATGAATGAGTTTTGAGGCAAATATTCCACATTTACTTCCTACCAGTAATAGTAAATATGGATAGCCACGCTATAGTCTGCAAAAGGAGTCATTCTAGGGCATTGCGATCAAACCCACGTAGGCTATCTCCATCTTCAATCCAGCAAATTGGCATTTTCTGTATCTTTACAGGACGCTAAGAAAGGTCGGCAATGGGAGATGCTCGCCGACCTCTCACGCAAATCTGCAGTAGAATTTCATTTTAGGGGACCTCCAGCCATTGCTCTTAAAAGTGATATAAACTTTTATATATGAATAATAAAGGTCTGAACTGGGCTAAGTATTTTACAAGACAGCCTATTAAAATTATTTAGTGTGATATGACCATGGCCCATCTCCGCACGGCTAATGCAGCTTTGCACACTTTGAGGCTGTGTCTCCCTGCTAATGAATGGTCTAGTCCAGTGCCAGCCAGTCAGATGACCACATGAGGTAGGATGTGAAAGCAGAGATGCCTACGTTTTCATTTGTTTAGAAATATAATGCAATATGATACACAGTTCTAATTAAATACAGTTGCCATGGGGACCATGGTCACGTGGTCTGTGTGGCCAGCTTGAAAGCAGCCTGCATTAGTAGGGGAAGCATGGAATTAGCAGAATAAACCCAAAAAACCCACCTTCCATTTCAGATTGTGTCTTCCGTGCCTTAAACACACATATACACAGCAAAGACAGGGCAAGCGCCAACACAATGACTTAGAAGGACGCGTTCACATGGTGCTGGTTGTTGAACTCACAAGTACGACAGGTCAGCTAACACACACACACCAAGCACACGCAGGCCGTCGACAGAACGCTCACACGAGCCCACAAAGCCGAGCATTCACATAGAGCGCGAGCTCTGCCGTGTAATCACCCTGCATCTGGACCCGGGGACCATCTCATTATTTCGAGAACCATCCTCCCCGGATGACAGTGAGTCGGTGTGAAGGTCAGTCCTGAGTTTTAAGGGTAGGAATGATTAACTGCATGCTTTGCCTCTGCTCCTGTTGTTTATCAGACAGACCGAGATAAAACGAGGACTAGAAGCAACTCAACTAAGGAAAACCTTCACGGTTACAAAAAAAAAAAAAAAAAGGATATGGGCTAAGGGCAAATGCAGCCAAACAACACTTGGCTTTGCTTCTTGCAGACACAGCTGCACGTTCAGAGTGCGTGCTGGTGTAATCAGTGTCACAGTCCTGCCTCACCCTGCCAGGCCCTTTCAGCGTCAGTGTGGCCACTGTGTGTACCCCTTCTCACAGTCCAGAACCTCACCCAGACCACCATGCCGCTGGGATGTGCGGGCCCCCCGCCCTTCCCAGAGTCTTCCCCGGGTGCCATTGAACGTGCGAGGCGGGACAAGCTACGTTCATGCAGCACCAGGGCCGCGGGCGCCACTGATGCGGCACCTGCAAACCTGTCCGGATGCAGGCTCATGCCCTCAGGCGTCCCTCTTCCGCCCAGTCCGTGCTGAGGACGAAATTCTGCCCCTCCGATGTCACACAGACAAGTGTCAGCCAAGCAGCAAGCGTGCGTGGGTGTGGGGGGCAGCAGCTCTGCGGGCTCTGCACCCAGACCTTCTGAACCGCCGGGCGATGAGCCGCCTAGACCCAGCATCTTGGTTTCCCACCATCCACGTTAACCCTGCCGCGGCCAGGAGGGGCCGAAACAGGGCAGCGTGAGGTGCCAGACTAGTCGGTGCTGGAAAATGAGGCAGACCTTTGTCTGATCTCATGTTCAAACTTCCATCACATTTTCTTAGCAAAAATAGAAGTGTGCCATGGACGTAAACATCTTGGAAACCCTCCACAACGCACTGAAATGCATCTCATGAGTTTGGTCTTCGCTGTCATGACCCCTGAAGGGACCCCCTGCTTCGGGCTGGGCACTCACAACCCCTCCGACTGAACCCACCTTATGAGCTATTTGTCTTTGATACCAAAACCTGATGACATCAGTGCCTTCTGACATGTGACCCAGCGCGGCTGCTGCACGATCTCGGGGCGAGCACAAGCAGGCGTTTTTGGTTCTGTGTCATCGCGCTTCTTCAGAGCCAACGCCTGATTTCATGTGTGTGCGGCATGTCTGAGCTGAGCACCTCTGTTTGGAGGCAGCAGCAACGAGTGACCCTGCATTTCATAAGGACCTGACCTATGAAGCCCTACTGCTTTCCACCTCCGGGTGTTTAAACCCTCTTGTACGGGTACAAATCACTCTTTTCGGGTGCAGAATAGTTGCCTCCAATTACACTACCCTGGAATTGATAATGAGAAACAGAAAAGGCTTCAAAATAGGTCGAAGGAAAAACAATCTTTGTATATGAAAAGGGAAATTGCTCATAAGAAAGCGTTGGATTTCTTGGTGGAAAGGACTACAATACTGTTTTTACCTCATAAACACCAAGAAAACAAAACCCCAGCTTTAATCCACCATGCTTGGACTCCACCCCCATTTCCTGCCCCTGACAGCGTTTCCACGAATGTATTATGTTATTGATCGATGTACCCCATGGCTTCCCATGGCAGCGAGAGGGCGGATACGTGACCTTCCCAACTGAGCGATGAAGTGGCTGCCCCCGTCCCCTCCAGAACCCTGATGTCCACGCTGCACTTTGGAGCACAAGCCACTACTGGGACACTCTCATTCCCAAATGCGACCTACCCAGAGCCCCAAACTATGAAGCGTGCAGAGATGGGATGTATGTGAGGAGGTCTGTGGGCCTCCACGCCCGCTCTGGCAGCGCCCGTGGGGCTCCTCGGCACAACCCCAGGGCTGAAGGGCACACGCGGCGGCCAGGAGCAGCAGGACAATGGAAGCCAGCCTCGTCTCCATCTGAAGAAGACAGTCACTTCCTTTTATCGTGGGGACAGCAGGCTCTGCTCCAATGGGAGTAGAATTGGAAGATTTACTATTAAATGTAGGTTTCAACATCCAGCTGATGTCCCCAAGACCATTCCTGGCCCCCACACAGCACCCAGCAGATTCCAGGTCTTCCCTCGGGGTCAGTCCCACTTTGGGTCTGTTCTGTTCCTTTTCCAACCCTGGAGCCCATCATGGCTCACAGAGGCCTTGACCAGGTCATGGGCCTCCTTTCTCCCGGGTCTCACTGTCTCTGTCCATCTGGCGTCTGCACATTTGTGCCCTCTTGCACGTCCCTCTCCACTCAGAGCTTTCTCCCCCTTGCTCATGTGGGGTCTGCTCAGACCCCCCAACATCAGTCTCCCCCAGGAACACCACCCATGAGCTCTTTACAGGATGGGGACTGGGTGGAGGCTGGAGGTCAAGTTACCGAGTCTACCTGTGTAGATGTTTCCTGACCATGTGGCCGAGATCAGGAAACTCCTCCTGACAGAAAGGGGCCCTGAGGGGTCACTGGTGTTACCTGCACGGGCACAGTGACACCCCCCGAGCGCAAGGCGGTCCCAGGCTTCAGGCACGACACATGGCAGCTGCTCCCAGGACTCCGTGAACTCCGCTGAGGAAGTTAAGTAGCCCACGAAGTTTGGCACTCCAACAGTCTGCCCAGTTTCTAGATTCTTCCCATTCTTTAAAAGTTTACTTTTAAAAAAAGCATACTCAAGCCTGCATTTTAGCCGTTTCCCTAATGACGGGATTTGAAGTCTGCTTAAATTAAGAATTCATTTCTGCTCCGTTAGGACAAAGACACTGATTAGCCTTAATGTTCACTTCCCTTCTATTTCATTCACAGCTGTGCCATTCAGCCGCTGCCACGATGATTACTAACGGCTTTTCTCTGAAAGCCACAGATATGCTCACGATTTTAATTTTGGACCCAGGATCAAGTCTCAGCAGAAGCTGCCCTTAAAGTCTACAGAATTCTCACTCATAGTTAAATGTCACTTAAGTCCGGCGTCCGGCTAAGAGAACAACGCAAAGTCGCTGAGTCAACCCCAGCCCAACTCAGGATGACAACAAAGGGCTCCGCAAACAGGTGGCGGTGTGAGCGCTCGCGATGCTCCAGAGGGGTGTGCGGTAGCCGGCACAGCCCTGCCCCCAGGCCTGGAGGCTCAGGAGCTCTGCGCACCACCCGCCTGCCCTCATGTGAGTTACGAATGCGTCTTCCAAGGAGTTCAGTTGACTAATAGCAGCAACCACTGTTGCCTTTCTCTGGACCTGGGAAAAAGATTAAAAAATGCTGAAGTAAAAAGCAGACTGTTATTTAAATATCTGAAAGCTTTCAGATGAAACGGAACCTGTCTGCTGCTAAAGTTGAACACCACTCACTTCAAAAGTGACATCAATTGTATTTTAAATAATATGTTTTAAATCTAAATTCCAAACGAATGCAGTGTTAAATCCTTGGCACTACTTTCTGTATTTAATAAGGTTTTATGCCAAAGTTTGCTTGAAGATTTTCCTATCATGTTTAAACTGGAAATACTACTTTAAAGACAGAGAGAAGGGCATTTTATGAAGCTTAGGAAAACCTGGCCTTTGCACCTGGGGTTACCACTGAGCGTACTGCGTGATGTGATGTCTCCGAGATCAGCACAACCCGTTCTGTGTCTTTGACGGACGGGTCGTTCTAACACTCGCTCATGGGAAGTCCCTGGGTACGGAGGTCCCATGACATGCAGAACGCCCAGTTAGATTCAAGTTCAGATACTCAAAGAATAATTTTATTATCCCTATGCAATACCTGTCGTTTGTCTGAAATTCAATTTTACGAAGGCACTCTGTGCTTTTATTGGCTCAGTGTTGGCTTGATACCCCCAAGAAGAGGCTCAGGCCTCACTCCCGGAGACCCTGGCTCAGGTGGTCCATTTCACAGCACCAGAGCCCAGTCTAGTGTGCAGCCAGGGTGGAGAACCACTCACTTGGTGGAATGAACCAAAGTAATGGATGAAAGGCCCTGATTCTACGTTCTCCTCCTCCGACTAAAAACAGCAGACCTGACATCCAACCCCGACGGGCCAGCGTGGCCAGCGTTCGTGGGCTGCAGGGGCGCCCAGCATGGCCCCACGGTGTGCAGGAATTACTGGCTTCGTGTGAAGACAGGGAATGGGCCCCTCCACCTGCTACCTCTCCCTCGCAATCTCTGTTACACCACTTGCCGCTGCAGTGGAGTTCTTTCGGCATTTTAACATTCAAATAAGCCACGATGATAACTTTTCAATACTCCTAAGTTCTGTATTTGACATGTTGTCTTAATTTGCTACACAGGATGGGTATCTGGTGTCTGGATTTGCCTGTTCATCCCCCCACGGGACGACCTCCACGCCGCGTGTCACGTGCTCCGAGCGCAGGACAAGCAAGCGTTCGGTTACGACCGTGCCTTGCCAGGGATTTCACACTAGTCACTACAGATATGCGGCAAAATGGATTGAGGCAGAACGGTTCCATACACCTTGGTACAAAGCGTAGAGCGTGGGAGACCTTTCCACTACTCTGTAGAAGTTCCGGATGCAATGCTCACGAGAAAAGCGGTGTGCAAACTCCGTGCACTTCAGGATCCTTGCTGTGCTTGGAGGAAGGATGGGAGGCATTTATCACGATGCCCACGGGCACGTCTCTGATTACAGGATGACAGTGACCTTTTGTTCTCCTCTAAACTTCCTGTGCTTTGCAGATCTTTTTCGACCAGTGGGTAGTGTTTTAGAAATACAACCGAAACAATGGTACAGCCTCCCTGTGACTGCCCTTTATCGGGTGAGATGGTCTGGAAGGAGGAGGGTGGCGGACGCTGAGCTGGGAGCTGGTGCGGTTCCTGCCCTGAGGCTCTTGGTGACCCCCACCCAGGTAAACCAGAAGCCCACGAGAGGCGCGCGGGCAGCTCCCAGTCCAGCACGGAAACCTGCTCTCCAGACATTCACAGTGTGTTGAACACACAGAAGGAATAGTGCTGAGTGTTTCCTTAGCTGTCCGTCTGTGACACACTCAGGCTTCTTGGGCATCGAAGAAGGCAGCTTTGGAGCATAATCCTGAGAATGGTTGCACCTGAGCTCCTTGCAGACCCTGAACACGGTGCAGGGTAAAGGTAGAGATCATCGCGCTGCGTGTCGCGAGGCCCCATCAGGCCTTTCCGTCCCGGGAACTCCTTCAGAAGGACAGTGTGAAGTGTTTATAGCTACACAGAGGCCATGCCCACAGTGACCCACTGGCCCCAATCCAGGTCCCCGGCCCCTCAATGCCCCTTTCTTCAGACACACAGCCTGTTGCCTCCACTCAACCACTGAGCACAGACCCTTGCCTTGGAGGAGGCCGCTCGGTATCTGAACGCTGAAGATAAAATGCTATTATACCCATTTTGTAAATGAGGAGAGGGAGCTCAGGGATTTCAGGTAATTAACCTAAAATCCTAGGAGGCGTGCCTGACATTTAACACTATATTCGTTTTGGACGTACAGTAGAATGATTCAGTATTTGCACGCTCTGCAAATGATGATCACTGTACGGCCAGTTGCCAGCCGTCACCACACATGGTTACAGAACACCTCAGTGACAACACTCCCACGGCCACGCCATGGAGGTGCTGAGGCTAGACCTGGGGCCCCACCCTACTCTCTGGCTCTGGAGTCCACATCTTCCCAGGCTGCATACCAGCATCTGCTGCTCACCTGTCAGCCAGAACCCCCGCAGACACTCTTGGAAAGATGATGGGGAGACGACTGTGTGCCTGGCACCACTTCTTCTTGGCTTTCTGTGCCCTTCTAAGGTGTCCACGTGCCCACTGTCCTCCATCTCCTCCCTAAGCACTCTTTTTCTGGAATCAAAATCTGGGCTCAGAAAAGAGCTATGACTAACTTGTTCATACTAAAATGTAAATGGATGCCAGTAAGCCTTCCCCAAGCGCCCACACTGCATCCTGTTCTGCCTGATGGTGGCCAGTGCCAGGAACTGTGTCCCCACTCAGAGCCACGAAGTGTGAAGTGTAGCCTGCTTTTCTGGGGACAGTTTCGAAAGGATCCTTGAGTCTTCTTCCCTGGGCCACACCACACAGCAGCCATGAGAGGCCCAGGCCTATTGGAAATTTCTGACTCTGCCGGAGGACCAAATACTGAGTGCATCCTGGCGTAGTCCTACCTTATTAAAATTCCTCCTCAGAGCATCATTGAAAAGATGATATTTTCACACATACTATTGCACTGAACCAAGCATTTCCTGGAAACAGAAATTGACAGGGATGGTCTCCTGGCTGTCAGCACCACTGCCTCCTTGTCACGTTCGAAAACTGAACGCCTGTGGACCTTCATACCAGAAATCCCCACTCGGCAGACACCTGTTGACTGAGCCTGAATTTGGAGCACGGTAACCTATGCTCGGGGCCCACAGTCTGGAGGAAACTCATACAGAAACACAGTATTTCTGTCCAGTGATGTGAGTTCACACCATGCAAAAGCACCATGGGAGTTCTTCATGTGGTCACGCAGATTAGGTCAGGACTCCACGGGGTAAGTTATTTTTAAAAATGCGTTTTTAACCCCAGTAACTCTGCTTATGATTTATCATGTTCAATTGTTGTACAGATGTGAATAAACTCATAATTATATATAAAATGTATTATATAAATCTGTATATTAAAATATTTCATAGCCAAAATGTTATGCTTATTCTTACTTTCTGAAAGAAAGCAAGTTCAAAAATTTGATTTGTGGGTGGTTGTTTCAGACCCCGAATCTTTGTAAATACCCACTTTCAGGGCTATTTAGCCATAAAACTGAATTTTGATCTATAGCCCCAGGCCTAGCCATTGTTCACTATTTCTTTGGATATTAATAAAAGTGAATAACATTTGTTAAAAAATGACAGATGAAACTGGGTACCTATTACTCATTGACAGATCACGCCAAAGGCGTCATTCGTCTTGTTTAAATACATCACCCGTCACATAGACTAGCGGGAACCCTAATAGGTACAAGGTTTCACGGCAGCCACCTAGACAGCAATTCATTCTTAAAGCCCTCAGTTTCCAGATCAATTTTGGTTTAACAAATCATGGAGTCCCCACCGAGACGCACTGCAGACGGACGGCACACGCTGCGGCAGCTCGGTTACTTAGTATTGCCTCAATCCACCCAAATGGCCGGTCCTGTGGGGTCCCAGTGACATGAGGGAAGTGGGACCGGGACGGACAGCACCAGGTCCAGCTACCCCCTGGTAGTCATCCCATGATTCACACTGTGGCACAAATGCATGATGCTCCCATCGCCAGGTTCGCGGGCAGCGTGTTTGCCTCCAGCAATTTAGGTTCTGTAGTGAAAATCCCATCTGACGTGGGGTTCTTGGGGGTCACTGAGGAGCCAGAAGAGCAGGGTGATGGGGTCCACAGTGCAGCCCCCTCCCTGGCTCAGGAGCCTCGTCCCGAAGGACGTACAGCACTGGCTTCTGGGGCCAGGCAGACAGCCTCTCACAGGGACCTTCCCCTCCCTGGGGCGGAGCTCTCTCAGAACTCTCCAGAACCCGACAGGCTCCCTCCTAAGTCACAGAGACCCCACAAGCTCATGTCTCTGAGCAGCTGCCAGAGCAGCTGCCAGAGCTGAGATTTCTGGATTCATCCTCAGGGACTCTGTGCTCCATCTGCCTGAGTCCCGCTGTCCTTACGAACAACTGTGTGGACTGCACAGCTTCCCGGCCGCTCGACGGTGAGGGCCAACTGGCCCACTCCCGGGTAGAAGCATGTGCTCTCTTCTGTGACTGGGACAGGGAACGTGAGCGTTGTCCCCCATCTGTAAAATCGGGACCACATGACGTGAGAAGAACCTACGGGACGTTCCTGAGCAGAGTACGCGGCAATAACCCGCCCTCAGCGTTAGTTGCCTTCCTCCCTGTCCGTGAAAGCTTCTCCATGAAAACCCAAACAGCTCTCAGGGGAGGCAACGCTGGTGTCCCTTCCCTCCCAAAGTAAGTGACAGCTGAGCCACCTAGGAAGGTCTCCGGGTGGAGCACAGAGCCCAGGTAACGAGGACCAGGAGATGGACGGAAACCTGAAGAACAAAACACAGAGCAGGGATCCTGAAGTTAAAGACTGTTGATTTTCTGACTTTGTCCTTCATCTGCAAAATGGGCCCATACTTCAGACTGTAACCATCCGTCAGCAGTTGAACTTGGGTGCTCTGGAGAAGGACCAGGGAAGTACCAGCCCCACTGAACTGTCTTAGCTCATGCTGACCTTGGAACACAGAGCCTCAGCCATGGTTCAGGAGCTGTCTCTACCAGAAAAAGCATCTACTCATGGAATCTACCAAGTACGTGTTTTTCCTACTTCTCCGTCTCATAGGACATGTCATGGCCCTTGTATTTCTCTGCTGGTTTTCCATGAACTTAGAAGATGCATGACTGCTCTTAAAAACATTTTCTGCATTTGGGGCACCTGGGTGGCTCAGTTGAGCAACTGACTCTTGATTTCAGCTCAGGTTATGATCTCAGGGTCATGAAATCGAGCCCTGCGGTGGGGCTCTGTGTTCATTGAGGAGTCTGCTTAAGATTCTCCCTCACCCTCTGCCCCTCCTCTCTCTCTCTCTCCCTGTCTCTCTCAAATAAATACATCTTTAAAACAAAATTAAAAAAAAAACATTTTCTGCTTTTGGGGAATAGGTAAGTCCTGCCTGTGCTTTAAGGTGGAAAAACCTCAGGGAAAACCTGCAATTCATTAACTGTGTTTATCGTGTGGAGCAGATCTGCCTAATCAACCTAGTCTAAATCGTACTAAAAGAGCTTATAATTAACTGCCAAGATGAGAGAAAAGGAGGGCAAAAATAAATTTTTACAGAAAAATAATGGGGCGGCTGCATTAAAATCACCCCAATTCCCAAGGTCCCTTCTGAAGCCTCCTGTCAAGGCGCACTCAGTGTCCCCAGAACTCACGTAGCTCTGGAAGAGAGATCGTGGGGATGCCTGATGTTAACGCATAATTTCCACCCTCAACCTACTCATTCTCACCAACATTTAAGATTGCATTTCCTTATTGACGTGGCAGCCATGGTGGCAAAATAAAGTTCCAACAGGGCCGCTGTAAGGGAGGAAAATGGCAGATAGGTCAGCGGACCTATGACCAGTCGCTAAGGGGACAATCCTGCTTTCTGGTGCATAGAGTATCTGGGTCCCGTCTGACGATTCAGCTTGAGGGCGAGTGCCAGCATCCCAGAAACCACACAATCATCTGTGCCTGCCCCCACTCCTCTAATACGATGATGGCCATGGGGGGCTGGGCTGCATCGCCTGTAGGAGATCATGAACTAATGGCAGGAGTGTTTTCATATCAAATGCTACGGTCACACAGAAGTCCCCATAAGTTCACAGCTCAGGTCCACGTCCATCTCACCAGCTGGAGTGAAGAGGAGGAGCCTGATGACCCCAAAACACTTTGAATCTGTGGGAAGAGCCCGGTGACCCCAAATCAATGAGAAACTCCTCTGAGTTTCTAAATCGGGGCTCTGCGCTATCACCAAATGATTCAGCCCTCACGATAAAATATTACTGCACCATGAAGTATGCTTGAGGTCATCTGGCTTTTCTTAGGGACAGGACCTGCCATGTGTAGGGCTAAGCCACCAGGCTTCTAATTTTTCTTTCTTTTCATGCATCTCTGGGCAGTGAGGAGCTACAGAACTCTAAAATGAGTCTTAAGAATCACCACTGAACTTTCCTCTGCAAATTTGCGGTACTGAATTCTGGAACTCATAAGCATGGCTTTGGCTGGCCCCGGGCGAGTGTCCAGGTCTGCAGGCTCGAACATAGCAGCATGCCGAGAAGTGGAACAATCCACAGTACAAACCAGTTAGAGTTTGTTCAGAGGCCCACGGGGTTCATCAGGGTCCTCCCATGTCTGGTCTCTGTGTGGCCGCCGTGGTCCTTCCCCCTAGCTGCTCCAGGGACCTCCTCTCCTCCTTCTGGGCGCAGCCGCTGCTCCCCGTGGTGTGCAAACCTGCATGCGAGCACGTAGACTCCTGCCTTTTCTTTAAAAGAAGGATTTTAATTCTGATCACTGTAACAATTGCTAGTTTAGAATCTAACGGGCCCTAATCACCAATCTTGAGCAAATGATGTTTTCAAGACTCACAGACACGTCCTATTTCGTGACAGCTCCTGGGGACTTCATCCAGCCTCTCTGTGGAGGGGAGACCACGGCGTGTCCTGACAGCCTGCCTCTCGCTCCTCGGAAGAAGCCCCTGCATGTCTGCCCTCCCAGCCTCTCTGCACAGCCCCTGAGCCTCCAGGGACAACGATGGATGCCAGGTGCACACTGTCTCCCCACGGCAGTGCGAAACCTTGCAACTGGGCAAGTGTAGGTAGGGTTCTGCCCACAGCGGTCCCTCCCTCACAGGCAGGCAGGTGCAGTCGTGATATTCTGTAAAGCTCCAGTTGGTTCATTTCCTCCTGGAAACCCTTGAAACTCCCCCAAAAGTGCAAAGACTCAGGTGGTTCAGGGACCCTCACATCAGACAGGAAGAATGCCTTCTACGATGGCCTCGGAAATGTGCCAGGCCCTCCCCGCTGGTCCCTGGGCCCCAGGCTCGGAGGCCTCGATGGGTTGCAGTTCCCACCAAGCACTGGCCTGAGATGCTGGGGGACCCACTGGAGCCGGCATTGGGAGGGAGGGGGTGTGGCGGTGGCCTCACGCTGCTGGGGGACAGAGCTCCCCGCCCCGTGCCCCTCTGCTAGGTGACTGTCCCCAGCTGCGTCACTCAGGCAGGGGGGCATATGGCTGTGCTGCGTCTCCCAGGAGCAGTGGGGCTGGGAGGATGTCTGGGCAAGGCAGGCAGACCCCAGGTGCCTTCTCTGTCAGGGCAAGTACCTAAGTGTGAATCTCATGGGGCCTTCCTTATTTTTAATGTTTTTTTTTTTTTTATTATATTATGTTAGTCACCATACAGTACATCCCTGGTTTCTGATGTAAAGTTCGATGATTCACTAGTTGCGTATAACACCCAGTGCACCATGCAATACGTGCCCTCCTTACTACCCATCACCAGCCTATCCCATTCCCCCATCCCCCTCCCCTCTGAAGATGGGGCCTTCCTTATTAACTACAAGATATTTTATAGAGCTACTGTGAGCTATTGTGACAATCATAAAAAAGGATATAATTACTTAACAGAGCAGACATTCAATAAATTCTATTATTATATCTGTAAATTCTTTAAAAAGTCATGCAATGAGTTTGAACACATGCCAAACTCTGTTTCAGATATAAAGCTCCTAAAGCTAGGAACAAAACACAGGGTAGAGAACCACAAACGTTACGCAGAGCGAGCGGCTGCAGACTCATTACAGATATTAATGATTGATCATAAGAAATCTCAGTTTTGGCCTGTCTAGGTATCAACAGGTAGATCAGACGGCTTTTCACATTTCTTTTAAGAGGAAAACTATGACCTGGAAAACTAAGTGCTCTGAATTTACAAATGTCTGCAAAACCCATGTATTCTCATGTATATACCATGTGAATGAACTAGTTTGCCCCAAACTGTCGGGTTAGCATGACAGAGGGTGGCAGACACCGCACAACCCTGGGACATGTCTGTGTTTGGAAGGCGTGGTTCCTTTGAGCCCCATCAGGAAGACGTCAGCAGTGCCCTCCCAAGAACACAGACCCGATCCCAGCAGATACTCCAAGGCTGCATGGGGGGCAGGGCTTCAGGCCCCACCCCTGTAATCTCCTCCCGGACATTCTGCTCGCTGGGGGTGATGTCATGCAGCCCGGTGACCGGGACAGCGCAGTCCTGCTGATGCTCCGCACACAGAGGTGCCCAAAGAGTTCAATTTTCTGGACCAGCTAAGAGTCGGAGCTTTTAAAATTCATTTTCCAAGAGTTTAATGCCTTATCCAAAAAAAAACAAAAAAACAAAAACAAAAACCAAAAAAAAAAAAAAACCCCATAAAATGTCATCTAGCTTTGACTTTTCTTCTCAAGATTCTTCCGGAAGAAGTCTTTGCCAGCACAAGGGAAAGTGTATTTCCCATCAAGCCTGGCACGGGAAGGGCCTCATGGCTTCATTGCCCAACGGCTTGTGTGCTTGTGTCTTGTGCACAGGCTGTGTGGGAAATGCATGCACGCTAGATCGGGACAGGTTTTTAAACACATTGTTCCGCTTTAATTTTATTTTGTTAACATGAACTGTCTTATTTGGCAAACCGTTTATTAAGTGATGCAGTGGGCCAGCCAAAGAACCAGCTATCCTGTGTCTTTGCTTAAACAAACATCTTCTTTCTTGGTGTAAGTTGTTTAAAGCCAGAGGTCTGAATGCCTATGCCCATCCTTCTTTGTACATACGTATTGCTTTGTAATTATACAGTGCTGAACACAACAGAAGAAAGACTTTGAATCCGCCCTGAGACATCCCCTCTCCTGTTCTCTTTCAAGAAAGCACAGAGGCAAACTCACTGAAGTCATGAGCCGGCTCTGAGAGCCAGAGAGCACAGCCCTGCTGTTGGGGACGCTGAAGCCCTCCCGCAGCCATACATGATTCCTCCATATTGGAACAGCAGGCAGGAAGTGACATGGGCTCAGTGTGGTTTTACTAAGTATATGGGTTAAATGTGTGCTCACTGCAGGGCGTCCTTGGGAAATTATGTTCCCGCACCAGCACCACCCCATTTAGATATGCAACCAAGATACTTGCACAATAAATCCCACCAGATAAATAATTCTAGCTTTCAAGTCTTCCCATCCAACCAAAGGTTGTTTGCTGTTTGTACCACTTGGTTGCCAAGCACCATGGGGCACGGACACCAGCCAGCGTGCACCTTAGGAGCTGCAGATGAGGTGCAAGGAAGAGACTCCCGCAGAATCAATGATTTTCTCCATCTCAGGGTTGGCCAAACATTGCATAATAGGAACGATAAGGGGGACAGAAATCAATGACTTACCAAAACGAAACAGAGAATGATACTGTTTGTTGCTTTCAAGAATCAATATGCAAGGAAAAGTGGAATGTACGGCCTTTACTTTTGCTTCATGATGTCCTCCATGGAGTCAACTCTGTCCCCACTCCTTCCACAATGGGTCTGATTTTCAGATGCCCATTTACAGCACATTAATGGCTACATGCTGCAGAGTTTTCAAATGTGGGCAGCAAATCCTAGCAACTGCTCAGGGCAAAGCTTCCTCCTGCAAAAATACATTTTCAACCTGAAAACAGCCCAGGCACCAGAGTTCTGAGCTGGGGCTAATTATTACTCGGTTCTGCTTCTTCTTATATGTGCCCTTTACAATTCCTGTTCGCATTTTCTGGTGACCGAACACCGCTCAGGGAGTCCCTTCAGTGTATGGAATGGAAACACATTTTTTAAAAATAATTTTTTAAAAAATTTTATTTATTTATTTGACACAGAGAGAGAGAGACAGCCAGCAAGAGAGGGAACACAAGCAGGGGGAGTGGAAGAGTAAGAAGCAGGCTCCCAGCCAAGGAGCCTGATGCGGGGCTCGATCCCACAACTCTGGGATCACGCCCTGAGCCGAAGGCAGACGCTTAACGACTGAGCCACCCAGGTGCCCCTGGAAACACATTTTAGACTCATCGACTGTGAGGCCTGCAGCCTCCCAGGTCAGCAGGAATAACTGTCTGTCTTACCCGTGCCCTCCTCACCGGGAGCATCACTAGTCTGGCTGTGCCTCGGGTTCTCAGGACTACTACTTGGTATTATGGGTCCTGAGGAGGTCACTACATTCGTTTGTTCCAACATCACTTCTGGAAGACTGGTAAGTGTTTTCTGGACGTTCTGCTCCATGAGTCATATTTGGCTATGGTACATCTGACCCTCGATCTCCCCTCCATATCACAACACCTTGAAAGCTGCCCTCCTTCCTCTGCACCCAGCTAGTGCCTCATCTTTGTTAAGATCAGAGAGTAAGTCCTTCTTGGATCACCAAGCTCAGGGACCCCCTGCTCTGACACCGGAGAGCCACGTAACTTAGCAAAGACACACCTACATGGAGAGAGAAACAAAATGAGTGAGGTCTTGAGGCAGAAGAATGGCCAGGAATGCTGGACACCTGAGGGCCCACCCAAGGAAGCTAGGATCCAAAGCCATGGTCTCAGTGCTTTGAAGAACTTGAAAATGTTACAGAAACCACAGATGGACTCCCCGAGAAAATGCGCTATGTCCATACATGACATGTTTAATGTGAGCTGAGGTTCTCATAGCTTGCTAACACCCACTTGTATCCTCCTGGGTGCAAATCCCCAACGTAGGAGGCCTGGAAACTGCTCACAGGACGTCACTGGGTGCCTCTGACAAGAAGTAGGCTCTTGTGGGCCCTGAATTGTCAAATCCACATGTTTAAACATGAGAAAGTAAACGTCAGGGTCATAAATAAGCTAGCTGTCTGGGGTCCACACTCCCCTGAGCAGACTGGTAGAAGGATGCTTCCAACCAACACCATGGACAGGTAAAGTGTGAGAGATCTGACACCAGGTCAGACAGACTGATGTGGCCCATGGCGCTTAAGCTTTCATGCCATGTGTCCCAGCCTGATTCAATACAAGAGCATGATTCCTTACAGTTTAAGGGTGAATGGGGGAGCTCACTTGAGTTGGGCTGCAGGGGACGGTAGATAAGTGAAGATTTATGGACATGGGGAAGGAAGCACAGTGT